>NC_133581.1:18282505-18916328 GCF_964106895.1 Numenius arquata
AGTTCACAAATCTCCCCGGGCATAAATTTCTCACGCCATGAGCAGGGTTGCCCGAGGTTTGCATTTCCTACTGTATCACGCCTTTACCTGGTCTCACACACCTGCTCTATTTCTCTACCTTTTTCTCTCTCTTTTTCTGCTGCACCCTTGGTTCTTCTCTAAAGCCTGGGTTGGTAGGGGGCTGCGATTTGGGTTCGTGTTGTTTATTCTTTTTTATTCTCATTAATTTGCAAAGGGAAGTTTCACATCTACAAAAAGAGCAGTTCCTGCCCTGAGAGGAGCTTGAAGAAGGGAAGCAGGGAGATGATTGTGTGGAGGGGAAGTAACACAGGTATGTAGACGTGTTCTGTATTTTGTTTTATTTGCTGCCAGCATCTCAGGAGGAGTGGGCTTATGAGAGAACCTTGAAAGCTGAGCTGTTGTGGATGATTCATGGGAGGTCGTGTCATGATGAGTGGATGAGGTGGAGAAACATACAGAGTCATAGAATAGACATAGAATATGATTGAAGGATACTTGGTTGAGGAATGCTGCTGGAGTGCAGAAGTGGTAGGGACAACATGATGCCCAACAGAAGAGTGTAGACTGGGGAAATGGAGTTAGATTGAGCCTTGAAGGAGGATGTGCTGGAACAGCAGATGAAGAACGTGGAGGCCTACCAAGGAGTGAGTGGTGTGGTCAGGTTTCTGAAAGAAGGTGTTTGGCCACGCACAGCTTCCTTGGGCTGCAAAGGAGCATTGCATATGTTTGGGATGCAGAGAAGAGAACTTTCTGATAGTTGCGGTAGGATACACCAAAGAGGCCTAAACAAGCAGAATTGTCTGTGAAAATGATAACAGATTGGTCTCAAAGCTGGAAGGGTTGAAGGAAGGCCCAGG
The DNA here is from genome assembly GCF_964106895.1 of Numenius arquata. Classification (NCBI taxonomy): domain Eukaryota; kingdom Metazoa; phylum Chordata; class Aves; order Charadriiformes; family Scolopacidae; genus Numenius; species Numenius arquata. The sequence continues at coordinate 18,283,384 of NC_133581.1, forward strand.
AGCTGGGTGGAAATGGGGAGTATGTTACTGCTGTCACCAGTGAAAGACAAAAGGGAAAGTGAGGCTAAACCAAGGCAACCCTGCACTTCAGCTAGCATAAACTGATGAAAAAATCTCCAGGAAGGGGTGCCAGACAGCCTCTTGAGCACTGGGGTTGAACAGAGGGAGAAAGGTTGATGACAGAGGGAGAAACCTGAGAATAGCAAGTACAGAAATGCTATCTAAAATCATTAAGAATTGCCAGACAGAGGGTACAAAGGGAGAAGAGGGCAGGTCTCTGAATCCAAGTCTGGCATTAAGAAAGGAAAAGAGGATGATGACTCATTGATAGAAATAATACAGGTGACACTTATTTTGTAATCATGGTAAGTCACTACTTTTGATAATAGTAGATCTGGGGATCAATGAGAAAGCACCATAGGGTAGTTTCTGAGAGTTACAGCGGCTGAAGAAGGTAGGTAACCCAGGAACAATGTTTAAGGACCTGTGTATCCCAGACCAGTGTGTCCTTCTGGTCACGTCCACAACTGCAGAAGCTCTTTCCCAGCTCATTAGCTCCTGTCTTCCATGTTACGTTACCCTACATCAGTGATTCCTCTAGGAATTTCAGTGTTGAGATCTAAGGTGACTGTGGGGATAAAAGGATTATCTTGCAGCTTCTGTTGCTTCGGTTTCTCTTCTTGTCTGGGCATCTGTAGGAGGGTGGTACAGGACCTTAGAAGTCATTTGAAAGTATATGTTAAAAAATGGAAAGCTTGTTTAAAGATAGTTTTCATGGACTCAAGTGGGGAGGCCACACTGAAGTGACCTGTGAGGTTTCTTTGAAGATACTAAGGCTGTAATTGATAAAGGAGAGTTGGTAGACATGGAAGAGCTGGATATTTCAAAAGACTTGTGAAAGGGCCTCAAATCAGGGCAGAGTTTGATGGGCAGGGGGGAGCTGTGAGATCTGGAGCAAGGTAGCTGCTGAAATGGGAAGCTCTCTTAGAAATATAAATTGGAAAATGAAGTTTATACATTGTTTTGATGTGGAAAATGAAAGATAACATCACGTTTGAAGCTTATATTGAAGTTTGAGGGGGAAAGTATTAGAAAATATCTTTATTAAACAAGGATCATGGCACAAAATAACTGCATATTAAGACACCAAGACTTCACTTTGCAGTGTAGGTTATAGGATGATTTATATATTTTTAATTAGTGCTAGTTGATACCACCAGATAGGTTGTTGCTGATTTACCCAAAATGAACATTTTAAGTCAGTCCAGCAGGTGCTGAGTATCAGCAAAGTTTTGCTTTAAGCCTGCCATAGAGTGATAAAAAATTCTGGTTTAATAAAAAAAAAAAGTTCCATAATTGGAAATGTTTGGACTATGATAGACAAAACAAATCGAATAATTTTCAAATATCTAATTTGCAGACAAAAAAATTTCCACAGAGGTTTGGTTAATCCTAAACTGTATAGTGGCACTTCTGCCTCCTTAGTCTCACTGGAAAATAACAATATTTTACCTGTTTTTTATTCTGGTTTATATTTGACAAGATTCTTTCTGGCTGCAGAATAACTGCTTTTGCAGACTTGATACCTTGAACTAGAAGCCTCCATCTTCAGGTGCCGGGATGCTGAAGGCTCTCCTCTCACTCTGCAAAGACTTCCAATGCTATAATGAGATTCTATAATCCCTTGTGTACATGAGATGAACATAGGACTGAATTTGCCACAGTTAGGCATACCCATATTCAGTCTTTTTGGTTTCAAAATAGCTGTGTGTCTCCTCTACGCCTTTAGACTTGCCTTAGAGACAACACCGTAATATGCAGAAGCAGGATCATGCATTTGGTCACTCCATTGACTTCAGTGGAGTTAAAGAATGAATAAAAGCAATGAGTGAAAGTTTAGGTCTCTTATCAATGAACTGAGAACAGTCACCTCTACACTCCCCTGCTGGGTGTCTTCTCTACACTGGAAAGAGAAGTTAGGCAGGGAGGACTTAATGTGAAGGTGGATGTGTACATCCAGGGATTATCTAATTTTTCTGGGATATCTCTTACTGTTTTCATTTAAATTAGTAATTAACCGTACTAAGTTTTACTTGCTAAAAAGAACTAAACCAACTTTAATAGTGATGGGAGACCTCTGTGAGAGGCATGGAGTTGGTAGGTTGCTCAAATAGTTCACAGTCTGTTTGAAAAAGGATTCTGGTGCAGGAGCAGCAGTAGGTAATGTTATCAGAAGTTCTTAAAATGCATTAAAGGACATTAGTCTTGGAATTACATTCCGTTTTCTGAGCTGATTCTCACAGCTGGTGAGAGATCTTGATGATCATCTATCTTGAGCTGGGCCTGACCAAAACCTTGCACAAGTGGGGAAAATAAGCTGCGGAGTTTAGAAGGGCCTTTCTAAAGGCCTCCTTCTGGGAGCCTTCTGAGACCCTAGAGTTACACAGCTACTACCCAGTATATCTGCACTTTAAGCAGTCCTGTTAAAGTCATTGGGTCTGCTTATAACCTTAGCTGTTCTTCTAAATCAACATTTTTAACGGTGACAGTGGAAGAATAGCTTTAAGCCATAGATCTATTTTAGTTTGTAAACTACTGTGTAGCAGAAAAAGAGAGTGGCCCCTTACTAATTTTATCTCTTGTGTTAGGTCACCCTACTGTCTCCTGTGTTCTGATGACACAGGAAGAGTAAGTCCTTCTTTCACCTCTGTATCTGGTGTCCTGGGATCACCTTTGTTGTCTTATGCTTCAGCATCCCCAGGGTAATAATATATGATGAAAGGTAGGTTGTCTTTCAGACAGAAGTCTAAATTCTGTCTACAAAGGACAATTTAACTTCTGGGTTCACACACTATTCCTTTGTTAATCCCCCTGCTCTCTACTTCCTGCTTTAGCTGAGAATTGCAGTGATTTCTAATCTACTCCAAAAAAGCTTTCTTCTCAATTTGGGGATGAGCATATATTCCCTAATATTCCTCAAGTTAGTAACTCATAATTTTGGAGTGCAATTTTAACTTTTTTTTTTTTTTAATTTTATTTTTGTATGAAGACGTTTTAACTCATGGAAGATGGTAGATTGACAGATCAAAATCACAGTGTCATATAGGCACAGAAAGCACATATGGAAGCTTTGCTTTATGCTTTGGTGCTTTGCTAGTATAACAAGAGTATCTCGTTCTGCACACTTCTTTAGCCTCCTCATTCACTGAGATTCCTAGTGGGTACCACCAATGGTAACAGCTAATGAAGCACTCACTCCTGAAATTTAAGCCTACCTGGTCTGAGTTCATCAGCCAGGTTATATTCAGAGAAAAGGTTTGTTACTAAAAACTTGTTGACCAATTCCAAATGCAACAATATAAAGAGGGAAAAGAGATGTTCAGATGCACCTGTGACTTTGTGTGCAACTATGAATACAACTGGAGAGCACATTCAAAATGTTTTAAAGCTGGAGGAAGCTGAGAGAGAGAGAGATATTTATTTATAAGGGTTATAATCTCAAAACAAAAGGCAGCCAGTATTGGAACACCAGTTTTGCAATGCTTGAATGCTGTAACTCCGTCTGTGCTCTCTTGTATTAAATTCATGACAACTCGACAGTATTTCAATGCAGTTCTTTATCAGTTTTAGATTACATCATGCTGTGAATTGCTCCATCTGTTGATATTGATCCTTGTAAATCATTTGGTTTGAGGTCTTCAAATGGAAATGCACTTCAGCATTCAGTGTTCTCACTTTGTCCTTGAAACTCATTTGAAAACAAAGCAAGCTGCAATTGCATAGATAATATTACTTTTCTGAAAGGTTGGATTTACTCCTTTGAACTGTCAATAGTTGGCCCAAAGCCTTCCATGGAAAGAATGGGAATGGAGGAGAAAATGGTTGGTGCTTGATGTTGACTGAGGGAGTCATAGAGGTATTGCAAGTCTGAAGAGCTGTGTAGCCCAAAGCCTGATTCAAAGAAGTCATACTGCTTTTAATGAGAGTAGCCAGAGCAGCAGAAGTTATGATTGAATGCTCATTTCTGTATTTTATCTAGCTAGATTTTTTCCTTAATTACCTACGTTTTGCTTGAATATGTACTTCATTTTCATCCGTGTGCGTCAACTTTGCATGGCCTTGCCATGAGCTGAAAAGCATTTGCTGTGCTTTGCCTGCTGGGTTGCATTTTGTTCTCCACTATTCATACTGGGCTGTGTTTGATTATGAGTGAAGGTTCTTTTTGTTTTGGAAATCCCTTTAGGATCCTTCAGAAAGAGTGCTGGTGTAGAAATTTCAGTGTTGCAGAGATGTATATCAAACTGAGATAAATGGAAGTTGCTCTGGAAAAAAATGGAAGTGATACTGTGATATTTTGGAGATCATCATTGGCTTTTACTTATTCCATTAACTAAGAGAAACTCCCACCTGAATCCATTTGTTTTTGCTGAAAATGTATGGGAGACGGAACTGAGTAAATATGATGACTGGGATGGAAGGAGTGTTCTGCTGCTTGCTAAAGGACTAGGGAGGTTTCCAAACTGTCTTTCCTGTACGGAAAGAGACAATTGCTCCTTCCAGGCAAGAGGGGCAGTAAGCACTGCAAACAACTGAGTTGTCTGTCTTACACCCAGCACTTGCTCGAATCCAGCATGTAGCTGCACTGGGTCAGGCACCATGCTTCTCTTGGAGCACATATAGATCTGAAACAGTGTGAGTTTCTAGACATGCTTTCATCAAGGCTGTAGCAAAAATGTCAGGATTTGTCTTTGATGAGGCACTCCCCAAAACAGAAATAATTGTTCCTCAAGAAATCATGGGGTTAAATCACAGCAAAAGTAACTGAAATTAGGCATACAACTTGGTTAATGTGACACTTTGCTACAATGTGTAGTTATAGAAAGGGTATAGATTTGCCTCTTGTCTTCTTCATGCTGATCTAGGCATGATCCAGCAAAACAAGCAGCTGGTGACAAGCAAAATTCAACTTACAGGAATTGGAAGATTTCATGTCAATGCATGACAAAAAATATGTGTATGGAAGCTGCTAAATATGTGTTACTATGAGCTGAGTTCAGTCATCCTGAAGGCTCTAAATCTACATTTCTAAAAGTAAATGAGCACACATAGATCTCAACTATTTAACTCCTACCATGTACTATAGCTGGAGTTTCAGAAATGGCTAGTGATTTGGCTTTATTTTATTAGATGATTTGTTTTGGGCAGTCCTAAAAGATCCTTGACTGAGGTTGGCCTAGTCAGCTTTTTCTGAAAATAAAACTCTACTAATGCTGTCAATACATTTTTAAAGTCTCAGCCAATTTGCAGGTGCGTGAACATAGCGACAGACACAAACATGTAGATACAGACATATGTATTTCACGTATACTGTATACAGAAGATGGAACAGGAGGTGCTAGTCTTTTCTTGAACAACGCATGCAGTTTTCAATGCCTCAAGTATATCTTTCTCATTTAACCGAAAAAAAAAAATATTAGGGTCTGTTTCTGACTGAGGAGTATAGAACATGCTCCATTTTATACAAAATATATGTTCACCTATCAGCTGACTATTTCTCTATACATCAAAATAATTAGAATATTTCTTTCTTCTCTTTTTGTTTTTAAACTGAAGTTAGAACTTTATTGAATGATTCGCTTTCCACAACCCTTATTGCTTCTCTAGCTTACTCTGAGTTTGCAATAGTGACTGAAATGTTCTCAGACAAGCAGATGGGAAAATGGCCTGTAAATCTTTATTGTTATAAATGGTTTGTAAAACTTTGAATGTTGAAAGGTAAGAGTAGTTCAAATAAATCTCAACAATGCTAACACAGAGGTTTAAAGTATTGCTTAAATCCCTTGATTAACCCAGCTTCTCGGTATTTGACATGAATCAGTAACTCTGAGATGTCTTTGCTGTTCTCTAGCTTTGTAAATATTTACGCAGCCAGTCCCATGAAATATGATATTTAATCCTGTTGAAGTAATTCTTTGTATGCTGCATATGAAGAGATATAAAGTATAATAGTTCCGGTGATGCTAGTTAAATAATTGGCACTAAGGATGAAATCTGCTCCATTTCTTTTGTCAATAACCAGGATTTATACAATCTAAGTGTGAGAGAATGGAAAGCAAAATCCACCTTCTGTCACAAATCTTGGGCCAGCTGCTGGGAATACAGATTTCTTGATCCTGGCTTGTGCCTGAGCCTGTAGCTCAGCATTAACAGCAGCCTTTTGTTCCAGTTAAATGAGGTGTTGAGAGCTAGATCAAGGCAAATAATGAAAGGATGGCACCTCTATTAGCTTGTCCTCAGCCTTCTCTTTCTGGGATATGCTATAATGAATGGTCCGTGCACTCTGGGAACAGGAAGATGCACTACCCAGAGTTTCCAGGACCTGGGAGAGCCTTCCATAGGAATCTCAGTGCAAAAGGGTTGACTAGCCCTCCAGATTGTGGCTGGGATTCCTGCTAACATGCAAGACTTGCAGCAGGTTTGTATTTAAACAGTTTAGCTTACGAAGCACAGTGATACACTTGTTCCTAAGACACCGCACTTTTAGTCATTATTTACTGATTCAGTCTGATTCATCTGTGGATTCTGCCAGATTTTGCAATTGTAGTCCTTGCCTTTAGGTATTGCTGAAGTAGAAGGGGTTGGGGAATAATGAGGAAGAAGAGAAAGATCACAGTGACACAAGATATTCAGAGCTGGCCAACAAGAAATCAGAAGCAGGTCTTCCCTCAGATATGCTCCGTTCTCATGTAAAAATCGGAGCTTTTTGTGCTTCTAGAATGGATTCCTATCCTATAAGAAAGTCTACCATAGCATGATTATTGTCTTTCCTATGAAGGGATGAGAGCAAAGGGCTGCCCAGCTCTCAAGTCCATAATAAAGGCCTTCTTTCTATGGAATTTTTCAGACTGTCATCAAAAATAAAATACATTTTTGCAATTTCCTTTAAAATTGTTCTCTATCTTATAGGTATCCTGCCTGTTAAAAAGTGGAGAAAAAGATTATATTTGTGTTATATATTTAGAATTATTGTAGTTTCTTATTTTCTTTATCATGCTAAACCCCTTGAGAACCCTTCAGTATATGAAAAGGTCTTCATGCAGAAGTACTACAGTGCTGCTCTGCTTCTGTAGCCCAGTTTGACCACTGCATAATCCAAGCAAAGAGATGTATGCTGAAAAGGACAGTGCACCACAGAAAATGTGATGTTTGAAGTCGATGAAATTCCTGTCAGTTTGCCTGAGTGTATGCTTATACAGCCCTTAGGAGGTGGTTTTGCCTATATATCCACAAATATATATAATTCTCATTGGAGAAAAATTCAGATGATTGCATTTGGATTACTAATGGATTCTTCAGCTTTGTTTCCATATTATGTTATATTGCATGTCTTATTGACTATTTCTTCCCTCCCAAGCTAAGACTCAGTAAGATCTGCAGAATGTCTCTTATATTTAGGGATGTACTTTGAAAGCAAAAATTATGTTTATGCATAAAGATCTGCATTTTCAGCCACATCTATTTGATGGCCCAGGAGATTTGAAGAGGATTTGGTCCAGTTGGAAATCAGGCTAGAGGTGGTACATCAAAATATGAATTAAAACTTTCAGAGCTGAGAATGTAAAATTAATTATCTTGGTTAAGAAAAAGTAAAATCTTTTAATTCACTTTGATCAGTTAATGTTATTCGCTAGAAAGCAAGTTAACAAGTGCATAAACAGCAATGGGGCAAATCAATAGAGGAGTCTGATGTGTACAGACGTCTGCTCAGCCAACCAAAGTTCCTAAAGGTTCAGCTGCAAGTCTGGAAACCTAACCACTGGTGTCTAAAATAGAAGACATGGAAATAGATGTTTGTTGGGTTTTTTCTCTTTCTACATTGTGTAGTTTACCACAAATACAAACAAAAAAGGCCACAGGTAATGGTCATGGAGTGCTTGAAAGGCATATGCCTTCACTCACCACAAAGTGAAGACATGTCAAAGATAAGTTGCTTCAGCTACAAAACATACATGCAGGAATCACTACATACCTAGCAGTTGTGAGAGTTAAGTGATCTGATCAATATTTTCTGTATTTTTATTTAATAATAATTATTTGAACTTAAAAGGAGGAATAATATTTTGTCATGCATATCTGAGGAATAGCTTTCTTTTGGCTTTTGATGCACAATGAAACTCAGATTTCTTATTGCAAAAAAAAAGGCCAGAGAGCAGACGAGGAAAAATGACAGATTCAGGTAAAACATGAGCAGCCAGCTTACAACAAGAAAGTTCAGTGCGTGACAATCTTCCTGCTCTTCCCTAGGGACCGGGCAGGACTGTTCAAGAAGGAGCAGATGGAAGCAGCTGCCAATGGATGCGTGCTGGAAAGGATTCAAGCCACTTGCTGGAACTTGGGAATTTGTAATGGCCTGAGCTCACCTAATGAGAGGTACCTAAGATTTTGAACGAGAGAGCTATCAGTCTGTTCTTAGCGATGAAAACCAGAAAAAAAACTGTTGTGGAACAAAAGCACATACAGGGCATTCTCTGACCAAGCCACCAGAGCTTATTTCTCAGAGAAGTCCTATGGTGAGAGGAATCTTTAAGCTGTGGTTGCTCATAGTACTAAAGATAAAAGAACACTGCTAGTGTATTTTTCATGAATGTGTCTATCCCATAATTCATTCACTCAAAATGGTAGTTTCTCTTGACCTTGAGCTAAGATTTAACAGGTGGGGAAAAGATAAATTTAGGAAATCCAGTGGCACAATGCTGATACTTTTATGCCTTCTCGCGTATTTTCTAGCATACCATGAAGAATAATAAATGGCAAAAGCTAAAGTGTCCTTGGCAAATAAACAAAGAAAACAGCACCCTGTGATATTTTTACCTTTGCTTCCCCTCACCACACACACTGCTTACTCCCACAGAGTTTGAAATATTAACCCAGCATGTTAATTTATTTCTTCCAAAGGTGCCCTGGCCATTGGATTTAACATCTCTCTTGGAAGTACTTCAAACCAAATGGCTGGCTCCATTTCTAGCTTTGTTAATGAAGCACATTACTTCGTTGCTTTTTTCATACCGTTTAATGTAATTGGCATTTGTGAAGCTTTTGAAAGGCATGTTTGGGACTACATTTTGTGCAGCTGGCTTTAAGCTGCAAGCTGCTTGAAGTGTCTAGTTGTGTAGAGGACAGCCTTCGAGAGCATAGAGCCATACCATGCTTCCTTTTCAAAAGGAACAAAGTGACCAGTATGACACATTTCCCCCTTGCATACGTTTGTATTTCCTTGGTATTATATTTGTAATGGGAGCATTACCTGCCCTGTTTGAAGAATAGAACTCTCTCTACGAGCTGTTGTATAAATGCAGTGCTCTAAGATGGTCTTCATCCTAACCACCTTTAGGCAACCTTGACACATAGGCACAAAAGCCTGTGGTTTTTCACATAGAAGTGCATCTTTGCAAGCTGTGAATTTGCACTTGCTGTGGTAATTCCCACAGGTAAGGGTGCCAACACTATGTCAACTGCCAAGAAGATTGATGAATTTACACTAGGTAGGAATTCAGCTCATTAATTTAAGTTGTCTTGGTGGGAAATGATACTCTGTACCTGAACTGAGGAAGAGTTAGATATAAAAGTTTAGGAAAGAATATACATGTATGTATGCACTAAAGAAATCATGTCCAAGTCCTCTTTTTCATAGCAATACTGCCCTCCAGTGATCTGAGAAAAAAGCATACATACTGCTTGTTGATCACAATAGTGTAGCTTCTACTTACACTGCTGCAAGTAGCAATCAAATGTACTTTTTAGTATCACAGGCACATGGATTGTCTAGGCTCCAGCCTCGGGAAACCCACAGGTGGCGTAAGACTAAGTAAAGACATTTGTAGCAAAAACTATTGCTTTACCAGTACAAGCCCACTGACTCTCTTCTGTAAAGAACTGACTGAAAATAAAAACTCTTTGTCTCAATGGCAGGACTGTAATAGTCTGCCCCACAGTGGCAGACAAAATCTCTGACTTCAAACAGAACCACGTGTAAGAAAATAGTCACAAGTTGGATGAACAGGTCTCACAGGATATTTGTTCCCAAACGCGATGGATTGTAACGGAAAAAACCCAGCCTGGACTGACATTCAGACACAGAGTTCTGCACACAGTGGTTGTCAGTGAACCATGAGCATCCTTCACAGAGCAAGCCACAGACAAAATACAAGTTCTCCAGGTTTTGTCTTTCAGTCATCGCAGACAAGTGCATTTGTTTTAGGATTCAGAAGTAAAGCACCAATATGAAAGAAAGGAATGTTGTATGGCCAAAATATAAGGTATGTGATCTTTAGGTGTGTCACCTCTACCCTTGCTTACCTTTCCCTTGTGTGGCTTCAAATGGTCTTTCCAAATATGCAAGACCGTTTCTCAGCTTGCCCTGTTCTATACCTGCATGTGAGGTGAGGGTTACCATGCATACTGAGATGATTTGCACCCTATTGAGGGACTTGGCCACCAGAGAATGGCATCATGGTCTCACCATCATATCCTGTTCCTGTGCATCTGCCCCACCTGTCTTCTGGTAAGCAACCTATCTCCCTCCGGACCATTGCTTGCAGTACAAGCCATACAATGCTGTCAAAGACCTTCCGTTTTCTTTCTCCTTTTGTCTGTTTTTTACTTAAAACAAAGAAAAATAGAGTGGATATTTTTGCTGTTTCCCCACCAGCAAATTTTCCATTTTAGAAAGATGAGAAAACAGAACATTGAATTCACCGAGACAATTTCAGAAATAAATGCAATTTACATCTTATCCAGCAGATGTTGCTGTTGGACCAAAGTCGGCTCAGGATTGGTTCAGGTGGGTTAGGGAGGACTGTATTTCAGGTTTCAACAGTTCCAGGAATTTATCCAGCATCTCCAGAGTTGGTCCCTTGAGATTGGTGGACCGCCTTTTACAGCCATGGTCTTGCAACACTAGGTGACTATGGTGAGACACAGGCCTCTGGGTGAATCTGACCCCAAGAAAAAAAACACCGCCACCCCAACCACAATCTTTCCTCAATCTTCTGAGTAAGAGGGTTATTGTCTGTCAGAGTTTTTAATAATTTTTTTATAAATAGTGGAAAGCTTTACTTCACAGACAGAATTTGCCTCCCTATTGATGAATGTGGGGTTATTCATTGAGTCTTACATAAAATAGCACCCTTGTTGATATTGCAAAGATATTTGTAGAAGACAAAAGTTATTGACATTTTAGAAAGAAAATGTGAGTTCAGTGCCAAGTGACTGTATTACGGGGAAAACCCTGAGGTTTTCTATCACTCTGTGGTTACAGGATAGGTCATTTTTCACTATTAACCTTACAATATTAGCTTACAATATTAAGATCTTTCTTCAGAAGTGTCTGTGTTTGCAAAGGGTAGATTCCTGGGTCCACAGGGAAATTTCTGGGTTCCTTTTACTGGCCCAGGTGGCTTTTGGCTGGATGTTCCTAATTCCTGGTGGGATCTGGGTGGGAAGGAACTATCTGGAGGCTCTTCTGTATTACACTATGGACCATTCTCTCCCTCATGAGCCCTAAAATCTCCGATATTGAAAGGAGAGCCATTGGTCTCCCCTTAATGACATTCCCAGCTGTGCAACAAACTGTTTGAGAAGGGACCGTGCTTCATAGATCAAGGAGAGAAAGTCATGACTGTTCAACAGATTTACTGGAGAACAAGTGATTTGAAAGGCGGAGGAAGGGCAAGTTGAGAAGTATTAGTAAAAAGTGCTTAATGAGGTACTCAGGTATGCCTCATGAGATGATCTCTTGGATGTTTGGCCTATTCTCTGCATCACACGCTCTTTCTCTCACACTGAATACAGGTCGTGTTGTCAGAGATTTGAACTCTGTGCGAAGACCATTTTACCAACTGCTAGCCAAGTCAAGATTGCTGTATGCAAGTTATGCAAAATGACCTTCATACCATCTCCAGCTATCCCAGGCTCCGTGTCAGCCACACAGTTCAGAAATGTTGTAGATTTTCAGTACAATTATGGAGAAAGTTTCTTGTTTGTATTTTCAAGATGAGGTGAGCCATAAAGCCTACCAGGTTGTTCAGCGCAGTTGCGCTCAAGGGATCAGCATATCGCAAGGGGTTGGGATGGAAATGGGCCAGTGAGCAGAGCACGAGTGAAGGGGCACGGCTGGGGGTTTATGTCATGGCTTTGCACCTCTACATGAACACTATTGCAGGCAGTATTACGTGCAGTAGCTTGAAACTCTTCCTGCTGAGATTTGAAGTTTCGCCACTGATTTCAAGAAACAAATTAATGACTTTCAAACAAAAGGGAATTACAAATTTCTTCTCATTAACAATTGGGTGATATGAGATACAGGTGTTTGCATGTCTGTTCACTTTTGCGTGTAGTTCTTCTGAAGATAATATCATGTTTGTGAGTAAAATGAGCAGGTTTTGCCCTTTGCACAATTTGACCCTTTCAAATATCTCTGCCAAATGCAAGCTATAAGATGAAAACTGGTTTTCCTTCCACGTTCAGTGGGGTTTTGTAAGGTCTTTATCTTCTGTTTAAAATGACAAGTTATTTTAAAAGAGCAGCATCTGATGCAAAGCAACTGCCAACTTAATATTTCTTTAATATTTTTGGATACAGATGAGAAAATATTTTAAAAGGATCAATATACTAGGAATAGTCTGTATGTTTCTTTTACCTAAAATTGAATTTTCAGTATGTGAAAAATTTCTGTAGCAGCTTCAATGATAATGTGGGAAATGGTGCATAATGTTACTTTTAAAAAATAGAAACTTTAATGCACTTTTTTGTTGTGAAATAGTGAAAGTAGAAAAAGGATCCTCTTCATTCTCATGTTTGCAAATGACCTAATGAAATGTAAAATCAAAGCACTTACCATATATGTGAGGTATAAATTTATTCCTCTTCACTTTTTCCATAGCGATAGTTTGAATAAGATAAATCGATAACAGGGTTTTGTCGTGCAGGCCCAGTAGGGCTTTTGCAATTTGCCAAACGAAATCAAACATTCCTAAGATACACATTTATCTTTGTGTTCAAAGACGGCTACTTTCTGTTAATTATTTGTAGCTGCATGACTTTCCCTTTGGAGGTAGCGTTCCATAGGAAACATCAGACAATTTTAATAGCTTTAGTGAAGAGCTCCAAACCCACATTCAGGCAGGCTTTGTATGTCCTGCCGAGGCAGCTCGGGGAAAGGAATGGCCTGGTTTGTGATCACCTCCAGTTTCTCCCAGGCTCGACAAGTCATTGCAATCTGCGGGATTCAGGTTTTTTCTTAAATCAGACGGTATTTCTTTAGGTGCCCCATCCTGCAGAATATTGAACTGGAACTGTGTGGTATAAATCAGGTTATTGGTGTGTGTTTGTAGCCTATGCTGGAGAGTTTCCCAGACCAAGCTAACTCCAGTTTGTCTTGTAGGATCAGCCCTAAATGCCTAAATACACTTTCAGGAGCCCAATTTAAGAACCAAAGTTTGTAAATGTTGTATCACTCTTGTATCTGTTCCTCAGCTCTGTGTATGTTCCCTGCCACTTTTGGAACTAAACTAAAGCTCTGAACTTAAATATTTCCAGCTTTGAAATATGTGCACATAGACTGGGATATACTTCTGTCAGTAACATGCCATCCTCTTGATATACAGAGGAGTAGAGTAACTTCAGGCATTTGTTTTAAATATATTACCTTAGAAATAGACAGGAAGAAATTGCACAGGGAACACATTTTCCTTATTTAAGTTAAAAAATAAATATAGCTGTAACCTAAACGTGTGTTTATCAGCACTGACACCCTTTGGCCTTACTCCAGTGGACTTTTCTCACTGACATCAATGGGAAAAAGATGGGCTCTGTATAGGAAATCTGTGAATGTTTTTTTTCTTCTTCATCCATCCATCTATTTTGGGATGTGCTAAATGCTTGTTCTCTGTTGTAACATTAACATCAGTATGTGGAAACTTGGGTTGCTAAAATAAATCAGTGAAATGCAATATCCATGACTTCACATGGAACTGCATGTGCATTGTTGAGCAGAAGTGCCCCGTGCCCACTGTGCCGTGCCAGCTTTACATCCAGGTAAAACCTATTGTGCCCCACAGAAGTGGGTGCTGTAGTGAGGTGGGCATGAACTTTGTGTATAGAGTCTCTCTAGTTCCTGAGCTGGCAAAATATTTCTTGGTTGCCATTTACAGGACAGTAAAATCGATACTTTTACCAGCCTCAGAGTATGGGGATGGCAAGGTCTATAGATTTCACAAAAGCATTGATTTTTTGCATTGTGAGCCTGATCGAGTGTTTGCTGGAGGCAAATGAAAATTTTATCGTTGATGTGCGAGGCATTGGTTCATGAGGCTCTAACTGTCTCCCTTTAGTTTTTGTAAGTTAGTGATACTGGCTTCAAACTAACCCGGGGTATTTTTCTGGCCTTACTATTGATCCTCCTGATTAATGCTAGTATGAATTAGCACATTCTCAAGTTAATTTTATTTTTAATGGAAAAATGAAAGGAGTAAGCTCAACCTTTATGGGCCGGACTGTTTCTGCCCACAGTGAAATCAATGGGAGACCTTTTATAAAATTGGACTTTCATACAGGTGTTGAGGGGCCAGTCCTGCCTTGGAGTCCCCCCCGATCCACAGGAGCCTGGCCTGCTCTGCAGTGGTCCTGTGCCTCCACACCAATTTATCATGCACCGTGGTCAAAAGCAAATGAATGAGGAAGGAATCCCTGTGGCTGCTACCTTCCTGCCCCTCTGGCTTCAGGTAAGACAGCAAGCTCAGAGCATGCCTCTGCCCCAGGAGGAAGGAGAAGCAAGTGCGTTGCTCTGCTCGACATAAGGCCACTCACTCTTCTCCTCTCCATGGAGCATTGATCTTCAAGGCCCCCACGACTAAACGAGTGGGAGACATTCCTATGGAATTAGCTGTTCCCTTGCTCTGTTTCCTGCTGAAGAGGTAAGAGCTGCACAAATTCCCTCTTCAATAGTCACCCAAGAGAGAATACAGCAACTGATCTGTCGTCAAAGTATTTAGAGCTGATGACGATATCTGGGTTGGTTTTTGAGGTGGGGTTGGTGTTTTGGGGTTTTTTTCTGTGATGTTTAAACAAAATCCATAAATCACTGGGATATGACAAGAAATTCGTTGTTTCACGTTGGCTGTAGCTGCTGGTTATTCTTTTCCGAATGTACAGAAATGCCCTTTAAGTTACTTTCCAATGACAACCTGCTCAGGGCTTAACATTTTTCAGTTTCATGGCAAGCTTGCAAGGTTACACATATATACTGAATGAAACATAGCCCACTGGTTATTTTTAGAAAGGCTCTAAACAAGAAGTAAATCCCTGGAGTAGTGCTGCCAGAGATGCGTAAAGTTCAAATCCAAATTAAAACTGCCTATCTTTGGCCAAAATTCCCACCTGAACTTGAGGAAAACTGTGATTTATACCTTGAACTTTATAACAAAAAATCCTTTGCAATTATTTTCTAACACCTGAGAATACATGAACATGTACAAACACTCGAAAATTAGAACTTGAATGAAAAATCTGAACATTTGTCCAAGAATGTAGTACTTGGTCTTGTGAGATACTGTTGTACGACTTTAAGTTATGGTAACTGCACTGGAATTTGGAGAATCTAATTTATTGTGATTGCTAGTTCTAACACATCTTTGTTAGATCAAGTCCTATAATGTATTGTAAACTTTGGGGGAAGGAAGAGAAACACACTGATTGACCTTACAGATCTTTTGAATAATGACCTCTGATGTACAAGACTTGGTTTAGAAATCACCAAGATACAATATGAAGAAAGTAGATTCCTTTTCAGCAATGTATTTATGCAAAGTAGTTGAAAGTAGTGCAACTGAAGCATGTTCTTGATTTCTTTGCTGAATCAGAGCCTGTATCTTCTTCCTGCCAAGGCAGTGATCTTAATGCCACTACTAAATGCACTAGTAATTCTAGAAGCCCTAATGAAAGTCAAGATAACGCCACAGATTTTATAAATAAGGGTCTTTATTTAGAATACTGTTGAAAACATTCTTGGCAACCACATCGTATAAATATATAAAGTTAAAGTTTGACACAACAAACCAAGCAATATTAAATATTTTTTAAATTTTTCCCCCTTTTTATTTTTAATTTTTGCTTTTGTTTCTTTTTTCTTTCTTTTCTGATTTTTTCCCTTTTTTTGCAAAGCAACTCTTATTTACAATTATACAAAAAACTTTTATAAAAAATGGTCCACAACCTTATTTTGGCCAGAACAGGAGTAATAGGAAGGATCTGTTATGCCACCATTGTTGTAGATTTCTATTCTCCTCTGCTTTCAAGAGCCAGGTTCCTATTCCCCAAAGCCCAGATTAAACATTGGCCATTTCATGGTACACAATTTTATCTCTAGACATATTAAATAACTTTAGTTTAACAACCAATAAATAACTGGATGTATGTTGAAGTAATACAGGTTTGAAAAGTTACACATTTGAAGGAATTTTGAGTGATATTTTAAAACTGGAACAAGTCTTAAGAAGTCTCTTCAGTCTTAGAAGGCAGGTCTTGGAGTGTGGCTGAACGGAGCAATTTGTTTTCAGTGCAGTCCAGCTGGACCTGCCTTTATAGCACTTGGTAGATGGGGTTGCTGCTGCTGTTATCTTGGGGAAGTGGGGTGCAGTTGGCGGGGGAAGGAATTTGGGCTCCGCTATCGTTCAGGCTCACTCCCTCTGAGGGGGAACAGGGACTCCCTTCAGCAACTGTTTCCGCTGGAGGCAGTATAGGACATGTGGAGTTATCTGTGGAAATCCTCTCTACAATGCTTGAGAGGCAATCAAGGCTGGAAACAACAGAACTCTTGCCATGCTTTGGATCTAAAAAACAGACAAAAAAAGTGCTCAGTTTATCCAATGGGTACTTAATGTCAGTAGGATGTAGTTATTTTGCAAAACCCCAGCAAGTGGCTGATAGTATGCATTTGTGAGCATGTAAAGATTCAGAGGAAATGAACATTGGTGAAGAACACCAATTATCAGAAAACAGAGATTGTAATTGCAAAATGGAAGAGAGACCCAACTAAAGTGTGCTACTTTTGGGGCAGGTTGGATCCAAGGCCTCACTTCAGTCCTTAGTTTTTAGGAAGGGAAGCTTTTAAATCAATCAGCAATTTCTCCAGTTTGGATCAATGATAGATATCAATGCAAATAAATAGATCAATGCAAAACATGGTTAAACAATGAAAATTAATTGCAGGGAGAAATACATTTTTATCCAAATTTTATATTTGGAAAATAGGAAATGCAGCTATAACATATCCCCATATTTGCAAATACATCTAGAGGAAATCCAGTGCTCCTATTAGCATCAACAGCTCGCTGGCTGAAAAGGCAGGTGGGCTCCTCTTTCAGCCCAGCTGGGGTCAGCTAAACAACTGGGGACAGAGAAGGCACGGGGACGTTTGCTGCATTGACGGCCTGTCTCCATGTTTCACACAGCTGTGAACGGCACGTACTCACCATTTGGTGATTCTGTGTAGTAGCTGCTGTCATAGCTGTTTCTTCTGCGGGAGCTGCAAGGAGGCCCACTGTACTCCATCTGGAAAGAAGAGCAATCTGAGTGAGGTCACTGGTTGGGGACAGCATTTACTGAAACACCAGGAACCCCAATTCAGCATTTACTGAAATGTAAATCAGTCTGTGCAATCATTTCAGCACTGGCTGAAATGCCAGCAAGTTGTAGTTTCTTTGAATGAGGTAGAACTTAACTTAGCTGGAAGGGGATTCACCACAGAATATTTTATGTGGCACAGCTGTTCTAAAGAAAAATTACCACTGTTGTTGCATCGAATGCTGCAGCTTTACAAATGAGATGAGTTCTTCCAGCACTCTGATCAGATACTGCCCTACTGGTATCTTCAATTTAAAACAGGGAGATCAAAGGGGGAATGAGTCCTTTTTTGATTTTAATTTTTGTAGGTTTTTCCAAACATGAGTTCCTCTTAAAAAGCCTCTGTCTACCTTTGTCCTTTAGTTTCAGTTCCTTTAGTTTCTCTTCCTATTTCCATTTTGTACCAAAAAAAAAACCCCAAAGGTTGACCAATATATTTGTTTCCAATACTTTAATCTGCAATGAATTAGTCTTTCTGACAAAAGAAAAAGGCTGTATTTTGGGAAGGGACCATTTGTGTAAATCTTCAATCTGGCAACTATCTCATAATCACAGATATTCAATTTATTAATGATTATGCCCACCAGAGCACAGAAAAAAAAATCTCAGGTTTTGAAGTGCTGTGGCTATCCCAACCCAGACAGCTGTCCTACACTCCAGTCACCACATCCCACCACCCCAGAGTCAGACCAGAGTCTGAGGCTATAGTCCCAGTGAAAAGATGCAGTGATGAGACACCCTGTCTGGCACCCACCCTTCTTCTCCTCTCCCCGTAACATACAAGCAGGACTGAAAGCCTGGGGTCTCCTTCCTATTGCTGGTAAATGTCTATGGAGGGCATGGTAAGAGGAGAAAAGGAGAACCTTTTTCTTAAGGGTCAAGAAAAACAACTTCTGTTGCTTAGACCCTCCTGCTGTTACCATGACAAATCACAGAAAACAAAATCCAGACTCTTACCAGTTCCCCTGTAACTACCATGACCAAGGGGGACTGTCTCTCTGCTGTTCTTAGAGGATTCAAAAGTAGTGATACAGCAGAAGATGGGAACAGAGACACCTCAGCAGCTATGGGAGCACAGGCAGGGCTCAGACCTCACCATGCCCGCAGGTACCCATCCCAGGCAGCTTCCCAAAGCCAGCAGCTCTCCCTTGGTTCCCCCAGGCCAAAGGGGGACCTGCCTAACTTCTCATCCCAGGGAAAAAAGTGTATAAGAGATTCTTCTTCCTTCCCAGAGATCCTGGCATGTGGGAACCCCACCTCCCTTTGCTGCTGGAGCTCAAGGCACAAGAAAGGACTTTTGTCTTCTGCCAGGGGAGTTACGGAAGGCAGCTGCTATAGGAAAGGCAGGACAAGGCAACTCGCCCTGTGCAGGTCTGGACCCACAGCATCCGGGGCGAGCGCCTCAGTGGCAGGGTGTCCTCCCTGGGGCACTCACCATGCCGTCGGAGCAGTTGGAGCGGGGACTGGAGGCATCCGATTCCCCACTGTAGTGCTCCAGCACCGGGTAATAAGCATCCTCCTGCTCCCGCAGCAGCGCCTGCAGGCTCTCAATGTAGCGGATGGCGTTGCGCAGGATCTCCACCTTGGGCAGGCGCTGGTTGGGGTTGGTGGAGGTGCAGCGCTTGAGGGTCTCAAAGGCCTCATTGACCTTGCTGAGCCGCCGCCGCTCCCGCATGGTGGCAGCCTTACGGCGGTCAGCGTTGGTGGTCTTCCTCTTGCAAGCCTTGCAGGCCCACAGCAGGCACCGGCCGGCCTGGTGGTGCCCGCTGGGCGCCCGGACGTGCTCCTCCTCATGTGGGTGCCCGTGGTGGTGGCCATGGTGGTGCGGGTGCTCCTCAGGCTTCAGCAGGCCCCCCACGTGCACCAGTCTGGGGTCCAGGTCCTCAAAGAAGTGCATGTCCGACGTGTTGAAGCACGGGTCATCGTAGAAGTCATCAGCGGCTGTGAAGGAGCAGAGGGAGCCCTCCGTCATCTCCATGGGGCCCAGTAAATCCATGGGGGCAGCAGTGGAGGAGACAGCAGCTGGGCCCCAGAGGGTGAGTGAGGGGGTCAGAAGAGAGGGGGCTTCGATCGGGCTGTTCGGCAGCAGCCACCAGCCAGGCGGGTACGCGAAGCAGGGGCCCTCGCACCCTCTGCCAGGCGAGGCCACCAGCGCTGGCTGCTATTGCCGCCGCCGACCCCCTCCCCAGCCGCGCCGGCCCGGGAGCGCCACTCGAGGCCGTATTTATGCCGGAGCCCCCCCGGCGCGGCGGGTCGGGACGGGACGGGACGGGGCGGAGCGCGGCGGGGCGGGGAGGGGGCCGCGGCCGCCGGAGCTCCCGGGGGGGCGGCGTGGCGCGGTGTCCCGCGGGCGCGGGGCGCCGTCGGGGCGCAGCTGCGGGCGCTCGGGCTGCTGCAAAGCTAACGGCAGCCGCTACTCGGCCGCACGGTTGTCTGTCTTTTTTTTTTTCTTTTCCCCCTTTTTTTTTTCCGCTTTAAGCAGCCCGCCCAGCCCAGCCGCTCAGGGGAAGCGAGGCTCCCCGATGCCCGAAGGTGCCGGCAGCCTCGCCCCGGGGGACGGCGGTGCTCCCCGCTTCTCCCGCACGCCGCGGCGCGTCTCCCTGCGCGTCCCGGCCGGTGGCCGGCGGCCGAGCACGCTTCGCGGCAGGGGAGCGGCAGCGGCTCCGCTGGTCACTCTCGGGGAAGAAACCCCCCAAGCCCCGCGACAGGTTTCTCCGCGCCGGCCGCGGCTGTGCGGCTCTGCGGCCACAGGGTAACTACCTCGGGGGCGATGGTGAGGGCGGACGGTGCGGGCGGCACCTCAGGGCGGCGGCGAGGCGCCGGGGCCGTGCCCGCCCCGAGGGGGCAGCGGGTACTGGGGCAGCGGCAGGACGGAAAGGTCGTGGCCGGGGGGGAACCGCAAAATGGCGGCCGCCTGGTGGCGCTGCGCTCGTCCCTCGTCGTCGGGGTGACATGGCGGCCTCTAGGCGGGGCTAGAGGCCCGCCGGGCTCCGCCGCCGCGGCCGAGCTGGGCCGGGGGTTACCGTTACAGCTCCGCGCCGTGAGGTCTGGAAAAAGCGTCTGTGTCTGGGGCCGGCTGAAGCGTGTTAGCCTTTTTGTGAGGAATGGGATTGTCCCTGGCCGCGTCTGAGACAGGTTCAGGTCAGAGATACACCCCGAGGATGCAGAACGTTCAGCAAGACTCCAGCGCAGTTACTGAAACTGTTTGACCCCAGAGCAAAAGGAAGCCGTGTGGGAGGGCGAGGTCTGCAGCGGCTGGGACCAGCTCGGGCCCGAGCGAGTTGCAACCATATTTATCACAGGAAGCATTTGGTCCCTGCAGTAAGGCAGTGCAGTAGTGGTTTAGTCACGACATACCTGAGGAGAGCTGGGGCCGGAGTTAGGTTCAGCTGTCACTTTAGCAAATGACTCTTTTCACATGAGCTATGATGTATAAATTTGCGTTTCAGGTTCCTCTTGCAACTCAAGCCTCAGTTTACCTTTATGCTGAAATCTTTGAAGAGACTGACTTCACCTCACGAAGTAGCATTTTGCTGCACGAGTAGTCGCACTGCAAATGGATTGCTTTGCAGTAAGAATTTGTTATTTCCGATAACTAGCAGTGGCAGAGTTTGGACCTTGGAAAAATGGGATGGTTTTTGGTAACATCTCTCAAGGATGCTGGAGTTTTTACTCTGTTTTTGGAATATAATTTGAGATGACAAATTAGGTTCTTTTTCTGATATGGAAGCACTTCAGCAATTCAACTGTGCAATTCCGTTGATTTTATGATTAAAATAGTTATGGGTATTTGTATTTTTAATCTATCATGAGCTAAAATTAATTTCCATTCTGCAGTTATAAATGTTGGTGAAATTTCATCTCCTTCAAAATCAAAGGTAAAGCTCTGGCTTCAGGGGGGCAAAGGGCTGACTGAGAGAATCTGAAAAAGTAGAAAACATCCACCAATGATATAGTCCCCGGTCTTTGTGCCTATGACTTCTCAGAGGGGCTATCGTGATGGTGGCTTCTTTTGTTATATGATTTGTTTTTTGCAAAAATTCCTAATTTGCAGTCCCCATTTTCTACTTATTTAAATGTCTTTGAGTACAAAGATAAGAACTGTTAGTCACATTCTGTCATTATCCCCAAAAGATAAAAATTTTATTTAAATAAAAAAGTACATGTTTTGGACGCTGTGGAAGTTTATTCTTTCACTGTATCCAGTGCTGAAAAGCGATATGTCCCAAGGAGATCAGCTATTGACCACCCTTACACATTTAGAAGTGTATCTCCCAGCTGTTTCTGAGAGGCAGAGTAGCAAACGTGTGGAAACACTTCATTGTTATAGAAGTTCTTTGATCCAGAAGGCACAAACAGATTTTTTTTTTTCTAAATCTTTATTGAACAGTTAAAAAAGTAAAAATAATTTGTATTCAAAATAGTCTTGAGTATACAATAATGCATAATATGTGTAAATGGGAAATAGTTGTATGCTGTAACAACGGAACATGTAAATTGGGATATTGAGTGCTGGCTCACTCAAGACACTTAAAACTCTCTCCAGATCATTGGTTTCATTTGTGGAAAAGGTAATTTTACCTAATATTTAGCCAGTGTTGTAGTGTATTCTGTCACTGAGTGTTTCTAGGCTATAGCTACAGTTATATCTGTGTACAGACACAGAGTATATGTGTGAACAAGCATTCAGCAGAGAAAGACCATTTGTAAAGTTTCTCTAAGTGGTGTTGCCCTTATACCTGTTCCACATTCATCCTTCACCTCCTTTTTTTTTTTTTTTTTCAGGCTGTGATTGAAAAGGAAGCTGGGAAGGCAGAGGCAGATTGTACTTCCTATGCTGAGACACACGGATGGACTCATCCCATACACAATAGACAGGTATTGTTAACAAAGCTTGAGATTCACAAGCATCTTCTGCCTTCTCAGCAGAAGCAGCATGTGGACCAGAGCTTGTTATCTACAGTAACTGATTGATTTCTCTTTTCTTTTTCAGCGGATAGAGACTGGGAAAACAGATGATTGTGAGTTTATCTGAAATAAACAGAATTGTCTCTTCAGGCAGAGGGCCCAGAATGTGTATGGAAAAGGGAGAGAGACCTGAAATCCGAGAACGTGTGGATACATTTGGCTGGCAAGATGAATATGAGAAGAGTCTCTGAGAAACAGGCAAAGCAGTATTTCAGGGAAAAAGAAAAGGCAAGTAAGTCCTGCTTTGAAAAATTTAAATGTTTGGCTCTTTGTTATATTGGAATTCATTTAAAGTAAAAGACAGTCTTAAGTGCTGGAAACCATGGAGGAGGCTGTACCTACATTTCAGGTCACCAACTCTTAAAGGAGAAGACTGTTGTAGAAGTAGGTCAAACATTACCAGTAGTATTTGAAGTGGTTTTATATGGCACTAGTTTGTAATTCCGTTAGTAGCTTTGCTCTGTTCATACTTAGTGAGCTGTATTTTAATACTGAGAGGGATGGATTCCATTGCTCTTATTCATGTTGAGTTGCAGTCAGTGGAACTAATTGTTGAATAAGGTATGCTCAGCATGAAGATGGGTGATGGAATCTAGCCCAGATGGAAATACATTTTAAACTACTGCTGTATTAGAGAGCAGCCATCTCAACATGGACAAATCTAGCATGTTGCTAAAAGTGCTTCATCTCATTCTTGTGGCACGCTGCGGTATTTTTACAGATGGATACAGGGGTTGTTTCAAAGGAATGCCCCGCCAAGATTGAATCATATTAGCAGAAGTATTGGAAAAGCATCTGCATTGTAATTGTCTGCCCTGTGTTACAACACCAACAGAAAGTAGGTGGGCTAATGCAGTTTTACAGAAATGGCTACTTAATTCCAGCTGTCAATAGAAGTCAGTTTACTGAAAATGGTTCATTGTGCAGTGTTCTTATCCAAATGCAGTTTTCTGGCATTTTGACTCTGTGGTCTACTCTTCCATCTTGTGCAACTTTCTTAGTAGTAGAAAAGTACTGGTATTGTATACATGTGCAGAATCTCTTGCAGAAGAATACTAGCATGCCTGTGTGGTAAATTGAGGAATACAATGTAGATGCAAAGTGCCGTTTTTAGCTGAATTTATTTTCAAGCATAGCAGGAGTATCGCTTACAGTATTACATAAAAGCATGAGACAGTCTTTCAATGAAGCAAACCCTAATTACATAAAAGATGATGTACATAACGACCAAAAAAGCTAGCTGCAGGCAGCGGATCTAGCCAGTTTCTCATCTTAGGTGACCTTGGTAGCCAGTGTACAGAAAGAGCGGCACTCCCCTGTAGGAGATGAATGGAAGGAATTTGGACACCTCTGAACTTTAACCAAGCTGGCTGAAGCAAAAGCCTTAGATGTGGTTGTGCTAATAGCCCCCCTAATTGAACACTGGCCAAATTGAAATGGAAAACTAATGAGTGGCCACGCTCTATGATGCAATTCTAGTTAAGTGTGCTGCATTTTCACTAGGATCTTATTCCTCTACTGAGGACCAAGATAGGGAATACAAGAAATAGCAGTAGTACAATACTAGTACCATAATTTAGTTAGCTGAAATAGGGGTCTGTGTCGTAGTTAAAGCAACCATCCTAGGTTAAGTCCAGACAGAGCCCTTGAGTTAGTATCTTCAGTGACCCTTGCAAAATATGCACTAGAACCTGTAAAGATCACATCTAATAAGAACCCCTAATTTCTCCCTCATCTGCTTTCTGAGGATGAGAAAAGCTAACTGAGCAAATAAATAAACCCAGCACATTGTCTTATTCTCATTATTGAGGAAATGTTTTCATCCTTCATCTTGGAGACATGTACCACTAAAAATAGCTGGGTGATAAGTAAAGTAATTAGGTTGCTTACTTAAATTGCTACTATGATAGAAATAAGACAAGAAAACTTCGTTTTAAAACAAGTCTTTTAAAAAAGTTTGTTATGTTAGCATAGTTGTTAGTAATGTAAAATATCTGTTAGTAATACAAAATATTTAATATAAAACTAAATCTTTGGATTTTCTGCCACAGAGGTTTCCTTGTACTAAAGTTGCATTTTATTTTTTTTTTTAATAGAAGTTATATATACCATTAGAAAAAATTTGCACTAACTAATCCTATTAATCATTTAAGACAAAAAGGAGGCTTAAAAGCTTTTGGCTTCTAGGAAGAATTGCAAAGATAAAAGGGTGACTAATGCTGACCATCTAGATAACTAGGGACCTTGCTACCATTTAAACAAAATAATGGTATGGGCTAGATTGAGCTGTGGCTCAACAGAGCATGAAGGAACAGGGTGTAAAGCAGGAGGAGCAATACAGCATAATGTCTCCTGAGTTATGGTCTCAAGTCCACCCTCTGTTACAGGTCTGCCTTAGGAACTGCCCCGTAGCTGCAACAGCATTAAAGGCCCTCCCTGCCCTGCTTCGCTTTTGCTCCTGTCCCATCGTTACACAGGGGCAGTGTGGTAGTGCAGTGTATGGTTGCATATATTGGCCCTATGCCGTTTCTGTGCTGGGAAGATTCTCTCTGGGGTCGCTTCACAGCCTCTGCAGCTCCTGTGCACTGCTGGAGAGGTGGGCAGGGGCTGCAGTGCTGACTAGACTCTGGCTCTGTGCCTGTTCTGAACTCTTTCTGAAATCGGTCCATAAAGTAATCCCCAAGACTATTTCTGCCATCTTGGGAACAGTCAAGCCTGCGAGCGTTGGTCAGTAGATCTCCCATCATCTTGATCTTCTGGATTTTGGGCCTGATAAATTGTTTCTTGATAGTGCTTGCACTATGAGGGTCTGCATTTTCAATACTCAGGGCATAAAGCTCTTCAAAAAATCGTATCATAGTTTTCCACTGTATCATTGCTACTTCCAGGGCTTTCATCAGACCGACTGCATACTCACAGTTTGGTTTCTAAAAACAAAGACAGAATTACATTTATTCAGAAGAACAGCTCATCTTACTCTATTCATTGATGGTTTCCTGCAACTTACCTGGGCGCTCTAAACAAGATGTGCTAGGACTTTGTTACAACTCCTTATAGTTTGGAGCATCTGTTGGTTTTTGCAGAATTGGATGGCTGTAAACATACTGAAGTGGCAGAACCCAAGCATTTTTTCAAGGAACAGAGATTTAGATAGCAGCAGCTATGCCTGAGGAGAATTCTTACACCAGGAAACCCTACCATAGAATAACAGAATGGTTTGGGTTAGAAGGGACCTTAAAGATCATCAAGTTCCAAGCCCCCTCCCATGGGCAGGGACACCTCCTACTAGAGCAGGTTGCTCAAAGCCCCATCCTGCCTGGCCTTGGACACCTCCAGGGATGGGGCATCCACAGCTTCTCTGGGCAACTTGTTCCAGTGTCTCACCACCATCACAGTAAAGAATTTCCTCCTAATACCTAATCCAAATCTACCCTTTTTCAGTTTAAAACCATTACCCTTCATCCTATCACTACACTTCCTGACAAAGAGTCCCTCCCCATCTCTCCTATAGGCCCCCTTTAAGTACTGGAAGGCTATTATAAGGTCTACCCTGATTCAAACTGAGTATTTAGGAAGTTCTTCAAGATGGCCTTGTTATTTTTACTTTCTGCACCTTAACAATTGCTATGATAGGCCAAAGAAGAGCATTCCGTATTAACTATTTAGAGAATACTAGTTTGCTAGAGGAGAATCAGCCTCTTGGTCTTTAAGAAATTAGGAGGGTTTTTTTTCCTCGATAGCTTTGAATTATTCTTTTGTACCTGTGCAAGCCTGAGTCAGATCTCTAGTTCATATTCTGTCTTGAGCTGTGCTCCAGCACTGCCCCAAGCTGAAGGTTTCTCCTGTCTCCTTCCTTACCACCTTTCTTGGGTGTTAATGGCTTCTAGGCTTCTGTTTGGTTTGAATGTGAAGGAGACAAGTGGGCTGTTTCAGTACAGTTGAAGGAGTCTCATAATCCATTACAGCACAATGGAAACAGCAGTCTCCAGCTGAGTGAAGAAAAAGTGGACCATGTTTCATACTCTTTTGGGCTAGAAGGCAACCACCTAGAGTTAGGACTGTATGTCTGACAGTTTCTAAGCATCACAATCAAGAACAAACCCATGTACAATAATATGACAAGGAAATGATATCTGGAAATCCAACAGTAGATGAATGCAGAGATCTGAAGTACCAACAATATAATGCAAGAAGTTACAGTAATTACTGCAGATTGCAGCTGTTCGAAACCTTGTTGTCTATTACCCACCTGGATGGTTTTAGAACAGTAATGGCCTCCTCTTTCTTGCTGATACTTCATTAAAGCCTCTGCGGCTTTTCTCTCTTCCAGAGCTTGATGCAAGAAGAACTTAGAAACGTTTGGTAGAGCCACATGTGACTGATCAAAATATTCACCCTAAGCACACAAAACACAAGTGTTAAGATTTGCTGGAGATGGGACTCGCCTGCAGCAGAACGTGGCTTTATCAGAATTCCAGAGACCCTTCCAAGGGAAGCTATTCTACCAGCACAATCTCTCTTAAGACCTTAATGCAAATTTCTGCAATAAATGAGGTAAGTAGTTATGGTCTTAAATGAAACATCTCTGTACTTCTACTAGAACTCCTTCTGTCCTTTAATATTGCACAGGTAGCTATAGTACTGATGTTCTCTCTCAGTAGCAGTCAGAGATCCTCAGAATATTTATTTATAAGTGGTTGGGGGTGTGTGGGGGTTTTTCTGTTGTGTTTTGTGTGAGGTTTTTGTTTGGGTTTTTTGTTTTTTAAACATAATCCCAGCACAGGGAACATCAAGATTTATCCCTTCAGGTCAGCATTCCTGTGAAAGTTAGCTTTCAAAGGTATGAGAAAGATGAGGCAAATACCAAAAAGAAAACAAGCAAACATTGCATCTGTCATCCTTATTATGGGTAATGTTATTCCAAAATAAAGAATACTGCTACTGAACTATCCTGTATACACCTTTAGCATGATATGTAGCTCATGCCTAGGAATACTTCAGAAGTATTACAACCCTAAACCCACTGCAGGCCTTGTTCTGCTCTGTATGGGAAAGTAGCAACTTTAGCCACTGCAATATTTAACTGTGCTAATAGAACTCTCAGCTCTTTCTTTAGAGGAATTTTATCCATGGCATCGCTGTCCTGTAAAGAGAATGTATTAGAGATGGGCAGCGAAGGAGAGCTACCAGCCACCAGGTTATAGCAGTTTCAACATTGGCTCTGTGCAGCTCCGATGTTGAGGAGAATGAGAGGCAGCAGCTGGGAGCATGCCAAGAACTGAATTGAGGGAGCTCCAGCATCTTGATCTGCTGGCTCCCTAAACAGGCATATGCCATGCAGCACAGCTTCTGTCTCTTGGACATACTCTCAACTGGAGCACTGCAGATCCAGCTGTTGTAGCCATCCTTGGAGGGGTAAGGAACAAGTGTGTGCATTTCCTAAGTTTTTCTGCTTCTTACTGTCTTCACTGCTTTCATCTATTACCCTGCTTTAATATTAAATACACGTGTTTCATCTGTGTTGCTATGTCTAGAAGAAATGCAGAAAATTTATATACACAGTACAAGTTTATGGTTTTCTTCTACATTTTTATGGCCATCTGGGAGTCCCCAAACCTGTGGCACACATACCATAAACCATTCAGGAGAAAGTACATACTGGAATTTTTATTAAGACCATTCATTGCAATATTTGCATAATCCTTTTCCTGAAGTTGTTCATTCATGTTTCTGTTGACAGAGAAGTCAAGATTGAGTGTTTTATGACCAGTTCCTCAGTACAAGTGTGCTGCTTGACTTCAAGTAGAGCACAAGTTACCACACCTGCTTAACTGTTAAGGTAAATCTTTTATGTCCATTATTAACCATTTAAGATGGTCACATTTCTAGGTTTGATTTATCCACAGTCAATTTCTAATCAAGCTTTCTCCATCCCACCCAGCTGCCAATCACTAATATTATTTCAATCCACATGCTTCACAAGTAGAGGTTTTACTGCATATTTAAGTTTTTATTGGACTAAACTTGACACCAAGCTTGATCAAAGGATCTTGGGGATATACTGAATATAGTTTGTGTTGCTTCTCAGTGGATGCTTGGCATCAGAAGGAATGGCGTTGATCATTTTGGTTTTTTTTATTTTAATGGCTTTATTTAAATATATTTACTATATATATGCACCTTAATATTTGTTATGTAGCCAGACACAATTTTGGCATGCATGTTACACAGTATCAGAGATAAATTTTAATTCATGTCCAATGTTGCTGGCTGTGGAGCAAAAACCCCTCAGCCGACACGATATTCATAAACTGTTATTTCAGCAGTTAACCACACACAATTATTTTACATAAAAAGCCTGGCAAAAAACCACACAGGAGTTATACCCCAAAGCTGTTAGCGTTCTCTGATTGCATCCCCCCTTCCACAGGCATAGCTCTGTCCATGAATTACACAAAATACACGAGTTCCCGATTCATCACCCGCTTGTTCCAGACCTTGGTGGTTGTTTCTCTCGCCCTGTCACTGGCCTCCGCGGGGTAAGCGCCGGGACAGCGGCGCGGACCGGCGGCCGGCTCTGCACTCTCTAGCTGGGTGCAAGAGAGCCTCCAAATCCCGCTGGGCCAGGTACCGGGGCAAGCACCGCTCTTCCCTCCCTGCCCGACTCCGAAACCCTCCTGAACCTCCGACAGGGCCAGCAGGTCCTGCCCCGCTCCCCAGGCACCTCCTCACCCCGCCGCCCGGGCATGGCCCCCGGCCGCCTCCCGGGACCTCCCCGCCCGCTCCCGGCCCGCCGCCTTACCAGCGCCTGCAGGTAGTAGGCGAGCTCCAGCAGGGCGCCGGTAACACCGCAGAGGCCTTCCTCCACGGCGGGCGGGAAGCTCTGCCTCACCCGGCTGCCGGGCAGCGGGCGGTGCGCCGGGCAGGCGGGCAGCGTGACGCGGGGCCGCTTGGAGCGCGGCTCGGCCATAGCGGGAGCCGCCATGAGGCCACCGGGCCGCCCCGCCGCGCCGCCTGATATAGCCCGGGCACCTGGGACACACCTTGCCGCGCACGGCGGCGCCGGGCCGCCCCCTCCCCGCCTCCCTCCCGGGCTGCGTGGGGCCGCCCGCCCTCCCCGGGGGGGGGCCGCGGTGGCCGGTGGAGCGCCGCCATTTCGTGCGTGCCCGTGGGCACTCTCTGCGCCCGGGGAGACTCGTCCCTCTGGGCGACCTCCGCCGCAGCCCGGCCTGCGCGGCCAGTAGCCGGCGGTGGCCCGCTCGGCAGGTGTCCGCGGCAGCTCGCCCCTCAGCCCCAGCGCTCGTCCCCTCCTTCTGCCAGGCGTGGGCCGCCAGGGCGGGAAGGGCCCACCGTCGTTTCTACAGCTTCTGTTTGAGGGACGGTCTCCAGGGACGCCCACGCTTAAATATCTCCTTTTAATAGCGAGAGACGTGCGAAAGCACAGTGTGGCAGAGTCGAGGCCAGAGCAGGTGATGGTCGCTTGTCGTGGGGAGCGAGCAATCTGTGAAAAAATGCTGGAACTGAACAGTTTATCTATATAGGTCTTGGCTACAGGTTAAATCCTTTATCTTTTTTGATTTACGGCTAAAAATGTTTGTGGCAAACTAGTCCTATCTGGTCAGATTAAACTACCCTAAGTATTTTAGTAATTTAATAATCCTCAATTTGTGCAGTAGCTTCAAAATACGGGCTTCTGACTTTGTCAGCTGCTTTACCGTATGGATGGAGCTCTGCATGTTATTGCTTGAGCATTTATTTACCCTTATTAGATTCTAGCCAGTGGAGTGGAAGTATGAGTAATCTCAAGACCCTTTGAATTTGATAATTTTCTGTTTGGTGACTTTTTGTTTAGTAAGCTTAATGTTACATGCCATTCTGTGGAATGTTTTCCTAGCAGATGACACCACTCCCTCACAGACCCAGGATGCTAAGGGCAGAACTGTTACTCCGTTGCACGTCTTAATTGTTATTGGACCTGACTACCTGCAGCAGAGCACACTTCACCTGAGAGTAGTCAGGTAAAGATATGAGAAAATTGCTCATGAGAAACATACTTCTAGATTGGTGCCTCCATCTCGTATGTGATTCAGCCCTCTTTGTTTACTGTGATTGTCCATTTTTTCATTCTTCTAATTCCTCATGCTATAGTTAAGTTAAATTAGAAGTTTCAGCAAATAAAATAGAAAACAGTGTGCTGTGTTCACTTTAAAAAAACCTAAACATTTAAGCGTATGCTTATTTTAAGCTTTTGAGTAAAACTGCGTGAGTAGAGTATACCTGTAGTGTTTGCAAGGCTAAAGTAAGTACCTAAATTCATAAATTGCAGTTGACAAGACAGTTAAGCAATAAATGACCTTGTTCTAAAGTTCTCAATAAGGGTCCTCTTTTTCATTGAGGCAGTAGGGACTTTTGCTGGGCAGATGTACTTCTAACAGTTACCTTTTAGGTCCCTCCATTCCAACTGTCTTTGTTTTAGACAGTAAAATAGTGTTTTATTATTCTAGAGTAATCCTTCAACAGCCTCACAAGAGTGGTGTGGTGTCTGTGTATGTGTATACTTGACGACCTCCTTTCTGTGGACAGTTCAAATAATTTGCAGTGTGAAATCACAACAGAAAGCAAGTTAGGTAGTGTTTCTGTGGAAAAGTTTATAGTTGTATTTTGTTAGTTGGGTGTTCATGACAATTTTTGAGCATATCGGCTCATAGATGCTTGTATCTGTGTTAGTGGACTTCTGGTCCCTTAGAAGTCAGTATTAAGTTATCACATTTCAGTGATGGAGAACTAAGACACAAGACATTTCTTAAGGCCACCTATGATGTATGGGCCTCCATCTGTTCTTTAACCCCTCTTTTTATGAGAACACTGTTCAATTTGTTTTGTTTTGTGCTTCACAGAACTAAATTAAATACATGTCATTTGTGCTGTAATTGAGTGTATTGTGGAAAAAAAAAACATTACAAAGTGATGTGGGGATTCTTGCAACATAGATTGAGGTGGTGTCACATGCTGGTTGTGTCTGGACCAAGGAAAGTCTCATCTGTTCCAAAAACTTGTGATCTCAAGTCTTGGTTTTTAAGAAATGCTGTATCCTGGGGAACAAGCACTTTATTCAGTTTCTGTCTTAGTTACAACATTTCAACATGGCATGGAGTAAGTGCAGCTGCCTGCTATCAGGTAGGGTTGCATTTAAGATAGGTTACTTTTTTTTCCTGCCTGCCCTAAACTGAAGAGGAGAGTTTTGTGTCTCTCCCAAACTGTATGCTTTAGAAAAGTTATTAATCCCCCCCCGGCCCCTCATTTCTTTTCATTCTTTGGCAGAGTGCAGCAGAGAGGACTGTTACTGTCAGCGGGCTTTAGCAATCATCTGAAAATATCTTTTCTGCTGAGACTACTTTGCAAACATTTAGATGGTTCTGGCCATTTTCTACCTCAATTCTCTCTCACTTAAAGCTAGGCCTTTTAAGCTGCACTTTGTAGTCTGGAGTTGATATTGTTTGCTGTTTAACCCCAGGTAGTGAGGGTTGTGGCTCTTGCTTCTATCCAGCTACCATCTGTAGGCTTCTTTCTAGATGTGACAGATTTTTCATGTGTTTAGCAATTAGTGTATCTAACGCTGCCAAACTTTTTTCTTATGTGATCATTCAGCGCCCATCAATAGCTATAACGGAAACAGAGGGCTATGTGAGGAAAAAGCAATAAATAAATAAATAAAGGTATGATATGTATGCCTGTGAATTAGCCTTCTTCATTCATGAGTGAAACCTAAGCTCTCTGGCAGGAAATGGAGAATGATTCATATGAACGCCCATGAATTCACAATTGCTTGTATTGGACTTGAAGTCACTTAACCTGTTTTTCAGTATGCTTTTCTGTTCTCAACAGGTGCTTCATTTCACTATTTTATCTGATCCCACTCTTTTTTATTTCCTTTTTGCATGGAGGAAAAATCCACCAAGACTTCTGGGTTGTTTTGTTGCCTTTTTGCACTGTATGACTCATAAAGTTAAAAAAGCAGCCTGAAATTTGTGAGGCTGCTACTTAAGTAAGCATAGAAAAATAACTTTTTAAAACTGTCTTACAGTAAAAATAGTCATCAGCAAAACATGAGATGGCTCTGGGGTGACAGTAGCACTGTGACCAGGCTGTGACGTGGACATTCTGGAAAATGCTTTTTGCCTATATGTCACTGGGAAAATGGAAAGTTCCAGTTTGCTGGCATACTGTGAAATTGGCACGTTTTAGTGATACAAGAGAAGGATTTCCCACAAGTAAAAGTTAAAGCCTAGTCCCTTTGAAGTCAGAGTCTTGTTGGTATCAGAGCAGACAGGAGCCTATTTTTTTGGCCTTATAGGTACTTAAAATTGCTATGCAGTGCTGTATCTGCATGTTTTTTTGATATATTCAGTTTACTAAAATGAGATATCACAATGAAATCCTGCTTGTAAAATGCTCGGTTTTGATTTTGGAAGTAATTTTTGAAATGTCTTTTTTTGGCACTCACCTCGAATACTCCGAAACCTTGTTTTCCTTTGCTTTCCTTTTCTAGAGAATAAAAGATTTTCTTCTGCTCATTGATATTTTTGTATTTGCAAAACATCCATTACTGCAGTGTTAAAATCCGGTTGAGGTGTTTGAGGACTGTTCTTCAGTTCTGTAGGAAACAGCCATGTCTTTTTTGCCTTTATTCAGTTTTCCCACTTTGCATCAGTAGCCTGTTAAAGTTGCGACACTTTGTGCCTCTGATGTAACTTTTATCTCAGGCTGTTCAGTTCCATGGGCTTCCTTGGCACAAGTCTGCATGGCACAGATATTGAGAAGTTGGCTCATTTTGTCTGTCTTCTTTTGCAATGAAGTTCTTCCTTAGGGAACTTTCCAAACACTGGATAATATAAACCATTGTGATGTATATAGCAGTCTTTGAAACTTTACTAACTGAAATCTGTCCTTCAAACAGAATATGCCCACGGCCTGTGGGCATGTCTGTGCTGCGTCTAAAACAAACGGAGAAGACAAGCTCATGAGAGTTTCTGAAATACAAGCAAAACTAAAACCTTGTGTCACAGAACAGGTATAGAAGGGTTTCCTAATTTTCTTCTCTGCATTGCTTAAATTAGATTATGTGTAATTAACACTTGCTTTTACCATGGGACCCTTCCAGTAGCAGAACGTTTGCTTCAGGTAATGCTGTGAGGAGACAGGCAGCCTCATCTCCTCTTGGCAGGGCGCTGCAGGGGCCCAGAGAGGCCCAGTGCCCTGCAGCACAGCGGGGAGCCTCAGTGGCCTCTGTGGCTGATGCTCAGAGCTGCCCTGGGACTTTGGTGTTGAGGGCACATCCTGCCTGCATAGAAAGCTCCATCCCAGCAGCAGGTTTGGGGGTGGGGTGTGTGAGCTTTGCAGTCAAGCCTAGAAGATGTAAACTGTGTAGGTAGACTCTTGGCTGTGACTGTTGTCCTGCCTCAACCTGGTTTATGTTTGACACCTTCAGCTATCCTGTTCCACCTCAAGTCAAGCCGCATATGGCCGTGTTTGAGTGTGTGTGGCTGTGTAATGTGCATAGACTTCTTAATGCTGGGGCTGCAGGTAGAACTGCACTGTGACCTGTACTAACTCATGCCTAGGAGCCATATATTACTGTTTTCTCTTAAACATGTATCGGTCTTTTCAATACAATTTTAAATATTGACGATTCATCTACACTGAGTTGTTCTCCCCTAGTCTTTTCTCCTTTTCAAAATTGTTAGGTGTGCTGTATAGGCTTCTCAGCTCATCTGTATCTTTAAGATCCCTGCCTCTGCCAGTGCTCAGGAAGCCTGCGGTTTGTCTTGGGCAGAGAGGCAGCAAGGGGAGCTGGAGCCCTGGAGGCTCTGTGCTGTGGAGGCTCTGTGCTCTCTGCCTCTCTGCCTGCTGGGTACAGAGGGCCGGCCGGCAGCCAGGCTGAGCAAGCTTCAGCCTAGTCAGCAGCATGATATTTGGCCTTTCAATCTCCATTTCTTCTCTTATAAATACACTTAAGCTGTAAGTGGACTATTAATTTCAAGTGGTACTGGCTGATACTACCTGTCTGATTTTTTTAAAGGGCTGTGTTTAGGACTAAGTTAGAATAAATTGCCAGGGTTCATCTGCATTGTAATTGTTACTTCAAGCCACATTTAAAAAAGCATAGGCTAGCAAGTTTAAGGCTCATCCTTGCAATCTGTCTATGTTGCATCATAAGTCCAGTCACTTATTGCAGGTTGAAGCCACTGGGTCTCAGCACTGGAGCAAATTTAAGGAGATTCTGCGGTATTTCTGAAAACATGTGGTGCACCCCAGGCAACATGTTGCATAAGGAGGTTGTGCAATCCCAAACTGCCTAAAGCCTCTCATGATTTGTATACCTTGCCTTTC
The DNA here is from genome assembly GCF_964106895.1 of Numenius arquata. NCBI lineage: Eukaryota > Metazoa > Chordata > Aves > Charadriiformes > Scolopacidae > Numenius > Numenius arquata. Next base: position 18,318,421 of record NC_133581.1, read on the forward strand.
TGTTCTACCTTCCTTTCCACAGCTGTGGATAAGAATTTGTACTTACTTTGGGCAAATGAGAAAATAAGACTTGACGTGTTGAAAAAGGCAGTGCCTTTTTTTGTACAGTCTGTGCCATCTGAAATCAGTGACTGCAGGTAATGCCTTCCAGGCAGTGTAAACTTTGGTAGGTGCACTCTGTGCTCCAGATGGGCTTTGAGGGAGCATCAGACTTACCTCTTCGAGGTGAGCATGAGCAGATACACTCTGTACATACTCAGAATATTTGGGCTCGCATAAGTAAACTACGGGCATGGGATGAAGATCCAGAAACCATTTATTGTCTTGCTGCTGTATGCTACTGATAATCAACGTTCAGAGAGTCCCGGCTAGTACCAGGAGCACCTGCTTCTGAAGTACAGGTACTCCCAGCAATTAAATGGTTTGACTGATGCCATTTGCTCCTTCGCTTGAGAGAAAAGAAATTAAAGCCACAGATGTGGCGAGAGGTGTGTGAAATGTTTGCAGGTGAAGAGGAAATGATTCTAAATGTTTTAGCTTTTGTACTCACCAAAAAATAATGAATGAACCCTTTTTACAGTTTTTGTTTGAAAAAGAATCCTTTCAAAGTTTAAATGAAACTGCTTGAGAAAAAAATATTAAAAGGTTCTTTATGTGAAACTTTAATGTGAACATTCATCAGCTAAATGTTTGGTTTAAATTTTGTATTAATATGGATTCAGTGGTGGTGAATCAGACAAAACAGAAGTGGATAATTTCATTCAAACATCATCGGCCTTAAAGGCTATGCTAAATTCCGATGAAGTAATTCCTCTTCTAATTCCAGTCACAAATGAACCTTTATTGCTGCTTTCTCTTCAAAACACCTCTTATAGGCCCTCTACATCCTTCATAGTGTGTCTTGATTCCCTAAGGTATCTCTTTCCCTATCATTTTCTGCCTAATTCCATTTTACTGGCTTTAAAAACATCAGAAAAGTCTTACAAGAGTAGGTGTTAGATTGTAGTCCGTTTGTGGCAGTATGTCCAAGGCAAAGTCTTTTGTACCAGTTTTCAAGGATCAAACAAATTATATTCAATTTCAGCATCTTTGTGCAGAGCACTTCTTGAATTGGGCATTCTCCTGATTTCGTTGGAATTATGTATGAGGTGTAATTCAGAGTGTGTTTGGTTCCTATCACTTAAGACAGTCAGCACCATTAATTGATAATCTTGGGAAGTTATTTATTCTGGTCCTTAGGACACAGTGACATTACTCACAGTGATGTGAGTGAAATGCTTTACTTTTTGATTTTTAAACCACTAGGTCCAGTTGCTATCTTTTTTAGAATTTAGAAATTACTGTGCTGAGTCTTTACAAATTTCACAGAACATTTTGTTTTCTCATTTAAATCCTGCATACCAAGCGCCTGCCTGGGGCAAAGACAAAAAAAGTTAGCTTTGATACTCCAAAACTGGTTGAATAAATCCTGTGCAGCTGGCCTGCGTGAAATGTGCCCAGTGACAGCAAGCTGCAGAGAGGATTCAGAGGGTTAGGAAGAGCTCAGTGCCTGTCAGATGCTAGGAGTGTTTTATTGCTTTTGCTGTGAAGGGCAGTAACATATAGGTATCCATACTGTTCAGTGTTAAGTATGCAAAGCAGTGATTGCCATGTGGTTCCCTCAGGCATATATGTAGACAAAACTGATGCAGAAGTGTGCAATATTGCCTTCTTTGTATGTTTATACATGCTTTGATGTTTTCCAGCTTTGGAACTGTGGTTAAAGCCTCAAGGGGAATCTGTGGGCCTGCAGCAGCTGAGAATATGTTTCTACCACTGGACATTCCTGTGTGGTTGTGTGAATCATAGAACCATAGAATGGCTTGGGTTGGAAGGGACCTTAAAGATCATCGAGTTCCAACCCGCCTGCCATGGGCAGGGACACCTCCCACTAGAGCAGGTTGCTCAAAGCCCCATCCAGCCTGGCCTTGAACACTTCCAGAGATGGGGCATCCACAACTTCTCTGGGCAACCTGTTCCAGTATCTCACCACCCTCTCAGTAAAGAATTTCTTCCTAAGTTCTAGTCTAAATCTACCCTCTTTTGCTTTAAAACCATTACTCCTTGTCCTATCGCTACATTCCTTGACAAAGAGTCCCTCCCCATCTCTCCTGTAGGCCCCCTTTAGGTACTGGAAGGCCACTATAAGGTCTCCCTGGAGCCTTCTCTTCTCCAGGCTGAACAACCCCAACTCTCTCAGCCTCTCTTCACAGGAGAGGTGATCCAGCCCTCTGATCATCTTCATGGCCCTCCTCTGGACCTGTTCCAACAAGTCGATGTCCTTCCTGTGCTGCGGACTCCAGAGGTGGACACGTTAGTCCAGGTGGGGTCTTACCAGAGAATGGTGAGAATGTCTTTTCATTGGTGAGGAAATGGTGCTGTCTAGCCTGTACTGCAGTGTTTGTCAAGGGAAGTTCTTGTTGACTTATTTAAATGGGCAAGCCAACAGAGTACAGTTTACACTTGTGTGTACTTGTGGATGAGATGCCAGTAATTGTTATGGATTGGAGACTATTTTTTCTGCCTGTGCTATTCTCACCACCAGCTCTGCTCCTTCAACTGTCTCCACTTTGGTTCTTTTGTAATACAACCCAGCTGAGACATGGTCCCAAGGGAAAAATGACTTAAACAAATCTAAATCTTGGAAAGTCATGAATTAAAAGGTGTACAGTTCAGGAAAATAAATTTTGGAGTACTATGTTGTGAAGGCTGTGACCAGTTCACGTGAGCAGCTTTCAGCAAGGTCATGTTTCTCTCTAATAGTGCATCAACAGGAATTTGGAAAACCTGCTTTTACTCATGTGTCAGCAGAGTGGTTTTGGCAGTGCTCTGCAGTGCCGCCTGTGTGAATCCAGCTCCATTCTCAAGCTCTAGAGAGCTCAGAGGTTCTCTAGAAACGGGTACAAGAGTAACTGCAAGGAGTGAGACCAGATTTGCGGAACTGACCTTTGGAGCTCAGAGTGGCAGGTCTCAGAAAAGAGAAAACATAGATGCTTTCATTAATACAAACATTTGCCAGTAATACACTAAGAGGGACTTAAAAAAGAGGTTATATGCATTGGGTCATCAACCAACTTCTAGCAAAATGAGATAAGAATATTTTCCTTGGAGACAGTTTGGCCAATAGCTGTTTCTGGCAGGACTTTTTTTGTGTTCGGCCCATGTCATTTTGTAGTGGCTGTGCATTGAAATAATGCACTGGGCTATGTGGACCACTGGCCTGAGCAAATACATGGGCAATTCTTATGATGCCTGTGCTGAAAGACTTCTCTCTTAAGGGACCTTGATGGGGTTTTGATTTGATTTGTTCCAGAATGGGATCACCCTTGTTCCTGTTGATGCCTGCTCATGATCTGGACTCCAGGACTCAAGCAGGACTGAGGGACACGTCAGGGAACAGTAAGATTGTGTTACCTATGTAGAGGAGGATGTTGAAGTCTAGTATATGTAGTTTGTGACTTTCAGGTGTTTGATCTGAAGCAAGGGACAGGAAGGTTTCTTTTCTATTTTTTTAAAAGAAGGTCAGTGCAGAGCAAAGAGAGGAGGTGAAAAATCCTTAGGAAAACAAAAAAAAAGAGAGAAGCAGCACTGAGAGTGGGCCAAATCTTTTACTGGTGTATGTGAGTGTTACTCATATAACTTCAAGAGAGTACATGCTTTAAGTGAGCATCTACCAGCTGAGGACTTGGCCCATAATGTCCTTTGTAAAGCTCTGATTCCTCCCCAAATAGCTTTTCCCTCCCTCTTCAAAGAGGCACCTGTTGTTGGTGGAGTTGGTGATGATACTGGATTAGTGCACATGCAGTCAGCCTGCTTGGCCTCGGCCCTTTGGACCCAAAATGAACTCCAGCTGCTGTTGCCCAGAGCAGGTGCTTCATCCAGCCCTAGCAGCTGTTTGAATGTACACTGTCATGGGCAAAAGGAGGGGGTGGGTCCTCTCAAGGACCCAGAGGAAGAACTGATCAGAAAGAACGAAGGAAAAGGGAGTGTGCCACAGAGACCTGATTTTTATACCCAGCATTTAGCAGACAAAAGTTGTTCTAGCATTTCCTTGTGGAAATGGGAAATAGTGGATGTCACTCTGCACACACTGAGCCTGCACAGCACCGTGATGGATGATGGTTCCCAAAATGAGTCTGAGGGACCACTAAAGACCAGCAGGGCCATGACAAATGGTTGATCTCTAAACTGCTAAACCTGTGTTGTCGGCTGAAGATCCAATACAGGTACATGGCGGTGTGTGAGAAATATTGAGGGCTGGTAGTGTTTCACAGTTGTTCAGTTGTTGGTTTGAAGCTCCAGCAAGCAGCCCAGCAAAAGTGAGATAAGGCACAGAACAGCGTACAGGCTAATAGTCTGCTACGCGTGATAGCTTGGGCTTCACATTCACATTGCCAAAGCCAGCAGCAAGGGTAGAAGACAAAAGCAGAGATAAGCAGGGGTTATGAAGCAGCCGCAGGGGACAGTGTCGGGAAAATGGAGGGTAAGGAGACAATGTGGGGACATATAGTGGATGGTTGGGAGGTAGCAACCAGAGTTTGAGGAGGGGGCTCAGGTAGCCCATGTCAGAGGTAAAGCAGCAGCAACCCGGGGTTAGAGTGAAGGGACAGGACAAGGACGCAGGTTTCTTGGGATAAGGGAATCACAGCCTTCAAAGGGAAGATGGCAGCTTAGAGCAAGGGCAACCCAGACCTGCAGCAGAAGGTTCTCTGGGCATGCCTTGCAGAGCAGGGAGTCTTACAGTGTAAGCTGTTCAGAGTCGTTCCCATTGCTGGCCTCACAACCAGCCCCTTCAAGACCCTTCCAGCCTGCCTTCGATTTATTCCCCTTGGACTGTTCTCACTGACCTGGGAGAGATCTCTGTGCAGTCCTACATTCTGTGATTATTAACATGCTGCCAGCAACAGTCCTCCTGGCCTCCCTTTCCATGAGCATGCGCCAGTCCCTCTTTTGGCTGTGTCTGCATATGTCACTGTCAGCATTAACACCAAATTTAATGCGACTCCTTAGGTTCCTATCCTCTTACCTATATTCCCCGAAGTTACCAGAGTCCTTCCAGTTTCTCTGATAACCTGCACGTCCACTTTATATCCCTGCCCTGCGTATGGTTTCGGTCTTATCCCATCAACCAGGCTTTTCATTCTGTGTATGTTTGCTGACTGCTCAACCACCTTCCCACTGAACCTGCATAAGCAGGGGTAAATGCTGAGCAAGAACATTTCCCTGTGTAGCTATAAAAGGATGATTCAGGCCACATTTCATTACAACGTGGCCTAAAAGCAGGAAAAAAACATGAAAACTGGAGGCCTCTCTTTGTCAGGAAATGGGATTTCTGCAGGTGCTCAGTTGCAAATGCTCTCTGCATGCTTCTAAGGCTTGGCACATAGCATTTCTAAATCCTGATTCAGGATGCAAGAATGTCTCATGACCCCTGCCATGTAAACTGGTGTCTGGCCATGTTTGGAAATCAGCCGTCAATGATGACAGTAGATGAGTATGGGTGAAATGAGCAGCTTGGCTTCAGCACTAAGCAAGACTTGTTAAACATTGTAAATACAGATGTCCAATTCATAGTCTGAATAATTAATATTACGACTTTTTCTGTAGCAAGTGGTAAGAAGCTGGCTCATCTTTCTTCATCTCCTCACTGCCTTCCCAGGATTTGAAAGTGTGACAAAGTATTTCATCCCTTTACAGAATTAGGTAAGATTGGTAACCGTAATTCTTCTATAGAATTACATAGAAATACTCTAGACAGCCAAATATATTGATTTAAGATCATCTATGTAGTGTCAGGGAAATCGTTTCCATTTTGGTTTATCCTCATCTTGGATTGATCAGGTTATCCAGCTGATTTCAGTTGTTCATTTTCAGATAAAAACTACTCCTGCTGGTACAGGCCTGTACAATTTCTGTCCCAGTGTAGCTCATCGATGAGGTATTCCTCCTATTTGTATTGCTGCTACATGAAAATTAAGGAATTAGAGAATAGCATTAGAAACTCTATGTGAATGAAATTCTCAAGGCTGTTAAGAAAATAGATGCTTTAGAAATAGGGGGTTTCTGTTCTCATTCTGTGCTCACATCCCTTGGACGTCACTATTATACATGGAAAGAAACATACAAGACTATTAAAAGTGCATGACGTACATCTGTGCAAGGGGAAGATGCCCTCTGATGTGCTCCTGGTTACTGTCCCTATGTTTTTGCCACTTACAGCAAATTGCCGTTCACTCGTGCTGCTGTGCGTTTATCAGCAATAGTTCCCCACTGTCTCCTTATCTGCCCTGTGGCATGGCTGAGTGATACACACACACTTCGCTGGTGATGGAGTGGCAGGTGTTGCCCTGCCTTATTCCTCAGTACTTCTCTTCGTCAGCTTCCTTGCACCGTGGTATGACTCAAGAAAAAATGGAGGTGCAACTTCCTACTCCTTTTGGAGTAGTAAATTTTTTTTAGAAAAACAAACCAAATTACATTCTCAGAGTGGCCTGAGATCTATATTTAAGAGTGGGAGCACATTTAATTTTGTTTTCCAGAGATTTTTAACCACCTACATGTGGATAAGAATTTTTTGAAGTGCCTGTCTATTGCTGATTTAAATGTAACTACATATCAAGGAGCTTTGTGGATTTAAGCCATTCTCCAAAGATGTGTGGCAATGTCCAGTGTGCTGTCTGGTGAGGAACAACACAGTGAAGCACTTTGAATGTAGTAAGTCATAACTTATTAATTACTGGATTAAGACTAAAGAAATAAAGAGCTTTTTAGCAGGCCTCCATGAGGCCCATGTTATGCTGTGCAGGAATTCCCCATTCAGGGTCAAAAATCCTGAAAGTGCTGTTTTACCATACAGCTGACAATTAGCTCACTGCTGGTAGGAAAAACAATCGTTAAGTGGTGAGTGAAAGTAGTGTTAGAAACGGACCTTGACAGAGTGGTAAGATACAGTTAGACCAAGGGACATTCTTCACACCTGCTGTGGTGCATAACAGTAGCTGGCTGACTGAACCTGTGGCACTACAAGCAGAGCATTGTGCTGTGACACAGCCTGGACAGCGATTGAATTACACACCGATTAGGCCTTCGGCTTCTCTCTGTTAGTGTGGACAATGAAGAATCAGAGAAGTGGACATGAGAGCTTTAGCAGGCGTTGTGCTCTCGAACGGAGGAGGATTAGTTTGTAAATGGTAAATTGTGTTGGGGCCAAGAGTCGTAAAACTGAGCCCTTGCCCTTCTGCTGCCTCAAAGGCACCGGCTTTGCAGAAAACCTCTTCTACCCCCTACTTTTACCGACTGCTGTGATCAGGGGAGGGGTGGGCATGTGGAATCTGCTCCTCCTTTTCTCTGCCAAAGAAGGAAGGAGACACTGGTACATTTGTACAAATTTTGCCCCTCGCTGTCTCTTACTGTCTATTCTGAGAAAGGGCATGGGATTAAATTAATCAGTCTTCTGCCATTTCCACAGGGGTGTGGATTTGCCTCTCACTGAGGTGCTGCTCGCTGGTTCACTGCCTGGTAGAGTGTGTCTCTAAGACCTGATTTAACCTGAAGCATACACTTTTTTGGGAGGTGTGCAACAGGGCTGAAGACTTGCAAATGTTGCATCCTTTCCCTCCTGTCATCTGCTTCCACATGACTGCGGTGTCTGCACTCTCAGCTCACTCACCCTGAAATGTTCCGTGTGATGGAGGTTTGTACTGAGCTGGTACAGCATGGACTTTGCTTTGGTGGCAGTATCCCTTGCTGCTGTGTCGTTCATGGAGAAGATGGGTTTATCCTTGCCTTTATTCCACTGGGACCATCTGCTCTGCACACAGGAACCAAAAGTGGCAAATCTTCTGTATTCAATATTCTATTTTCAATTGAAGGTCTACATCACGTGAATGTCTTGGGTTTTTTGGAGAGGTAAAGCTTTTTTTTAAAAAAAACCAAAACACATTGAACCCAAGTTGGAGAAACAACTGCATCGTGTGGCTGATACATTGCATGGGAGTACAAAGCATTCCCATTGCATCTGGTCTTGTGTATCCACTCCCTGTACCTATTAAATGTGATAGCTGTTAGGCATGAGTGCAGACCCAGAGGTGGGCAGGACTAGTTCACCACGCAAACATTTATCTGATGGCCCCATCCTGTTTTCTAGAGCAAAAGATTTCACTGTGTTAGAGTGGACATCTTAAAGCATTGTAGGAGATAGGGGGATGTCACTGTGCTTAAGCTGAGTTTGGATTAGGCAGATCTCATATCTTGGAGTTTGCTAGTAAATAACAAAGTATGTGATCAATGGACACACAACCTTCTTAATCTGTAACTACAAAAAAGAAAAGGACAGTCTTGAAAATCCAGCAATCTTTCAAATCATCTTAAGGCATATGGACCCTGAATCATCACAGTGAAATTCAGCAAGCGTGTTCCTGTTAGTGATCTAAGAATGTAGGTGTGGTTGAATACATGGAAAACTGTATCTTGTTCCAGTTATCTTTATTACTGCAATAAATGATACTAACTCTCTCCCTACAGATCTTATTTCATCTGTTTATAGTGTTGGCATTTACTGTGTTTTGATTTGGGAAGCAGTGCATCACTAGATACTGTAAGATGGTAAGAGGCTTTATGAGTATGCCATTTAAAAAGAATTGCTTGTGGTCTGGTTGCTAGTTTGAGCTGAGAAAAGATGCTTGTATTTCATATTACTGAAAGCAGTAGCCGATTTGCTCTAATACACCAGTTCAGAGTAACTTGCTCATAAACTTTCAGTTCCAGAAAACTTCCAAATCTTTTGCACCTATTTTCTCTAATAGGTGGCAAATCCTTAGTACCTCCCAAAAGCTGGTCACAAGTCTGTAGGGTGTGAAGGCTTTGCTTTGGTTCATTTTTTTTAAAGCTCATTAAAAAATTATGAATGAGGTAAATTCAGCTGTTGCTCCACATAGTCACTACTGATAACTTATAGTTCATTTTCAAAATTAGAAAATAAGAGCTATTCTAAGTAGCTACTATTGGTTTTAACGCTATGGAATATTTCAAACGTAAGTTTCAAAGGGAAAAAAAGAAAACCAGTCATTCACTACTGCTGATACAGGAATGACAGAGGTTAATACCACTGACATCATGTTGGAACTGTATAGCATTTTGTTAATGGTTATTAATGCCCTGCTGCTGGGAGACAGACAGTGCCAGCTGCCAGTTAGTGTGGTGCCTCTCTGTGGGTGTGCCTAGACCTCTACTCGGAAAGGAGAGGGGCATGAGGAAGGCTCAAGTCTGCTCCATACCCAAATCATCCCTGCACTGAAACCGGAGGAGAGGAGATACTGAGAGAAGGTAGTTGCAGCAGCTTGCTCCTGTCTCTACTGACTTCAGAACAGGTCTTAGAGAGTGAAGTAGGAGCAGTAAACATCTACAGAGCCACATCCAGAAGGCTCTGAGGACTTGTGTTCAGTTCATACAAGCATGCAGGGAAATGATGCCAGTAGGCCTGGGGAAGAAGCCTAAGTTCGTGTAAGAGAGCCTTAGAGCATTGCACATCAGCAGAAAGAAGTCAGAAATGGTATAGAGTGAAGGAGAAAAGCCCTTGAGAGGAAGGGGAAGGAACTTTGTAATGGCAGAATGATGATGGATATAGAGCAATTAATTACCTTTGACTGCATCATATTCATTGTACATGCAGATTTGCAGGTTTAGCTGCCTCACTTGGGGCTAGCTATTACTTTGTGAAATACCTTTGAATTTCATCCACCATAGGGGAATGAAACAGATCCAGAAAGGTGTAATGCGTCAGTGTAGCATATCAAATTGGGAAAGGCATTTTTAGCAGTCTGCACTGAACACAGGTTTAACACAGCATTAGATTATTCCTTAAGTGTATTGTTGTTATGACAAATGTGAAAGGAGCTAAAAGCATTTCAGTAGATGAAAAAAAGAAACTTAACTTTCGTTTCCCACAGCCTGGACCCAGCGTGGGATTGCCAGCCAGGTTTACACAGCCTGGCCTTGTACCTCACAAGCACCCTCTGGTGAATGTCCGTGGAACTCGTAGAAATCAGATGTGAGTCCTGCGGGAGGAACCAGCTCACAGGCCCCTCCAAATCATTCAGCTTCTAGATCTCTTTAAATGCTGGTGTAATGTAACCTGAATAACAAACTGAGATTTTTTAGCAAAGAAATGCCTGATGGCCTAAGGACATTTTGATAGTAACTGCTGTCTGATGTGGCACACAGACTGTTGTGTTCTCTTTCATGCTAAGAAAAAAAGGGGAAGTTGAGCATTCAATTGCATGAACCTCAGTTTTGGGGACCCAATTTCATTTTAAAACCTTTAAAACCTTTAAAACTTTTGCACACCCGTTAATTAATAGAAATAAATGGAAACATCCATGTAATACTGTACATTTACTCTCCAATTATGTAGCCTGATACTCAGACACAATGATTGTACGGACATTTTATTTTCTCTGGCCACTTTTGCAGATAGAGTTGCCCATACAAATAGTTTTCAGTCAGTTGCCTTATCTTCAGTGCAACGTTCTGAGCCCAACTAGCAGGAGCAGCGGATCAAGGGGAGCGGTTATTCCCCTCTGCAAAGCATTGTGAGAGATGGCATTTGAAGCGTTGTGTCCAGTTTTGGTCTCCCCTTTACAAGAAAGACATAGTCATACTGGGACAGGCCACTAAGGTGAGGGGCTGCAGCACTAGGAGAGAACTTTGTAAGCAGTTGATCTGGCCTAGAGTAGATCTGGGCATGCGCTGGCATGAAACAACAGTTGCAAAGCCAATAACACAACTACATGTAATTAACAGTCCTTTCATTTTTTTTGTAAGCCGATTTCAGTTACAGGCATCTTCCGTAGTAACTTTTCAGTGCCATCATAACTACAATTAAATTGTTTTTCTTATTTTAAGGATTTTCTTTAATGGTAGCTAATTAAAATAGTTCATGTTATTTTTTCCAGTAGCTCAGACTTCTCCTATAATTATTACAAAAATTTGCAAGGAAAAAAGTTGTGTAACTCCAACTATGACTCTTTTGAAGATCTTCAGAATGAAATAACATTGGAATTCTGTATTTCTTCAAGAAAATAGACTCTTACTTGTTAACCTCTAATCTTTGATTAACTCTTTTACTCTGTTGGTAAATAATATTTTGAAGATTTCAATTGCGGGGATTCAAACCTGGCTTTTCATTTGGATTTCAAATCTCTGCAAATCAAACAAAAGCAGAATGAATCTAGGGAAGCCTCCACTCATCCCAGCATAACCAGCGTAGTGCACTTTGGTGCAGTGTAGCCCCCACAACCCAATATATTTCTAGGTTTTGCCTCTTCTGACTTTTTTGTTTTGGGGTGGAGGGGGAAGAGAGGAGAATTTGGCTTTTATAGTTATTCTCTATAGTTATTCAGTAGACTATTTTGGGGTCATCATCAGATTTGTATTTTACACATTTACCTTTTCTTAGTCATTCACATAACTGCTGTGTCACACATAGTACTGGTACAAAAAAAGTAGCAGGTCAAAGGGCACTAGTAGCAAAACGTTACCCCTGAGCTTATTACCCCTGATCATTACCCCTGAGCTTATTGCTCCAAAAGAAGAGGAGCAGCTTTATGTAGATTCGTATTTTCTGTGCTAATGTGCAAAGTCCTAAGCAGACAGAAAAAAAAAACCTCAAAACCAACAAACTATGTTGTTGACTTTTCCATTGTCTATGGTTGTTGTGCACTGAGCAAAGAGAGCAGAAATAGTCAGTTATTCCTGTCTATAGTAGGGGATATTCCTTACAATTAACCCAGCTACAGGTGACTCCTTTTATTCTCCTCTCCCAAACGTCTCACAGATTAGGTTCACCTGAATCTTCTCCACCTGGAAACCAGTCTGAGGCAGTCCCTGGACTTGCTGTTTCATACCTCAATCGGTTCTAACTCTGGGACTATAACTGTAAAGGAGAATGGACAGATCAGGGAACGGAAATTTGGTTGGGTGCTCTTTGCAAAGAGGTGAGACAGAGCTGCTTGAGTTGTGTTTTGTGCAGTAGGAGAGCGCTGCATCTGAGTGTAGCCACAGCCTCCCTGGCTGAGCTGGCTGCAGGTGTGGGAATTTGGCAGGATTGCTGTGGCCAAGGCAGTGAAGGGCAGTGGGGGGGAAGGGAGAGGTACAGCAGCCCTCTGGGAGGAGCAGTAGAGGAGACTGAGGCTTGTGGAAGGTGCACTAGCTGAAGCAAATTCCGTTAATGTGAGCAACAATGGGCATCTAAAAGGTACTTTTATCTTAAAGCGATAATCAATGCATACAAGGTCATTTCTAAATAATATAATGGCAGCATGGCCAGACTGGGGGTTATTTTGGGGGGTTTTGGGTTTGGGGTTTTTTTTTGAGTGTAAGAAAATGTGGTAACAGATTCTGTTGCCTTTTATTATGCTTATAATGCATAACCCTTGAAGCTTGATTTATTGTTCTGGAGTTGTAGCTGGTGAAAAGGAACTTAAAAGTAATTTCCAAAATCTGCTCTGTAATAGCTGAAGGTCTTGTAGAAGAGCAGTCAGGCATCCACCAGCACACTGAGACTTTGGTTCTTCTCCGGGGTCTTGCATTACGCGTCTGTTTAAAGTACTTTGCTTCTTTCAGGTTTTGACTATGTTGGCATTTCCCTTTGTTGCCAGAGTGGTATCTGTGTGGAACTTAAGCATCCTTTATTTGTGTAAACATGAACTGCTTATCTGGAAACCTGGGCAGAATGGCTGAAGTCGTGTGCCACAGGCTGGTTATCAGCATATGTAACCGCTATGTGCAGAATTGTACATAAAGCTATTTCTGACTGGGTCTTTTGGGGTTTTTGAGCTGAATTCTGAGCCTGTTTATTGACCCTGGGGGTGGGGGTTGGAATGGGGATGTGGGGAGGTATTCTGCCTTCATTAAAAGAGGATAGGACTTTTGAGTTGGTCAAGACAGCAAAAGTTCATGAAGACTTCTTCGTGATGTGTTATATCACTTGTATTCTCACTGTAGAGATGAGTAACTCCCTAACTTGAAGCAATGCACGCCAAGGGAACCTTTTCACTCGCTCTGTTGACAGCAGCAGCATAAAGCTCACTTAGTTATTAAACAGACTTTTAGGAGTAAAGTCATCACACCTTTTTCTAGAAGCAGGTAGTATCCTAAAAAGCTTCATTTAAACAAGTCCAGGAGTTTTAGTATGAGAAATGTTGAGAAGAACTTCTTTTCCTGCTTTTCTTCTCCTCTCCTTATAAAAACGTGAAGGACTTGCACTCCTGTTACTTCATGGGAGGTGTGTTGATTCAGCATATGAAAACAGGTTTACAGAGTTGTATTGCCAAATTGACAGTATCAGAGGAAGCTATAACAGCGTAAGGAAGAAATAAAGCTGAACGCCTCTTAAAGGCGCAAACTGCAGATAGGAACAAGCTGTGAAGCTAGTCACATGATGAAGGAAATGAGAGGAACTTATTTCATTGACAGCTTAAGATGTTAAAGAAACCCCTTGTGTAGAAAGGATTCAGCCAAATACTGGATGTGGGGCTTGGCTGCTGGGGAAGCAGGTGATGCTCCAAAGCTTGTTTTCTAAAGGGGAGCACAGTGTAGAGTGAATGGGCTTATAAACATGAAAACTTCAGTCACATGCCTCTAAAGAACATCTCTTCAACTTGTACCCATTATAAATAAAGGAGATTAAAAGGGGAAGAGTTGAAGGACTTTCTTCAAGTAGTTAAAGAAATATCTGGAAACAGTCAAGTGAATCAGACTTGTCTTATGAAAAGAATGTTGTAATAGGTCAAACTTGCAGGCTGGCATAAGCATCCGTCTCTGAATCTGCACATACACCATCATCAGATTGCAGAACAGCACAAGACTTTGGTTATAAGGCTTAAAGAGCAGGGCAGCTCCTTGTCCTCAGAGGCTGCTTTCTTCTCAAAAATAGAGGGCTTAGTTGCCACAACCCTGCAGCAACTGGCAGTGCTTCAGCCTGATCTATGAACTTAAAACACATTTGATGTGCATGATGGTGCTCACTGCCAGGTCCTGCCACTCCACCTGAGTAACTATAACATGCTCATAAATCAGGGGGGAGCATTCCTCTGTGACACCATCCCAAGTGCCCTACTGAGCCGAAGCCTGTGTTAGCCATCAACGCCTCCTACATAAACATGTCATACTTTAAAGTAGGGTCTTACAGAAAGCACAAACAATATACTGGCATCGAGGGGCCACACAAAGTCAAGAGCTGTTAAGTAGGGGGAAGAGGAGGAGGAAAATCTCTTGATGATAAATATATCTCTACCAGACGTGGAAAGAAAATAGCTAGGCCTATGTTACATTCCTTTCAAAGTGAAATAGTCAAATGTGGAAATGGTTGTCTTACTCCTCATAAAACTTTGAAGTTAGGAGTGACCAGGAAAATAATGATCCAGGAAACTGACTTCTGTTGCGTTCACTTCAACATGGTTAGTGACTCTACCCAACACCTTGTGCATCATTGTTTCTTGCTTAATGAGACCTGCATGCTGGATCTTTGTGCAAGATTAATTCATTTTCTGATTTTAAAATGGTGTAGTTAAGAAGCATAAAGGATTTCTTTACAAGACCACTTGAAACCCTCTGTTACGTGCCATGAGGTTGTGTATCTGATTAGGTAGTAGAAAAACTCCAGTGTTTTGCATTTGGTCCGTTACAGAAAGCCAAGAACTATGGCTTGGTCCTTTATGTGCATTCAAAACTACCTAGAAAGTCTCACTTAAAAGTCACCTTTTCCTCTGGTGCCAACATTGTGGCTGGTGGTTCCCATCTACCTGATCTTAATCCTTGCACAAGCTGATGCCAATTTTAGGCATGGTGAGAGAAATGTTAAGGAGCATCTCGGGCACACCTTTGTTATAGTGCACAGCTGACTGACCTGTACAGCTCTTGTGTTTGTGTTGGTGCAGCCTTTGATGTGAATCGGTAAGGAAAGTGCTCCCAACAACAGCAGCTGGAACACACACAGCCAAGAGAGACACCGGGCTGTGAACAGTGGCTCCAGCCGTCCTTGTCAGATGGGTCACAAATCATGGGGGCTGACAGGTGCCTGTGCTGGTGTCCTGCACACAGGGTGTGCCTTGGTGTGGAGCAGCAGGTACGAAACCTGTGTGGTGGGTGGCCAGTTTGTGACTTCAGTACAAATAATTCAAATTCTCTGCTCAGCACCAGCCTGTTGCACAGGTTGGTGCAGAAATACAAACATTTGCTTTTCTTTAAAGTGGCCTGACTACTGCTATGCTCCGAGTTCAGGGTGGGTTGGCAGCACCATGTAGATGCACTGCAAAGGAGGGTTTATTCTGCCATCTCAGGGCAGAGCTGCTGAGACAGGTCCAGTAGCCTTGGTTGGACTGGTATTTGCCCCAGGGGAGGTTCAGATTGGATATTAGGAAAAATTTTTACACTGAAAGGGTTATTAAGTACTGGAATGGGCTGCTCAGGGAAGTGGTCGAGGCACCATCCCTGGAGGTTTTCAAAAGACGGGTTGACATAATGCTTAGAGACATAGTTTAGTAATGGGGGGGTGTGTGTGTGTGTGTGTGTATGGTTTTCTTTTGTTTTTTTTTTTTTATCAGAGTTAGGTTGATGGTTGGACTAGATGATCTTAAAGGTCCCTTCCAACCTAGACAATTCTATGATCTGTATAAACCATAAACTGCTGTCTTGCTGTTTCCACCATCATTTCCCACAAATGTCTCTTAAACTTCTGCCACTAACAAACTGGTATCAGTAGCTTGTAATTAATAACAAACTGTGACTTCAAAACTAGTTCTGTGTTCTGTAACAGTCATGATAACCTTAAGGTTAACCTGTACTATTAAGTGTTTTTTGTGGAACACCTGAGTGCAGTTCCTCAGTTGCCCGTACTGGGATCCTGCCTGTAGCGTCCAGGTTTCTTACCCAAGGAGGGAGATCCAGCATGCAAGAGGAAAGCATAAGTAGGCTTCGTCCTGGAAGGGCTTCAGAGTGTTTGGGCGTGGACTTTTCTTGGGGATATCTAATCTATTACTGGGAGTAATTTCTCTTTTCTAAATGTAGCTGGAGGAATTGATGAGTATTACTCTGCTGTAGGAGCCTGAACCATATTTAATATTTGTGATTGTGATAACCTTCCAAAAATGCACATGGGAGACATGACACAGTCTCTTCCCACTGCCTGCTTCCAATTGGTTTTTACTGGCTTACCATCTGCATGTATACACTAATTTCTGTGCTGCTCTTATTCCCTCACCACCTCCTTCTGTAAATAATTTAAGGTCTCTAGGGTCTGATCCAAAGCAACCAGCCTGGAGTGGATTGCTGTTTTGCATCCTGACACCTTGTTCATGCTAACTGGAAGCAACTCTCGCCTTGCGTAGGCCGTGTAGTGCCTTGTGGCAGGTCTGTGCTTTTACACCCCAGCCTTCAGTGAAGAAGGCAAGCTTTGGGTCAGAGTGAATAGCTTGTGCATAACTTTTTTTTTTTTTTTCAGAAGCACAAGGCAAAGGCTGAAACAGCAGCTCTAAACATGCGCTGCCCTTGGGAGAGGCTCCTTGCTGCTGTGCAGCTGTTGTGAGAGCCGGGGAGGACGTGGGCCTCTGTAGGGGACTGCCACATGTGCTAAAGCAGCTCTTGGCAATCAGCAATCCTGCCTGAAGTCAACTTCTGTTTAGGTGGGGTTTTTTTCCAGAGAGTCACTTGATAGGGTGTAATCCTGTGAGATGCTCAGCAAAGAAGCTGATACAGTAAAGTATTTCTGCAGATGCTTAATTTTCAGTGAAAAAGTGGTCCTTTTATGTGGGTGGGAGCACTCACGTGCTTAAAGTTAAGCATGTGCTTAAGTGCTTTCTTGGATCAGGGCCAAAATGCTAATGTGCTGGAGGTTCCCTTTGCTTTCTCAAGTAACAGGCAGTGTTTGGGACTTTCTTATGGACCCCTGGGCCTGCAGGATTACTGAAACACACACAAGTATTAGACACTTAGGTTCTTAAACTTTTAGTTTTTAAACTTAATGAGTTTTTGCTATATTATGGCTTTTACACTTTGGATACAAGAATAATTCTTGACTAGGCCTGTGGCAGATTTGAAGAAAAATCCATTTGATGACTTCAAATTAGTTTTATTTAGTAGGACATCTTATTTTTCCATTTGTGAACAAAAAAAAAAGCTTCCTGCAGCATCTTCTGCTCTGACCCTAGTACCTTATCTTTAAACTCTTCCTGCTACACTTCCCAAAGAAAAGAAGCCTTTGACAGGCACCACTAAGATGTTAATTAAATTCAAACTACTGGGAGTCTCTTGTGTGATGTTGCGCTTACTGATAGATAAACTGAGAACATGCTTTGATGACAACACTGGTAACAAGCCAAAAGGACATTTGTTGGATGTGACAGTGGTGTGCACCTGTCTTGGGCAGGGGGCACTGGGTCTTCCCCTGCAGCAGCCTAATTGCCAAGAGTGATGGACGCTCGCTGCGCTTGCCGGACAGACTGAGGAACGTAACGGGGTGTTGTGAGTCCAGATACACAGCTGCTTCTCAAATTATAATGCAAAGGTTCAGAGGTCAGTGCAGTAAAAGCAGATAAAATTATGCTTTCTGCTGCCACTGTGCTACATCAAAATGGGAAATGGTTTGTTTTATAGTGTGTCTGTCAAACTATTTGCCTATATTATAGCAAACACATGAATTTTTCAGATCAGTTGTAGTGCTTTAAAAGTAAAGGAGTTTGTTTTCTAAATATCATGTTAGAGATTTCTTTCTATCTACTGTTGTTCTTTGCTGCCGGAAAATCGACCTTTTTAGACTTTAAAGTGTTTGCTCTGTGGCCAGCCTGGAATGAGGTGGCCAAGTTTCAAGGCTTGGCAACAGTGTGAGGGTGTGGGGCTGGCAGTGCTGCAGGATTTATCTGCTCCAGCCATGCTCTGTGTGGACACAGCAGCCAGTGGGCTCTCCCTCAGATACCTGGGACTCAAAGCTAAGCTATGGGCAGATGGCTGTACACGTGTTGAGCCATCTAGGTTAATAACCTGGGCAATGATGTTGTCAGCCATTCTGTGCAGAGCTACTGCTTCTGTTTCTATTTAGCAAATAGGGCAGATCTTTATCCTGTGTGCAGCATCCATTGACTTTTCTCAAAGTTGAGCATTTCTGTTTCCAGTCACACCTTCTGTTAATCTTTTGCCATCAGCAATGGTTTTCAAAGGAGCTGTGTAAGTGTTACTGTTCTCTTCCAAACTGTGGACTGCAAGTCTCAGATGATTTCCTCCAGAGTGGATGGTCCCAAGGAAATTAGGTGATGCTCCTTGTCGATTTGAGGTGGTGCTCTGTGTCAGGGCTCAGAATACTTCTGAACCTCTTGATCTTAAGGGTTTGTCCATGTGCACCTGTTGAAGCATGTGAATTTTGAGACAGTCCTCTGGCAAGCTGGTGCTTGGACCCTGTGTTGTTATTCATGTAAAGGGCCAGCATTCAATATGAGCTGACTGTCTGCAGACCCTGCTTGGCCCTCAGAGAAGTTTGGGGGAGGCAATGCTTCTCAAGCTGTCACTCCCCATCACCGTAGGGCAGATAGGAAGTAGCTGGAGGCCATGCAAAGTGCCACAGAGTGCTTTAAGCCCTGGGAGCATTGGGACTTGCCACAGGCCATGGTGCCCACCGTAAAGCTGGTCATGAGCACGTTTCAGTAGGTGAGATGGTGAGGATGGCTATTTCTTCCTGGCTGGTCTATGGGGCAGTTTAGATACAGCCAGAAAAAAAAGTTTGAAATGAGAACTACTAGAACTACTTGTTTCGTCTCTCTGTATTTATTGGGAGGCTGAAGGGAAGACTCTCGTGTCCCTTCCTGGAATTTGTATTGAATGAGGGATGGGGCTTATAAGAAACTTGCTGAACTAAGAGCGAGAACCAGGCTGGAAAAAAGATAAGAATTCAAACATATAGGGTATGTGATGCTTTCTCCAGCTTTGACTTTTTTTGAGTTCCTTTTTATTGTGAATTGCTTGTTAATTTTTTGTTAAATTCTTTGACCATAACTGTGACCAAAGAAAGGAATGCATTTGACAAGTGCAATAAAGCAACTGTTCCATGTTTATGGTAAGTGCTATACTTCTATGCTCTTAATTCAAATTGCCTGTATTCTTATAAAACTGGGACAGTGTGGGATTACCTACCTGGCTGGAACACAATTGAAATGGATCACACTACAAAGTAGAACACATCTCCCTGTCAAATTTTAGAGAAAATAATCTTAGACGCATAGGATAGGCATATATCCCTGGAGCGCAACTGTTTTAGATGCTTTTTTGTATCCAGCAACAGTTGGAAGCCTCTACGGAGAAAAAATCGAAAAAATGCCATTAAGTAGAATAGTTCAGCGTAAACGGGGTAACAGTTGCCCTGCACGTGAGGTAGTGACACTTGCTAGGATACAGATAACTTCAAAACATTTTGCTGCAGTCCTGTAAATAAGCAGAGAAGATGCTGCTGGGTACCTTCAGTAGTCAGTCCGCTTTGAGGCTGAAAAGTGTTGAGAAGTGTATGTGGGGAAGCTCTTGTAGTATTGAGAAAATACGAGCACTGAAGGCTACATGGTGAAGCTTCCTTTGAACAGACTTCTGCTGAAAACCAGAGGGGTGTAAATAATTGGTTATTTTTCTTCAGTTTGGTGGCTGGGCAGGCAAGGAAAAATTATCTGAGGACGGACAAACTTCTTAGAGAATGAAGAAAGCATTAATGTGTTCTAAGAACAAGAAACTCCTTCAGCTTCAGGGATTTTTAAACTTTTTTTCTAAATAAAAGCAAGAAATCTGCTTTTTACAGGGTGGAATTCAGAAGTCCTGTACCGCTTCAGGACACCTGTGGGAGGGAGGATGGGAGTCTCTACCTCTTTCCGTGTGACCAGTAGGATGTGCATGTGTGTTACAAAGCTGCTAACACTGTCCTGTGAGCCCGGCAGAAAAGAAAAAGGGTCCAAATTCAAGTTTCTGGATCTGAAAATAGTTCTGACCACTGAATGAGGGATATGAAGTGGAAAAGCTAACAAGAATAACCATAGTGCATAGTGCAGCACATGAGTTCCCATGCAGATGTAACTTCAAAATACAGTGTTTTCTGTAACGCTGTGGTGGAGGAATTGGGACGGGGAAGGACTGACACCCCCAAATAAGCTGGAAGGGCTCTCCTAGTTAAACCTTGCCCAACACTACTTGAGTTTATGGTCAGTTCAGATAAGTAATTAAATACTCACTGCTGAATTGAAATTCACTTAAGTATGCTTACATTTTCTTTGAAGCCTTGTCCTAAAGATTTTCGGTACTGAAACAAAGATAAGCTGCTCTGCTATCACTGTCTCTTTCCGGGGAAGGACTGTCTGCTATGGTAAATGACTGCTATGGTCTACTTGATCTTGGTGTCCATGGTGCTCTCGGTCACTTCTGGTCAGTGACCGCAACCCGATAGCCAGGGCTGAATCTTGAGCATCTTGTTAAAGTGACTCTGCTGAAAAGCACAGGACTAGTCACCATGACAAGAATAGCTTGTATGTGTATTTGGATCTGAGTGGGACTAAGGCACTTGGATTTCAGAGGTGGCGGCTCGCATGGTGAAATGGCTAATCCCTCTTTTTGTCGGCTCCTCATCTTTAAGAGAAACTTCCCTGCTTTGCTGCCTTAGTTTCATTGTGGTGGCTGTGTGAGGTGATATAGGTACCTACAGTGTCTAGAGTGTTAGTTTCAGCTCTAAGTACCTACTAAGGAGTTACTGTGAAAATTGGTGGCTTCTTGAACTCCAGTATTTGAGACTTAAATGTTACTTGACCTTGAAAGGTTGATGGACCTCACTGTTCATCTTGAACTCTCTTTTTATTGTCAGACTTCTGTTCTGGAAATGCAGATATGCTCCTTGCTGTGACTCTCAGCAGTGACAAACATAAAGCAACTGAAAAGGACTTATCACTACTCCTGCAAAATTAATTTCATAACAGAGTTGATCACTGAACAAGCAAATATAGCTGAGAAGACAGCGTAAGATATCCTCATGTGGCTTGAGTCAGCTTTCTCCTATTAACAAATGCTAACAGTTTTCACTTAGGATACTGTTCTTGAAGTCTTGCATTTTATTGCATTCTATACCACTATCTTAATCACTTCAGTGCCATGGTGTTCGCTCAGGTCTTTAAGGGGACTATTAACACTAGTGGCAGAAAGAACAGTCCATTGATGCTTTGTATCAACTTGAGATCTGTGATATGTGTCAGCATCAACTAGAGTGTGTCATTCCCTCCCTGTCATGTTGATTTCTTTTTTCCTTGTGCATGAGAAACAGGCTTGTATTTGAGGTTCTTACCTTATACCTGTGTCCTCTTTTCTGAAAACAACGTCCCTACCAATATTTAGCAGTTTTATTCATCCAGTTCCTAAAGAAACTTTTCTCCAAAGATTCGGGAGGGTGAAACTAGACTAGGGAAACTGTCTGCTGCCTGGGCAGGCTTTCTTCCATATGGGCCTTTCTTAGAGAGTCCACTGTTAGATGCACAGTGGAGCCTGAGACGAGTAGGTCATTACATGCTATATGTTATTCTATAGCTAATGCCAACTGTAATTTCAAGTGCTGCATGCTAATCTCTTCCCCTCATGCATTATTTCCTTGTGCAGCATTAGCAAACCACATGCTGATCCACTCTTGCTTCATGGGTTTAGAAAATAATCTACAGGCCCACAGTGATGTAAAACGTTAAATATTGTTTTAAGTATTGGAGGCGCCATCCTGCCTACACGGTATTTAGGGTGGGCAGTATGCCAACACGTTTGCTGGCATGCGGCTGAGAAATGGAGCATGCCCGCTCACAGGGAACAAATCAAAGCCCAGGACAATAAGGCAAGAATGATGACAGACAGAAAAGGGCTGGTTTATGGGTTGTGCTGTTTGACCATAATATCAGCTTTGGAGACTATACTGTCTGGAGGGCTAAGAGTTTCTTTCTACACTCCTGCCTTACTGCCTGCACCTGCCCATCTGAGGGCAGGCAAGAATGAAAGGGCACTTTATAGATCATCCAGGAGCTTGTTAGTTAGTTATTGCATAGTGGGTTCGCCCTAGCTGCTTAATTCTTGTTCTGTCACTCTCAGCATTGCCAAATACAACAGGGCTGAATGTATTTCTCCTTGATTTGCTTCCCTCTTTCTCTGCAACAGCAAAAAGCCTGTATATACATGCATGCGGAGAGCTGGGAAGCCTGTGTGCTGCATGTATGACTCACACAGTGGGAGTCACTGTCTGGTAGGAGCTGTGAGCCTAAGCATGGGAGCTGGGAATAACACTTTCACCCCCATCTTGGGGAATGCTGCTTCAAGGTTCCACTGTGTGTGTGTGCAGGGAGCATACATGGGGTACTGTCTACTGCGTCATTTTGGGAACACTCTGTGGAGAACCTGTATGCAGACACTTCTAAGCTGTGCCTCTTCTTTCTGTTCCAGAGGAGTTAATTGCCTCTACAACTCTTCCTGTGGAGTGGCTCATCTTCACTCTGCTAGTTATCGTAGCTGGTGTGCATGGAGTCCTTGATGGGCTGCTCCTCAGCCTCTGGCTTCCAGCAATGAATCCATGCTTAGGCTCACCTTTCGGACAGGACCAGCTAGGAGAGAGGATGTTTTTTCTTTTCCTTGAGTTGGCTTGGACCGTGGAGTAACCAAAGGGAGTCATCCTGTTTCCATACTGAAAAGCTGCAGTTGCATTATGTTAACCTAAAAGCTGCAAAACCTCTGATGGTGGCAAGTGTGGCATGTGACACTGCTCACCCTTCTGAGCACAGCCTCCCCATCTCTCTGCATCTGTCAGGCACAAACTGTGCTACGGTTTTTATGCTGTGTCCGCTGCCAAAGGACTGGTGACCTTGACCTGCCTGCTGTCTTTCAGATGTTGGGAAATCATCAATCACCTTTAACTTCCTCATCACTACATCAGCTCCTGTCTTTGCTCTCAAATTCCTTGGTGGGCTGAGCCCTCATCCTTTGCAAGGTGGTCCTGCATGTGGAAGAGGCAGGAGGAGAGGGTTGCCTGTGAATATTATTGGTATGAATAAGCATGGTATTAATGCAGCCAAGGGTATTTATATACTCTCCCTTTAATGCACGTGAATGTGCTAATTCTGTGAGAACTTGCAGAGCCAAAACCTATATGAACTTGGATGCCGCAAACTTCTTAATACATTATTTCTCCTTTTGTCTGTAACTCCTTCTAACACCAAATGGTGCAAGAGCTTCAAAGACATACTACAATGTAAATCTGTCCTTCATGCTTTTATGTCCTTCATTTTGCTGTGGCAAAGCCAGCTTGTCACTGGCTCTAGATTCAGGCTTTTAAATATAAGCAAACTGTAACAGTTCATGTTACCTGGCCAGCTGGGCTAGAAATAGACACCTTGTCTCATTAGAAAAGCAGGTATCTCTCCTCCGCTAGGCTTAAACTCCTCATCAGCCTTGAGAGATTTCTCACGGCTCCCACTCCGCAAGTTACAGCTTATTTGGCCAAATCCATTAGTTCTTATTTCCAGAAACTGCTTTATCTCAGAGGGTGTCTGAACTGATTACAAGTGTGACTAATATAGGTAAGGCACATGACCTAATTTTCATGTAATTGGCACAGATCACTTGCTGAAGTTGCTTTCTTTCCTAAGAGATGGAAGCAAGCCTTGCACCGGTGTGCGGTCTTAGAGCTTTTATAGGACATAGATGAGACTCACAAATTTTTCTCCTTAGATGCTTAAGTCTGTGTTTGCTTAGACTCTCTTTTGGAGAGTTGCTGTAATTAGTTAAGTTGGAAGACAAAACAAGTAAAACACAGAAATGCGACTTAGCTACCACCTCCTAAATGTAGTACTCTAATTTTTATCCTTGCTGATTGGGTAAGACAGCAGGTATGTAAGCAATACCCTCCACTTCTGCATGGCCCAGGCTGCTGTTCCTTCCCTTCCTGGCCCACAGCAGGCAATAGTCTCCTGTCATGTTCGGGTGCGCAGTTGGTCTCTAACCTGAACTGCAGAGTTCAACAAGATTAACTCTGAGTGTTTGCAATAGGCTTGACAAAATGGAGAGCAAAAGGAAAGTATTGCTGTAAGGCTATATTTGTTGTCTGTAAATGTAGAGTCACCTGCCATCTGTTCTTTCACTGAGCTGTGAGTAATCGAAACATCTATGCTAGGTTGTTTCTGAATCACAGAATCACAGAATCTTCTTGGTTGGAAGGGACCTTTGAGATCATTGCAAACCAACAATCTCGGGCACTAGAGCATGCCCTGAAGTGCCATGTCTACACGTTTCTTAAATACCTCCAGGGATGGTGACTCCACCACCTCCCTGGGCAGGCTGTTCCAGTGCCTGACCACTCTCTCAGTGAAGTAATTCTTCCTAATATCTAATCTAAACCTCCCCTGCCACAACTTCAGACCATTTCCTCTGGTCCTGTCATTATTCGCTTGGGAGAAGAGGCCAACACGCACCTCCCTGAAGAAGATATCCCCCCCATTTAACTGCCCTGCATCCATTGTTTCAGCCTGAGCATACACACTTTGCTTCTGGTGTATTGGAAAAATGTGGTAACGTGTAAAACTGAAAATTATGTGGGAAAGACATGAAGATGCACAAAAATGATGAAATTGCATGAGTAGAAGGATCTTGTTAAATGGACTTAAGAAATTCTCATCAATATAATTTTAATGTGGTTTAATTTTTGTTTTTGTTGTTTTTTCCCCTGTAATGTCTTATGATCATAAGATGTTTTGTTCCACCAACAAAATGGAGCGTTAAC
Organism: Numenius arquata; assembly: GCF_964106895.1. NCBI lineage: Eukaryota > Metazoa > Chordata > Aves > Charadriiformes > Scolopacidae > Numenius > Numenius arquata. The sequence goes on from NC_133581.1 coordinate 18,343,268, forward strand.
TTAGATTGCTGGATTACTCACAGCAGAAACATGGATGTTATGTGCAAACTTTCTATGTTCTGCCAAGGTCAATTTGCGGGGGTTGAGATGAAACTGTTTCCTAAACTGTGAAAGTGATCCCGGATACTCAGCCTGCTGGAATTCCTAGAGGTTTTATGGATTCCTTCTCCTTTAAGCCAGCTAGCAGGGTATCTGCTAATGCAGGCTCTCTTCCTGCCTGCATCACCCTAGTGAGGCTGACTTTTAAGAAAGGAGAGCACTGCTTCATTTTGACTCTTAATTTTGTCTTCTGACTCCCCGTTTGCCTCCGGAAGGAGCGTTTACAGCAGCCTTCTCTGTAGATAACTAAGGCGAAGGGGACTTCAGGGACCGGAAAAGACAAATGTAACAGACTCATGTTTGACTATGATGTCAAACCCACAACAGGAACGGGAGGGTGTTGGGTTATACTCAAATCTACTTTCATAACACCTAGGAAAGGCGTTGCCCGCTGTCAGCAGTTAGTGGCAATCCTGCTGCTGGCCTGGGCGGGCACCGCACGTGCTGTTGTGCGGGTACAGCCTGAGGTGTTTTGCAGCCCAAGAGGAGGTGCAATGGCCTGGCACAGCATGGCCCAGGGACCCTCGCTGCCTGTGACCGGGTTGGGGCTGACGGGGCTCACATGAGTAACTACCTGAAGTCAAGCCAAGAGGCAGAGTTAAAACCCAGGTAGTTTTCTGTGTCTGTAATCTGGCTCACTCCTTAGCTGAGAATCCTAATTTGGGAAGGGCTGCTGAAAAGTCTCATGTCAATCCGGTGACGGAAACGGTAGCAAAATAGGTTTTGGCCTGGGGCTGAGGGTCTGCAGTGAGCTTGCTCTTCTCAATGAGTTAGAGGGAGTGTGTGCTTGCTGGTCCTATGACCAGGCAGGTCTTAGTGGTGCCTAAAGGTTACTGGAAAGACCGCTCCTGAGGGTGTCTTCCAAAGCAGCAAATTCATTTCCTCCTGTGTCAGGCTTGCCTTGCGTTTCCCCCCTGCAGTTCATAAACTGCTGGCGGTCTGGCTGTGCTGGCCCAGTGCTTCTGCAGGTGACCTGAGCCTCAGCCACAGCTTCCAATTTCTGATGGCTCAGAACCGAGCATGCTCTTGGAAAGGTTACTGTTACACACAAGCACCAAAATGAAGGTATCAGAGTGGTTTCTTTAACTGCTTGAAGTGATGTGGTTACAAACCATTTATGAACGTGCTTTATGGAAGAGTGTGGAAGACTAACAGGATTAAGCTGATTAGCAGCTTGATTTTTGTAGGTGCTGCTTAGGTACTGTTTTTCTCTGTAGTGTAATCCCTAAGGTCATTTAATGCATTTCCTTGATGTTGGCTAGGAGCTAGCCTGACAAATTTAGGGCTTGCATGCAACTATGAAAAGTTTGATGCATGTTTTTAGGACAACACAAACCAAATCTTTGCCTCAGCAGAAGCAGAGAGCTGTGCTGAGTGCATAGAGGTGGCCACGCTGGTGTAGCACAAGAACTGACCAGAGTGAGCCCAGATGGTGGCGGTGATGCTGCTTCAAGGACAGGACTCACCAGGCCTGTCTTAAATTGATGGTAGTCTTTAATTGAGATGAGCCCATTCTCTGCCTCTGAGGCAAATGGAGTCGGAAATACATGTTCAAGGTGAAGGAGGGGAGTCCCACTTCTTGACTTAGACCCAGATTATATTCCTAAATCTTCACTTATCTGCCTTCTGATTTTTGAAGTCATTCACTCTTTGCCTGTGCTATATAGGATATTCATTCAGGACTTAAAAATCTAAGGGACAGCTGACTATGCTGGGATTTCCAGGCTTTCACAATCACTGGGATCCTGGGAAGCTCTGTCTTAGGACTGGACCTGAAGATGAAGGTTCTGTGTAAGTACAGAAAATAGTACTAAATTTCAATCAGACCTAGACCAGTGGGCAGAAAAATGTCTTCCCTCAGCTGAAGTAGAAGCTCTTTTCAGACCTGTAAAGAGGACCTTGCCTGAACTCCCTGAACTTGCTTTAAAGTACAGCTGAGATCTCGGGTAGATCTCTGTTCTAGTATATTTACTGTCTGAACAAAACCACAATGTGCTACAGCCTCACCTTAATTTTATCTGAACTGGCTGCCACGACTATGGAGCAGAAGCAAGAAAAAAGCAAAATTAATGTCTGAATAAACAGCCCATTAATTTGATGACAACTGTTGTTCTCCATTTCAGGGTCCAGAAAGCAGCCAGGTCAGTCAGTTAATGAGAACACCAGAGCTGTGCAGACTTGGGGGAGGTAGGGGGTAGAGAAGAAAACAGAACAAACACTCTTTTTGTAGCTTGGAGCTAAGGGGATTCAGCCAAAGGTTAATTGCTTTCTACCCTAAAATGCTGTGAAGTGTTGCTGTGTGGTGTCATACAGCTGCTTCGTTCCAGCTTAGGGGTGTCTGTTTCAGTGGTGGGTGGCATGAGCCAATATCCTTTTCTTAACCGCATGGGGGTGTTGCGAGGTCTCTAGAGTTAAAACTTCCAAAAATCTGGTAGAGCTTGGTTGGTATTGTTTAGGATGTCACTGCACCATGGAAGCAGTGAGCAAAAATACCAAACGAGCAGCCTCTCTGTCTCCTTGCTTCTCCCTCACTGGCAAAAATGTGGAGAGGGAGTGAGTGGTAAATTCTTGATGGATGACCCCGGCATAGCTGGGAGGAGCTGGGGACTCCAGGAAAGGGACAGACTATCGCTCTGTGGTCACACACTTGTGCAACAAGCACATTTGCTGCCTTCATTGCCAGTGGCCAACTAATTACCCAATTCTGGGTGCTTGTTCAGAAATGGGGGTACTGACCTCATGTGCAAACCATCTTCTTCCCCCTACCAGCCTTCTTCCATTGCAGGCTTGAGGCTTTACAGCAGATAGCTAGTCATGGTCAGCCCCAAGGAAATGGTGAAAACATCAAAGCATTTTGAGAAAAAAATATGGGGAGTGGTAACAGGCTGCGGGTGAGACCTGAGAGTAACCCCAAGTGCTTTCAGCACCTATTTTAGTTCATGATCCCACGTCTTAAGTTTATCATATATAGGTTTTAAATTCATTACCTGTTTTTCCTAGCTAGTTTTAAGACCTTCTCTAATTGGATTCTGATAATTAAGCAGTGGCTGGTCCAAACACAGGATGGGAAAAGCTTACAGGTTTGGTCCATGCTGAAATCTGTCTGTGGATGAAGGCAAATATATCAGAGGAATAATGATTTGATTAGTAAAACAATTGTTTATAGCTCAGAACTATATGCCTGGACTTCAATTAAGCTAAAAAGCTGCATAGGTGGAGAAGATGCATTGTAGCAGCCCTTGTGCAAAAGGATTTTAACTTCCACTGCCCTTGCTGAGTAGGTATGAGCGCCAACGCTTTCCACTGTGGTGTTTGCAGTGGCAGTTGCAAAGAGCAGCAACAGAAATGCTCTTCCTTGGGATGGCTGGGAGACCCTTCATCTGCTGCAGCAGCACTTGGTTCCTGGCATTGTGTGCAGTGGTGGGTTTTTCCTTGGAAGTGCGTGTGGAAAGTACTTTAAGTCTATGAAATCTTAGTGTTCTTTCCTGACTCCTGCGTAGTCAGGATAGCAACACTGAAAACTGTTTTGTGTGAAGGCCAGCGCAGGCATCCTTTTCACTCATGTTTCTGATAATGTCAAGGACTACCATATCTCATTGTCTAGATATTACAACCTTCAGCTCTGTATTATGAGTATGTTGTAGTAAGGGCTCAGAGTATTCATATAGCTATTGTCACTGGCAACAGATGTTGCTTTAAAGAATAAGGTTTCTGCCATGAAAAACCTGTCTTTTGTTGCCTCTTGACTGACACTGTGCCTTGAAGAAAGGAGTTCCATACTGAAATTCTCCTTAAACTCTATGTTGGTCACTGTAAAACATGACTGTCTCTTCTTAATCTTGCTAATGTTTCCCGATTGAAACTGGGTGCTAATATAAAAACCACCTAGCCTATTTCTGTACTGCTAACTTGTGCTTGAGCAAGTGTCTGCTTGTTTAATGTTGGAGCTTGACTAGTTTCAATGCTCAGCTCGGGTAAGGTGGAGTTGTTTCCTCTGTGATTCTTATACTGAATGACAGGATGGTCTGAGAAAGCCCTTGAGGTTTTATTAGTGTCTCTTCCTATCTCAGTCATGTGTGCGTGGCTTACCCTGCATGGCCGCACGCCCAGTCTGCTTCCACCCAACTGCAAAAAGGCAAATTGTAGGATCACAGCACTGTTCAGATAATCAAGCTTTTTCCAGACTTAATTCCCCTCGGTAAGGAGAAGATGCAGGCAGTCGGGGAACTAGGCATAGGTGTGCTTTGGGTGCTTGTTTGCCCTCCGTGTAGATCTCTCCCCCTCTTTTTCTGACATGGAAAGAATAGGCCCCAGTTGGTCTGCTTCTGGAGAATAGTCTTGAGTTGCATGTTGCTCAGGCAGCTAATGATCAAATTTGGAGCACAAACAACCCTTAGTGTTTGGTAGGCTGGATAAACTGCCACTGAGAAACTTGCTGCTTATCTAATAGGAGTATGCCTTGAAGCCAACAGTATGCCTGTCTCCTTGCAATGCAGAGCTGCTGTTCTTATTACCTCGTGTACGTAATCCTGTTGAGCACTCCTGAGAGCTTCCTTGGTGAGGGCTGGACATTTCTGGTTGATGCAGGGAGGGAAAGCTGGGGTAAGCAGATGGCTGGGTTCAGATGGGAGTGTTCTTCAGCCTCAGGGTGCCTGTGGAGGTGTCCTGGGGTTACTGCAAGCACCAGGCTCTTCCAAGATTTCTGTCCTCATGTTAGCCCTTGCACCACTCCCTACCTCTGTTTTGAAATAAAGTGAATAGGCCTCTGTCATTTTTGCCATACGTAAAGTGGTTAAAGCATCTTTTCAATAACATTATGATAATGTGTTCTGCTTTTGAAGTCTCCTATTGCAAATAGGATGATGTACTCTGCTTTTTTTGGAGCTGGGTATTGCAAATAGGATGAGGCTCTCTTTCTGAATGTCAGGGCAGTAGAAAACCGTAAGTTTTTCTAGAAGAAACTTGTCTGAGTCAGTAGATTGCTTAAACTTTTAGAGAAAACTACAGTCCACACTACCAATAGTGGACTTGCATGGTATCACTTCTATTTTCTTTTTCTTACTTGCTCTATGGCCTAACTAAAGGTACTGAAGCTGACTTGTTAGTTTGCAACATGAATGGTCACTGAACCTGTAGTAAGAGTCTAATATTACTTGCATGGCTCTATTAGCAGTGCTTTGTATGAGTAAGTTGGTAGAATAGTGTTGTTGTGAGCCATCTGCCTGCATTTGCAGTTGCTCAGCAGCCTGAAAGTGCACCGTGAAGTCAACTCTACTGGAGCTGACCCTAGTAAGTTCTTGGGTTTTTTTTATTCCGTTGCACAAACTTAACATCAGGTGCTGCCTCAGTGTCCTGAATCTTGTCAATGAAGCACGTGGGAAGCCTGGAAGATTATGCAGGGTCTGAGAGATCTCCAAAGTAGCTTTAGACTTTTGTGACTATTTCATGGGAAAAAAATCTCTCCTTGTCTTCTTGTTAATAGTGTTAAACTCATTTTCTGCAAACCTGCTTTCAACTACCTGGTTAATCTATACTGGAAGTAATTGGACACACCTAATGAAAAGGATAGTGGAATTTTGTTATGAACTGCAATGTTCTCTTCAAATCACTGGTCTCTTCCATTTGATAACTGTCACAACAGCAGTTAAGTAACCTGACTTCTCCCCTCCCCTGCCAGTGACGAAAGCTTAAAATGAGCCTTCAAAACTGTAACTCTTCTCTAAAGATTCATTAACAAAATGACACTTAATACTCTCTTAGTATTAGGCTGCTGCTCGGCCTTCAGAGAGCTCTCACTGGAATAGTTAACCATGGCAAGCCCTCGCAGGACTGACAAGTATAACTGACCCGAGGCCCTGAATGTGTCTGGGGAAGGGCAAGAGCTGAGCAGCAGATGTGCAAATGTTAAGCATGAGACTGAAAATGTTAGGCTGCAAACCCCTGCTCTTCCCCAAACAAAAGCTCTAGGGCAGACCCATCTATGAGGGACTGCTTACAGCATCAGCTCTTCACAGACTTCGTAAGAGGCACTGCTGCTTGTTAGCTCAGCAGTCTGTGCGCACTGTGGCTTTGACCTCGTATGGCTGTCCTTCTGCCAGAAACAGTGTGGACACAATGCTTCCAAACTAAAACTTGATTTCTCCCTTGAGAGTTGTGAAGTTGGGACTTGGTATTCCTTCTCCATGTGGTTGGTGTATCCCTGAATGGTGCAGGCGTTGACGGCTCCCAGTTCTTGAGCCAGGGCTTGGAGCTTGGCTGAAGGGGCTTCTTGTCTCTAGAATCAAACTCTTAAAAGAAGCAGATGCCTCGTCTCATCTGTTAACAGACAATCCAACTTTGCCTGTAGGTGCATGCAAAAAAAAAAAAAAAAGGCGATGTGCTTTTAAGGTTTTTAAACAGTCACTATCTAGCATAAACTTATATCGGCCAGACTTATGTTAAAGGTTCCTGCCTGTCCCAGAAGCCTTTTAAGCCATCAGGAGGGCTGGAAGGCATTTGGGCTGCTCCAGTGTAGCCTGCGCTCGCCAAGAGCTTCTGCTCCACGTTCAGTCCGGCGAGGCTCTTAGCCTATCGATGTGAGAATAACTGTAATGCTCTGAATTATTTCTTGTGGAAACTTTAGCTATTGTGCTTAGCGGGTTTACAGGAGCTTTTTGAGTCTGCTTTTCATGTATTTGTGTTGGTGGGGATTCTGAGTGGAATTACATGCCTGGGCTTTCAGATAACTCTGTAAATACACAGATCCACTCTAGTCTCTTACTTCACAGTAGCAGCTGCAGAGTTACAGAAACTTCATGGCTTTGACTGCATCTTATTAGTTCAGCACACTATTAATATCCCAGCAGCTTTTTGTATTAGTTTCCACACTTAATATTGGTTCTCGTTCCTTCTTCCCTGCCCCCCCTTCTCCCCTCCCCATTTCCTCACTCAGTGATTAAACTAAATTCATCTTGGGGCTGTTTCATTTAAGATGCCCTTGCTGCCCACACCAAAGAGGGTAACCAGTCTGGAAGCAAAACAATTGTGTTAACAGTCACCAGGTATATTTAGTGGCAGTGTCATCTGACATGCATTTATTGCTCAGAACTAGCATCTTTCCGCTTCCATATGGGGCATTTGTAGTGCTGGCAAAATCTTTCCAGAGAAACAGCTGCCCATTGGCGGCTCTTGTCTATTTGGAGAAGGATCTGACCTTAAATACTTACTTATTCTGATTGCTAAAAATGGCATCAAGCACCTGGCACTGTTGGGATGGACTTGAAACTTTACTGAGATGTGTTGGCTACGTTGCACCACGACCTGGTGAATCCTTGTCTCCCTCATAGAAATGACTGCACAAGTACCAGCAAGAAAACTATTTGGTGTAGGTACATATTGGGCAAGTCACTACATGGGACTCTAAAATGCAAATTACAGTCTTCCTCTGGAAAGTTTTAAAACCAAATATCACATTATTATGGTTAAGTGGCTCTGGTGAAAAGGCTACAAGACTCAAGTGCATCGCACCTACTATTTTTTCTTCATGTAAAGAAATTCCATCCCAAATGGCAGCAATGCCTCTTCTTTGTGAGGTTCTGTATCTCAATAAGGTGGAGAATACAGGTTGTCTTCTGAGTAGAGTTTGGGAGCTAACCTGCCTTTGCCAGTCTGCTAATAACCAGAAAGAGAGTGGGAAGGAAGTCTCCATCAAGCATTTGGTGTGACTTCCCCAGCCCCCAAGTGAGTAGACCATCTGGCTGACAGCTAACTCTGAGTGAGGCACAAGTCCTAGGCTGGGCAACTCACCAAGGAGAATAAATGTATTTTACCCCTTTGATTTGAGGGTAACCAATTGTCACATGTCCCCAGAGCTCAAAAGGTCAGAAAGACATGACATCCAGATGGCTGGCAGTGTACTGAGGAATGGGTTTTACCCCCGAGCCTCGGGGGTTTGCTTACCTCTGAGCTCTTGCGGTGGCACCCTGCACAACCGTGAGCAGCGAGTGAATTTATGTCGTATCACCTTGAAACAGAAGCTGGCATAGGGCAGTTCGAGGGTCTAGGACACCGAAATACTTTCCTGCCCAAAATATTTCCAATTAGTTGATCTGCATGGTGTACTGCCAGCCTTCAAGGAGAATTGGGGAGGTCTGGCTACTGGTCAGCAGGCTTGGGCTGGGAAGTTATTAATAGCTGCTCTTCTGTAGAAAGCATGAGTTTGGCTCAGATGTGATGCAGAGTTGCTAGCTGGTACAGCAAGCAAATGCTGGATGTCTTGTTTATTAACATTTGAATGAGCAAGTTATGCCCTATGGAGAGCTTTGAGCTTCATGGCTTGAGGCCTCTGGTGTTGGCCTTTGAATTTGAGCTGTGTGGTCAGGCTGTACAGGTGCAGGTCTGAAGAAGGCTTGCTTTGAAGAAGGCTGGCTCTTGGCCAGCCTCAGGGAGTGCTGGGTGTTTCTTTTGTTCCTCTGTAAATTTAGGTTTCCTCAAGTCCCCTTATGCTCCAGTTCTCACCTGTAAGAGTCAGCTCTCTGCCTCTGAAGCAGCTTGACTTAAGGACAGAGATATAAGGAACATTATTTTCCATGCATTAAAATTTTAGTAAAGAAAGATTGTCTAAAAAAGACTAAACCCAAACACAAGCAGTGTGGAACACAGGGTAGAAGATATTTGGAGAATAAAATAAAAATTCCCCTCCCAAGTGGAATGGCAACGAGGAACTCTTTATGGAGGATTTAGCTGGATCAAAGGTTACAAGGAAAGCACAGAAGTTTAATAGATTAACTTTTCCAAGAGTCGCTTGTATCACTGCAGTGTGAACATGTTTGTCTTCAATGAATTTCCGTAACTTACTGAAAGAATGTTAAATCTTAACACCCCTCAGGGGCTGGAAAAGCCACTCTTTCTCAACTTAAATGGGAGTCCAGTTTTCAAGTTGCTCTGGACATCATTTGCATACGAATTCACTTGGAATAAGATGAGAAAAATGCCATAAGGTCTCTGTCCATATAAAAATCCACCTCTGAAGGTGTGTGGTCGTGACAGCCTCTTGCCCAGCTTTGGAGAAAGCTGAAGTCAGGTGAAGGTTTCTGGTGTGTAGTAGCTATAGCACACGCTGCTGCTCTTCTGGGATGGGACCAGCTCCCATTGGAAGAAGAGGAGGTGGCATAGTATATCTCAGAAGATGCTTGCTGAGTGTCTTGGTCATAAACTGTACTAACAGGTCTTTAAATGGCTTTTGGACAAACTATTATCAGAGTTGCTTTAATGATGCTAAAGCAGATATCTGTTGGGTTTGTTCTTGTGCCTTTGATTGGATTATGCCCCCTCCCCCCCGCTCCCTTTTTTTTTTTTTAAGGTGAAGGCTAGGAAAATAAAGTGTTGTTATCTTCTACCCGAGGCTTATATTTCCCTTTGTATCCTTCAGTCCCCTCCAGGGACAGCAGCCACTTACAGGAAACTAACGCAGGGCTCTGGCTTTAATACAGAGAGGTCTCCAAGCCAATCCCTGTTTTAGTGGGACTCGTGTTATACATCCCTTGTAACAACTGGTGCTTCTTAAGGAAGCTGCTATCTCCCAGAATAACTCTGTGGATCAAGTTTAGTCCTCTCCCTCATCTTAAAGTTCATGCTTCTGATTGTCCCGCTTAGAAAGAGAGTTGCCATGAACAGGAGCTGATGGAATATTAATTTCTTCTTATTAAAAATGGTTCTTAATAAGTAGTTCTTGCTTGACTCTTGCAGAGAAACTCTATTTCCTTGGTGCTTGTTGCTGATCTATGTTCTTGTCTGTTTGATTTCCTCCCTGAAAAACAGGTGTAGAGATGCTATAAGTAGCAAGAAGTCTAATACATGCAGTGAGTTCCTTGCAGATTCTAAATTACAGTTTTCCTTCCTGTGCCACAACCTCAGGTCCCTGACCTGCAACTGCAGCATATTTTCTGTGACTAACAGCTGTAATTCCCTAATTATCATGCTCTGTTCTCCTGCTGTGCTGTAGATTTTGTTACCAAGGAGGCAAACTAAGTTTCCTTATTCCTACCCTTGCTCTGTATACTTCCAACTGTTTTAAATCCACCATTTGATGCAGCCCATAAAGACAAATGACTATCTCTTGTTTCAAATAGTCAGTCTCCAGAAGATATTACGCATCTACATGCTGGGGAGGAAGAGGGCAAAAGAAGTTTTTCTGGCCTTTCTTTTAGTGAAGGCAGATGGTCCAAAGCTATTCCTAGGATCGAAAAAGTATCTTTGTTAGCTGGAATCATCCTGTGTGAAGTGCTGGACTAAAAGTGGTCTCAGACAGTGGGTCCAAGTCAACTTTTTTTTGGTGAGAACTGTAGAAAACCACTGGGTTTGCAAACTGTTTCAGATTAATTCAATTGTACTTTGATCACGGTAAATGTCAGAGTGCCACTTGCATGAACTCTGTGCAACAGAGGAATATAACAAACTTGGAAGAAAAAAATTTTGTTCTCAGTGCCTGTGGTATAACCTGTCCATGCCTCTTCTTTGGAAGAACAGACATTGGATAGGAGTGCCAAGACCTCATAGTTTTGACAGATGCAGTGGTTGTACTGTCTTACTTGTATATCTTTATGAAGGCAGCACTTACTGTTTGATGTGACTGTAGCTGGTTTAGGTTTCTCTGGCTGCTTGCTGAATGTCCCCCTCCACACCTGTGAGGCCTCTTGGGATGGCTGGCAGGTCGCAGCAGGTTTGCCTGAGTTTTAAGATGGGGAAAGTCACCAGCACATGTTGTGTTATGTGTCCATCTTCATTGTGTGACCCTTCACCAGCAAGGTGTGTAGGTCCCCCTCGCCCCTACCAGTAATATCATTCTTCTTCAGTGGTATCAAAAGCCCTTCTAAAACAGGAGTTGGATGTGTAATGTAAAACCTTTTTTTCAAATATAACAAAAGATCCAAGGTGTAATTTCCCTTTAACATGACATAGGAAAAACCACCTTGTACCACTCCACTGCTAATACCCATTAAATTGGTAACAGTGCCTCAGAGGGGTGTAGCGGGAGGTAGTCTCATGCACTGAAGAGCTGTACTCCTTATGTGGCAGTTCTGAGTTGTTCAGTGTGTCCAGGTTTCATCAACTCTGTGGGCAGAGTCCTTGTCTCCCCCCCTCATGGACGTGTACTGCTGGTGGCCCCAACCCGTGAGTGAGCAACTTCTGGTAGATGGCTGTTGGTGAACAGAGCGGCTCTCAGATGCTGAAGGATTCCAGATGAGAGGAGGGTACACTCACCTGCCTCTGACTCAATGAATAAATAAACAAACAAACAAAAAACCAAGGGGGGATTCACCTGTATAGAACAATGAGTGAATAACCTGATGAATGAGTCTAATAACATAATTAATGTGATAGCTCATTTGGAAACTACTTGCCTTAACATAAGCTTTAGGGACCGGAATGGGTGTGATGGACTTAACTGGTATTTTACGGTAGTACTCCCTGATGTTGTGTAAGCATTAACTGTCAAGTGCTATGGCTGGCACATGGGTACTTTGTCTTCAAACATAAAGTATTGTAATTGAAATTCATTCTAGATAAGCAAATTTAGTGGTTTCTTAAATCTTTTATGATGTGGGTCTCAAACAGGGATGCTGGAGGCAGAAACTGGCTGAGCAGAGAGAGGAAACATCCACATCTACTGCTCTTAAGCTCGGAGGTCTCCAGTAATGATGCCTCCTGACTGGGAGGCAGCTCAGGGGCTGCCTGGCCACGTACAGCGCTCAGTTGCAAAGACGGTGAGTGGTCCTGCTCCCTCCAGCCCAGGACAGCAATCCTGGTGCTTTACTGTATCCAGGCTCAATAGAAGTATGGTTCTTGCTCCCGGCTTGGTTTGTTAACACCACGAGGAGAGGTTACGATGTGAGAAAGCTGGGCGTAGACAGCATCTGCCTGCCATGCACTCCTGTGCCCACAGGGAGCAGGAACATGATGTGTGAATCAAAGCTGTGCTTAGCAGCCCAGAAGTGCTGTCCTGCAGTGTTCCTGCTAAGGCACACTTGCAGCTAAAGTGCTCAAGCTGTGGCGCTGGGAAGTTGGGTCGCATGGCTGAGCAGCTGGGAAGCAGGATGACTCTGTCGGGCTGAGCAGATGCTGTGCCACAGCACAAGCACAGACCACGTTGCTTGGGGGTTACCTCCGCCTTGCATCTGTGAAGGTAATGTTAGCTGAGGGTGTTGAAGTCTGTATCTCGGCCTTCTGAAAGGGAAGAGAGGGTGTGTTGATAACCAGCTTGCTTAGATGAAATGCTTTGCTGGGGACAGAGTACTCATACTTGCCCAATGAAATGGAGTTTTGACCAGCGTGTTGTGAATTAATTCAGCCCCACTGAAGCCCAGAGTGCAGAGGGATGATTGATGTACTATAATGCTAAGGGATAAAAGCTTATGGGGGGTTTTGCTAGTTTTGGTTATTTTCTGCAAACAAGTAAAGGAAAGCAGATACTTTATGGTCATTGAAACTTACCACTGTTATTAAGTAGTTGCGAGAAATGAGCATTAGTCTCCAGCAGCCTTCTAGTGCTGTGCTCTCCAGCTGTATTTGTAGCACTGTGCATGGCTTACGTACTGGTATACCAGCTACAGCATTGCCTCACGCAATGCTTGAGAGCAAGCTGGTATTGCTGAGGGCCACAGGGATAAATGCCTTGGGAAAGGTAAAAGACTCAGATAGTCAAAGACAAATGTTACAGCTATTACTTCGTTGTATAGTTAAAGGGGGTGAGCAGAGGAAAGGACTACATCTGAGTGAAGGGGCACGGATGCTGTCTTCTGAGCTCTCGTACCAAGAGGCAATGTGCTTTGCTTGTTCTTCCTGTCAGTCCCACCAGTGTAAGAAAGCAAGTAGCTGGGAAACCTGAACTGTAAAAGCGTCCACTAATTACAGGGGGGAGTTGACAGGTAAGTGGTGGTGTGAGCTGCTGTACAGACTGAGAATGTCTGTACAATGTGTGGACATGTTGTTAAAGTGAAGTATCTGATGTGAGTAAAGGCTCCTCCAATAATACAATAATAAAGAAAACGTCTAAAAAAACCCACCCCAAACCAACCAAACCCCTACTGTGGTCAACTGCAAGACTTTATTGAGCCTGAGTTACAGATCTTCCTTCCACATAGTAAGCAGCCATGGAAGGGGACTTGGTGTAACAGGTGGGGTGTTCCATGCATGTGACGATATGTATCATGCATGTGAGGGTCTGATGGTGTGTGTCTATGGTGTGTCATATGTGGTGTCACAGGTGTGTGGCAAACGTGCTACACATGTGCAGCACAGGTGTGGTATGTCCTGATGGGCAGCACCATGGGTGTGGTGTAGCACATGTGGTATTCTCCATGTGCAGCAAATGTTGTGTAGTAGAAGTGTGCAATGCCTGAGTGTGTTGTGGTGCAAGTGTGCAACACAAGTGTGTATGACACACACTCGTGTACTCACAAGTGTGTTGTGGTGCAAGTGTGTGTGTTGCGCAGACAACAGAGGTGTGCAGGGCCCATACTGTGCACTACCCCACTGTTTTGTAACAGCTGTGCATTGCACGAGTAGCACACAGGTCCTGTCACCAGTGTGATTTGTATCCCAAGTGCGCCGCATACACTTGTTCTGTATTTCACATGTGCAGAGTATAAGCGCTGTGCACTAGTGGGTTTTGTCTCCAGTGGGTGTTGTGTGTGTTAGATGGCTGTGGGTGTGTTTTGTGCCTCAGGTGTGCTCTGTGCAGAGGGCATGAATGAGTGGTTGTTGTCTCAGGTGAGTGGTTTGTGTGGCACATGAAGAAGCACTCCTGGGTGCCACTTGAGGTTCCCCCCAAAGCTGCCCTCCAGCCTGCTCTGAGCCATCACATCCCCCTCCCTCCTGCCCGGGTGTTGTCAGAGCCAGCTGCAGCTGTCTGGGGATGAAGCACCCTGTTGGGGTGCCAGCCAGTCTGGCTGCTGTGCAACAGGAGCCTGCCTGCAGCCTAACTGGCATTTTTCAAGGCTGAAAGGGTTTTGTGTGTCCCACTCCCCCTCAGTGCACAGCCCTGCTCCACGTGAGCTGAAGCTCTGTCAAGGGAGGTGGTGGGGTGACATTCTCTCTGTGCACATCAGCAGGTTTCTGCTACAGCAAGACCCACCCTATCAGCCGCAGTCCTGGAGGTGAAGGTGCAGGAGGGACAGACTGCTCCAGTGCAGCACGTCCATCATGGCAGAAGAGATGCTGAGCGGACAGGAACAAGTCCAAGTGTGGGGGGACAGAACTGTAGCTCCTGGGACCAAGCCTTCTGCGCTTCCTCCTCATGGTAGCATATCTGCACAAACCTTAATCCCAAACAAGGTTAATGGTTAGAGACACCTCACAGCAACAATCTGTCTTTGTCACTATTTGTCTAAGGGTAGTGTCAGTCTGCTGACCTGCTGGGGGAGAAGTCTTGGAAGCATCTACACTAGTCAAGAACCAAAAACCTCAATGGGGCTTTGGCTCTGGAGCTGCTTGGATGCTTTTGACTACTTACTCTGTATTCTTACGCAGTAACAGTTGATCCAACCACAGAGGCATTAAGTGCTTGTTTTCAGCCCATCCACCTTCTCGTCACAATTCTGACTTACACCTTCTCATCAACTGAACCACAGCTCTTCTCTGGTTTTGCTATTTTAACTCAACTGAAAGAAAACCACATATACATCATGGCATGCTGAATGTTAGCAGTACTTATTTTTGATTTACAAAGCAGCTCTTTCAATTTGTTACTAGTAGTTTATATTTAATATCTATTTTTATAATAATAATTAAATATACACAATAATAAAGGGTGGGACAAGGGGTGCTATTCATACCTTGCTCGCTTAAACACATTGTTACTACATGGTAATGATTTCCTTCCTTTCTTTGCAGTCCTTCAAAGGTTTTCCAGTGTTTCACCATCCAGCAGGAGAGATTAAACTCCAAGCACAGAGGCTGTGGCCTCAGCTGCTGCCTGAAACAAGTGTCACACATTAGAAAAGCTGCAGAACTTTGACCCAAAGGCTGTTGCATCTTCTGCACCACTTTAAAGCACTGCAGCCCTTTCTTGACCTGACAAGAAAGTCAGCCATTTGATTTAATTTGTGCATGTACATAAATGCCATATACATATATACACACACACACGAGTACGTATATACTTATTTCTATATATGCACATATATGGGTAGATAGACAGATGAAGATGGACATTTCTTTTGGTGGTTTGTCCCATCTTGTTGTCCCAAAGCGGGTTCATTTACCCAGTGTGCAGACGCCATTATACACACAGAGTAGAGGTGTTATCTATTTATTTCATTGGCTCCTGGTTGAGCCACAAGCATTAGGTCAGCTGCTGTGCATTTGTAGTTGAAACATATTCAGCACCTACTGAAACTGCTACAGCCCATTGTATGTATAAATACATCTGTAAAATATTATAACTTTTATATATCTTAAAAATAATATATATATGTTTATGTGTAGATGTACCAAAAATATATAAAAGTTCTTTTACATACACATGCTTTTTCTTTTCCTGACTTGTACAAAGGCATCTGCCATAACCAACTGACCATCCAATACTACCCAGACAATCCTGTCACCCAGGAATGAGCGCAGCAACACATCACCAAAACCAAGGCAACTGAAAAACCAAATGCAAATGGTGCCAAGTATGGTCCTGCACACACAGTGAGTGCGTGCCCACCACAGCTACGCTTGTTAGTCTGTTTCTTGGAAGTGAAAGCATAGGGTAAGTTACTCTGCAACACATGTTTTTTTCATGAGAGGAAAGCATTCAAAATTTACAAGACAATTCTATATCTGTAACAGGAGCTTGTACTGTACGTGCTTCTTATGGCGCCTTGATACTGGGCTCATGCGATAGAGACCTCACTGTTATCTGCAGAAGACTTTGTCTCGCTGGGCATTTTCTGCACCAAGCTTTGCATTCCTCCCCTTTTCCCCAACCATCCTTCCCTAACAAAGGCTCTTTTTTCAGGAGAATTAAGGCACAAATCGTCGTATCTGTTCCAAGGGCAGAGTGTGTCGGTCTTATTTAGTCCGTGAGGAGCACTGGCATTCATGAGACGCCAACAGCTGGATCTGAGCATTTCCTTTAATTGAACAGGTTTGCAGTCTTTCTGAGCTGAAGCAATTCTCCACATCACACAAGCCTGCATACCAGAATAAAACGAAAATTTAAGAGCGCTGGCTAACAAGACCGAGAAGCTCATTGTTTAAACAAGAGGCCGATTGTCTGGGTGCTCGAGTGCCCTATTCCTCCAACATTAAACCCGCACAAGGGATAGCAGCCTAATCCACAGCTTGCCGCCAGGTGGTATAGAAATTAATCTTCCACTTACCCGGGCTATTAGTTGCGGTATTCATAAAGGTTTGCAACCCAATGAGGCGAGCGACTGAAATTTTCTCCTTGTCATGGAGGGTCATGGCAACGTGGCAATATGAAATATCAGCCTCCAGCAGTGCCCCCCATGGTGAGGAAAGTGTGAACGACAGGCACTGCAGGGAGACTGGGGGGAAGAGCCCCCAAGACCTTCTGGTTTAACACATGCAGCCTTGGGCTGTCTAACTGCACAGCAAATATGTTGGAGGACAGGGATGGACTGGGAAAGCCCAGGCTCACCAAGGACCTGAGCATAGTCTACCATAACGTGCAGAGCAAATAAGATAGGTGGTTATGAGGAAAGGAACTAAATATTGATTTTTCTCACCTTTTAGCAACACTAAAACTCCCATTTCTAGTCTGACAGGACTGCTGGGAGTGATGGACATGCAATACAGGGACCCTCACTAGATATCCCAAAAGCTCAAGGACACACTTCAGGTCTGCTTGCTGGGGCATTTAACTCATCTTCCTAACAGGGAGAACAGAGGAGGAAAAGAAATCCAGTCCTTTATTAGACTGCTGCTCTATTAAAGTCCAGGGAGAAAGGGGAAAATACTGAACAGCAAGCAGGTGATCAAAACAGGGACAACACAAGCTGGCCCACTTGAACACTTGGAATGGTAAAAACCTCATGAGTTTTAGCACGATCACTTCCAGTTTTCATCTGCTCCCATCTCACTGCAGACCAAATTCTTTGCAAAGCTCTGCCAAAGCTTTTCACAACACCAAGATGCATACAGTTGGGTGCAGGTAACGTTTACAAATATTACAAATATTTTCTCCATCTTGCCCTAGTGTTTTCCCAGCAGTTTACAATCCTATCTGGCTCTGGCTTTTCTTACTGCCCTCTCAATGACTTTCCTAGCCCCAGGAGCTCAGTCTCGTGCCACAGGAAGATGGCAGCCTCTTAATTTGCCTGTGCAGTGGCTGACCTACTTGCTGTGCCAATGGAAAAGCAAACGGTCAGGGCCAAGTGCAAGTCAGTCCCTCACCACGTGTTTGTGCATGACTCTAAGTTGGTGCCCAGGTATGTCTCCGGGGTACCCCAGGTCATTCCCCATCCTGGAGAAACACTGCAAAACACAACAGGTTTTCCCAAATGGTAACACCACAGTCCCCTTCGCTCCATGTATTCCTCCTGTCCCTGTCCTCACCTGGCAGTAATTTAACAGTTTATGTGCCATCTTCCATGTCTGCTATCAAATTTCCAGCCACACCAAAGCTAGAGGTCTAAATTCTGCAAGATAACAGAAGAACTCAACAAATCTGAAAGGCTTTAATGCAGATTTTTATGGATCCCATGAATCCCATTAGCAGAGCTAATGCAGAGCTTGGGCTTAGAGGAATTTGAATCCAAATTATTTTTGTTCCTCACTTGGCTTGCTTTATAAAACATACAGCCAATAATTCCATAGCCCCTGTCAAACTCCTAGCTATAAATAACAATTTACCATTGAAAAGAAATGTAAAGGGTCAGAGCTGTGCTCGAAGATTCACGTATCACCCAGAAGAGGAGCTTCCAAGTAAGGTGGGGATAGGCTGAAAAGTAAATTTCCCCAAATGGGAAACAATGGGAAAAACTGAACAAATAAGGTGTTTCATTCCTTCTAGTCCCATATCTTTACTTAATCCAGTGTTAATCCCACCTGCAAACACTGCCCCAGGTTGAGTCACCAGACAACCACACACCCGGACACAGGCTCCAGCCTAAACCCGAAAGGCGGGGCAAAGAGCAGAAGCAAATCTGCAGTCCCATGGCTAACGTCCATCCTCAGCTGTCACTAGATCTAGCCTTTGGTGACTCAGTCTTGAATCAAAACTAGCAAACTGATTACGGGGCCCACCTGGAGTCCTGGTAGTGGTAGCTGCAAGGCTGGCTCTGTTTAACAAATGGTGTATCCCTGATCAACACTGGACATGATAAAGCATTCTCCTTTTACTCATCCAGCTTTAACAAAAGTACAAGGATCCAAGAACTGAACAAACAGCCTTTGCTTTCTTGAACTGGAGTCTCCATCTCAGCACTAAACGCTGCCTTAATACTACAGAAGTGTTTAGTTCAGTTTAGGAAAACTAAAACTTAACCCTGCTCCAGAGAGGAGCAGGTTCCTGAAAGCGCCAGCTCTCATCCTACCTATGCAGGACTATGTTCCCACACTAAATGTCTGAAACCTTTGTGTTGACAGCCCCAAACCTAGCTCCAATTCTACTCATAAACAAAGTCACAATCAGCAGACTTAGTCACACTGATCATGAGTGTTTCTGGCAAATGCTGAACAGAAATGTGTGTGTCTGCTAAAGCTGGCCTTTATCTTGTAGCTGCAAACAGTAAGAGATCCACTAGTTATGTAGGCTCAGCTACCTCTCTTTTTCCGAAACAACCCTGTTTCCCAACAGACTCCAGTCTGGAACAGTGGTCATCTTAAGCAGGTAACCATTCCCCCCAGTGAACCACCTCCTAATCGTAGTCTCTAATTTTTTCCAGCACTATTTTAATAGACACTGACTACCTAAGGTAGAATGACAGCTTCTTTCAAGTACCAGTCCCTAATACTGTTACCATTTGAGAGGGTACCAACATTTATCGTATATATCCTACTGAAGGCTGGGGCTGTAACATCACTACAAGCTGTTTCCTCCTGGTAAAGTCTGTTGCTCAGTACGAGAAAACCATTTTGTTTGATACTAAACTTTACTTGAAAGTTAACTTTGTGTTTTACAAGCACTGAGAAGTTAAATAAGTTGTCTCTCAATATATCAGAAATAAATTATTACCAACTGAAATTTTACAGCTGGGTCCATTGTCTGGTAAAAGAAAGTCACCTCTGCTACTTTATTTCACTTGATATGCATAATTGAATTGTGTTTCCCACCAGTGATTTGCTAATCTTTACACATAAAACCTACTTTCTAGGAGCACTTTGAAATATTTGTACACCTCCATCACAGTCCTAGATCAGCCATGTGCTACTCTGTGCAGGTGGAAATTAGGGTGGAAGTGTGTGCAATGGTTTACAGGAGTAAAAATCTTTATGAAAAAAAAAATAAAAAATTAGCCACTCATGGGCTTTGGGCAGTCATTGCTATTGAATACAACTGGCCAGAGGACTATTTATATATACAGCATTTTTCACACTGTGGTTAAAATACAGCCCCATAACTGTTGTAGGCACCATAACCTCAGAGAATTACTTGGAGCCAAATTCTGCCCTTTTAGAAATCCCCATCTACAAGTGTGAAACTTCTGTTGCCATCTGTTCTGCATAAAACCAGCATCATTTGCTGGGTTCACTGTCTCAGAGCCCTGGAAGCCCCAGCCTGGCAAGTGTTTCTGCTCTTGCACCCTGCTATCACCCATTAAGGGCCATTAAGAACTCTTTTTTTTTTTTTGAATCTTACTACAGCTCTCACTTTCACACTGGCACTTCCGGCCCAAGGTTCTAAAACACAGTTCCAGTCTTGCAAAAGTGAACTCCTGTCCACACACACTTGGTCCACATGTGATGAGTTCTAGAGCTGTTGACAGAGAACTGCCCTGCTGCCACCCCAGCCAGAGCCTCTCCCTCTCTTCTAAACCAATTCTGAAAATGCAACAGCGTCTCCCAGCGAGCCCCCCTCTAGAGAGGACAAACCAGAAAAATGAGGGGTATTCACATGTTAGGTTCATAGGCTGCAAGATGCTCAGCAACACAGGATCGGGGACATACAATGTAAACATCTGCAGCTCTCCCTTTACAATCGGGGAAGAGAAACGGCCAGTGGAGGGCGGGATTCACTCAGCCTCCTGGAGATGCCTATTTCAGGAAGAGATGCGTTGTTATTTCTGCCCACTGACTATCAAAGAGGAGTAGCTCCAATGTATCTCTTTGGTGGTTTAGGAGAGTCCATCTCTCCCCTCCCCACATGGGAAGCAGTACTTCAGTGG
Organism: Numenius arquata; assembly: GCF_964106895.1. Classification (NCBI taxonomy): domain Eukaryota; kingdom Metazoa; phylum Chordata; class Aves; order Charadriiformes; family Scolopacidae; genus Numenius; species Numenius arquata. The sequence goes on from NC_133581.1 coordinate 18,363,682, forward strand.
GACATTTTAATACTATGAAATGCTAAATATCTATTAACATTACCAAAAGTTGACAATCCCCAAGTACTAAGCCATTTACAGAAGTGGATGCACGTGAGAGATTTACCGTTGCTCATTCTTCATGTGAGAAATAGGAAGCTCAGTCATGGGCAATACCTAGCACTTCATTTTTGGAATGATTTGTCACATTCAGCAGGCATTGCTGGGGTAAATCAAAACTAGGAGTCTTGCTTTTCTCATAACATAGAAGTTTGGGTGCACTAGAAAAGAAATTAAATTTGGCAGAGCCTGTTCAGTCCTGTACAAAGGAGTGGGGGCAGGAAGCACATCATAACTGACCCATCTTTGATATTTTGCCCAACAACATATGCAATGCATTTTCACGGGAATGTTACAAGGTCAACTACTAAATGGAAATGTTTTGCCTTAAAGTGCAGAAGAGCTACAAAAGTCTCTTTGGAGAACGCGCCTGCTCATATCTGCTTTGGGCTGTTTAAGGTACATGTTTCTAGAAAAGAATATTAATTTTCAGGACACTACAAATTATAATAAGAGAAATAAACAAAAATTAAATACCATCTTTTTTTTTTTCCTTTTTTTTTTTTTTTTTTTAAGACTAGGGATTTCTTTTTCCAGTCGTTCTCCATTGCAGAATATTCTTTATGTCCTTCATCAGTCTTGTACTTGGTTACAGATGGAAAATATTAGCTCTGGTTTACAAAACATGGCCCCGTTTCCTGTAACACAGCACAGGTTGGACAAATCTGTCATTTGAGTAGTGTGTCTATTCTGTGGCCAATTCTGTAATCTACAAGCAATGTGATCCTAAACAAGGAATCTCATGTTAGCAGCCAAGATTGGAAAATCCCTGTTTAGTGCGATTGCTGCCAAAACCGTCTCACTTGCTAAGGACAAACTAATTTTCAATCTGCAGTTTGGGAGCTGTTGCTTTTCCTTTTTAGCTCTTTTTAAAAAATAAATAAATAAAAAATGCCTCACTTTCTAAGATGACACAAATATACACTTGATTTTAGAAAGTGCAAAACGGATTTAAAAGAAAGTTTAAGGTATAGGAAAAACATCACACTGTCTATTAAATAAGATTATTTTTTAATACAATTTGAACAAATGCTGTTCTGCAGATTTGAAGAGTTGCATTTCAGAACTAACAGCAACAAGATTGTTGTGTACAAATAAGAGGAGAACAACAAGGGAGATGATAGAAAAAAAAAAAAGGATGATATACAATACAGGTAGGACACAGTTCAAGGATGATCTAGCTACAGCTTTAAATGAGAACTTGACCTCAGTTTTCAAGATGGATCAGGGTGATATAAATAACGGTAATGAGGCTATGAGATGATCACAACTAAGATGGAAGAAAAACTCAAGAAATCTAATAGATCCAGGTTGGTGGTCACAGAAGTGAAAGAAAGGCAAAAGAAGCTACATTAAGTATTTGTGATAAGTTTCCCGGGTCACAGATGCTTTCAGCTGATAAAAGAAGATGATAGTGCAAGAATATAGTGGTGATATTTAAAAACAGAGCTCAGAGAAATTACTCCAAAGAATTAGATTTAAGTATTTAATACTTTTGAAGAAATACCGAAGGGAAGAAGAGAGAAGCTTGACGAGACAAAGGGGCAAGTGAGTGTGTAACAGACCGATTTAGCAAGTTTTGTGTGTACCCAATTAAATTACTTTTTTCATCTAGAAAAATTTTACCAAAGAAAGCTGGTGTAAGAGATCCATCATGTTTGGACACTAATAAACCATTTGACATTGGTACAAAGGAGAAACATTATTCAAAAGAAGATTAAAGATTAGCAGAGAAACTGTAAATTGCATGAGAAGTTGAGTCAAGACAAAATGGAAATGAGTATTTTTGAGAAGTATCAGGTTGGAGAAAAATTACTGGAAGAAATTGTCAAGAATAGCTATGGGACAGGTCTTTAAGTATTTCCATTCATGATCCTGAGACAAAAATACAAAATCTTTCAATGAATTCAGTTGAAAAGCATTGCTAGCAGAAGAGAATTCAGGAGCTGCTGTATACAAGGAACTGGCTAAACTTAAGAAAAAATGCAAAATGAGGGTGACCTTTCCATAGTGTAAAATTAATGTTAAATGCACAAGACTAGTTGCAAGGGTTTATTTTGACAATCTGTTCGTTCATTAAAAGCTGCAAGTGATTGAGAAGCAGTTGTGTGCCTGAGCTGCTTCTGCAATAACCATCAGCATCAACACGATGCACTTATGAAAACAACGACTGCTATCTTACACTGCATCACGAGAGGAGTCCTTGGCAGACGTGGGGAAGTATTCATGCTGCTACCAAGTGTCAATGGTATCTCCTTCAGTGTACTGGGTATGGTTCAACCCTCTCAGCATTTAAGAAAGAGAACTGCATCTAGAATATGTGCAGAAGGGTCACAAAAACCATCATGAGCCAGACACAGCCTCATTTGGTATCACATGTGCTTTTTTCCAGGGTTTGAATTCTTCTTTCTTTGCCCTTCTAAATGTTCCTTCTTTAGTTTCCTTTGTGAAGACCTTCTTTCTGTTTTAAGAATGTTGGGATGGGTGGTTTTTTTTGATTGTCTGGGTTTTGGTTTTGTTTTTATGTGAAATATTACTAATGTTAATTTTTCTTGCCTTTTCACTCCTTGCAGAAATTTGAATCTGTACATATTAGAGCACATCACACTCTTTGCCAGCCTACTGAGCTCAGGGGGGTGAGGGCTCATCTAAGGAAGCAGGTGGTAAAATAGGAGGAGGAAGAAGAGGAGGTTGCACTGTCAGAACAATCAATGTGTGGAGCAGTTTCTCGCTGAGAGATGTGTGAGCAAGACTCGAAGCTCTAAGAGCGAGCTTGGTAAGGTTAGGAGAGGGTCTGCCTCACGTTTCCCATGACAGATGGTTGTACAGGACAGGAACAGGTATCCTGATTTTTCACGTGTTACTGACATGGCATCCTCCAAGCATTGCAATGCAGGTGCAATCATCAGTCTGTCCAGCAGGTCTGTACTTTGCCACCTGCCTTCAAATGAAGGGTCACCCTGGTCCTGCCTAATTTGATAATGCACATGCAGGAAAAAGTTCAGTTTTAACTCCTCAAGCTGCCTCAACTCATGACATTTTTATCTCTTATCCAGCACACTTAATTACACTGAAGAAACCCCTTTTAACAGAAACACACTGCAAGCATTGGACTCAGCTGTGGGATTGCCCAGAATCTCTCTGCATCTATCGCCCTTCATCTCTGTTATGGCACAGCCTGGTCCAGACCAGCTCCTGCTGGGAAACACCAGTCCTGAAAGCTGGTGCGTGGGAGATGGGTATAGGAGCCTCAGGGAAATTTCCCTAGCCTTCTAAAGAGCTCATCCCCTGGATATTCTCTAACAGAGTGCAGGAGCTAATAATATCCCTCTGCTTCTGTTATATAGCATTTCCTCCCCTTTATTTTAACGTTTACTGGTCACATTACCAGCTGCTTCTTTGCCTCTGCTGCATGACTGAGCGTCAAAAGAAGCCATAAATCAGCTTTTGGTATTTATCAGATGATGAAAATGGCACTTTCTACCCTTCTGAAGGAACTGAATTTTATAATGCAAATTCTATTTAAGATTTGATTATTTTAGTTAATATTAAAAAGATTTTTAAAAGACAACACAAATCAAACTTTCCCTGGAAAAGGCATGCACTGAGATTTCTTAAGAGAGTCACAGCCACCGATCAGCACGAGAGGGATGAAGCCACAGCTCAGCTCCCGACCAGGGATGCACTGGGGACCAGACCCTCGGCCACAACAGGCAAAACCCAGCACTGTCGCACTCGTGAAGACACACTTGTTGGGGAGCTGGAGCTAAAGAGCAGGATGGGCTCAGGCCCACTTGGGAACAAAACCCCAAGTCAAATCCTCCATGAATCTCACCCTGGCATTCCCCTCTATCCCAATCCCTCACCATTTTTTAATTTATTTTTTTTTAAGAGGCAAAAATCGAGCTGACAGATACGGGAGGCAGCCTCCTGACCCGTGCATCCGAGAGTGACTAGAGAGACCAGAGCCAAGAAGCCTCAATACGAGACAACCATCAGGGAAATGAGGAATTTTCAAACAACTCTCTTGTGATCTACTGTATATTTTTCTTTCAATGGCTATTTCTAATAAAATACATAAAGAATCAATATAGGTATTTATTGCTTCCCAATATAAGAGTAGCAATTGCACATTTAAACAGTACAATGTATATGATTATGAATGTATATATATGATTTATTTTTACCAAATTCACAAATAGCTGTTCTCTTAAAATTTATACTAAAAGGCTTTGTCTAGATAGTTTCCTGAAATATTTGCTCAGCAACAGTGATTAGATTTCAAACATTAGATACAAGCAATGAATGACTGACCAAAGGGAAGGAAAAAAAAAAGAGCTAAACTTTTTTTTTTTTTTTTTAATTCAGCAACTAATTTTGAACAACTGAAATTTAAGCTGCTTGTGTTCATCTAGGAAATACTAATAGGAGTAACTATTTTCCCTCTACTAGCAATCCGTCTTCAGTTTCTTGTGAATGATAATCTGTGCTGCTTTTGCCTAAGGAGCCAGGGGTTATGTTTCCCACTGACCTTCTACAGACACTTCCAAAAATAGGGAACCAGGAGAGGGATGGCACTGAGTGCCAGTGGAGCATAGGTGGCTCTTCCTGCTTTGCACCAGGGATGCAAAGGATTTCAGTTTTCATTTTCTTAAATGCTTTCTCACCCTTTCTCTACAAAGATGACTATGAAAACACAAACTCTTGCAAGTCAAATGCCTGTTGTTTTTTTTTTCTTTCTTTGCCAAACAGCTTATCTCCTTTTCTCTTCTAAATAAATAGTTTTAATATACTTTCACAAACACCCAGGAATGACATTTGGAGCTATCAAGTAGAAGATCCTTATTTTTACGTATTCACTTTCTCAAGGTGTGTATAAAAATTTTTAAATGTAACAACTAAAATCTAATGACATCCATGGAATATGCAAGTGTAAAATGAAGTGACAGATACACTGCGGTCTTTTTCTCCCCCCTTTGGAGAAACAGAGAGTGAACACCTATGCAGCAAGGACAGGACAAAGAGAACTAATATATAATATAAAAATTTGCATGGTATCCCCTCTTCTACAGTTCCTTTCAGCTAGAAGATAAGAAGGAATACACAAAAGTTGGTAATTTTTAAGATGACTTTTAACTTCATATTACTTGTTTTCGGTTCTGAACCAAAAGACCAAATGGCACTGTATCTTTTGTTTTGTTTATAAAAAACAAGCAAAACACACAACTCCTTGTTACCATTCTCAACAAGCATAAGCCTTTCACAAGGAATACTACAATAAATTCAGCCTTGCAAGCGACACTTGCTCACAAAGTTATTCCATATTTAATTTTGGGAATGAAAAGATGTGTCAGAAAGTCCTTGACGGTACATTTTCCACTTATCACACATTCTGCTTTACCACATTTGTTCACTCCTAAAGTATACCTTTTGCTAAGGCACAATAGACTTACTTTCAGGAGGAAATATTAATTGCTTGGAATGTCATACCCTGTGCAGGTGTGAAAGGCTACAGTGAACTATTCCTCCAAGTGGTGTACATTTCAGTGGTAGAACACCACTAATTATCTAGGCATAAATTACACCTTTCCCTTATTCTTAAAAAAAAACCACAGTCCTGGAGGGGTTTTATGTAGGACTGCCATTTCTGACATTTTATATGGCAAGTTTTGTATTTTTATTTCCACAAAGAAAACTTCACAAGCAATTTTATTCAGATACCCGCTTCTTTAAGACATTTTCAGATTTTAGACCCATTCCACCAAACTAATAATGGATTTAAATAACAAACATTAAGAGCATGAAAATAAGATTCAAGGCACTAAGAACTACTTATAGTTCAGTTCAGCTACAGCACAGCAGTCTGTCGAAAACTCAGTGAATACATACGTTACTCAAAACTCTTTTTCTGAGAGCCTTATTAAACTGCACTTATGTCTTACCGTACAGACTCACGCAATAAAGCTATAAACAATGCTGAAATCATCCTCGCTGCAGGCTGGCTTGACACAACAGACAAGCTACCTAAAACAATCCTTCTCTGGAGATAGAGGAGGCACCTTCCCACCCAAACGGCAGGGGGAGGGGGGTATTTTTACCCTGCTTCCCATCACAAAACTCCTAGAGTTGAATTTACATTACAGTGTTGGATTTCCCCACAGAGGCACACACCAATCTACAGCTGATGAACTAATCAGTTATTCCTCTGGGTAAGGAAAAACAGTGTCCTGAACACTGAAGGTCTAAATGCCACCCAAGGATACAGGATTTTAGATAGTAATACATGGGAGCTTTACTGAGAGCCCCACAGGAGCCGCAAACCTAAAAAGAATAGACGATTTCTTTGCACTGACCAGCCACAGAAAGCTGACACACACACACACCGGGGCTCGCTTGAGCACTGCCTCAGTTACCCCTCTGCAAATGCAGAGAACAGCGTTTCCTTCGCTAATACCATGATGGTACTAGGTGGCATCAGGTATTACTATTGCTAAACCAATCTCTTGGGTGCTGAAGAGCAAAAAGAATCAGATGAGTACGATTCTGTAACACTTTTTACTCCACCCCCCCAGTTGTGAACACAGAATATTGGAAAGATCTACGAGATCAAGCTGATTTTATATATAACATGATACATAACATAGCCAGTCTCCATCCTTCTCACCTACTCAAAAATTGTTGGAATCTATTTTATAATGGAATTGCAACGAAACAGTTTTCAACTTTCTTCCTCAAATACCCAAACATTTTGGTAACTAAAGTCACATTGTTGATAAGAAGTTTTATATAATTTGCCTTTAAAATTCCTCAAAAACTATTGCTACTTGTGAGGGTACAGGGAATAAAAGTTTTCATATCATTTATGGAAATTATTTCTCAGGTACCTCTATCAAACTTGTGTGCGCTACCAATATACAAGTTCTCCAAATAAAAATGTATATGCTAAGTATCAGCTGCCTCTGAATTGTACCACAAGATGTTAATTAGACACAAGACAAATGGTACCACCCTGGGTATGCAACAGAGGCTGCCACTAGGAAAAAATGACAGCCCTGCAGAGATGACAAGAAAGGCCTGAATCTTTGCTAATTAATTTACAAGCACATGCATAGATTCCTATTATAGATAAATTTGCATATAAATCTCTACATCTATTTCAAGATAATGTGAATACACTTTCTTACCTAGTGTTTATCACAATTTTACAGGAAACTGCTGTTCTGAGAAAAAAAAAACAAATACTATTTTGGTTCAAATTATTTTCAAAATATTTTGGCAAAACAATTTTCTGCGTTTGCCTGATGCCTGTTGGACATTGGGGTTGTACCAATTCCCATCTGCCATCCAGATGTGGAAAGTAAAGTTACCAAGAAGCTGCATATAAACACCGGTATGTGCAAAGGTATTTTAAGGTGATGAAAAAAGCATTGCATCAACACTAAAACTAACAGTAAATTTAATTAAATTAATCTTCTGTCTAAAATAACTCTGAACATACAATATCAGAGCATGCAAGAACACAGCTTCGAAAGAACCTTAATCCAAGCAGAGGATGAGACGCCCAGGGGATTTCTGTGTGAAAGGTCAGTGACAGCACACAAGGGTTAACTTGATGTGTACATTATCTCCACAAGTCAGTGAAGTACTTGGCCTTGATATCATGGAGGCAACAGAGCTTCATTCAAAAATAGTCTAAATGGTAGCATCTCACAAAGAATGCAGTGGAGAACTATATGTGTGGAGAACTTCAAGAAACTATGAATTTAATCTTATTTTATATAAGCGATCATCTGTAACTTTCTAAAAACAAAGCAACACAAATGTGAGCTGACAGAAGAAACTTTAAAAATATTTTCTTCCAAAAAAACAGCCAATCCTAAATGACTAGGTGATAGTGGCACATGAAATTAGAATTAAACAATATGTATTTTTATATACAATTTCCATTTATAATTATTTTTATATAAGTAAATTACACAGATGAGAAATCCTAACTTCACATATAAAATTATAGACTCTGAAATGATTGCTATTATTCAGGACTGAGATTTTACAATTTTAGCACCTCTTCTGCCAATCTACCAAAATTTAAGCAGCAGACTGAGTGGTAGGAAAAAGAAGTGAGGACAAAGGAGAGAGACTTTGAACAAAACTCTCACCACACCCAGACCACCCCATTTGCTGACAGGCTGCAAGGAGGACCTCCTGCCACACTCTGCACAGCCCCTGTCACTCTGTTTGATGAGAGGATGCTCTTAAAACCAGCAAACAAGTTGCTGTCAATTTGTTAGTATTACTGGCACTACCGAACAGGACCCAATGAAAGTCTTCTCTAAAAAAGCTACATAGCTTTAATTACGTAAAGTTAAGAGAAGCACAGCTCCCATCTACCCACTGGCAATGATTTCACCACCATAAGTCACCTTTTCAATCCCCCATGATCAATGCAATAAACTGAATTTCCACCACCATTTTATGCTTTCATGGAATTTTACCAGCTTACATCTTCCCACTAGTGTTATAAAAACGGTTGCCAGTAGTGACATTATTTTTTTTAAAAATGTCACTCCTTTTGCATAAATAGGTGCAGCCTATAAGAAACCCCTGCAACCACAGCCTGGTCCAGACCAGGTCTAAAGCTCTCAGTTTTCCTTCCAGGTCTCCTCAAACCCTTCACCCAACAACCACACTGGGCTGAACCCTGTCCCGCGCTGCCAGCCATGTATCCGGTGAGTTGGTCCCAGGGCAGAGGGACCTTGCAAGCTGCAAACCATCACGAGCTGTCAACAGCCTCAGCAAATCTCACAGACATCTGTGGCTTATCAAGCCAGCAGCATTTTTCCTACATTAATCTCCACTAGGACTGCCCCAGCTTTCATTTCAAAAGGCTTGGCATGGTATCTCAAAAAAAAAAAAAAATTAAAAAAAAATTAAAAAAATTGCTCCATTTCTTCAGATGCAGCTGGTTGGGAGGACCGCCTTTGAAATCTGAGCAGGTCGCAGAGATGTCAACATGCTTGTTGCAGAGAGCTTGCAGCATGGGAGGACAGCACTAATGACTGCAAAAAGCTTTTCAGTGCTGCCCTTGGGGGAACCCTCCCCTTCCTTCGGGGGAATTTGGGGAGTGCTTTAAGTAGCTGGATACAGTGCACACGTGTTGAACACCCTCCTCTAGCCATCGGTTCTCCCAGCAGCTCAAGAACAAGCCGGGAGGGTTATAGCACCCTCTGGCCGGTCACCAGCGATGTTGGAGCACATTATCCAACACTGGTGTTGGGGATGGTGCTCAAAGTAAGGTTATGTGATGAAAGCCCACCACACTGCATGTGTCTACCTTGCACACAAGGCTGTGCCCTGGTCCTCGGGGACATCCCAGCCCCTGCAACCAGGGTCCCAAGGGCATGTTTCCTCCTCACTACCCTGGAGATGGCTTCTGTTACCAGGAGCACATCAGTTCATGTTACACCACATATTAAAAGACAAAAAAACTCCACCACACCACTCTTACTAGACACTGAAATTCATCTTCAGTCAACAGAGATTAATTACTAGAGGTTAAATTCCTGTTAGGACCAGACAGCGCCAACTTGACCACCTGCCTAGTAAAGCCCGCAGACTTTTCTCAGAGCTTCATGAAACAATTTGTGTTTGATCCAAAGCAGCTCTTTATGGACAGCAACTAGGTCTTACTTTTTTCTTGCCTTTTTTTAAATAATAACCTGAAGGATCTCTTATGACCTTTTCATAAAAATATTATGGTATAAGCAATAATTAACATTTTCAATCAATATTTGCACAGCCAAGAAATATTAACATGACCTTACGCACACAAAAGTCTTGCTGCCAGTGTCTCAGTTTACCGGTCACCTTTCAATGCTCTGATGGTGTGCAGGTGGGGCAGGTAGTGTGCCATCCTTGCAGGTCTAAAAGCACAGGAGGAGGGACGGCTGTGCTCCACACAGATGGGGAAAAAATAGGACTAATGGTATTTACAGTTACAGCCATCTTCAGCTCCAGCTGTCTCAAAGTAGAGTGACATAAAACATGTAAGTTGGTTGTACTGCAGAAGAGGATATCCATATGCTTTCATATCACATTAAAAATGTCAAAATATCTTTCTGTCCGGAGCGTGCATGCTGGGAAAGGGTCAGAACAGCATTTTCAACGTTGAGGACATGGTGCCCATCACCAGGCCAACTCCTCTCTGCCATGAGCATCTCACACTGAGTTATCAACAGGACCTGACCTCTACAGCAAAGCTATGAACTTATAAGCAGAACAGTTAACATATAGATTCATACACACAGAAAAAGAAAAAGAGTATCACTTTGTCCAAATCAAAATTGCCCAAAATTGGGGGGTTGGACTGGATGATCTCCAGAGGTCTCTTCCGACCCCATATCATCCTGTGATTCTGTGAAAACACATCTAAAAATGTAATTCAAACTTTAGATCAATCTTAACACACATCATCTTCTCCGGTCAAGAGAATGTTAAAAATTTAATTTCTAATTGCTCCAGAAACTCAACTAAGCAAGTACATTATCAGTAGGTTTGAGAAAAGAACTGGTAGCTCACTTACCTCCTTATAGTGGTCTACATATGTTCAAGGGAAGGTTTATTGCATTGTGGGCTTAAAGTTACTCACATTGAAGCAGCTTGAAGATAGAGTTCAGTACCAGCAATATCCAATGGCTCTATTAAATGAATGGGACACAAAGATGCTCGGGTCTTCACATAGGCTGAAAGACTTGTGACTAAGAATGGACTAACTTAAGATGTCTTTTTATATGAATCTTTTCAGCTGATTCATCCTAGTACTGAAGTAGCTGAACATTTAGAGCTCACTTAGTGCCTCGAGGCAGGGTTATAGTGAGGAGAGGTTAGAGTCCCATCAACTTTGACATAGGAATTTGTTACATTCAGAGACCAGGAATTTAATAAAACTGGAGTTTTATTAAGAGGACTGCCAGAAACAACCAACCAATACAATACCTCAAGGGAACTCTGGTCTAGGCTCAACTCAGCCGCAGTCAGAAAAATAATTCAGGACCAATTATCTAATGATTTATCAGAAAAGAAAACAAATCTGCCCAATAGTCACATTTCTTTAAAAAAAAAAAATAAAAAATCACATTTCTGTGTAACTAACGTCATGAGGACTCAAAAAGACAAGGAACTTCAGCCCTCTATGTTGAGTTTAGAACGTCCTATCTCCTCTGGGTGACCTTTCCAAAGCAGAAGAAAACCCTGGGACACTGGGATGAGCACCCTGGGGATCCTACACTCTTCTCCAAATTCCATAATGCAAAACCAAGTGTTCAAATTTGATGATAACTCTTACATTTCACTTTCAGTTGTAGGAAAAAAAAAAGTATTTCTAAATTACAGACTTCTTTCCCTCAGCTAAATAGGTAATTCCCCACTGATAAACCCCAATAGTCTATTCTTAAGAGACGAATTTGAGAGAATGACACCAAAATCAATACATCTACATTAACACAAACACTAAGTTGCATAATTAACCATAATAACTAAGCAACCATAATTAACTTCACTTTTACTTCGTCACTCTAAATACTTTGCCTTTCTCTAGGCAAATGGGGGACCCATATCATTGTCCAGGCTACCAAATAGTATAAACTAACACCACCACTGAGGTCACCTTTACAATTGCAGGACTGAAATCATGAACCATCAATTGTTTCTTGCTGGCTTGATCTTTAAAGGAATTCGTGAACATCAAAGAAGACATAGTTTCACATTTAATGTAAAGCGGTATGCAACTCCATAGGAAGACATTTGACTGACATGCTCTTAACTGACATGCTTTTTAATTTTTTTTTTTTTTTAAATGCATTTCACCCATGCTAACTCATCTTGACCTATTTCTGTCTCAAGTGCTGTTATTCCCAGTCTTTTGGGCTACTAGAGATCAGACTGCCATTTCTTCTGATGTCCATAGACATCCGACCACAGTGATCCATCAGCTACTTGTCATGAACTGGAGCCATTTCTATTTCTTATTTGAAATAGTCTTACCCAAGCAAAATGGGGACATTGCTTGGCTCACTCTAGTTACAATAATATTTTGTTTATATATTATATCTATAAAGTAGGTATTTCGATGACATATTATTTAGATTTTATTTCATGAAGCCTTCATGTAACTTGAGGATTTCAAACTGAAGTGGTGTTGACCATTGAAGGTCTAAAAGCCTTCCCATTTCAGCAGCTTCTGTCTCTCAGTGCTCACGCTACTGAGCACTAGCACAGCCGTGACCCTGGCAGCTTTCCTGGGCAGCGCTGGGTTTGCCTGCCACCAACTAAAGCACAGAAAAAATAAACACGTTTCATTTACATCTTGTCTATTCTCAAGCTTGGTTTTAGGACATGTTTTAGTAGCTCTGCTTCTCGTTCATAATAGCTTTTCTATATAAATCAGTAGGGCTGTTAAGCTGTTAGGCTCATGCTTTCTCCAGGCTTCAAGTCGGCCAATAACAGTCTCGAGCTTAATGCAAGCATTTGCTTTTGTAGCAGTAACTTAAAGCACTCCTCACTATATCCAATAACACTCTTCAACCCTACTGCATACTCACAGGGAGCGCTTTACTGACATTATTACTATAAGCCTGATGTCACCTAACAACAACTCCCATGCAAAACCAATATTTTCACATTTTCTTTAATTGTTCCAGGCCCTTTAAAGCCCCTTTGCTATTCTTATCAGTCTCAAGTCCGTAATTCTTCTGTCTGCTTTTCCTTTTTGTGTCTCCTATGTGTCCCATATGTTTACAAAAGCTTTTAATTAATTAAAAACAGTAAAGAAGGACAGTTTTATTGTTGGTTATTTACACCTCAAAAAAGTTCTCTTTCCCCACATTATATCGCAAGAAACTGGGTATGCCCAACACCACCAAGAACAGTATGGGTCAACTTCAAAGCAGGCTCCTATTGACATACTAATTCCCTATCACCTCAGAGATTTCACATGCCAATTTCTTCAATAATTATGCTCTGCTAGCAAAGAAGTGAAATTATTATTTTAATATTAGCCTTCCTTTTATCTTTGAAAAAGAGCATTTGTTTTGGCACTATCAAGACAAATCTTAATAAACTGACTGGCAAACAGTATGTTTAGCAATGAAAATGATACCCGGGCAGGGATTATAATGTAAGCAATAAGAGGGAATAGAGAGATTTAGGAAAGGATGTGATTTATAATGACTTTAAGGAGGATAAGCTTCTACATCTGTGATTGCTTGATTCTATAATATTTTAATTGATTATCAGAGCTAACAGGTTTATTTTTTCATGTGAATAAAATCTGTTTTACTTTAGCTTTAGTTTGCATTTATTTTACAGCCTATATTAGCATGGATTTTTTTTTCATAAATTTTGGCTCCATCATGTTGTACTCATTCCATAGGCTTAGGAACCTAAATTAGCTTGGGCTGGGGGAGGGAGCAGGGAAAGCCTGTGGTTACACCTGTTACTCCACACAGTAGTGGAGGGGGGTTTGGGGATTTCAGACCAAAAACAGTATCACTCTGCACAGACTCACCCTCCTTTTCCTTACTCTCTCCTGGCAGGTCCCCCAACAATTACCGTTCTCCCTTTCAGGCTGGTTTTCAGCCATGTTGACAAATTCACTGATAAAAACCAACACAAAACCAAACCAAAAACTACATTCTTCGTGCAATTCAGGGAGACACCTGAAGCCATCTCAATGCATGTTTTTTGCATCCCGCTGAAGGCAATAGGTCCTAAGGTGACAGGTCACCTAAACTGGATCACCCTCCATGCCTTTTGCTGAAACAAGGTAGGGTTGGTTGTTATTTATTTATCTATATACTAATCATTCTCTCACCAACTCAAAATTCAGGGAAGACTGCTGGTAAATCGGGCAGAAATGCACAGTACTGCTCAGATTGCGCTGCCCTCCTACAAGAGGTTTTAACTCACATTTATGAAAAAGGTGGGATTTGGAAATATTTTCATGGAATTCTATTATTTATAGAATATATTATTTATAACCATTTACAAACAGGGTGCAAGAGTGAGGAAGAGAGCACACACTGAGCTGTTCCTACTCTCTTAGCAACTTGCATGGGGTGGCCAGAGGCATCTGCTCCCTCTTTTTATTAAGCACAGATCAGGCCCCCGGCAGCATCTAAGGAAGGTGACTAACACATGCCATCTAAATTGCCCCCCAAAAAATCTATTTTTCTCTCCACTGACTACAAGCTAGCTTAGATACAGTTTGTAGGTACTTAGCGTCAGGCAAGATGAATGCCACACTGTATTCTCTAAATCAATTAAAAAGCTTAGGGATTCACAATTTTCAAATTAAATACTCCAAATTAAGTTCAGAATTGAGGACATTTTTCCCAGCTGCACATTTGCCCAAGCTCTGTGATTACCCCAGGAGACAAAGCAACGATGAGGAGCAGCTACTGGATGTGGCCAGAAGGCTGCTTAGCTCCAGCCTCTGCCTGGCAGATCAGCAACATGAATATTAGGCACCTGTTTCTGAGGCTTACAAGAAAATGTTTAGCTTTTGTGCACTCCCCCACCCTCATTCAGCATTTGGGGACAGAGATGATACAGCAGAACAAAGTTTTGGGGTTCCTGAAGGTTCCGGTCAGGACATAACAAAACAAACCCTGGGACATCCCCTGGGACGCAGACAGAAGCAAGCAAAAGCTCAATGGCTTAAAGTAAAAATACTAGAGGAAACCATTAATGTATTTTCTGCCACTCAGCTAAAAATCTCTGTCAGCAGTGGCTTTTAAATCTCAACACTGACGAGATTTTAAAGACCTGACATGTAAGAGCTCATAACTCTTTTTTTCAAAAAATTATTCATAGCACTGCATTTTCATGAAAATTGCATCATAGTAAGTTATTCGTAGGCTTTTCCAACCAAGATTTTAATAAATTTTGTGTTTTCTCTTAAGAATTTTCAGAACTTTTCAGCATAGTTTCTCAACAGAAAGCCCTAGAAGCCAAGAACTTTAGGAAATATCTACTTTAGTTGATTCAAGTAGTTATGTGAGAGTGGACTTATTTTGGACAAAAAAATAAAAAAGAAATCAAGGTCTACATGTAGACACTAAACTTTTTCTCAGCAGTGAGCAACGTAGATATCCTAAATGAATAAGTGCTTAAGTAAAATAGAGGTTCAGGTCAGGAGGGTTCTGATTTTCACGGTGGAAGGAAGCAGGACAGCCTACCATATCTATGCCTACAAATCATTTTAGCGACATTTATACATGTAGACCAGCATTTGTATCTGTCAACATTTAACAGAATAATTAAATGCACTCTTAAAATTCAAGATTAAATGACTGCTTACTTTTCTCTCCCTACAAATCTTGCAACACTTATTGTGCAATTTAAAAGGAAAGCAAGTAGATACTTCCTTTTAAAGTATGCAGTTGAATGCAGTTTGCTTACATGCAAAACATCTGCTTTTATTTAAACTCTTCAGAAGAAAAAAAAGCCCAGCCTTTAACTGGCCAGTGTGTTAGATTTTTAACAGAGTAAACATCAAATTAAAATTTTATACAGCTCAGAGCTAAATCTGCACCTATGAAGATCGGTAGAGATTTTGCATGTATCACCTGTATGAGACACATGTAGAGCACCTTGCTTCTGGCCCGAGGAAGACCTGTATTTCCAGCGTACTGCAGTGCCAGTTTTACCTTCCAACACTTGATGGAGCAGTTTCCCTGGATTTCTGTTTTGCCTGGGTCCCGCTCCAGTCTACCTTCATGCTACCTCAATCCAGCAGGAGTGTTTCCTACCAGCTTGCTTCCTTGGTGCTATTAAAAAAAGGGGCCCAGATTGAGACCCTTGTGGAAAAGGATCCTACTGAGTGTTAACTTACACAGAAAGGAAAGTCAGGAGCTTAACATTCAATTCCTTACACTCATATTGCTAATTTTTAAAAATACTGAATTCCTCTGTTGTTTAAGTAGAGGCATTACAATATATTCTGACTTGGGGGAAAAAAAAATAAATTAAGCAGGGATTTGGAGAACAAGCCTTCGAGCTCTGTTCTGGAACATCTTCCAGAACAGAAATTACATCGCAGGCAGGCAGTGTCAGGTACAGCCAGTGTCCTCCAAAGGAGACTGAAGTTTGCTCTTACCACAGAATGAGAACAGACTTCACAGGTTTCCCTAATTGCATTAAAATTGTAAAAAATCTGGTTCACTCTCACAGCAAACTTAATAGGATAAAAGAAAAAGAACCAAACTCACATAGACAGCTACAGAAATGAACCAAACTAATTGACTGCATCTCAGCAATAGAAAACCTCACATTTCTTATGAAATAAGGTCTCTATTTGATTAAAGCTATACAGTTACAACCTAACATAGAAATAAGGATACAGGATGCTGTTCCAAAGGCTTAAAAAGTCCTCTGTAATCAATATACTGGCAAATTACGACTTTAGCAGCAGCAGTTTGGTATCTGGCTTACTTCCTAATCCTTTAATCTTGTCTGCTACAGCCAAGCTGATACTGCCAACAAATGCCATGCCATAAAAGGTGGGTATTCTCACATACTTTCCTATGCTTTGCATGATTAGAGCTTAAATCTACTCATCACGAACTTCCTGAATGATAATGGGATTTGGGCAAACAGTCAAGATTTCATGGTGACACTTGTGAACTGTAGTCAAGTCTTTCGTTGAGAAGCATCCCTTTAAGCATATCAAAAATCAAAGTGCCCTCTTCCCTTTTCCGTTTGCAAATTTTAGCAATCTCACTCTGTAAAAAAAGATTCTTATACCTTATTTTTAATGTAGGCTTTGTACATCCCCAGCAGTAACCGCTAATAGAGCTGATACCACAGGTGACCCACAGTTTACAACCAAGCAGTCAGAGAACTGGGGAGACCCTTGTACAAGATTTCTGACTGCTTGCCTATATCTACTTTAAAGAAAGCTGCCATAAGTTTCTTGTAGTCTTGTGCTGCAAGGTATCTATTACATATTTTGGTTAAGAGAAAGACATTCTAGGAATAGGCTACTGTCAGTTCACACCTCAGGAGTTGAGCCAAACCTTCTTATATTTCCACTGGAGTTGACATTCAAGAGGAAAACAAAGTCAGGGGCAAAAAACAAACAAACAAACCAATACCTCTGCTTTGATTTAATTTGATGCACTTCCAAAGTTGACAAACAAAATGCATAAGAGCAGCAGGAGAGGAGGGAAGGGGAAAAAGAGAAAGAGGCAGCCCTAACAGGGATGCAGAGCTGCTGAACTTGAGTTTTTGAAAATAAAAGTCTGAGAGACTTCCTCCTATCAATGTTTTAGCCTGACCTCTTGGGCCAAGTCTCTGACTGTCATATATCACCATAGCTTCGCTGAACTTCCCTCTGTTATAGATATAGCAGGTGGGAACCTGGCACTGCAGTCATGCAAATGTTAGAAGAGCTGGTTTGTATGTGTGTAGTTCCTGTCAAGTTCATAGCTGAGAAGTGTACTGGAGGCAAACCTCACAGACCATCAAGGTGTCACAAATCAGTCCCTACTTCTTTCCTAAACCACTGTAGTAAATTGACCAGGCTAGTCAGGAGAAAACATATTTCTTCCTTTGCCTCTTTCTCCTACAGCCCTGGCATTGCAGGCTTGCAAGGACACCTTCTAAACAATTTTTCTGTCTGAATGAAGGTTAGAAGTTACTCTTGTCCAGGAAAATAGCTGGGTTTCCTTTTCATCTAATGCACAGTGTGACTAAGACAACACAAGCATTTGTCCCTCCCAGGCTTGGCTGGGCACCATATAATCTACCCCACTTTTATTAAGTTGGAGAGCACCCCATAAACTTGCTTAACTTATTTGCTTGGTTATTCATCTTAAAGAAAAAAAAAATCCTTAAAGCAAAGAAAAGCAAGTTTCCTCCCCTACCACTTCCCAAACTCCACAGGACAGTGGCAAGCTCAGATCCTTGAAACTACTTGGCTTAAAAGGCTTTTAGTTTCACTACAGCAGTATCACAATCTGTCCCACCCTGCAGCAGGAGGGCAGTGATGTTCAGGGTCCTTACAGACTACATCCAACTACCCTAAAATTCCTGCTGTCATAACTCAAACTGAATTGTTCCTAGCTTTACATCCTAACTTTTTATGGTACTTCTCCTGTATTGTTAATGGATTTTCCTTTTCCAAGCAGAAACAAGCTTTATTACTGAGCAGACCTTATCTGAAAGGGGCTGCTGTCCCTCAGGAACACTGTGAAAAATATGAAATCACAACGAAAGTTGTATCTGGAAACCTTGCATGTGATGAGCTGAAAATTTGTTATGGGAAATATGCTGCTTCTGTTCAGCTTATTTTTTTTCCCCAGAAATCAAGTCCCACATTGCTACGTGACAAAAGTAAATAATGACTCATTAAATGATCCTAAGAAGAAAAACTGAAGGCTTGCTCCTCTCAAAGGTATTTGCACTGGGAAATTTGATAATGTCACCAACCACAGCAGCAAACATTACTTGAAGATTTTCTAGATGCACCCTCTTCGTTGAGCCAGCCAGCAGCATGCTGAAACCAGTGATCTACATGGTTGTGCAGTAACCTTCACAACAAACCTTTGTTTTTCTGTCCTCAGACAAAGATCAATACAGAAAAAGCTATCCGTCAAAAAGGCTGTGTGAAGTATTAAGACAGAAGCACTGCCACAGCTGGTTTTCTCAATGCCAGGCACACTGCACTTAAGAGGGCAACTCCCTCACTGGAAGACTTATTTTAATTCTAGAGTTTGAATAAATACTCCAAAAACAATTCCTTTAACACCCATTACCATAGTACTCACAGCCCTTATACCAAACTAAAAACTCATGCAAGGTTCTCAAAGACAAGAAGCAGACTCATTTATCAAAAATAGGAAAGCATGATACAGAAGTGTGATATGGAAAGTCTATGTGAAATGTCTGATACTACTCAGCAAAGCCGCCACAGAGCCAGGACTTGGAAGACAACTCCAAAGGCATATTTAAAATTAAATAAATTATTCTTCCCCTCCATTTCACAGCAGTTAAGGCATGGCACAGGCATGTGCCATGGCACAGGTTAAACAGGCAGTTAGTTTACTCCTCCTAAGTTACCTCATCCATAGCAAGGGCTTTTGGTGGGGAAGAGGGAAGTGTTTCATTTGCAACAACCACTTTCACACTGTAAGATCTCTACAGTAATATTCCTCTTAGCAACCTCTTTAGCACCTACAAGAATGGTGCCCTGACCTTTGATACAGACTACACTAGCAAAAAGTCATATATATTAGATTGAAAACTAGATAAGTTTATTTAAGAACAAATTAAACACTTTTATGCATTTTTTCAGCTAAAATTTGAGGCATATTCAGACCTGGAACTTTAGTGAAGTCGTTAAAAAGCAAAAAAAATTAGATGTAGCTGTCTACAGTATTGAAGGCATTCATATTTGCAGCTTGACTCTCAACTCTATTGACATTTACATATTTTTTCAATAAATTTTCTTTTTAATAAATTGTCATCCAACTAAGACAGTAGGTATAATTAAATCAGATACAATCTTTCTAAAATTATTTATTCACACTGTAGGTTCATGGCTACATTTCTTTCTCTTTTAATTCATATCTTTTTGTGTGCACTCCTTTGGTATATGTCGGCATTGCAAGGCACTCCCCATCATTGGCTGCCACTGCCAGCAACTCAAGCCAGGAGCTCCCCACACAATCCTGTCCCTGCCCAGCCACAACCCCAGTTGCTATTCCAGCCCCAGCCTGCTCTCCTGAAATAAGCCTTGAATGCATTAACTTTGGGGAAGTGCTCACCATCCTTTCCAGTCTTCATTTGACAACAGGACAGGGTTGTGCCTGTCTTCACAGAAAAGATTTTGATACCCACTAAAGAGGAGGATCCATCCTCCAAGGGGCGGATGGTGCTTCATGTGCAGCACTGGGCTAGTGGTCATCTTGAAATCATTAGAGGTAGGTTGATCCTGTGTGACTGCTTGCTACACACTGTTCTGTACAGCATACACTTGGACAACATTTGCCAAATGAAAAACTTCTGCCTTTATCCAACTTTCACAAAAAGTGAGCTTTTCTGTTTAGGATTGATAATCCTTCTTAAGAAGGAATTTTTTCATTCGTTGCTTTAAGGTTCCAAAACTCTCTGAAAGACTTCAGTTCCTATGCCCAAAAGTGATCTTGGACTGGAGCTCTTTATTCTCTTTTCGATACCAAATTGCTTGCTTTATCTTCCACAATGCACGACCGCCTTGCGGACATTTAACATGCATTTGTATACTGTATTTATATTGCAAGAAGCAGAGCGGTGGAGTTTTCCTCAGTTTATAAATACGGACATGTTCCTCAAGCCTTCCCTGATAATTTTAGAGATACAGAGAGAGCAGGTTTTGTATCTACCTGCAAAGCCTTAGGTCTGCCATTTCTAAAGAATTCCAGTAAGGAAAAAGCTATTGAATTTTAACAGTTTCTGCTCAGCAAGCACCATGGTGTCACACACTAATTTATGTTTTCACCTTCTGGACTCTGGCTCAACCAAGCAACTATTTGTCATTCCTACAAGTGGCTGCAGCTTATTGCAGCATTCTCCTTAAACCTACTCTCCTTTACAATCTCTAGATCACAAAAATTCTTTTGATAATTAAAGTGACTAAATTATGAATGTTGCCAATAACATGATCTTATATACAAACCAAGTTGCCGCTCTTTTATAGCTCCCTGGCACTTTTACAAGCTGTCTTTATCACCGCTGCAACTTCTTGCCTGTATTTAGGGTCAAATCAACTACTGTCAGTACTGCAGACAATAGCAACTGCTTCTTTACACGGCTAACACCCTTAAAAACTTTGTTGCTATCCTCTGTTTAGTGTGTAGGCAGTCAGTTACATAGGGGAAACGCTTTACCATTATCAGTCAGTTTGAAACAGTTCATTTTGTGGCTGTTCCACAGTCTCACCGAATATTTTTTTTTTTTAAATCTGCATAAGAAATATTTAGGCATTTTAGTCCCCTTTAAATCGGATAAAACCACCACCTTTTTCCTCATCAGTTACATGCACAGGGCTTAAAAACAGCATTGTGGGTACTGCTCAGCTCTGAATGCCTCTAAATTCTCTTTAATTTTCCCTTTTCTGCTCCCCACCTTCTTCTTCCCCATGGTCCGCCTCCTGCTTTCTCACATGTCTGACAATACTCAGAATATTTTGGTAGGGGGAAAAAAAAAAGCAGTAAAATTTTAAGAGGCACTGAAAGCCAGAGCAACATTCTTTTGATGTATAAGAGTCTTGTTTCCAAAGTCAGTATTTCTTGTGAATAGCATATGCATGTCAAACTTAACAGGCTGTACCCACATCCACATTCATGTCTCATTTCTAACTCGGCCCTTCCAGCCAGGTTAGCACAAACTGGAGGATGCTGTGTGTCCACCCCTGCACATGGAAAGTGATGCCAAGTATCTCCAGCTTGCTCTCCTCACTGCTGTCATTTCAGACTCAATGCCCCAAACAATCCATACATTTCAGAGGACAACATTTCTAAGGGAAAAGAATGGCTCTCTCTTACAAGAGCAGCAGCTAAAGCCACCCATGCTTAGCAGACACCGTGTACAACATACACTCCTAAACCAACAGTCAGCAACACTAAACCAGAGCCTCCGACAGCAGAAACTACTTGAGCTCTGCTGAGGTGCATGAACTGGTGACAACTATCTCCACCTGACAGCCTGCTCCAGAGGACATCCTGCTGTACCAAGTTACATCAGCGCATACGTTTGAACCACTGTGAACTATTAAAGGAAAAAGCTGAAAGGAACAGTTCAAATTCTTATCAGGGGCTGCTTTGGCTAGAAATACCTAGTAGGAAAAGGTTAGCAGAAAGAATGGGGCTGTGTTTGAGAAAGACCCTACTAGAGGTCTATTAAAGATTAAATGACTGATTTTTCTGATGAGCAATCCCTAACTTTCATCTGCAGATGGCTGTTTGAGCGGATTTTTCCTGAGCAGCTCAGGCATGCCCCTGCACTGCCCTTCTCCCAGTGAGCTGCCGTCCACTGCGGCATACGGGAAACTGGCTCGGCCACAGCGGGGTGGAACTATTTTAAGTAATAGTGTCTGATACTAGAGGAGCATGAAATTCAGTCCCGTCATAGCTGAAATACCTAACCTCCCCTAAAAAAAAAAAAAAAAAAAAAAAAAAGCTATTGAAAAAGCCCTCCCAGAGGCTTATAAACTGAACTCTGGAAACTGCTCTCAAGTTGTAAGCCAGTAAAAGTTAAGTTCTGTATCTTACAACTTGCTATAAAAAAAAAACCAACAACAAAATGTACCTATCTACAGCAACAGTCACGCAGAGTTTTATCTCTTGCTTGAGGACTGAGTTGTAGAGATGAGTTTTCTTGCCTCTATTCTAAGACTTGATTTTGTGTATACAAAATCAGCCCACATAATGACAACATATAATCAGCAGTACTGCTGGCTGATTTATACAAGGCAGCAGAAGATGCAGTGGAGAAAATGCACTGTCACAATAAATACCTGTAGGCATACAGCCCAAAACTAGGACCAAAGAGTCCCACTAATTTGTCTTTAATCAAACCTAAAACATACAGGATTCTCTCTAGTGAAATTAAACTCAACTAAAACCACACAGAAAGGAAGAATAAAATCCACAATTACTCTAGATATTATCTTCATCATCCCACATAAGCAGTGAAAAAAACCTGTAACAAGAAATGCTTAAAGCTGATGTCTGCCGAGTTTCCCACTAATAACCCTCCCGTCCCCAAGAACGCCAGACAGTGCAATCATAGGCAGCCCAGGTTAGCCACACTCTGGTCTACTACTCCTTTTTTTTTTTTTCCTTTTTTTTTAAAACCATTGCAGAAACAGAATACCCAAACTAAAACATTAATTGAAAAGATTAGCAAGAAGAAAAAAAAGTGATTTGCTTAATCATGACAAACCCAGCATCCAGTGCCCCACAACAAAACTTTTCACCACTCCATCAATAGCGTTTCCACAGAGCCAGAAAAGTGGGGTGTCTCCTGTCTGCCTGAAGGCAGAGACAGAGCACCAAGAAGCAGGTAACCAGGGCCCCAGCACCCCAAAGGACCCATTTTCCCTGGTGCGAGGCCAGAGGGGCAGGTCCTGCCCCCAGCACTTGGGCACATCTGCCCTAAACTCTTACATGCTTTGCCTATGTTGTGAGCCCTGGGCTATGAGCTTTAGGAAGAGGCCACCTCAAGCCCAAGGCAGGCAGCTAAATCAGGTTGGGGTTGTTTCTTGGTTGGTTTGTTGGTGGGTTTTTTTTGCTTTGTTTGCTTTTTGGTGTGGGTTTGTTTTTGGTTTTGTGGTGGGTTTTTTTTAAAACACCTGCTCCTTTTATCCAGCTCCTTGCCTCATTCTTCCTGATTTAATACACAATTTTAGCTCTCTGTATCATGGGTTATTGGCACACTCAGCCTTGCTTAATATTGTAAGCAATATTTACACTCTGTCCTAGCCTACTAATTTCCTTAGCAGATATACTAAAATATCTGATTAAATGCCTTTCTCTTTCACTTTAAATAAGTCATGTAAAAATATAACAGAAGCTTTTTTTCAGAGATGCTATTCAGCTGATGTTACTAATCATGATTTGCTGTACTTTTTCAAGCAGAATGCTTGGTCAATGTAATTCGATAGTTGTGGAGGAAAGGGCAGGCCCTTCACTGGGGTAAGTTGTCAGAAATCCATTGAAAAAGGCAGAACTGTAGAGAGACATCAGCTGAGCATTTGCCCTTAAACACAGCCCTAGCCATAAGATGCAAAAATCATTTCACTGAATTGTCTTTGCATTATACCATTCCCAGCTTTAAAAATAGTAATAATACAAAAAAAAAAAAAAAAGAAATGGACCAGGCAGCAGATCTTGGCACATTGTGGAGAAGCGGCAACATTGCCATGCCTCAACAGGTATTTGGCAAACACGTTAAAAGTGCAATTCAGAACAGGAGAGAAAGCTACTCCCATCTATCAGTACAGAGTAGAGCTCTACTCCCATTTCCAGCATGAGTTGTCAATTGGTAGAAGAACAGACCTGAAAATTCAGAAGTGAGGAAAATCACTTCCTGGGATATTTATTCCTCTCTTGAAAAGCTTTGTTCAGAGTGCTAGACATCCTCTGAGTTGGGAGACCTGTTCACAAAGGCGGTGGCAGAGGACAAAAGCACTGTCATAAATCCAGGTTGCTGGAACTTATATACTAATATGAAGGTGTGAAAAACGTTACATATATGTAACACTACTTGTCTTACTCAGATCTAAAATATCTCTGTTTAAAACTTGTATTCCTCTTGGGGATAATACAGAATGGCAGAAATACAAGCAATAACCAATGGGAGAGGGTTTTTCTAAATGCTACTGTCATGAACTCAGGTATTTTGCTATTCCACTCACAAAAATAGCAGTATGTGTCACTATTACTGCCTACAACTTAGGCACAAATTAAAGCCAGCCTAAGGTAGTGACACACCACACTGAGCTTTTAAGAACTTTTTGGCTTATTTGCTATTCTTCCAGTTTCTCTCTTGTAAGTGCTCAAAGCCCGAACCTGTGAGCAGCTTATTCTTCTAATGCCCAGCATCTACCCTCCCTGCCATGCTCAGGTGTCAAAGGCAAATGCAAAAATGCTGACAAGCAGAAAAGCTGAGTGCACAGCTCCAAACACAAATGTTTAGCACAACAGTAAATACTTATTTTGCTGTCCATGTGCTGTCTGTAACATTTTGGGACTTTAAAACGTCCATGTTTAATGGAGGAACAATGAATAAGTGCACTTCAAAAGATCAGAAAGGAGAAAGCCCTTCTTCAAAGCATAAAACAAGCTTCAAAGTAAATCTAAATACTGGTGGCACCTACCTACCCAGTAAGGGATCAGGGGACTACTTTGCCAGACGCTATACAGACACTTTCCTTATATTTCTTATGAATGAAGAAGCCCTGTTTAAAAAAAGCAAGAGCAGCTGTTAAGCTGAACACCGGGGTCTTTGAAAGTTATGTGACATCTTTAGAAGGAAAAAACTATAACTCTATCCACCAAAATGTGTCGCTTATATAAGCAATGAAATAGAGAAAAGAGTTGAAGGATTATTTTTTTAAACTGCTTACACCATGACTAATGCAAGTCCTCTTTGGTTACTTTCCACTGAAACATCAGAGTGTAAAAATATTATCCACCTATTTGGTATCTGTTGGAGTAAGTCACTTTGCCTGTGCCACACTATAAATAATGGTATTAGTGGCAGGGAGTCAACTGCTCGAATACTAGCAGATCCCCAGCGCTTTACTTGTCTGGGCAAGCAAATGCTTCAACTCCACACGAGCAACTGTTGGCCGCTAAATCTTATGGTCATACTTTTGGGTTGTGTTTGGTTTGGGGTTTTTTGTTTGTTTATTCTTTTTTTAAATTGTTTTTTAACAGCTTCTGCTTTTCAAGAATGCAGAGGGAGGGACAATCTCACATAAGAGGTAGGGTTATTTTAACTATTTCCTTTTTCTTCTGAAGGCTACCTCTCAGCTTTCTACTTGTGTTCTTTTCATAACACACTTGCAACTGGATCATAGGTAGAAATAACTTATTATGCCAACTCTATTGCAGAGAAAAAAAAAACACACAAAAAAGAGAACAAGAAGCCCTCTAGAGGCTCATCACTACAGGTCAAACACAAAAAGGTCAAGTCCTATGAAACCAGGAAACATTCAAAACCCCATTTTAGAAACTGCCTCCTTTGCTCACCAGTTCTCTGATCATGAAAAGAAAAAGGTTTTAAAGGTGTCCTGCATGGCATAGCATCCAACTTACCTGCACATTTAACTAAGAAACTACCTGAATTAAAACAAATAACATTTTACTCATTTGCAAAGTTAACTTCACAGTGTTTTTGCCAAGAGCTGCAATATGATCCTTCTCTCTATCTGTGAGGATGTGATCAGTAAGGCCTATAGGCCCCTTAGGGCATCACTGTACTTCTGCTCTGAAGCACCTAAGACATCTAAAACACCAGAGCACTTGGTAGCACTAATAGCATGCGCAGTTGTACGCAACCCATTTTAATGGCACACTACAGCAACCCTTGGGTAAAGCTGGATTGTCACCTCTGTGGTCAAATGCGTTTAACAGAGTTTCTCCTCTGATACTGCAAGTGCTTTTTCTAACCAACCATGTAGTATGGGCCCAATAAAACCAGGATCTTTGCTGCTTTTTGAGTCTGTATTTTATCTTACCTGCATCTGTGCCAATCAGCTGTATGAGATAAGCTACACAGAGCTGCCACTTTAGTTAGGGCTGGCACCTGTTGTAAACTCCACCCACTTGTCCTGGGGAGAGGTAATTCAGTTCCATTTCCCCCCACAGCATTCACAAACTAGAATTTCATAACAGGGATGTAGTTCTTTAGAAACAGATGACTTGCCAGGTTTAACAGAACGACATGGTTTAAAAGTTGTTATACACCCCTGATCAGGGGCTTCACCACCAGCCAGCACTATTCATCTTCCCTATTGGTGCTTGCAAGAATGGATAACTTCAGAAGGAAAAAAACCTAAACCCCACACATCACAAATCTCCAAACACATTTCCACCATGTTGTGTGCTAACTGCTCCTCAGGTTGCTAAATCTGGCACAACAGCCTTTCTTTGAGATCTGTTCAGAAGGGCTAATACATGCAATGAAAAGTTTTTCCATCTGAAGTTTAAGTAGTTCTCTTCTGTCCCAGTTGTCAAGAAAAACTAATAATTTCTGGGTCTTGTTTCATATCTCTCCTTCAAGAAAGGAAGTTGCCATGAAGTGTTTTCAGCCCCATCCTTATATTCCAGGTTTCACTGTAAAGCCTTGCTCCAGGGCAAGGACTTGACTCTCTCACAATCAACAGCTCCTCATGCAGCACCACTGCAGCTTTCCTCTTCTTCAGACCTTCAAAAATGCTTTGGTCTATATCATTGGCTGAAAGTAGCGCTTCATGGAGCAGGTAGTATGAAAGTGCAAGAGGGATTTAAGGATCTAACAAATATGGCCTTTCCTAGGAACTGTTTCTGGGTTCATAACCCTGGGCTGTTTCCCGATTTGACCAAGCCAAGAGTGCGTGATGTGGTACTTCAAGTGCCAGTTCATGCAAAAAGCACCACCACAGCAACAAAATATTATTATTTCACATAGACCAGACCAGGCAGAAATGCCAGATAGTGTATTATTAGGGGCAGGTAGTCTTAAAAGCAGTATTAAATACAGTCTATAGGCTATGATCAGGGTCAGTGCTAGAAACTCCAGGCTGCCCGTGCTTCTGCCACAGGACAGAAGGCAGAAAGTCAGCACGAGGAAATGGGGGAAGTCAGCAAGTATTAGGTACTCTTACCCTGGGAAATAGTGCAAGCCCCTGCTGGCAATTAGAATAGAAACTGCAGGCTATTTGTATTTGATTAGCAACACTTAGGGATCTACAGATATTTTATGTTGTAATTAAAATGATAATTCCAAATGAAGCCCTTTGTCCTATTGAAACAGTGTTTCTAATACAATTTTTTTTATTTTATACAATAAATAAATATAAAAATTTTGAGTTAAGCTTTGATTTACCTGAAAAATTTTGGATTAAAAGTTGCTAATTTTTGCACAGAACAGGAGGTTCCAGATTTGACTAGTCTAATTTATACTCTTCCCTCTGTTGGAGAAGAGTATATTAGTCTTTCAGAAAAAAAGAGAAAGAAACATTCACTTTCTCTCCCAAATTGAAGAAAGTGAATTATGGGAGCAGACTAAAAAGTGATCTAAGTGAGATTGCACAGTTTCAGTTTTCATATTTAACTCAAACTGCTGCTTTTGCTGTTTAGGCAACACTTACGAAAATTTGAGAGGTCCTTTCAAAGACAGACAGACTTAAGGTGAAGTTACCACTATCACACACATTTCCAATAAGTTTCACAAGCGTACATTCATTTTTCCACTACCAAAGATATTTTAGGTAAATTGCTGTCTGATGTCCTTAACAATGTATCAATATTTATTAACTAGTCTAATGAATTTTTTTAGAGATTGCTTTAAATATCTAAAGGATCATGAAAAAAGTTTTGAAAGACAGGCTAAGAAAATAAATTAAGTTCTTTTTGCCTACTACTGGGTAACACAGTAGTCTGAAGTGTCTCCATGTCTGCAGGATAAATTGAAAATAAATCCATTGGTTTCAGCCTACAACCATACATCTCCTGCATTTCAGAAGCGATTCCCCATAGTCAAGAGGCATTAAACACTTTCTTGAAAAAAAAAAAAAATAAAAGTCAGGCTCAGTCCCATCTATCTAGCGAAGTACAACACCAGTCCGTGTCATCTTCTGGAAAAGTAACGAGATATCTTTGCTAGGGCAACGAGAGATCGTATTTCACGGTCCATGACTTGTGAAAGCACTGATCTTTCCTTACAGCTGACGGAGGCTAGCTAACATTGAATGCCTTGTTAAACACTATGTTTCCTCCCTGTCCCACGCAGACCCACAGCAGTCACCCAGCTCTACATCTGCTCCAAGTTTGCAGCTCCCTCACAAGGCTGATGCTGAGATGGGGTAAGGACCAGGTTTTCCCTGTGAAAACTGCCCTGCGCACCTTCCCATGGAAAGCAATTCGAGAACATTATTACAGGTCCCCTTTTTTTCCCCCACAAATATACCTCTCCCCACCACTCATACGAGCTATGGCAGTTCAGACTGTGGTCAGATCCACAACATCACCCATGGTTTGATTTCACTGCAAGAAAGTTTACTCCTCTCTGTTGCTACAGGACAAGGGAGATGTAACACTACAGATAAATAATAATGAATGAGACTATATGACACACTCCCCACTATCAATTTCCCCCGCACATTGCCATTGCATGCTTTGGGCAGAGTCACTGGAAGAGTTGCAGCCCCATTTAAGCAACATGAAGTTACAAGACATCTCGTTAGGGAGGCCGGTGATAGCCATGAACTCTCTTGTCACTCACAAATCATTTCCACCCTGCCGCGCTACCCGTAAGCCCCTGGCTCTGAGACACGCTGCCACCCACAAAGCAGCACGGGCATTAATTAGTTCTGCCCCATACCCGGTGAGTACCAATAGCACAGTCTGGCTTCCTGTGACAGGGACCACCAGCTGCTTTTTATTCGATGCTCATTGGGGGTCCACCAGGCTACACTGTCTCTTCTTATCCACCCTGCTCTACCCTTGAGGGGGGGGTGCAAGATGCTGCCCCAACAGCCATAACGACTCTGCCATGACCTGACCTTCACTCTCCCGCTCTGCAGGTGGTCCCATGTAATGCCCAAAGATATCGGGGCACCGTCTGCCTTGGAAGGCCACTCCTGCACCCCGCAAAGCCGGTCATGCCACAGCCAAGGTGGTCGCCCCTGTCCCCTGGCAACGTGCAACGAATGTGACCGAGTCCTTCCAGCAACAAACACCTTCCCAAAACCCAAACCAAACAGATCAGTCTGACAATCTACACTGAAGCCGATTCTTTTCTCTCTGAGTTGTCATTTGCACTGGAGTAAAATGAAAGCCAAGAAATATCTGCACAATATCCCAATTTGCCATGATATGAGTATATAATTGTTTTGGGTATAAGCTGTTTGCACAACATAGAAGATCATATAGAAGTAAAATCAGAGTTCTTGTTCATAAGGAAGAGCAAATTAAACAGGAGCAAAATCCACAGCATTTAGCAAACATTCACAAAATGAACAGACAGAACGACGAGCTTCAGGCAAAATCCACTGATTTTTTTCATCCCTAGGTTTCTGAAAAATTTAGTTTAGCACAAAATTTATAACATATCCCTGCAGACCACATGTTAGGTGACATATGGAAGGGTAGCCAACTCAGCCCCAAGAGCATTTAACGTAGCTCTAAGAGACAAAAGTTTTCATTAAAAAAGTGTTATCTCCACAGACTAGCTGCAAGGGTAGCGAATCCTTTACCCAAGTGTATACAGAAGTTACTTAA
This sequence comes from Numenius arquata, assembly GCF_964106895.1. Taxonomy (NCBI): domain Eukaryota; kingdom Metazoa; phylum Chordata; class Aves; order Charadriiformes; family Scolopacidae; genus Numenius; species Numenius arquata. The sequence goes on from NC_133581.1 coordinate 18,393,810, forward strand.
CTGGACGTGCAGACAAAAATAACAGTGGACTTAAGTTATTCAACATCATTTTTCCCATTTTACTTCTTATACTTGAGTCAACTAAGCAAAAGTTGTCTCTTTCCACAAAGCATTTTTTAAAATTTCTGCCATTTACCAGTGAAAGTTTCAGTAAAGAACTGGACGTGCAGAGAGCTTTTGTTTTATATACCCATCAGGCAGACCATGAACCATCACATAGTCAAGTTCTTTCTTGCATTCATGAGTTTGATATTTCCACTGTACAACAAAGATCTGGAATGCTAGCTCTTGCATAGCTGGAGGTGCATGAAGGAAGTAACGATCAAATAGATAAACATAAAATCTTTGAAGAGTTTGAATTTTAGTCTTAAATTAAGTAGGAGCCTGACACATGCATGTGCGTACATAGTATAACTGTCTGTGCATAACTTTTCACATCTTTTAATCATGTTGGAAGAAATTCTGACAGGGACATAGATATATTCCAGCAGCTAAAGTGATACAGTGCCAATATGCCTCTGCGTGCTTTTTGGTAAGTCAAGAGCACACTAGTATTTCTGCATAAACAGTCAAGGGAAGGAGGTACAAATTTTTCAAATTAATAAACTGATTTTAACAGGTGGAAAACGTTAACATTACATTATGACTTTGTTGACAGATTAACCTCCAGTCTCAAGGGAACAGAGTTCAACAACAGTCTTTCACTTACACACAAAGGTGTAAATGGTTATTCTCAACATACCTGAACACTTCTAAATGAGTGTTGATACTTTATACCCATTTGGGCATAGAAATAGTAGTAACATAATTCCACAACATAAAAATAAACACTTTTTATTTCAGTAATTATCTGGAATAGTAGGTCGAGGGAGGTCGCTCTTCCCCTCTGCTCTGCACTGGTGAGGCCACAACTGGAATACTGTGTCCAGTTCTGGGCCCCCCAGTTCAAGAGAGACAGGGAACTACTGGAAAGAGTCCAGCGTAGGGCAACAAAGATGATTAAGGGATTGGAACATCTCCCTTATGATGAAAGGTTGAGAGAGCTGGGACTCTTTAGCCTGGAGAAGAGAAGGCTGAGGGGAGACCTTACTAATGCTTGTAAGTATCTAAAGGGTGGTTTGAGGGTGGATGGAGCCAGACTCTTTTTCAGTGGTTCCCAGTGACAGGACGAGGGGCAACAGGCACAAGCTGGAACATAGGAAGTTCCATTCAAATATGAGGAAGAATTTATTTACAGTGAGGGTGACAGAGCACTGGAACAGGCTGCCCAGGGAGGTTGTGGAATCCCCTTCTCTGGAGATTTTCAAGACCCACCTGGATACAGTCCTGAGTAATGTGCTCTAGGCAATCCTGCTTTGGCAGGGGAGTTGGACTAGATGATCTCTAGAAGGTCCCCTCCAACTCCAACAATTCCGTGATTCCATGATTCCGTGATGTGAAGGCCTAGGAGATTATTACATACTTCTATTAAAAATATCGCTGGCAGGCAAGCCCAGCATCAGTCCCAAGTCACCACTGTGTGGTAGAGGTGGGAGAGCAAAGAGTTTTCACACCAGGTCCTGACACAAGCTCCCAAGGACTCTGCTTGAATTATCCTGGCCATAGACCAGTAGCCCTTTGGGCAGCCACATACCCTGTAGAGTGATCATCTGCCACAGAGGTTAAGGTGGCATTTGTAGGGGAGAAAGGCACCAGGGCTCTGCAGGCACCACAGCAGGTAAGAGGACCTGAGCTCCTAGGATTGATTCTGCTGAAGTATGAGCGAACTTATTAGTGAGGAATTAAGCACCGCCACTCAGGGAAAGTACCATGACATATTGTCAGAAGTTTTAGGAGTATCTATAACAGCCAGTGGTGATTATGTTTGCATAAAGCACTGTTAGATGTTGCCCTGCTTCAACCTATGAGCAAACCAAGAGCTGCCACATAACTTCTGTGGTCACACTGCCAGACTCAAGCCCAGCTAATGGCTAAACATAACAGCATAAGCAGCATCCAGGAGAACAACCAAGAACAATTTTCAAGAAGCCAGTGAGTATACTACTTCTTTGATTTCTGATCATTTGTAACAAAAACAGAGGTAAAGAATTCTATAACAAAGAACTATTACTTCTCAGTATTTGCTAATGCATAGTATTGCATCAGTCATCTATCCTTATTTAAATACAGACGAGAATAGTTACATCTCAAATCAACACCACTAACTTGCAATATCAGATTAATTTTATTTATCCTACATGTGCATATTATTCCCGATAATAAGCAAAGCTAGGCATATAGAGGAAAAACATACGCAGAGGAAAAAACAAAAGAACTTAAACCCCATATCCCAAATTTACACAGATAAAGTCAAGAGCATCGGTACAGCATTGCCTGATGTAAAAAGCATGAACTGACCTGAAACAATGAAAAAGCCAAAAGTCATCACAACATGATTTTTTTTCCCTGTTTGTTACCCAACTCTATCAGGAACAGAGTGATGGAAAGTAGTAGCTTTACTAAGTACAGCGGGCACCTCTAGTTATTCCTCTAATTGTGTGTTATAAAGAATTAGATTTGTTCCTCTATTTGTTGTTAATCCTCAGAATATTGACTATCGTGTATTAATTAAAAATTAAGAAAGGATATTTAATATTAAGCATTAATTTTCCAACATTAAAATCTGTATTATCCTTAATTTAATTTACCCAAAATAATAAAATCCAGAGAGCCTTATTTTGGCAGTATATCATACTTTGGAATAATTTAATTAATCTGGTCTTAGTAAAACTTGGAATCAAAGTACAGCTGTTGAGCCATAATGATTCTTGAATCCCTGGTATCATGCTGAAAACTTTTCCTTTCTCGCATTACTGCAAGATGGTCTGACAACTGGGGAAGTTTAGAAAAACAGCATTACAGTCAATTAATATTAGTCAAAAGTCTCATTGCTTTTTAATGTATTGATAATCAGGACTGAAATATACTGCCTTCCTTGGTCACACACTTTGGTGATTGAAGCAGTCCCCAATTTGCATGCCTTTTCTTTTAGTGAGAGCCCAGATGGCAATTACTAGTGCAAAAATAAGCGTTGAAGGGGCATTTCAGTCAACAGTCTGAGGTTGTTTTTTCCTCCTATTCAACACACCCAATATCCACCTTTTTGTTGCTGATGAAGTTCAACCCCACTAATAATAACCCACACTGGAAGCTAAAAATCACCCAAAACACACCCTACCACTGACCACCTTTGCTTTACACTTTAATTCTCTCTGCACAACCCCTGCATTACAACTGCAGGCAGAAATGCATTTCCTTTACAGCAGCTTTGAAACAGCCTTCACAGTTTATCTTTACGCTTAATTCCCCGCAGCTGTCGGGGATGGCGGCCGACACCGGCCGCACGCGGGACCCCGACGCAGTGCCCCAGCACCGCAGCAGCGTTTTGTCATTTCTGCCTTTCTCCCCCTAATCCCCTTTGCTGGCCGCAATCCGACCAACGCCTCGTGAAAAAACAGATGGCAGTAACCGATACGGTCCATAATTGTGGTCAGTTAATAGCGGAGGATAAGAGTGAGATAAGAACCAAGCGCTGGTGGCCAGCTGCTGCTGAGTTAACCCTTGCCGGCATCACCTCAGCAGGGCTCAGCTACCTGCAAAATCCCAGGGATGAATTATGGTTGTTTCCAGTTCCCCCTCTCTGCTTTTTGCCATTTCATTCATTTAAGGGCTTTGTGCCTATCAGGGTAATGAATTTAAAGGCTCATTCTTACTTTCCAGTAAGGATCTCAAAAGCCCCTGCCATTACTGAACTTCTTAGTGGAGCAGGTAACCCTTGCTCCATTTTAAAGAAGAGTCAAAGAGGAGTCAAGAAGCCAAGTGACTTCTCCAAAAGCTCAGGACCAGATTTTCGCTGGTATACACTCAGCATGACCCAGTTTAAACAAAGGAGTTGTTCTGTTTCAATGAAATTCAGTCCTCTAAGAAAATATAATCAGAAATTCCTTATCTATGAATGCCGGAGTCAAAAAAAACCCCCAAAACCTGAAAAATAAACTTCAAAACAAAGCTAAGTCATATGAAGCACAACCATTTAATAGAAAAGCAAGCTCTATCCTACATCAAGTGATTGAGATATTGCAGCTTTATTTTCGAGTACGTATTCCCACCCAATAAAACCCTGCCATACATCACTTCATGAGGTACTTATCATGCACTGCTCATGTTGACAGCTTCTACACCAGGAAAAAAAAACAACCACCACACACACACAAAAAGAACCCAACAAAAACCCCTCCCACAACTATTGCTAAAATTTATTCAAAAAACTTCATCTTGTCTATCTCACATCTGAACTCATTAATATTTTGAGGTCAAGGTTTTTGGAAAATAAATTATCTTACTCAACACAGAGTGGGGGCAAGATGCTAAAACTCTATTCATGTCAAAATATCTTGTTTCAGCTTTCTAAGAAGGTGAAATATCTAATTTTACTTCAAAAGTATTTCGGAACTTCCAGCGTTACTGATCCAGATAGTATGAACAGAAAAACATGAACTCAAATGTAAACATTTTAGGTTTTTTTTTTTTTTCTAAAACAAAATTATTTTAATAACTTAGAGTTTTCCTTAACAGAAAGTGCAATTATTTTTTCCACTCTAAACTGACTGATTTTCCAAACTCTTTAAATCCCATGCAAAAACCCAGTATTTCCATTCCTTACAAGATCTGTAATGGCCCTAACTCACTCATGAAAAATAGCAGTACTACATGCAAAATAACAGTACTGTCACCATTCAACAGGCAACCCTCTTACGTACAGCTCAGGGTAACCATAAACACACTCCAGAGGCTTATAGATTTGGTATCCTATTTAAAAATATTCCTATTAAAAAAAAAAAAAGTAGGTATGAAGTAATTTCACCGTATAACATAATATGTCACTATTTTAATCTAAAGCTTGAGCTTCTCCAGCTTTTTTAGCAAATGAGATTGAATCTCCATTGTATCACTTGTAGGTCATCCCTGAGCACTTGCAGACTGTACTGCAGGAGCACCTTGCCAGTCCCACGCCAGCTCACACACTAGTGTCAGTGCATCCCTTAAGTAGCCAGTGTCATTTTCACAGTTATCTCAGCTCTGCATACAGAAAGGGATTAGAAAGTTCCCTTCCCCTCTACTATAAGCACTAATTGATGAACCCTTTCATATCCTCTCATGTGGTCTGTATCTCCCTACAAACAAGGAGCACTTAACTGTTCTTGAGCATCAGAGTAAGTAAAACCCAAGTGTTGGACTTTTTTGCTATTTGCTGTTTTGCCATCTGCTATTCTCTGGCACATATAAGGCAGGTATAGTCTCCCATCTCAGCAATAGTGCATGCAGGGGCATATCCTATCCTCTTATTAATATTACCAGCATTCAGAAAGAAAACAGGCCATAGTTTAATCACAGAAGACACCATGTTACAATATAAACCCATCACCAAAACAACTTCAGTAGGTACAGCAGCAAGAAGTCATGGTGGGATCGCACTGGACAGGTCAAATCCAGAACAACAACATAGAGAGCCTGCACTACTGTGAAAGCATCGACTACAATTTTATCCACCACGTAACTACTCTAATATTCCACCAAACATTTTCATTCATCTCACAGAAAAACCTCTGGAACTATTTTAGAGATTTCAGCCTCTCCTGCTTAACAGAAAATTCCTTGAAGGTTTCTCCTCATTGTGTCAGTTTGGGAGGCAGAAATGGGATTTGTGCTAATGTAGACCTCTGTACAACATTTGGGCATCCTGCGCAAGGAGAGTCAGACAAGTTATAGTCAAAGTCTATTTTGCAAGACAAGTGGAACTGCAGAAATCTAAAACATTACATTTAGGGCAACACATAATACAAATACAGAAGCAGTTTTGCATCTCTTAAGAGGTGTTCAAATAATGGAACAGACTCGGGTAACTCAATTGTTTTGTTCATCAATTAGTAAGAAATTGAAGATGTGGTTGCATATACTATTTCCTCCTCAACTCTCTTCAGGCCACTCAGACTGCTAAAAACGCAGCTTTTCCTTCAGCTCAGACCAGAAGTTAGTTTGGCCTCTAGCTGTTAATGATACTCTTTTCTATTTTTAGTTTTACTTCTTTATGGATAAAAGATACCTGTTTCAGAGAACTGGATTTTTCTTCTATCGATTGGTTAGATTTTTTTTTAGTGATTTTACTGAGAGTCAGTTCCCAGATAGTAATTTTTAAACTTCCCACTTGCATTGTGGTGGGTCTCCACAGCAATTCAACAGAAAAAGTATCTCCTTAAAACTACTAAGCTAACTTCTGCAGTGCCATAGAGGCCTTTCTTGGGTAAAACATCCCAATGACTATGGCTTGAACCACATGGAGCGTATGAAGATTTTGCCCAAGCAGAGACTTCGGTGGGATTATGCCAAGTATGAGCCACACCAGCAATGGGAGAGCAACCGTCACTTGATGCTGCATAGGGCAGGGATTGTAATGATTATACATTTTCTAATCCTGCTTCCTTCTGGCGAAACAATAGATTTACTATGACTTTATAGCCACCGTATGTCAATCAGTTGGGTTTCCATCACCAGCATTCCTCCCTCACCGCTGACACACTGCTTCCACTTGGCCATAAGCCGCACACTAAACCCTTTTGTGTCATAGAGTTTGATTCAGGCAGGAGGAACAACCCAGCTCACGTGCCCCTCTTGCAAGTGCAGAAGGCTGCGGTTGAACATCTTGTTTTTTCATTTGCTATAGACATTTGTTCTTGCAGCTGACCATGTGCAGGAGAATTTGTTCATGTTCCAGAAAAGGACAGCTGCACCACAAATTACCTTAAACCTCCTTGCTCCAGGGATTATCTGGGTACAGTGAAGTGTGTGTATCCTAGGGCAGGGGTCTTTTCTTACTATAAACAGAGTTATTAACCTCTTATTTACCAGAAGGGTTTATAAACTCAGTAATGGAGACAGCTTTGATATCATTAGTCACTTCTTTCTGGTAATATTTTTTTGGGGGGTGATCCATCAGTCTACACTCACAGGCTTGTTTCCTTGATGACTACTTTTATAGTTTTCCCCTCATGAATTACATCTGCTACTAGCTACCTGTACTTAGGGGACAACATACACGTCTTGGGGCTGTGGGCATGCATGACTGGGGACTCTGGCTCCTCTTTGCTACATTCCACTTTTTGGACCCTGCTACAGTAACCTCTCAGAGGTCTTCTACCACCCTTACTGAGCAATCTCTATAGTAATTATGCCACACATCAGTCTTTGGCTCTAACGGTACTTAATCTTGGCATTTACAAGAGGAACTACGGGAACAGAAGGAGCATCATTAAAGAGCAAGACAATCCAAAGAAACATTTCCATCTCTAAATTTGTAAGCATCACTACAACTACAGAAATAAATCTAAATGCAGGCAGCGAGCACTGTATCAGCTGACTGCTGTTCAACATCAGGTGAGGAACCAGACAAGGGACAGGCAAAGACAAAGCCATTGATACAGGTCCAATGAGACTACCAGCGTTTTGCAAATCTAAGTAATAATGAAGACATAACTATATGGACCTTCAACACATAACAGCACTATGGCTATTTAAATTCATTCTTTTCGTCTTCTGTTTTTCTCCTTTTATGTTTTCCATTAATGCAAACGTTTTCAATATAAAGAGGCTTTTACATGTGCTTCATGTAAAAATGTTTAGCCTCCCTCTGGCTGAGTTCAGTGTACTACCTCTTGACTCCTGCTCTAAAACCAATACTTTGACAGTGCAGCAAATTCTCTGCTACTGCAAATAGCCTCAGAGAAGCCCTATCCATTTCCAGCAGCAGAGGTCTTGGCTCACTCCCCTCAAAGTTCTTCTCTTCTCTATTTAAGGCATCACAATAGATGAGAGGTTGACATATTTAACACACACAAACACATTTTTTGTATGAAACATCTATCTGCAAGTAATGAAGCTAAAACAAGAATGAAAAAAATAGAAAAAATAGAGAGGGAGATTAATGGGATCTCTCAGAGAGAATTCTCTGTTTTAACATCAACAACGCAAACATTTGTGCAACTTAAAGTGTGCTTTAGTCTAACTTCAAATAGGACTTGGGTAGAGACTTCATGCCTTCTCCAACTCTTCATTTGTAACTAGATGTCAATTAGAAGTTTGGAAACACATGGCAATCAAAAACCTTGACCATTAGAGATAATGTGCAAACAATTAAAAAATACTAAAAAACACTGTGACTAATAACTGTTTCCTCAAAATAATTTTTAAGAGTTACTGCTTTGTTCAGCACAGCTGTCCAGCTGCCACAGTGCTCCAGCAGACATGCCATTCATCACATTTAGTAAGCCTGATGGCAGTATACTCTCTTCACCAGCAGTCAACTGGGTACTCACGGCTTCAGCACATACCTTAGGACTAGACATGGTGCAGTGTTACCTTTCGCTGTGGTTCCCGGGTACTAAACCAATTTGCATGAGCCAAGGGTCCTGCCAAAATGGCAGAAGGCACCATGAACCCAGAGGCCCTGACACCATGTGGCAGTGCTGGCTTGATGGCAATTCTCAAAGTTTTTCAGAATTTTTCCCCTGATTTGATCCAAAACTTAGTCTTTCAAAATTTCTATAAGCTGTAAAATTAAACATAAGTTCATATTTGAGGCATACCTTTTAGTGTCCATATTAATAAGTCATATTTTAAGATAGCTAGGATCTCATGTAGATCTAGCAGAGAGCTAAATACAGGATATATTAAGGGAGATGTTTTTTACATGCAGAAAAAATAACAGCTTTTTTTCCTTAAAAAAAAAAGGTAATTAGCTCCCTACCAATGGAAGAAGCCCTCTAAAGTGATTTTCAATACTCTTAATCATCAACTGCCCTGATAAAAGTACTATGACCTTCCATGTTCAATGGCATGATGTGATTTGACAATACGTTGGCTGTTATGTCCAGAGCTATTCAGATAATCCTGTATTTAATTTTTAGGCCACCCTTCCATTCACGATACTTGCTAGCAACAACTTTGAGCTATTCACATGTATCTCATAGTTTCAAGATCTTATCTAATAAAAGTAAGGATATCACTATGTACTAATTCATCAAAGCTGATGGAAGTACAAGCTGTAGCATCTTTCTAAGAAGTGTTTCCGTTTGTTCCAAAACTTTCACTCTGATTCCAAGTAGCATTATCACTGTGATCCTTTTATCTAGGAGGTATATTGTATTACACTTCTAGAAGTCAAGGGTTAGATATTGCTGGGAAAACTATGCAACATAAATTCCTGAAGTATACTGGCAGTCCACAGCCACATCAAGGCTAGTCTAAAAATAAGTCAATTTGTTCTGGTCCAGAAAGCGAAGTACCAACATCAGCTTCTTGAAACAATCTTCCTTCCACTGTTACCAAACAAGCCAGAATCACTGTCTCTCAAAGCAAGAAATCCTGGAAGGAAGCACAATCCCCTGCTCTTTGTTGTAGTAGGAAGTTATGAGCTTTGAGGCATATTTGAAAATGAAATGTCAATGGTGCCTCTGAAACTAGTTTTTCAGCCTGTTTTCTTTTTATTACATAGTCCTCCCTCTCAGCACCTTGTGTCTGTAGGCTACATATAAATCTCAGTCTCAAGAGATCAAAAAAACAACCTGGCAACCAAAGAGAAAATAGACCAGCTTGTTTGTTTGTTTGTTTGAAGAGACCAAGAAATGAACATATTTGTACTACTATTCTTCACTTACCCATATGAGCTAGAGACAAATCTCCAACTTTTCTCATCACTGCTTTCCATTACAGCATTTAGAGAAGAAGTCCAAGACACTAGGAGCTGCCAGCCTGGCATTTCTTTATATCAGCTTCCTTTTTACTGGGAAGCATGGAACACCAGTATCTTCTGATCTGGTGCACATGTACCCATTACCCTTGCCAAAACTGCCAACTTCTTTCTTCTACCAGCAGAGCAGAACAGATGTGGAAGGAGATCAAGCTGCATCCTATTCTGGCTTTTACCTTTCTAAGCCTTTTTTCTCCTCAGTGAAGTTTTGTTAGCCTAACATGGATCAGCCATTGATTGTCCACCAAAAAAAAGTCTAATTCTTACTGAATTAGTACAAACCAGCAACTTGGGATGGGGAGGGGGAATATCAGCAACCTGGCAATCCTTTCCTCCTGGTTCAAGCAATTAGGAAAAAAGAAAAGTAGTATCTTATACTATAATGGGTACATTTCAACTGGAATCATTAGGGACATCCAGTGTACTTTGTAACCATAGATTTTCAGACTAAGTTATTGTGAATACCACACTTATAAAAATACATGGTTCCACTAGTTCTAGAAATATTCATTGATCCGTCCACAGTTTTCCACAAGCCTGTGTGCTAGGAAAAAACGTGCATCTCAGGAAACGAGAGCATGTAATTTTGTCAGCTGGAACACGAGACCACACTTTCAGTTTTCCCTGTGCTTCTGCACAAGAGCGAGCTCCCCAAACAACTGGCACAGACCCACCTTTCCAGATATCTGTGTTTCTTTATGGGGTCCCAAAAGCAGGGAGAAGGTCAGAATGCCATCCTCATCCAGCAGGATGGGAAAAGGCTGTATTTTGGCAGGGAACACAGCATTTCCACCACCCAAGGCAGAAAGGGAGACGAAAGCTCAATGGCTGTGGGGAAATCACTGTGCTCAAATGAGACTGGAAACCTAATGGGAAGGGTTTGGCTCCCTCAGAAAGTCTTGTGGAATGAGGAAGAGGGAGGAGATGGCGGTCAATTATTTTTCTTTTTTCCTTTCCTAGAGATTTTGGGGGTAAGAAGAAAACAGAGTTGTTCAACTGGGAGCCTGACGTTAACACTTCAGGTGCATTTATTTCATTAATGGGCAGTTTCATATTTGGGGAGCAGAAGCTATAGGATGTATATTGACTTCTATTCCCAGGAAAGAGCCACATGGCATCAAGATGTTTACAACCTACACAGACAGCTCTGTTGGAAAGCAGTGGTAGAGGCTCTTCACATGTGCACCCACAGGAAGCAGAGCCCCCCCAGTGTCCTCCGCACTCCAACTGAGACTGCCAAGGGCAGAATTCACTCTCCTGATTTCGCTGCGGTTATACCACCCATGTGACGCAGCAAAGCAGAAAAGAAGAGCCATTTGAAGATAACCTGAAGCATAACCTAAAATCCATTTTGAAACATTCACCTTTTGAGATGCAGTCACACCACTATGAGCATCAGTCAGGACCCTCTTAGCTACGGAACCTTTGTGCAGAGCACAAGAGATGCTGCCAGGCTGTTCAATGACAATGGAACATCCCAAAATTTTCCAGTGCATCCAGTACCTTTCAACAAGACAGACTGACTGAGGCTTATTTTCCACTGCTCTCAAAGAGTTAAACAAATCAAAGCCTACACTTCCATAGTGTTAATTACATTGTTTTATATTAAAATGATAAAATATGCCCCACTTGCTTTTTACATCCTTTCAGTCCTACTTAACATGCATTCATTAAGGAAAGAAGACACCATTACTGAACTGATTGCAGTTTTTACACAAATAAGGAAAAAGCCATTCCAACTTGAATGCCTTTTCACCTACAGATATAAAAGAAAGCGCTGGTGTTTTCTAGAGCATCCCTATTTCTCATGTGGCAAATATAAAATGACAGTCAAGCATCTGGAAAGGTGCACAGAGTAGACAATGGTTTTCCTGGCATCTCATGTCAAGCTCCAGTGACTGACCCACTACAAAGTATCTGAAACCACAAATGATATTCCTATCGGAATAGCATCTCTCAACTTATATCTTCTTGCCATCATTAGGTCTAAAACAAGGATCCATTTTTAAATGTTTAGACTTTCTGAAGAGAAAAAAAAAAGAATAGGGCTGAAAGAGTTAAAGAGTTTATTGTGCTTTTACACATTTTAAGAGATCATCTTTCAACAATGGCAGTAAAATCAGCATGTAGCCTTAATTTTCTATGGTTGAACCTTGAACGTGAATCATTATATTACAATGTACTTATTGATTTCAACAGGAAGAGGATTAAGTCCAGAAAATCAGGTTAGGAACCTGAAACTGGACTGAGGAAAATGGAATTTTTCTGGTACTAAAATCCTCTTATGTTATGTAAAATACATTAGAATTTTAAATATGAGATTTGGCCATTTGGAAAATATTCTTAACATCTCGAAACCCAGCAGAGATGTGACAAGCTCAGTGAACTGAAAATCTGATTAGTAACCAGTGCTTTGAATAAAGAACCCTATTACTACACATATTATACAGTAATAACTGGTTTTACCTACTTGCACAAAGATACATAAAATAAAAGATATTTTAATGGAATATTCAACAGCTATAAAGAGAAAACATCTGTGATCACTGGGTGCTGTTTGTTGGCTACCAGTACCACATTGCCACATTTCCATTGTGTGCATATGTATAATATACACACACACAGAATACACAGTGTATATACACTTCAAGTACAACCAGAACATCAAATAAGTGAAACCATTTTCAGTTACCTGTTTACTGGAAGTACCAGGTTGACTTAGTCACAGGTGCTGGCCCTTGCTCCTGCTCCTCCCTCCCACCACCACTTAACTAGCTGCAAAGCAAGTAATACACTTCAGCTGCATAGCCATTAACACTCTATGCATCATTATTATTTGCTAGAGCTGGTGGCAGCACCCTACCAAATAATTTACCCAGAACTCTCCCTTGTAAATAACCTAATTTTGGAAGTTAATGGTTTTGACAAGCAAATAATTTGGACAGAAGTCTTCTGTAATGGTTATATTCCTCTCTAATTTGCTATGTGTACTATCAACGATCTCACCTGAAACAGTTATTTGCTGATTCCTATAATTAAAGACAAATATACGTCCGTGGAGTCATTTGCCTGGGGGTTTCTAGTACCTACAGGCTTTGAAATAGAAACATGGCAAGGAACAGCCTGAGCACAAAGATGTTCCCTTTACCCTCTAAAAATTCACTTAGTTTGTCCAGATATAGTTGTTTCCCCACGCTGCAGTTCAGGCAATTCCAGCTCAGGCACACTCCACCATCCTGTACCTCATACACACCAGCTGGACCATGAAGAAAACAAAACACTGAGAGGAAGAAGAGGGAGAGAGGCAGTTTTGGGGCAGCCAGAAGCAGAGAAAGCTGACAGTGATGAGGCAGGCTGCCCTGATTATTGGAGGCTTTTTCATTACTATCTGTATTGCCACAGCTTTGAGACAACCAACAAAGGAGATTAAATAAAAAAAAAAAAAGAAAAGAATATATACCCCTGTTTTAATATGAGTATGTGATACCCCAATGCACCACTCTGACTTGTCTGTGCTTTTCTGATCTCTGCTGACAATGGCAGTCCAGCCACCTGGGGACATGGTACACGGTTTAAGCAGACCCACTGCTTGCAGCAAGAGAAGTGGAAGGTGGCTTGAATGCTGGCACAGGCTGGCACCCTGGCAGTCCCCACACACCTTTTATTCAAATGGTTTAGAAGAAGTTTTGCCCAAATTCCATACCCAACTAATATTTCTTAAAATGCTCTGGATGAGGATTTTCTTACACAGAGAATAGCAATATCTTACTTTAAAGAGTATGTTGCAAACATCTTCATCTAATTTGAACTTCAAATGACCTGGTAACAAAAACAGACTGTAAGCAATGATCAAGTCGCATACCTCCGTGAGTAAGCACACAACTCATGGACGTTTCCAACTTATTACAAACACTTAAATTGGAATTAGCTGTGTCAGAGAAGAGGGAAATTAATTCATTAAACTTCAGCAGGAGGCCAGGGATGCTGGTAATAGGTGGGTGCAAATCACTCCTGTGTTACTGTCTCATTTTTATTTGAAAATAAAATAAAGTTTTGGGCAAACATAAAAGTCTGATAAAAATATTTTGGTCTGTGCAAGGTGGCTTGAACTAGAATGTGGCAGTACTAGAAGTGAAAAATTTTTTGTCAAGCAAAAGAAAAAAAAAACCCAGCAAGGATGGGAAATCCAAATTCACAATCACAAGGCATGTGTGTGTCTCTTTTCCCCCTTCCTTCTCCTCCCCCAGCAGCCCCCTGCTACCTGCCCACTAGTGCTGTTTTCTACCATCAGTGCTTCAATCTGCCCTCAGTGGGTCACAGGCCCTTTTTTGTCACCCCCGTGACTTGTGTCCCGCTAACTGGCTCTCTACCAATCCTCACAGAAGGGTAGAAAAAATTCTACTCCACTCCACTCCAGTAGCGCTTCACTGAAGCTACAGAACAAGAGAAACATCTGTGGGATACATACTGCCTTAACAAACACTCAATGGGGGATAGTGCAGGCCCAGAGAAAACAATACTACTGGAGTACGCCAAGTCAAAATACAAAAAGAAGATTTCTTGTGAAGCTGCAAATGTTATCTCATAAGAGACCAGATGGCACTAAGTTGGCACAGGTGGCATGAAGTTGTTCAGGGTAAATTGCAGTCTAAGGTAAATCTGGACAAACACTTCAATTCTGGTTTTAATCATTCCATTGCTAATGCAATTAATTGTACAGTCACCTGGGAATAAACCCTTTGTGCTGAATTCAAAGGTTAAAAATTGCCTTATAGAAATAAGCAAGCACTTCTTTAGCCAATTCCACCAAGTAACTTTCTAAGTCTTTCCGAAGTTAACAATGCAACCAACAAAACCACAATTTTCTTTGGATTTTGGCTCTCTAAGTGTAACATGGCACATTTCCAAAGCCCTAAGGCACCATGTCTCTCTTGGGAGCTGACAGGGCAGCGCTGGAGGAACACCAGAGGAGGCAAGAGCCTCCAGCACCTCTGTGCTAGCTCCAACATGACCAGAACAGAGCAGAGCAATGGGTGTGGATCAGGAGTGTTGATACCCAACCTACAACACCCATTGCCAAAATGAAGCTTGTTACAGAGAGTAGAATATCTGAGCTCCACAAAGGTATGGACAGATTACATCCAGGGCATCTTGTCTTTGACCACAACTAGCATGCAGCATGGATTCCACTCAAGGTAAAAGAAGACAATAATGGAGGTTTGCCGCCAATTATTCAGTCATGCATGAAGTGGAGCATCTGAAAAATGTTGCTGCATTCTGGAAACATACTGCTCTTATTTGATATTGCTGTATAAGCATTAAGCTATTTTGTTTTAAAAGCCATGGTAAATTTATGAATGAAACTGTGCAAGAGGGATTTAATAAGAGATCCATAGCAAGTGTTCAGTGGTCTGGATGTTGCCTGCCACCAGGGTAGCATGAAATCATTTGATAATTAGACCATGGCCATGCAGGATTAGCATACCGTAAAAATATAGGGAAGCATTATTTTTATTTATATAACAGATGGATGTTTTAAAAGGTCGTGCATTTTTAATGAATGCAACGTCACACCAGTGCTGACAGAAGATTTAAAAGTGCTACAATATGGCCAAATCTAAAGCACAAAAATGCTACCTTCCCTTCCCCCCTGTCCTCTGGTCATGGAGCTGAGAAACAAGTGTGCAATGGTGCTGTGAATTTCATTCCAGAGATCAGCTTAAGTACAGTCCTTATAGGGCACTAAGTTATATTTTCTTTCATTTTATGTCCATTGTAGGTAATGACAAGACTCCCATTACTGGAGCTACCTGAACGCCCCATACTCCTTTAGTCCCTTACACATGGATAAGATAAAAGAGCAACTACTACTAAAAAATATGGTAAAGTGCTAAAACAGTGCTAAAACTGTATTTTTTAAGCAGAGGAATATTTGCAAGATTTTCCATTAAATACAGGTTTGCAGAATATTTCTTCTTGTTTAAAAAAAATAAAGGAGTGAGACCTGGTAATGAAGTACCAGTTCCTGAGACCATAACATCACAGAAATTGTACCCTTCTTTCAAGTGTGATCTACAGCTCTTTATTTTGGTGGCCAGCCCAAAGCTTCACAGCCAGACTACAAAAGAATGAACTTTGTGGCCCTGTACAGCCGCTACGTCTCCATGACTGCCTACAGAAAAGTCTCAAGCCGCAGCCCTGAGAAACCACGGACACATCCAGATCTGAAACAATTCACAGAGCCAGAACCCTTCATCAAAAATCTCAGAGGCATTTGCTAGGGAGAACAGCAACAGTCTTCAGCCCCTGCCTTTTTGGCTTGCTCTGACCCTATTCTGGAATCACCAGCAAAACACATGGGTCATGGGGACTCATACACATGGCACACCTATATTAATACTACACCAAGGGCTGCACTCAAGCCCATTGCTATCAGCGTGACCACAGAGTATGTTGGTTTTCCTCCATTATCAATGAAGAGGTTTTTTTTCCCCTCCTCCCTCTCTAATGTTGACAGTCACCCTTAGATACTGATTCCCAATTTCCCCTCTATAACATCTTAATGAGATTTGGGCTTGCCAGTTCAGTTTGAAGAGAGAAACTTCTAAACGTTTTCCTCAAAAATCTCATCCCTCATCTCCTGTCTTCCCCTCTTCCAGAGGGGAAGAGAAAAGGATGAGGGTCAGAATCTGAAATTCTGGTAGTCCAACAAAATAACTGAAAATAAGGAGGATGCCAGAAAACCCTTTTTAACATTTTAGGGATTTTAACCAAAAGTAGGTTGGGTTTTTTTCCACTTAGAGTTATCCCAAGCAGATATCATAGGCTTTTATTTATTTTTTAAGCCAGTCCCAGTTTTCTTCTAAGAAGTTGGATTTCCTGGAAAATACAAAATCAAGTGCAATATGAACTTGTCCTCCTTTCTCTGCAGGGTTGGTCCTGCCCTGGGTGGTACTACTGCTATTCTGTCAGATGGGCAGTGGAAAAATGCTTTTAAACAACTGCTTTTTTAAACGATAGCTCTAGGAGAAGCCAAGGAGATTCCCAGGTGTAGAGCCTAAAAAAAGTAGAGGTGAGGGGAAGCTATTTACCAAACTGAGCACAAACATCAGCAAAATCTGCTTCCAGTGCACTCTAGCTGCCTGCACACAGGGCCTTAAAGAGGGTTATGGTGGACCTGCAAATAATGATAAATGGTACCAATAGCCAGAGCCTATTGCTTTCCTGTGAACTGAAAATCACCTAACTGTGAAGTCATGTGTTTCCTCACAGCATCCAATTGTTCTGGGAAATTATTTGTGAGCAAATATCATTGAAAGTTTTTTTATGATTCATAAAAGATGGCAGTCTTTGCTGTTACACTGTTGGACAGCCTGTCGGTGTACTTGCCTAAAAATACAAGTTTTGCATGCAAAATTCTAAATCACCTTTTTTATTCCAAAAACACTAATCTAAAACTTCCCCGTTCTTGCATTTCCTCAAGAGCAATAGGCTGGAAAGAAAATAATGAGCTATACAAGCTACCATTCCAATACAAAATTACAATCTTCATGTGCTATGACTGGGTTATCTGGCAAACCACTCCAGCAGTATTTAACAAGAACACCATGATTTAGCAATTAATTGTCATACAGCTAACTTTTGCCACTCACTGAATTAGGTTTGCTACAGTAGAGTTCTTTGAGGGGAAAAAAAAAAAAAAGGAAATAAAGCAGCTCTCTTCTGATAGGAAATGGAGGAGCACATTATCAGTGATGCTCCTGTTTTACCATCAAAGGACATCACCCTACATACAGCCAGGTTAGAGATCAGGCCTATTGGGCACTTGATGCCCTCATCTCAGAAGATCCTTCCCTGCTTTTTGCCCTATTTAGTAAAATAAAACATCTACGTGGAGCTCAATGGGGAATATGGTCCAGACAGGACAGTTGGAGGAGTAAGAACAGAGATAAAGAACAGCCATACTCTCAACATTAGGCATTAGTCCAGCTATTCTGCCTTTGATATTTCATGCTTAAGATCAGACTTCTGCATTATTAATCAAAAAGAAACTTTTTAAAGTGCTTTACTATATCTTTCTTTCTCTCCAATATTCTACCACACAAGGCACATATTGGACAAATCTCACATATTCAACTCATGACGTAACATCAGTCTTAAGGAAAACTAAACAGCAAATCTGATGTTCCTTTCAAGTACATTAACTGAGGTCTGAATCTGCTCATGCAGATTCTGCAATCATATACATCATATAAAAATCATATATATATGCATCATACATATAATATATAAATCATATTTACAAAATCAAACAATGGGGAAAGGCCTGTCTCCAGATACTGCAAAGAGCTAAGGCACAAAGGTATTTCATAGGTGGGTTTTGTAACTTTCCAGAGAACTGCATTACTTTAAAGATCTTGGAAGCCAAAAGCTTAGAAGGCCAATCACCCGCAAGACTCAAGCCAACACCTACAAAATAAAAGGTCTATAAAACAGAAGTCCTTTAAAATTCACTCACCTTTGTCCCGGTTTGACAACAACCTTCCATATCTTTTCCAGTTAATATGACACCATGTCATGGCAATAAACACATCACATCTTCACAAATTCAGCTGTGCTTTTCCATGTTGAATCTGATGACATCTTTGTTCAGCTCTAGAGATACAGGGATAGTTTAGGTATAGCTGTCGTATGAAGTAAGTATAGTTTGAGACATACAGGAAAAAACTGTACAAGAAAAATTACATACAGCTTCATGCAAATCAAATATTACCATTTATCATCTCATATGAAGTCGAATAAGATATACCATATATGCTATCAGAGTAGCTGACTTTTGAGCCTGTTGAGTCCTTAACCATTAAGGGTGAATTTTATTCAAACTAATTTTAACAACTGGAAAATGAGGTGCCTAACCACATCTTGCCATCGAGGTTCTTTCTACAGTGAAAAGGAAAGATGATACATCTGGAGGATGATTCATCACATCAATCTTAGACACTTATTTTAGGATGGGATGAATCATTCTCTGGATGTACCTCTCTTTCTTTGATGATGGATGGAGCCTGGATACCTGAGTTAATTCAGATATCTATGTTTTTAACAGCTGAAGTGAGCTAACACGATCACAGCCTTGGTCAAAAGTCCATACAGAAAGCAGACTTGAGGATATGGCAGTCAGTCAGGTATTTCTGAAGAGGTTAGATGTCATCATCACACTGAGAGGGGATTTTTCCAAAAAATCACCATCTGCATAGCAGCTGTTACCTCATTTTAATTATTCATGGCTAGCCACTTGCACTAGGGAGAAAGATAATGGTGTGGGCAGAGATAAGAGCAAGGATGAAATTTTTTGAATTATTTTGGTCTGACTTCATGGACTGCATACTTGAGAGGCCATCTGAGGAGAAGCAAGTTGTTTAACTTGTGACTAATGGTTTTCATTAAACTGCAGACCAACAGATGCCAATATTTCAGATTAATTTACCAAACCACCAGGCAGCACTATTGCTAATTAGAGGAAGCGTTGCTCAAGAGGCTGTTATCCTGAGACCAGATAATGTACTAATAACCAAGACAGTGAGAATTTAGATAGTACAATTGATATCATTATATTTCTTTTTAAAAGCCTTTCTTAATGGCCAATATCCATCATACTCAAGCCTCCAGCTGCCACATCATTTATATTTTCCTGTGAATCAGGGCTGGGTAAGCTTGCTCAAGATAATGCAAGTGAGGTGTTTTTTAAAGGAAGTAACAATGAGCTTTCAGCACCGTAGCAAACAAGCAATGATTCCATACTTAAATCACTAAGTATTTTATTCAAAGATGGCAAACAATCCAGCATTGGAAAGATTTGAAACCCTAGTTTTAACAAGATACAAGCCTATGATGTTTCTGTACATACATTAGGAATCGCTTTTGGGGAGAAACGCCCTGTATGCAAACACATGTGAGAAGAACAAGATTGAGATTTGTGAAGAAAAGTAACAGGCCTCAGTTTCAAGGTCAGGGTTTCACTCACACAGCACATCACATTAAACAAAAAACAAAACAACATCCCCCCCCCCAATGTCAGCTTTTACAGAATAAAAGATTATATTTTCAAATCTTTCTCACAGCCACACTGAGAAGGAAACAAAGGAAAGAATGAAAACCTCTGCCAGAGTCCCTAAGGCCGCTCGCCTCCTCTCCCTCATTTTACAGCCCACAGACACCACATTAACTGGCCATTCCTCTCTTCTAAAGCAAGGGGCCAGTTCAGGAAAACAGCACTCACCACACAATCACACCGCCCTACCTGTGCTGCATTTATCCAGCCCAGCTCCCACACCACATCCACCTTTATCACCCCACAGAAAGGGACTTCAGCTGGGGCAAATTGGCTGGTTAGCTGGAGGGAGGGGAGGAGGCCTCTCCTTAATCCCTTCAGGCCTCCTGAGAGGCAGCAGGAGCATGGCAGCAGCACAGGTGTTTTCTCCTGCCCTATCCCCATGTTTGTGAGGGAGCAAATTCTCTCTGCTCCGGCCTGCTGCTGCCCCAGCAGTCACCCAGCTGAGGGGGCCCTCTAGAAGACTACCCAGCATCTGCTGGATATGCAGCTTTTTTGTTTCTCTTGGGCTTCTAAAAACAGGTTTCCTTTTTTTTTTTTTTCTTTTTTCTATTATTCCCTTTTAGATCCCTAGGAAACACTGTTCCTCTCCAAAATATTGCAAGAAATCTTGGTTGAACTCAGTGAAGGATCCGGTCAGTTTTGCCTCTGAACCGCGTGCAGCACAGAGTGTGCGGTGGCAGCAACGCTTTTAGAAAGTGAGTTTCCCTCCAGTGACTTGCTTTATGTGCTGAATGGGGCATTTAACTTGTGCCACTATGAGAACTTACATAAAGGCTCCGGTATTTCATTAGCTCCAAGTGCACATATGCCTTTAAGGGTAATAAAGACACAAACAAGGTTGTGATAGTAAAAATGCATGTATTCTAAAGAGCATAGCTTCAGTGCTGTATACCCTTCGTATTACACCTATATAATCAAGCAAAAGACAACTTCTTAGTAAAAAGAAAGTAAAGTGGTTTTAGGACTCAGATATTGTTACAGTCCAAGTGCCTCTTGCATGGGAGGGTCTGATGAAACCCACAGCTTGTTGAGGTCCCTTTGGTTTCCAAAGACGTGGAAGTACAAATAAGGCAAAATCTTTTTCCAGCTGAGCCGCTTTGTGTGAACACAGCATAAGGCAAATACACGGTAAGGGCACAGGGTGCTTTGAACTACCCACAGAGGGACAGGCTAAGCATCCACGAAGGAATTTAACACGGAGGCAGAGATAAAAGCAGCTTCCCCTGTCAAGCCATAGGCAGTTTGGCTCTTTCCCCTTGTTTCTCTCAGCATAAGCCTACTTCTGATTTTGTAAACACTAGGGACTTAAGACAATGTTTATTATTTTACTCCTGAAGTAGAAGCAGCAGCAGTGTTTGATTACAGTTACTGGATACACCACAGTCTGCTTTCTACTCTGCCAGTATTAACTTGCCCTGCATCTGAGAGTTGAAAGTTTGACTCTCAAATGGTTTCCAGATTAAGTGCTTTGTGCTGCCGGAAGCAATGAGCAATTTGTTGTTAGCTCGAGTGGCAAAAAGAAGGACCATGCTGCAGCTGAGGGAAGCATGGCAGCTCACCTAATTCCTGCTCTAATTCTGCCCCTCATGTTGGCGGTTGGTACTTCACAGCAAACACTGTCTTGCTTGAGAGCAAAAGAACAGATCTTTTTATTAATTCCTACCCTCTAGGATGGCATCTGCCAGCTGGTACTAGGGGAGGCTGAACTTGACCTTTGCAAATGCCAAAACTTGAATTTTAAGCACTTGGGTTCAAGGACTTAGCCTTGCTCTGTAAACAGCACTTTTTTTTTTCTGCCCCTCAATCCATGGTTTTCCAAAGGATGCACTCCTAAACTCCAGCCTTTCTCACTATTCAGGTGTCTTTGAACAAGGAACATGTCTTACTAAATGGGTAGGGATTGCACATAGTGCAGTTAGATCTTAAGGACTTATCCGGCCCTAAGTTCTCAAGGGTAATCATCACTACACAAAATGCCTACACTTACTCAAAACATTCTACTCATTGCAGTCAATCCTGACAGACAGTTTAGGAAAAAGCTTCAGAAAGGAAATGTGCAGAAATTTACCCTTTTTTCCTCTGTTTTTCCAGATCAAAGAGCCTATCTAACAGTGTCAGAAATGTGTTGTTATACTTTGATGAGCAACTGTTTTCCAACTTTTGTTTTGAATAAAATGTCATAGTTGAATTTTGCATTTCCGAGGATGAAAATGAACTGTGATGCAGTCAGAAAAAGATGCAGATTTTCAAAAACCCATACGCAGGCCCTTCCTTTGTGTAGTATTAGATCATTAGTATTAGTGATAGCAGTAAACCCTAAAATTAACCATGTGCACTGCTGGAAAAGAAATGAGTAAACACTGTGTGTTGAATCACATGATAGTAACCTGCTTTAACAATGATAGCAAAATTAATTGTAACAAAATAAGACTTCCTGTTGTTTATTAGATATTTTAAGAATGAAATGTACAGTATACAAAATTAATATAAAAAATGTTCACATGATTGATCTTAACACATTTTTCTTTGGATTAACTGCAGACAGGCAGCTTTTTAAGAAGTTATGCTAAGATCTGTTTTCTATTATAGGATCTCAAGTGTATCACTATATGCTACCTGCAATTTTAATCTATAAAATGAAAGATGCTGAATTTTTGCTAAATCTTGATGGCATTTGTTGGAAAAGAATAGAACAGCAACATTAGCCTAGAGGAGAAAAAAAATTAGTTTGTTACAACAAAATGTTAATTGCTGAAGTTCATAAGCAAAACTCCTTTGGAAATTTCAAACCTTACAATTGTACATTTTTAATATCAAACACTTACAATAAGAAGTTACATTCTACTATACCGATAACAAAGATTTTCAACTTTCTTTTGCTTTTAGACAGATACTGAATCCTAATTTTCTTTTTTCTAATGAATTTCCTCATCTTTAAAATTAATGTTAAACTAAGTTCATTTTCCTAAAGAAAAAGTATGGTGCATTTCATAAGCTGAATGTTTTCGTTTAAGGTATATCTATATAAAGGACTGTAAAATAGTTTTCATTTGTTAAATCTGTATATTTTCAGTTTATATCATATTGTTTAGCAGAAAGATAAAGTAACCACTACTGACTAATCTAGATAGCCTACAAACAGTCTGTTCCATATGTTACATGTTTGCCATAATGCCTTTCACTACAATATAAAATATCCTAGAAAAACTAAAATTATTAACCAGGGAATATTACATATAGTTATCAGTATTGACAGTGTTTCCCTGACAGAAAAAAAAAATCTTCAATTGAATTTCTCATACATGCTCTACTTTGCAAGAGGAATATGATTTAAACTGAAAATTATTCTCATGTTATCCAAACATTTTTTCTTAATAGGCACTGAAAGTATTGACACAATTGCAATGCATTCAAAATAGCGAACTGCTGCCAGGTAAGCCCATCAATGATTTAAAACAGGAATGGATGCCTGACAGAGAGTGGGCCAGCCTTCCAGAACAAAACAGATGGTGTTCTCTCTCTTGAGGTGTCTCTAATGTAAAACGCTTTACATTTTAAGTTGGCACATATCACAAGAACTCTTAAAACAATCCCTGTGAATGAACATGAAGACACATCACAATAAAAATGATGCAAAGTCATTCTTCAGAAATTTAGAAGAGTCCAAAAATATTTTTACTCTTTTGGCATGAAACTGGTAAAATTCAATGGAATGGGTATTGTATTTTTAAATAGATAAACTATTCAAATTGTCTTATGCTGGGAAAAACTGGGCTTGCTGTTTTCTTTCCTTTTATGTGTTGTTTGTTGTTTTGTTTTTTTGTTTGTTTGTTTTTTTAAGACCATTGGCAAGAACAATCTGTAGGCTCTTGGATTGAATAGCTGACCCAGGTTGAATTACTGGTGCAATACAGTTGCACGGTTCGTCTCTGTAGTCCCAGCTCCCTACAGCATTTGCAGAATCTTGCATATGTGTTGATGTTGTAGTTGTAAATGCTTGCAGATGGGCACTTTCCATCACACGAAACAATGTTCACCTGGTAACAAACATGAAGAATAATCAGCAAATTGAAGCAACTTGGAAATAAAATTAGGAGTTCTCAAGAAAGTCCAAAGACATTAGGCACCCAGATCCAATGGCAAAGCAATGAAAAATTTGG
Source organism: Numenius arquata (assembly GCF_964106895.1). Lineage (NCBI taxonomy): Eukaryota > Metazoa > Chordata > Aves > Charadriiformes > Scolopacidae > Numenius > Numenius arquata. The sequence goes on from NC_133581.1 coordinate 18,417,925, forward strand.
AGCTATTTCCTCTAGTCACTTATGAAATCCCACTATGTCTGAGTAATAAATTCTGAAGTACATTGCCCAGACAGATGTCAATTTTTATCTTACTGAGATTAATGATAGCTTTCCTGTCAATTTTGGTAACAGCAGATTTTAGCTATGAATGGGCACAAAGAAACAATTTCAGTTTTGAATTTTAAAGTATTCATAACAACCTTGGTTTGAACATAGCACCAAATGTTCTGTCCACAACTCCTTACAGTATTAATTTCAGTGATACACTGAAGCAGTGTGCTGTACTGGTATCAGTAAGGCGGAATATAAAAGACCGATCTGTTGGAAAGCCAGGGGGAACTATGATGTATAATACGAAAACTGTAATATGGACTGTAACAGAAACAGTCATATATACTGACAATTTTTTCAAGTTTTTTTAATAGTTGGGATTTGTGTTTCTGTTCAATGAGACACTGAGACTAAACCTCCTGGCTGCACAACAGCTTGCCCTGCAAAACGTACTCTGAGTCATTTTAGAGGTTACAGCTGTTTCCCTGTACTCTTTTATTACAGCTTTTCCAGGCACTCTTACACATCTCACATGAGACGTCTGTCTGCACCCTTGCTGCTGCTCACATTGCCCAGCAGGACACTGTTGGTGTCCTCCCTACAGTAAATCCTTTGGTAGACACACAGATAGTGCCTCATTCTTCCTACACGTTTCACAGTATGCTCATGCTGCTGTCTAAAAAAAAAAACCTTCAGGACCCGAGATTCCTTTCTTCATGAAGTTGGCATATAAATACTTTCCCTTGACAGATGGAAAAATCAAACACATCTGCAGCCATTTTAACTGTAATATATCACTGGCGAGATTCAGATATATCAAAGTTAATTTGCATATAATAATTGCATTATAGGGTGACCTGAGACCCTGGATTTGCACTAAATCAACATGCGCCTAAATGCATACAAAAGCAGTCGTCACATTCCCCTTTTTCTTATTATTTGAGAAGACGGTTGCTGAGAATGTTGGGAAACATTAAAACAGTTTTGGAACACTGAAACCTCTGTCTCACAGAGACAGATGTAGACAACAGCCTTGTGGAATTTGTGTTCCCTTTCTTCATTCTTTTTATTTCTTGTATTTTTTTCCCATCTGTTATAAGAAATCCTGATAGTTTTTACTTACTGGTGTGTTACTCCTGCAGTCATTCTTGCGGATAGTCATCCTAACAGTCACCTTTTTACAGAATTTTCCATCTTCCTTACCTGCAAAATGGGCATTGATAGAAAAAATATCAGCTCAAAATTCTAAACATTTCAGAGACAAGAACATTCCTGAGCTTTTTATGGGGTCAAGAGACACAAAGAAGAAAATAACCAATACATCACTGCACATACAAAACTTCAAAGTGACATTAGCTATACATTGTACTGCTTTTAAAACTATTCTATTTCATGCATTAAAATATCCATCTCCTTATAGCTTCAAAAACAATTATAAAAGGTCCATTCTTCACTCAGAAGCCTTTTAAGAGTAAGTCCACTGTCTTTGAAAAAATTTTGTAAAATTAATCAACTACTCTTGTGGGAAGGCTTGTTAATAGTGAATAAAATGCATTTTCTATTAAATAACTGTAACAAACTTTAATAGCAGCAATTGCATTCCAGTGGTAGAAACAAAGTTTAAGATAAACACTTAACAGCAGAATCTAATGAAGAATAGGGCTTCAGGGGCCTTTACATTTCTGTATGTTTTTATTTAATAAGAAAAAGAACACCAGTGAACAAGTTAAATTTTTTATTTACTTTTTCATTAGCATTATTTCTACAATTTTTCTCACGGAAGTATGTACAAAATATATAGATGAAATAAAGATAAAAAGAAATCATGAAATTAAATGTGGAGTTAATTTAAAAGGGAATCCTGAAAATTTGAAGGAAAATGAAGAATTTCAGTATAAAGTTCAGTAGTTAGAGACCAGAAAGCACAGTATCTTCTTACGATGATCTTCTCTGTGCTGAAGAAACCACATCACATTGCAGATCTGTAAAAGAAATGAATAGTCCATTCCATTATAACAGCTTCCAGTTTCACAGCAGATTTTGCACCCCATGATGCAGACTCACATGACTCTTCACTTACAGAGCTGCATTTTCTTTCAGCCAAGAAATTAAATCATGCTGACAAAAGGTGAACACTATTAGTTATAGAAGAGCAAGGGCAATGAAAGACTCATTGGTTTGACCAATATCCAATCCTCAACTGTGACAGATGTTTATTACATCTTGATGTGCAATGTCCAGTTCCCTGCTTTAATCACTGTCAAAGCAGGAAATACTGCTTCTCAAAAAGAAGCATTTTTTGTGCTAGTTTTTTGGGGCTCTTTTTTTTTTTTTCAATATAAGCCTGGTTTCTAGAATATGAAAGAGAAAACGGCAATGATTCTTCTTGGAAGCAAGTAAAAATCTACAATCAGAAATAGCTGGCTACTGCTTGACTATCATTGAATTATACTTGCTTAGAGAAAGAGTAGATTGAGATATGAAGAAATTGGTTTTGAAAATAAACTCACCATTATTTCAGGTTTCTCATACTCCTATTCGTGTCCTTTTTTCTTTTACATCGTGTGTAGGATGGAGAATTCAGTGCAGCTGTGGCTATGACTTCATCCAGGCTATGGTGGAAGTACATATCTCAGAGATATAATGTATTTCCATGCATGTACTTCAGTGTCCAGTGACTTTTAATAAGCTCCATAACATAATACACTTTTCCATTAACAGCCTTACAAAACACATGATCATCTTAAACATGTTGTATTATAATGAGATTCTTTTTCACATTCTTGCTTGGTTTTTGGGTTGACTCATAACACTGTTGTCATTTAAAGTGATGTCAATATGAAAGAGTAATGTAGATTTCAGTGTAGTACTTCTAGAGCCATGAGTGTAATTCAGTGAAGGTTGTATCAGTGATATAAAAAATTACAGTGAACATAATTTCTCTTACAGAAACGTAGAGAGATGTTTTCACAAAATAAATGACAAAATATTTGCATTCAGACCATGTCACAATTCAAAAAATTAGTATGCCGTATTTAAAAGAACAAATATAATCTCCAGTTTTCATGAAGTAAACACAGCCTTGCTGTTTTCAGTATACTGTCCTAGTTATGTATGGGAAAGAAATGACCTGCTTCTACTGTATATGCCACTGGAAGCAAAACTATATGATACATCATCTGCAAAAATGTTGCTTACATAATAAGCTTTAACAAGCAAAGCCATTAGTCTCTATGTTCTACAGCACTGTAAACAGAACAAAATTAGCTAACATTTTTAAACACAGCAATTTTTACACATGCAGCAAGCTAAAGGCTATGCAAGTGCTTACTACCAACAGTACATTGTTGGCTAACAACAATGCACCGCCCACACAGTGCAAAATGAAAAACAAAACAAAATCAAGATGTGAGCCACTCTGAACCATGAGCAGTTATACTACACTGCAGCTTTTGGCATAATTGGATAACGTGAGGCCTGATGCTCCTATCAGGGAGTACATTGTTGGAAATCAACAATGATGCTGTTTGGGTTGGTCCTACTTATTTCCAGGAAAATGTACCTGTGTTACAGCTAGCATAGGCTGTAGGAGTGACTGGGCTAACAGGGAATGGGAGGAGCATTGACACTGAAGAACCTGGTAAGAATATTACATATTGAACAGAGTACATGTTACAGAGGATTCTCTATCATATGAAACATTCTGGAATTATTAGTTTTTGGCATATTTGAGAAAAGAATTCAACCTTAAAATGTCTGTATGTTACAGGGTCACAGAATGGCTGAGGTTGGAAGGGACCTCTCGAGGTCATCTGGTCCTACCTCCCTGCTCAAGCAGGGATCACTATGCCAGCAGCTCAGGACCATGTTCAGGTAATTAAGCCCAGTACCAAAACTAGAAAGAATCTTATCTACATTGGTATAACTAAGACAATCTAAAACCCTGAATTTAAGTTGTCCTTTGGGGCTACAAGAAAGACATAGTATAATTTTCTCTGAGCAGTGCTTGTAAGAACTCTCTGGGTTTTGATGGAACTCCTGAGACTTAATTTTCAAATACCACTTAAAACTGAAAGCAAAAATCACAACGGTTTCTAATGTACTTCAAAAGAAAACAACAACCTGATAACCCTTCTCATAAAACATCTCACACAATTACAATTGACTAACTGCTCGCATGCCAGATTTGCTCCGAGTCAGAATGAACTACATGATTTATAATAGTAATATGTTGTTTATAAACAGGTGTGAAATCAAAACTGTTTAAATCTATTTGTAAATGCATCTCAGAAGTCACTGGATTTTTCAAGGGTTTAATTTTTACTTTGTAATGCATGCCCCAGATTAATAACTTCTTAATTATTTAAGATTGTGGTTATGATCTTCCTCTAAACAAGATCTTCTGCCTTGCTTAGCTGAAAAGTAGCTTAATAGATTTAATAAATTGTTCAGAAGCTGGCTTATATGGGTGCTAAGGCATTGAAGGGTAATGTCAGATAATAAAAAACTAATCTCAGAGAGCCCATGGAGAATTGGCTACAGAACTAGGACAAACATGGGTCCATCACAGTGGGAAAACATGAAGAGATACTGCCATTCCCTTACAGTGATCAGGAGCAGGAAAAAAAAGCAGATAAATATTCCAGTTTCAGTAATCTTTGTACTACAAAATGTAATACATAATGAAAAACACCAAAAGTTACCTCCTGACTAGCAACATATATCCTACTGCAGTAGCTGTGCATGTGGTACCATATCTGGTAGTCATGATTGTTCAAGTCCCATCCCACCCAGCAGGAAATTCCTGCACTTTTCTCCAGCTCTCTCCCATACTTTATCTCCTACTATCTTTAGCTTTTAGGTCACTATTCCAGCCACTTATGCAAATGAAGTGAGATTTTTGCACCTTTCTAAAGATAATCTGATAATGCCTACTAGAAAAATCTCTTTTTTAATTGTTTATAACATTGTCAACGTCAAGTATCTGAGGAGCTTAGATTCTTCAGGTTAGTTGTCTGCCTCAGGCTAAATTCATCACAACATCAGCCAAAATGTTTCAGCTATGTACCAGTGTGTTAAGAAAAATGTACTTAGCTCTTGATTTATGTTAAGAATTAGCATATTTGGAAGCTATTCTCTAGAAAATGATTTTATTTTTTCCAGATAACCTTTATTAGCTCTCATAGATGTCAAAACATATCTTGGTAATCAAGTAAGGGGAAATTTTTTAATTGTAAGTTCTTTTAAAAGAAGATATTGCCTGAAAGCTTCTGAACTATGTCCCTTAATGGAACACAAGACGATTACAATCAGTTAATTATTTACAGCATTAACGTACAAACTGCATAGATCAATCTTCATTTTTACCAAATACGAAAACATGAATGTAGATGAAACACGTTTTAAGTGTTAAGTGTTCCAAAACACAGTACATTTTATTACACTAAATGCAGTAACTAATATTTTGAGAAGTTTACATGAGAACTACAAAATACTCAAAGTAGCAATTTTAGTGATTTGGCCAGTCGCAATCACTATCAAGTGGAGTAAACCCTTCAACGGTAAAATGCTTCCTTCTGATTTAACTCTGCTAGTTTCACTGGTAGTCACATGAGAAACTGGGAAAAGCACAGCCTTTGAGATCAGTGAATCAAGCTTTCATGCAGGAAAGAAGCAACCTTAGAAATAAGGTAACAACAAATCAGACAGACTTGCGAGGCAGGAAGCGTCATTAATCACTTACATGTTTTGCAGCATCCTTCTAAGAATGGTACAACATAGCCTCCAACCTGACCAAGAGAGAAATAAAGAGGAAAAAACTTGGATTTTTTCAAACACTCATTCCCAAGTATCTGCACTATTAGAAATATCTTCCAGATAAAACTTTGCAACATTATTCAGGCAAATGCAGGACTCTGTCAATGGATGAATGTTTTGCTGTAAATGATTTAACTTGACTGTTCTAACACAAACGAATATTAAGCAGTTGTCACTGAATACCACTATACATCACCAGCTATCAAAATGTGACATTTGGAGAGGGAATGACTGCGTTGTCTGACACCATCATCTGTTACTTGGAGTAAACCCCTCACTTCTTGTAAAGGCCATACTGACAGTCACAAAAAACTGATGCTGAAATTAAACCAGGAAGAAATCTCATCTAAATGAGAAGCCAACCACTCCCCATATTGGAGAGTCATGGCTGCCTTCAGTGCTGTAGCATGAAGCACTCCCCAGACTACTGTAGGAAGAATATCAGCAGCTTTTTAAAAAGCTCTCTCAGGATTACCTTGAAAGAGAGTTCAATTTTTGATGTCTACCTCAGTATCTCATGCCATGATGATCTATCTCTGCCTTAACTTTTATAGTTTGCCTAGAACAGCAAAAGGCCTTTCACCAGCTGCGTAACTGAGACTCTCTCTGAAGAACTAATCCATTGTTATCAGCGAGAACTACAACAACCTAGTTCCTTTAGGACTGTTCCCTTCTTGTGTATGATCATTCATTAAGGAAAGTATCCTCCCATCCACATGTAAATGTAGAATTATAGAGAGCAATGTGAGATTGCTCCCTGCATACATTTCCTGGCACTTAGTCTAATCTCTTTTTGCAAATTCAAATGGTGCTTTTGCTTCTGCAAAACTAGTCCACAAAACCTTATGTCTCACTGTAGAAAAGATTTTCCTGATATTCAGACAATCTCTCCTTTTCTTCAATGTTTTTGACCACTGTGATGAATCAAATTGCTATATGCAGAAAATCAGGTAAAAAAGTCCAACCCAGAAAAGCATCCAATTTCAGACAGCTGCATGAGGATGAGTCTGACAAGCCTCTATGAAAAAAAAAATAATATATATTTCTGAGAATAAGAAGAGGCCTCTCCAGCTGTGTAACTGGGCAGTCTGGTGGCACACTAAACGTGTATAGTTAGAGCTTTTCACCTTCAAATGTCTGGGCAAAAATGGAGGCATTGCAAGAATTTATAATTTCTCCCTTCTTAAGGTAAAAACCTCTTTTGTTAGCGTTAAACTTTTCATGCAAACATAAATCATAGCTGGAATTCAAACAATGTATTGAACACTGACCTTCACACATTCAGTTTCATTAAAGGGTGGGCAGCCAACTGAAGAGGAAACCAGAACTGGTCCTATTGCCGTGTTAGTGCACTCGTATCTGATGCAGTTTGAAATCCAAACAGTACCAGGCTGTTAAAAATTGTAAAACAGAATGTTTACTCAACAACCCAGCAAAAACAATATTATAACTATTTTTAACACAATTCCATTGAATGTGATCTTGTCTGAATCAAAAATAATACTTACAGCAAAATATAATTTAGACACATGTTAAAGTTCTGTTTAAATACAGAACTTAAAAGTCCACTAAAGATATAATGCTAAGTAGGTTCTAAAATAGTCAAGTTGACAATGATTCCCTGATATATCAAAAGCCTTTCATCTTTGTAGACAACTATATGACTGACTGTCCAAGAAATTACTGTTGTGTACCTGCAAAACTATTCATAGAATTCAGCCATATAAAGCTCTTCTTTGCACATTTTATATGACAATGTGTGTACAGTATCTCATAATTTTTTTTGTTTACTTTAAATATTTTGAGGGAATAAGACATGTATTAACTTACCTTAAAATTAGAAACAGTGCCATTGCTAAAAGTGTGGAGGCAAGACAAGTTTTTACAGCTACCACAGCAAGTTGATAAATCTTTTGGAGGCTGATAGACTTGGTTCTGCCAAAATCAAATAGATTATTCCTTCTATGAATCATCTTACAGCTCGACATTTTGCTACTGTAATGGGCAGATTTTTTTCAGGTATCTGATTTTAGGGATGGTTTTTAAGTCACCTTCGAAACCACAGAGCTTACATTTGTACACACTATAGATTCATGAAGCTTTTAGAAAATACTTTTGATCTTAATCAAAGTAAATGGGGAGAAGTTCCAGCTTGGAGAATTAACTGGTGTTTCTCTCATTTTCAAATGCAAGTCTGATAGCTTACTTCAAGAACCATTGCAATTTTGACTGTTTACACATTAGACAGCAAGTAAGCACATAATTAGTAAAAGTAATCTATATAATATTGCCATGGTAATGTATTACACTTTCTAAAAAAACAAGGCATCATTTGCTTATTTTATGAAGCTGGTTTTGCCACATTTAGAATTATTCTTCTATATATAGTTATTCTCCTCCCAGTTCTTATTAGGCAATAATTATTAGACAAATTCTTCCAGGAATTTGTACCAGTTTGTACATAAAGCAGCTAAAGTTATACAGGGATGCAAGGTGACAGTATGCTATATACATTAGTTTGTATAAGGTTTACACAGGGGAGAAAACAGTGAATGGAGTGAGACTTTTATAAAGACCTCTATCAGAAGTGCACTAACACATCATTAGAGGGAGATCTCATAGTTACTCTTTCCATTTTGTTCCTATGACTAATCTACTCAACAAAACCCAACAACATGTAATTAAGACCACCAATCACAATATACATGCCCATAATTCTGAATGTCTTACAGCTTTACACTTGATGGCACAGTCTATTGAAGATGTTTTTATTTGGTAATACTTAGTGGAGGGATCAGTCACATTTGTACAGTAAGAAACACGGCAAATGCCATCTGCACTGTGTTCCACGATTGTCTGTCCAGGAAGCAGCACACCTCTCTCATTACTCAGGCAAACTTTGTCTCTCACTACAAGTAAAAATAAACAGCATGCTCAGGACAACCAGCTTGGTATCAAAACTCTGTTTAAAAAATGTTTCAAACAGTAAAACAGAAATGGAAAAATCTATACTATCTCTCTAAGAATTATGTCTCAGATTTTCAAATATAAACTCTTAATAGTAGTCTAATGCTTCACTACAATAATCAAATTATTTCAAATATAACCATGCGTGAAATCTAAATAAATATATAATCTATTAGATGCACCACCAAAATGACAGTACAGGCTTCTTCAACTGGTTTGTTTTATAAGTCTACTTCAGGATAAGAAAAGCACCTGAAAAGCGTCTATTTCTCCCCACTGATAATTGAGGGTACAGAGAATAATTTAGCTCAAAATATACATCTTTGTTGTAGGAACTACTTTTTTCTGAATTTTCACAGAGGCTATTGGGCATACTCCAAGATGAATTCACATGGTGCCAAATGTTATCCTTGATCTTATAAAGCACATCAGCATGTCTACCAACTCCTGAATAGTCTCATAATGGGTTAGTGGGACTGCACACATTGGGTGTGTATTTCAGTTTCTTACTCCAAGCTCAAAAAACCCCAGGCTGCTTAGTCAGCACCAAACTCTCCTAAAACTGTCTGCTATTTTGTTGCACAGACCTCCTTCTGTAGGAACTAAGAGAATACAAGGACAGGCCATAATCAACCAAGTATTTAGTGAGGGGTCCTATTTTTGTCACACTATTTGTGAATTCAGTCAATTCTTTCCTCAAGAAAGAATATACCTCAAGAACTCAATACCATGTTCAAAGTGAACACCTGATTTATCACTCATTTACCTTAGCACTTGAAAGGTTATTTCTTTGAATTAAATTCTCTTCTGACTTACCACATTTGTACTTAGCACAGTTACAGATATTTTCTGTACTGTTCTGAAACTGTTCATCTATCTGAAGTTTCTGCCCCTAAGTGTATAAAAGCAGAAAAAAAGAGAAGTGAAACCACACTGTTTTCTTATCTGTATGATCTTTTTCTTTTAAACACCTTTCTTTCAGAATTTAAGTAGCAGTACCTCTTACCCCTAGAAACCTATTCTGAATCCACTTTCATCACCCACAGGGACATTTAATTTAGTAATGATAACCAAATAGAAATTTTTTTTTTACAACTGAAAAACAGGAATGGCTATTGGTGTCAATACGGCAGACACTTAGGACAGAAAAGAATAAGGCAGGCCAACAATGAAATGCAATGGCTTGCCTTTGTACAGTGGAGTGTATTCTTCCATGGAACTTAATGGATATAAATAGTATTACAATAACACAGATGTACTTTTACTTTTGCCTTTGATTGTTTAGATGTATGCATATTAAGATTTTTCTCCCAGTTTTCTTCAAGTCCTGATTCCTTATGCCTAAGTTTCTTCATCTATGGAAGTACTAACAACAACCTCATTTACAAAGCATTTTGAATGTCTTCTATAAAAAATGAGTACTATTTCCAAGTCCTTCAGGACTCGAAATTATAATTTTTATAAATTATGCCCATCACAATGTTGTTTTCTGGATAAAATAATGACGAGTAGAATCAAAGCATACCCACTACTGAGAACCTAACCCAGCAATGCTAATAAGCTTTTCTGTAATGCAAAACAAATCACAATGAAATACAACTGAAAAGTCCTTCTTAGTCAGTGGTCTGAGTGCATGATACATGTTAACATATTCACTATAACAAATATTAACAAAACAATGATGCTTTAAAACATTTAGTACTGACACTTTAAAAGCAAAATATCATCCTTGGGTGCATGAAAGCAGTTCCCAGTTTACAAATGCTCCAGGGCAGGATATGGTCATAAAAAACCTCCAGAAATATCAATGCTATACATACATTTTATTCTGCAAGACATTTAAACTTAACTGTCATCTTAAAATGGATATATCTTCTCATAAAGCAATTAAAAAAAAAAAGTCTAACATGGCATTTCATATTTCACTGATAAATCTACTAGTGAGATACCAGTGAACAGATTTATTAAAAAAATTAATAAAAGAATACTTAAGATGAATTTCATACCAGTTTGCACTGTGGTTTGGGGATTGTTTCGCATGCACATTCTAAAACAAAATATGATAACAAAAACAAGAGTTTAGAAAGTTATATGCCATTTGCTTAAAACAGAGCATCAGAGAGAAATAGAAATTCTAGATTTACAATTCACCACTGAAGAAGTTCTGCTGCTTTTTGAAATATACCCATCTGGGGAGTTCAGAATTATGTTTGATTTCTGTTCCATCCTGAAAACTAATACCAGCTTCTATGACCACCTTTACATATTACAACAATTTACAGCATTGTATCAACTGCAGTCCACCTGAACACGTTAAGAAAAGGATGATAAATCTAGGCACTAGCCTCCTTGCAGTGATGACAATCATTACAATCAATATAAAGCAATGGAGAATTGTGTTTAAGGCAAAGAAACGTATGATATACTACCATCTTTGTGAACTGGCAAACTCCTGACTTGTGAACCTAGCTTTTTTTTTTTTTGTAGCCATAAATAATTTGCTAACTCTTACAAAATTTTCAAGATAAGTCACCCAGTTTGGACAGGCAAATTATACAGCATGTTATCAGCCTTGTGAAGCAAGAGAAAACAGCACAGTCAGATTAAGAAATTCTGTACCATGAGATGACTTTTCTATATCATTTGTTCATAAGCGGATCACAATGGCATAGCTGGCTGAAACTAGACTTAAACCCAAGAGCCCAAGGCTCTTGTCTGTGTCTAAGGCAACCAAAATGAAAATCAATCATTTTACCACATGTCCGAAAGGGGCAGCACTTCTCTGGGCTCCATACCTCCACCAAAGACATGCCTAGCATACATTTGAATTCAGGACAACGATGTGTTTCACAAACTAAAATTAAAGAAAAGTAAGTCCAATAAGCTGTCATGTTTTGATGAACAGAAATATGAATCAAGAGATAGTAAATTACTTCTTAATAATAAATACCTTTAGGAAATATCCTACTTGAAAAAGACTAATAATCAAAATTTAATTGTTAGCTATCAGCTAATAGTAGTGTGGAATATAAATACTCTAGGCAACTCTGTAAAACAGTTTTAGATCTCCAGAATTTGGGACCTGAAATCACTCGTTTGTCCCCGTGACACATATTCAGATAATGCTTTAGGCACACAAAAGTTTAAAAGTAAAGATTACTTGTTCAGGACTACAGATGATAGCTTGCTTATAATCACAAGTGGAGCTGTATCTCTAATTCACTATTTTTGGCACTGAACATCCACACATTGACATCCACATCCATAATTTGACATGGTCTCTATTAGTTAAAATATCAAAATCAAGTCAAACTTACTACACTGGTATGTAGGGCAACACCTCTCTGTAGTATTATCATCCACAATAAGAACTTCTCCTTCTTGACATTTGGGTATGTGATCAGAGCAAGCCCCGCATGCTGAAGAAAACAATTAGTTAAATATAAAACATAGGCAAAATTTTACTACTGCCTAAGAAACATGCCCATAAGTTTGTCACAGATGCATATGAAAGAAAACAGAGGTACTCTGCATTCATTCCTTAGAGTCCCTATAAAAGAGGCTAATTTTCAGTGCAGCTTGCCTTTTCTTTGTCCCCTGCTGTAAGAATTAATACATTGTTTGTGAGTCAGATCACAACAAACAGGAATTTCTCTCCCTTTGTTATGAAAAATTTTGCTAGATTTTCTCTCCTGCCAAGTCACCCTGTTTTCAGGAATGCTCCTCTGCCCGAATTATAGGATCTTTATCACCAATAAAGGGCATCTCCTGTGATCCCAGTGTTATCCTCCCACTTGAACACATATGAAAATCACATTAGGTACTTTTCGATATGTACAGTGTAAAGACTCGTATTAAAAAAGAGAGAGATGGGTGCTGTGCGGACAGTGAGAAGAGCCAAGCACAGCACATCGCTATCACATGATCAAAGTGACTCCCTGGTTACTGACTGAAAATAAAAGCAGCATAATTCAAGTTCTCTATTAATGCTCAAATTTTTGCATGTGGAAGAGCTAATCGAGATGACTTGGCCTTTGATTTGTACATTTCTATGTGCAAAAATAGAGTAAATTCAATAGGATCTCATTGTCACATTATTATCATACAGAAAACAACCACACAGTAACATCGGAACTCCTATATTGATGCCCAAAGTGCAATTTTATTATTTAATTATGTCACTGAAGGCCAAACCCCAAAAGAACTGAGTAAATTTGCATAGTACTCTGATAGAGGATATTTACCATTGAATAAGATGGACCACAGCTGATACAACAGGATACAAGGAGTAAGAGCATATTTAACTTCAATCTTTTAAGATAAAATATTCATGCAGCTAGTCCACACACCGTAAATGAGCAGTCTCTCAAAAGCCCTCAACTCTCTCATCCATGGACCTGACAACCACTCCTCTACATCACCCAAGAATACTACTCAGTTGCACACAGCTGTTTTGTGACTCTGAATGGTTGTTGCCGTTTCTTATGTTTTGTAAACTTAATGCCCATTTTTTAAACCACCTTCAATCTTTACTATGTTGGGAGAGCAAAAGGAAGTACAAGGAGCCTTAACTGGCAATATAACAGTAGACATCATTGCATATGCAAAAACAATTATAGTCTCAACCAGCCAAGACACTGTACCACATATATAGGATATGCAGCAGGTACTCTCCACCCGAGCAGCAATTAGTGTTTGATCATCTTGGCAGCTTGGCATCTGCTCCATTGGTTCACATTTTGCTGGATCACATTCTGAAAAAAAGTACAACAGATGTATTTCTTTATACAAAGTATAGGATTCCTCCTTTTTTATGGTACTTCCCCAAGACATGACAGTGCAGAGCAGAGAAATACAAGATACTTTAGAAAAACTTCTACCGTTTATCTCAAGAGAGCAATATTCTTACCTGATCGTTAAACACAAGACTACTATTGTATCTGTTCAAACGGAGACACACACAAACCCCAAGCTTTTAGATTAAAGAGAATTTTTTAAGTGGCCATACTAACAATGATGTCTACACTACCTACCTCTTTACTTCTAAATTGATCTATTTAGTTTATTGAATGTCTTTTACAGGGTGAACTTTTTACCTTTTCAAGAGAAACCTACCGCAAGTGTAGTTGGGACAACAGGATTCTTCACTGTAGTAAGTAACCAGCTTTTCCAAGGCATTACACTCAGGGATTAGGGGTTCACAGAGGCTCTGGTTACAAACTGTTACATAAAGAAAAAAACAACTTCTAAACTATCTTATACATTTATAAGTTGAGTAGAACAGTTGCAAACAGTATTTGCAGTCTGATATCCCAGATCTCCAAACAACAATATGAGGAAAACCATAACAAACTAGCAAAAACCCCTGAGGCAATATTCTGAAGCATCCAGCATTTGCAACACTCTCCACGGAGGCAAAGTTAAGCTAGAGCCATGTCCTTGCAAGAATTTAATAATAATTAAAAAAACAACAAAATCCTGTGGAAAACTCACTGCAACATCATCCCAAATGGTGAAAACATGAAAACTACTTGCTATTTCTCTTTGAAGATGGACTTCCTAAGCTAAATAAGGACTTAAAAAAATAAAAGCTTTTATATCCCTTTTTTACTGCTCACTTTGTAAATTAGATAAACAATCACCTTTTTTTCTCAGAATTAGTTATATAATTTATTTTTATTTAGATATTAAAAATAAATCAGTAGCCTGTACAGCTGAGAGAAACACAATTCATATTCAAACAAACAGTGCTGTTTCAGTCCTTGTAACTCTTGTCCTCTCCCTCTACCTCTCCCCCAAAATCTACTGGATGCTGAGAGAAATAGTACAAAGTTTCTACAATTTTCTACATAAACTGTAAATTCAAACACAAGTAATTTCCATTCATTTCAAAGCTAGGAAGCGTGACAGGAAAACAAACCACAGAGAAAGGGTATCTGCATATTCCAGTGGGCAGAATTGATAATCATTAAGGAATACTTACTACAGATCTTCTGAGGACAACATGTCTGATCACCAGGAACAAGCAAAGCCACTTCTCCAAATCGCTGACAGTATAAATTGTGGCTGTCTGAACAGTTGTACTCCACTGGAATAATGGTCTCACTGTCAATGCATTTTTGCATACAGCATCCACTGAAAGAAGTTTTCCAGATCTCACCTATTGCATGAGGTGCTCCTGAGCTGTCTGTACAAGCTAGATCAGAAAACAGAAGTAATTCCTTTTTACTTCAAATTTTGACGACCATTTTCTTCCACAGTGGGTGTGGATCTATAAAGTATAAAATAATCCCAGAGATTTAAAGGCATCACCTATCTCCATCACCCCACAAAAAAGTGAAGGAGGAGACAGTCTGAGACTGAGTTTGTATGGGAAAGCAAGACACTAAATACCCTCCAGAGGATCAGGCCCTCCACTTCATTTTGTGCTAGTCATTTAAAATCCCAATCCAATCCTTTGTTTTTAAAGCAGTGATCTGAAAAGAAGTTACTTTGGTATTTCACACACAGCAAAACTATTATTAATTTACAGTGCTTTATGTAACCTGATTTATTATAAACTGCATCTTTAAGGTTTGTGTTGTTAGTGTCAAGTATTGGTCCAGAATTTGGTGTGCTCAGACAGAATTGTAATGAAAATAAGTATCAGTGCTGGCAGAAAGAACATAGGACATATACATGTGTTATTCAAAATGTGTAATTAACTGTTGCTACACGTCTTTTGAATGCCATTTACTATCAATAGGTGGGACCCTTGGCAAAGGGCTAGGTAAAAGGGAGGCCAAGACTACCATACTTAGAATACTGGAATGCATAAACATAAGCAAAAACTTCCATTTTGAAGAGCATCCTCCAGCTGAGAGAAGGTGAGCGAAGTTGTATGTCATGAGGACATTCCCTGCTTGCTCATGTGTACAGTTAATGTTTACTGAATATCTAGAGTCCTCAACTGAATGACATAAGTAGAACCCACACAGCATCAGGCCAGAACTTGACTTATTACTAATGAAGTATCTGACCACCAATTTGTAGATAGTAAAGAATTAAAACTCATCCAAATATACCACATTTTTCTTCAGGAATACAGACAGCAGTGTGAGCTCGGTGAAGGATTGTCCCTCCAGCACAGACGCAGCCTTCTGTCAATACTGAGCAGGAGTCTGAGTCCAGAGAAGCAACCTCGTTATTCTGACAACTGTCTGCAACCTCACAGGCAGTTATACAAGCCTGATAGGAGAAGTTTTCAGAGCAGGGGAAGGCTAGGAAGGAAATAAACAAATCACTCATTCTGAAGTTTTAATCACATGAGTCCGTACCTAAGAGAAGACGTTATTGTCTTCTTGTCAGCTTCCTGTGCTTGCCAATTCAGTAGGATCTACCAACCTAAAACACTGATACAGACCAGTTACCTGCTATGTGACAAATTCAAACAAAAGGAAGGTGTGAGCACTTCTCTTCTTATGGTAACATTTTCCTCAGGCTTCAGTTTGCATTTTGGCAGTAGAGATATAAAACCATGCAACAATGTCGACACAAAGTAATTTAAACTTCAAAAACATTTGCAAATAGTACACAGATTAATAATACAGCGTTCTAAGTAATTCTGACTACTTTCCAGTGGCTAAAGAAAATGCAGTGATTACTAAAGGCCAAAGCTTTGTCAGTTATAAAAATAGATATGTAAAGGCAAACACAGTATTGTTTTACATGGAATAATAAAGAATGGGATGAATTCATTACTATATTTAATAGATATCCACATTAATTACTCATGTGCGTGTGTGCTATTTTTAAGTCAAAAAACACAGTTAAATTTAACATCCTTTATACCAGTAATGTAAATTCACTGGCACTGGTGCATGCAGGAATAGACCAAAAAAGCATCTTATTTTGATTTAACTTGTACCGTTGACAGCTTCATGTGATCTTTCATTGGCCCAAAACGCTGATTAAAGCTGCATAAATATGGCTAACGCAGAATGACTAAAAATTCCAAGTGTGTTTCTGTGAACTACCAAAATATATGATCCTCATCATGTAATGATACCTAAATCATACAGCAACACCATCTGCAATCATGCTAATGAGACACTCCTGTTCACAAAGGGACTATCTTCTCAAAAATAAAGAAGGTTCCAGTTTAGACTTCAAAGATTGAGAGAGGACGTTGATTTTGTTCAACTGCTCATTACTAAAAACTGCCATAACACCCCAAAGGAAGTATCTTCTAGAGCCCTGTAAACAGAGGAACTCAGACTTTTAAAATTCAGTCTACAGCACATCAACACTTATTGACCAAAAAAATCCAGATGCGACTTCATGGTTCTTCCTAGCTAGGCATGCACCACCAGAGGTCACTGTAGTATAAAAATAAGAGAATGATGTGTCCCTTCATGATGAATGAAATATGTAACTATTTTTACAGATATACTTTATAAGATCTTTTTAAACAGTTATTTGCTAACAAAATCCATAAAAACTGAATACTTTTTTTTTAATTGACTGTTTTTAAGCTGTAGACTCCAAGACTATTATTTGCAGGGCATTGCAACATGCCTGCATGAAGCCTGTTCAGACGTATCCACCTTAAACCACTTTTTAAAAGACAGCGCTTATGATTTCTATGTACAGTGAGTTCTCTTATTTTGGGGACCACACTTCATCAGTAAGTCTCTCCCTTTTCAAGCACTGAAGCCACAGACGTCCCTATATTACTACTGCACAAGGCTTTTCCTGGGCGAACATTGAGAGCATTAAGAGATGCTGTAATCCAAATTTTCTGTTTACTGACAACTACAGATCACATTTGGTCTTACATTTTAATATGTTGCTATGGGAGATGTCTTCTGCCAGGATACTCCAGTTCTCCGGTTTTACTCCTTGTTTTCCATGTAATCTCAAAGGTGTTTCATTTCTCTAATCCTTTCTCCAAAGAAACAGCTTTCTGGAGCAGCATCAAGCACACATCGCCAATTCAAAGTACCACAGAACTTACTTTCTGTCGCTTCCTCCTTTCCACAGCCAATTCTGCTGTGTTTTGATTTTATCAGTGGAAAGTGGCTAAGAGAAATGAACATTACATTGCAAAGGAGAAGATTTGACTTCTACAGTTAAGTACATAATAAGCCAGAGGCAAGCTTCTGAGCAAGGTTCTTTAGTTTACCTTTTCTGCCTGTGAAATGGCTATAATGATCCTGATTCCTTTTGCACGCTGCTTTGAATTGTATCATTAAAAAAGCTGAATTTATTATCTTAATAATGACTCCCAAAGTACAAGAGGGCTCCAGGAGCACTGGTATCTTCAACTTACAATAACTCTTATATTAGGCAAATCTTGTCTCTGTGAACACTAGAGATACACATATATGCAGAATACTTACGACAGTAATCAGAGCTCCTCCATTCTATACAAATATTAAATTTGTTGCACATTGCCACATAGGCAGCTAGCGAAATGCATGGATTTCGGATGTACTCAGTATCTTGAACCCATATGTCACAGAATAGCTCAGGTGGAACCTAACAAAGAAAAAATAAAAAACATTGCACCTTCATAGAGACCCTGCTAGGTAGTAAAAAGATTGACCGTTTTAAATATCAGCTACACACAAAGCCAAAAGTCCTTGGTTCACAGTAAGCAAGAGGCCACTAGCCTTTATCAGTGTACAAAGAAACTCTACTAGTATTTAAAAGTAAGGCTTCCTGAATGTTGAAAAAATATAAGACATCCTTCATCTCTTATAAGTGCCAAGGCAAGAGCTAATTCAGTTTTTCCAATAAAAGGCATAATTACTCATTGTTCCTTGTTCTTCCTTACCTCTATATTTTTGTCTATTTTTGGCCTCCTCTTCATCAAACTCAAAAATATACAAAAGGTGAAATGGTGAATGTACTCATATGAGCACAAATAAATACTTTATTTGCATACTATGAGTTTGTTATTGCTTTAAATGGTCTGTTCTACACTCTCATCTCTCTAAGCTGGAACTCCTTGTCTCTAGAGCCTTTGAGAATGCAGGTTCTTGGATTACCTATTGCGATTTGGAACTTGTTAAATTACTGAATGCTTATGGAATAATTAAATCCTAAACCTTTATTTTACTTTGCTCTACATCATATTAATACAATTGAATTAGTTTGGATTGATTTATAAATTAGATGGCATTGTCAAAACCAACAGAGATATATTATGAATTCTGAAAGTGTTAATTACTTATTGCAACTCTCCTATTAAGCTGCCACAGTCTTCAATTATTTTTACCTTACAACTGTAGATACAAAAAAGAATATATCTCATTCCACAGATGTGGTTACATGTAGTTTCACATTAATGAAATTATCAGGTATACAAAATGGTATCAGAACCCATCTCTCAAAACGTAAGCTTCCGAAATAGTTAACATACATAGGGATGACAGCTGCTGAAGGTCTGGTTCAACACCATTCTTAAGCACTCTGAGCAGTCCATGACTGAGCAATTAGTTTCCTGATGCCTGTCTTCTCCAACATACTTTAACGTATCTGGCACTTGCCAGCTGTCTATAAAAGTTGATAGAGCATTGCTTTTGCTTAAAACTGTCCTGTTGGGTAGCATCAGGTCATTTTCCAAGCTTCTATCACAAAAACCTGTGTAGTACCAGAAGAAAAAAAGCAGATTAACACCACATGGTTTGTTCTGAAGCATCTTTGAAGTGGCATATTCAAACAAGTAAATAGCTTCTACAAAACTTGTATAACATGACAGCATCACAACCCACAACAGATGTGGAAAGTCCTTGATAGGATCAAAAACCACAAAATTCAGACAAATTAAGCAAAGCAAAAGTAAAGATGCATCTAGGAATAGAAATCTATTGCATATCGAGAGCTGTTTAGCGAGCCCAGCTACAGCACACAAACTTCACTCCTCAGTTGCACAAGCAGCAAACAAAAACGTATTTTCAAAAAGGTTACAAAACACCTCCATGTATGGCAACAAATGAAAACTGTTATCAGAAAAGGGAACTCCCATAAAATGCCAAAATACAGTATCTCATACTGTACTTTAGAAATACTGTACTATTCTACTTATGCTCCTGAGCAGTCTTAAGCATCTATTGGCTTAAGAGCTACCATAAAAGTGCAGCTTTTGGCACTTCCAGGTATACTTATATTACCTCTCAGCGGGGAGGGGGGGAAATCAAACTTTATGTATTCGCTTCTGAGAATATAGCATGGCATTTTGTTTCTGTTTAAACCGAGGTAGGCAATTTTGAAACACTTTGGAGCAAAGGAAGCAATGTAACATATGGAGAGTGACTTTGGTCAACACAGAATATCCAAGTACTGAAGTAGTATCCTCCGGAAGGTCCTTTAGAGCCAGCAGGTACAAAAAAGCAGAATAATGGATCAGACCCCCATCCCTTCTTCTCAATCACAATCTGAGACTTTTGTAACAGACTTCCAGAACATTTTCTTATGACATCTCCACAAACTTGCATATCTATTCTAAATTTTTATCTGTTCAAAAAATATTTGGGGATTTAACCCTTTTTGAGAGAACTGTCTGTTTTACCATTTTTCACAATTCTTGACAAAAAAAGCAAGCCATTGACCATCAGTGATACAGCAATAGGTATTCCAAAGGTAAAACAGCTTTTGAAACGGTAACGATTATTTGACTGAAAATGTTTCTGGTTGAACTTTTTGGGGTTGTGAGGATATGCAACATAAATAGGAAGTACTTGATGGTTCTGAGAGACTTCAAAGGATTGCTGTCATGTCTGGGATACCTTTTCCACTTCTTCTCTTACACATTGACAAGGAAATTTAACACAGCAAAACTAAGGCTTCAGAGGATCTGGTTGCAGCTAAAACTGACATGCTTGCCCTCTCTTTCACCAGTTTTGCTGTAGAGATGTCCATGTTCCCTTCCTACGTCCCTCATCTCCCACACTAGCTCTTCACCAGTTACCACATTTGCCTGATTCTTCCATTGTGAAAAACACTGTTGTCTCTGACAGATCATTCCAAGAGATTCTTGCTGCTACAAACCTGTAATTGTGTCTCCAGTTTTTATCATTTCCACGAACCTGAGAAACCAGGATCTGCCAATACTGCAGTTCAGCTAAAAGACATCTGAGAAAGCTCAAATACAAGAAGCAGACTAACGTAGAAAGCCCAGGAGATCAGGGTAGATTAATTTACCCTGAAAAGATATGGTACAACTAGCTCATTTAGAGCAGGCTCCAGTAAGTTGCACAGACAGCGCTGTGCAGGCAGACTTAGGCAAACAGTCCCAATCAGAGACAAATACCAGAAAAATACAGCACATTCTCTGAAAAAAAATTGTAATTGGAACACCATCCACAGAAATGTGTTGTCATCTAGTTAAAGCGCCTAGTAAACCAGGAACATACTGTTCCCAAAGCTCCCTATCACAGTAATCAAACAGGTAAAGGCAAAAAGAGACTTTCAGGGTAACTTGAATTAGGCTCAATAAAAAACACAGTCTTTACTTTCTTGTTTCTGTTTGATCTAATTACAATAACAATTAGCCAAATAGAGCAAGAACGATGTTGAAAACAAAAGTTAGGTCAAATTACAGACAATAATCCAATTTCAAAATGGTAGTAAATTCAAAATCTCTTCCCTTGCAAGCAGCACATTACTGTCTGCAGGACTTGGAACTGGATTGAGCTATCGCTGGTATTTGATACTGAGCTACAGGCATTTGCCCTTTCTGAAACTGGAAAGATATCCACTGTAATTATATGAACTCTGTAGCCCTGGTTTCCAGCTCCAATTCACAGCAGATAAATTTACAGATTCAGGTGTCACAGTAAGGATTTACATCAACAAATACGTGCTTGCAAAAGTTACAGCACCAACAGTTTACTCAAGGCTATGTTTTTAGAAAGAAAGAAACTACATGAAACTATTGAGCAGACCTAACAGAGTGCAACATTATAGTTATTTAACCCATTACTATCAAGAGATTGCCTCTGAATTATTTCCTCCAACAGATAAATTAAGATTAGTTCTCTCAAGTTAACATTTCCTGTGAATTCTGACCTTTAGAAACTGAAAATAGCACATAACGCTATCAGATGGATATCAAACACTAAATCTGTAAATGACCTTATTTGACATTATGGATTTATGCCTGACTTATTTGGGTTTGGTCAAAGCAATCACACCTGTGATTCAAACAAATTAACAGTCTGAAGCAACACTATCGGTAGAAAGTGATTACGTGAATAGGTATCAAACATCATTTCCACAACTAACAAAAGTAATAATTATTTATTTTTAATAGTATCTTAAACTTTGCAAAGATCTGCAGTAACTCAGGCTAGATTCTGCAAAATCTAATCTATATAGCTAGGAAAATGTGCCTCCCTAGCAAAGTATCTGAATGCTATTTTTTCTTGCACTATACTTACCACATAGTCCCAAAGCTCTTGGTTC
This sequence comes from Numenius arquata, assembly GCF_964106895.1. Lineage (NCBI taxonomy): Eukaryota > Metazoa > Chordata > Aves > Charadriiformes > Scolopacidae > Numenius > Numenius arquata. Next base: position 18,440,209 of record NC_133581.1, read on the forward strand.
TCTGGTGCTATTAAACTCAATAATCATCACACCTGTGTTGTGAAACCACTGAATTCTGATTTTTGTTGGGGTCTCAACTGCATACTTGAAGCCCGAATCCTGGACTTTGTATCCATATTTTCTAACAGTAGGCCAAGCAAATCTTGAATTTACTGTTACCTAAAATACACACAGAAAAGTTAAGTGTCACATACCAAATGCTGTAGGTAGGAGAACTAAGGCCAGATTTTCAAGAGCTTAGGAATCTAACTCATAATTAATTTCAAAAGAAGTCATGTTCACCTCCACAAAGATAATATAGGTACTAAAGAGACTAACAGTTTGTGTCTTGCTCTGCAACTTACCTTGTTAACTGTCCTTGTATCACAGTTTGATTCTTTGAATTTACAAGTAGTTTCCTAAATTACAAAGTTGAAGCAATGAATTATATTATCTATTGTGTCCTACTCTAATCTTCAGTATACATAGGAGGAGGCAGCTGATTACAGAAGTAAGATTCTATCTAAAAGGCAAAGAAAAAATAGCCTCAAAATACTTACTTTTCTACTTAAACGATTGATAATAATTTGGTTTGATACATAGGTTAAATTCAACATTGCCAGGCACAAAGAAGTTGAATTTGAATTACTCTGTGGAGAAAGCAAAAATACATCAACTATAGTCACGATGTGCAAAATCTTTGTATGTTAGCTGCTTATTATTTTTAGGTACTGGGACATTAAGAATTTTAGGGGGTCTATTTTTAAGAGAGTGAAACTGCTGCTGATTATAGTCGTAAGTCTGGACTACAAAGTTCATCTGGACAGCTTTCTTGCAAAATAAACAATATATGATCTCGTGTTCAGCAACTGTGTTGTATCACTCAATCTTGAAATTAAAACAGAAAAAGGTTTTCAGGAGAAAATACACAGCAGACTACCTGTTTGGAAAATACAAACTATTTATCTGAAGGTGAGCAAGAAGGAGACTGGGAATGATGAATCTGTATGATATACGAAAAGTACAGAAGTAAGAGATCGGAAATACATCCATACTTCCCAAGCTACAAGGTATTGAACAAAACAAAGCACTGAATACAACAGAAAACCAAATCTGAAAGTCATAAACAGATCTGTTTTTTTCATATCAATCATATTGAGCTTCTGGAATTAGCTTCTATAAGGTACTACTTCGGACCAAGTTTTGCAATGGACATTTATGTAGACATCACAATTACCTAGCTTTCATAGAAGAGACTGGAGTTTAAAGAGTTTTGTAAAGGCTCATAAGAAATTAACTCTTCATGACATAAAGCCCAATCTACACAACCCATTAGGGTTTCTCTCTTCTCTCTCTGAAAAAACAAGTATTTCCTCCTGTCCGAGACTTGGAATGCAGAGGGTGGTCTAATGCAGTCTGACAATCCTACAGCTTTTATGGCTCCGAAGATTGGTGCTTCCAGTGCAAATTTCTCAGAATGAACTATGCATGTACAGCCAGGTGATAAAGTGCTATACAATTCATAAGTTTTGTAAAGTGGAAGCATAGTTCGTAGATATTGCACAGAAGTGAATAATTAACCACAACTATGTAGTATTAGTATGCCCTTCCTTTTAAGATACATCTTGTTAGCAGTACTGAAAACCACTTGTTAGCCAATTAATATTAGTTACCATTCCACAGTCAAGGACATGTATAGTTATAGTTTCATCTTGAGTTTGACTAACAACGTAGGATGCTTCTTTGAATAAAGCCAAATGATTTCCATCATAGGTTACAATGCTCAGATCAGAGAAAATGGTGCAACGACCTAAGAGAAATACAGACAAATTAAATGTTTTTTTCTTATTTTAGAATTTCTGTAAATATTACAAAATATGAAGATAAAACAATAAATTTTACAAGATTAACTAGCTTACAAGAGTTTCATATATGTGCACATATTTTCAGCTATATTTGATACTGTTGCATCTCTGTAAAATAGTCGAATCCTGCATATTTCAGTGGGACAATCTACAGACCTCTGCAATCAGTTATTTTCTTACAGTTCTTGCCAAAGGTTTGTAATTTTCACAACCCCCAAACTAGCAAAAAACATGAATGGCAGTGGATCATGCTAGATCCCTTAGTTCCCTTCTAGTCCTCTTCCTAATGTGGAAGCTCATGTGGAAAGTTTCCTTCTTCCCAGTCTTATTGCTAAACCTTTTGTGTTTCTAAGGGCTTGGAGTTCTACTCCTAGTTAATTTCAAACTCTAGAGCATAAGCAGAAATTTGCATTGCTTATTTCTGCACTCTGCATCCTTTCTTTGCTATTATATATTGAATTATTTTTTCTAAGGTTTGGATCCTTCCTGCCCAATTCTAGGTAACTGATGGGAGTACAGTACAGTTATGCTTCCAGAGTCCCCAAACTATTAACAGAGCTAGTTAACAGAGTCTAGGGAATCTTCTCATCCTGAAGTAGATATAGGATGAATCAAAAACTTCACTAACTATATTGACTAGTAGACCTCCGATTAGACAGAAGACAGAATGGGTCTAAGTCAGACCTAGACATTTCCACTGCAAATACCTATAGCTGGGTAAGAGGAATATTCTGTGTTAAAGGAGCATTTTGATTTCATTTCCCTGGATGTAGAACTAGAGTTATAAATTGCATTATACAATGAGTAACCTGTACAATATGCATCTTCTATTTCTATGCCATGGCATAGAAAGAAGTGTCAGTTCTTAGCATTCTTACACATGCATTAAATTGTTACCTAAATTCACTACAAAAGTACTGCTTAATTAAAACTTACATGCACATTCCCACTTTGGGCAGCATTTATCACCATTCATTTGGGTAGCAAACCCTAAAACTCCACAGCTGGGTTGAGTTGCATTGTACGGGCAGTTCTGCGACTTATTAACTTGTATCAGTTGTCCATCCAAGCAAATGTGTTTTATGCATTCATTCTCTGTAATTGGCTAAGACATATTTAATCAGAGACACAGGTTACCATTCTTACCAAGGTAGTATCACATTATTGCATAGTATTTGTTAAAAAAAGGGGCTCACATTCTTCAAGTATGGAATGTTTATGAATCCCCATGACAAATGGAAGCTACAAGTGAAGAGCACCTTTGTAAACCCGACCATTCTGAGGGCAGTTTGAAACTGCTGTCCTGTTGTAAAGTGGAGAACAGCATTATTAAATTTTTAACTTTACATTGAAAGAAGTTGAGAAGGAAAAGCATGGAAGGGCACAAGTAGAATAATAACAAGGATCTCTGGAAAAAGGTACTTTAAGGAGGGCAGCATGACAAAAACTGCCATTGAACAACACAAAGCACCATTTTTTGCCAAAAAATATTCTTGTAACAGTCGCACTTAGAAAATTGAGGCCCAAAACGCAGTGCATTACAGTACTTATGAAAACCATTACACACAATGAAATCACCCAAAGTTACAGATATAACTGAGAAAATAATTGGGCTCCCTGTTTGATACAGATATTTTAAATCCTAGAGAGAAAAGTATGGCTCACAATTTTTTTGATCAGTGTGTGAAGGTGACTAAGATATACTCAAACCCAAACAGATTAGTATTTATAGTTACTCACTGTACAAGTTTGAAGAGTTGCTGTTTCTCTAGGCAGCATAAAAGATGATGCTGTGACTCCTGACATAGCTTCAGCTGTTGCCAGTCCATCAGAAAATGTTGTAGTCAAGCCATGAAGTGGTTTGGTAGATAAATAGGTAAATGAGGAAACTGATGGAGCTGTTGTATCATTTGGATGGTCAGGTATTGTTAGTAGTGAACTCACAAAAGGCGTTTGCACCTCAGATGATATTTCAAGTTTTGAAGTTTGAGTAGTACTGACCGATGACGCAGCTACAGAAGAAAAAGGTTTTGGTTCAGAGGATGAACTTATAGTGGAAAGTACTGGTATGCTTACACTAGAAGGAAAAGTAGTTGACTTTGTGAAATGCGGAGAGTAAAATGTCTGAGGTGTTTCCGGGGTAATGGTAGCACCTTGAGTATGGACAGCTTGGACTTCTGTTGTTAATTCTGGCTCTTCAGCTTTTACTGTATCAAGGGGCATGGCTCCTTTTGCTTCTGAAGTGACAGAAAAATATGTAGGCTTCACAGAGCTTGTGATGGATTCTGCTACCGCTTCTTCTTTGCCTGAAGTTGCTGATACAATACTAATGCTTTGCCCAGTACTGCTCACCATTGAAGAGACTGAAGCTGCAGCTGATGAACGGGCCATAGGCGATGTTGTACTTACTGGAAACATGGAACTGTAGGCAGTGGCTGAAAGTGTGACTTGCTCAGGCAACACTGCAGTTTTCTCTGTACCACTTTCGCCTGTTGCTGTGGATGGCCCACTCCCCACCACAATGGGAATTTCTGTTGTTTCTGGTAGCAAAACTGATGAAGACGATGTAGATTCTGGTGAAGCTGTAGTTGTTTCAAGTGTTTGACTTGAATCAAGGGATTCAGTAAATGAGGCCTGCCATGTGAATTTTAGATCAGTACCTGCCTTTTGTGTGGAAAATGAGGGAAATGCTTCTTTTTCAATTGTTGCTGAAGAGGAAGTTGCAAGCACTTCTGGTGAGAAAGGGAAAATTCTGGTGCCAAAAGTCAAGTCAGCTGTTGTGCTAGTAGGGACTGTAGACTGCAAAACAGAAGTTCTTGATACATATGGCTGAGTGACTGAATCAGTTAAATGCAACTCTCTTTCAGTTGGTAAAATAACTTGTGTAAGACCTACTGAGGTAGGTAATATACTTGAATGAATGCCTTCATGTAGTGGGGTGATTAAGGGGTATAAGGACGTAGCTTCAGTTGTGCTAAAGGCAAGTTGTGGCTGACCAGTGAACGTTGTTAGAGTTTCTGCAGCATACTGGTAAATTGGGGTACTGTTTTGGCTTGTCAATGAAGGCTCAGAAGTCCGATGACCAAGTTCTATAGCCTTCTGAGTAGAAAAACGTGGTATAGGCATGGACTTTGTGGTCTGTACTGAAAGCTTATCTGCTGAAGATGTCTGCCAAGAGAAGGGACCTACTGAAGATGGAGGAAAGGTTGGTTGTGCTGTAGCTGCTGTAAGTTTTACTGTATCTGTTATACTTTGGACTGTGGATTTCAATGCTATAGAAAGTATTTTAGTTTGTGCTGGATATTTTATTGTGGTTGTTCCTTCTGGTATCATTTGTGTCAAAGAAGGTGAAGAAACCAATTTATCTGCTAGATACTGAGCGGTGGAGAAAGCATAAGACTTCGTTACTGGAAGTACAACAGAGGGGGACAGAGTTGATCTTTCTTCGGCTGTCATTGCTTTTTTCGTTGTTATGAGTTGACTGCTGAATTCAGAGGATGGGAAGAATGTGGCATAAGTGACATTTAAAATGGCTTTGCCTGGTGATTTGTCATGTGATACCATCGTTATTGGACTTGATTGCTCTGTTACAGTGGACAAAGTAGACAAAGTCAGGACTGGAGAGGTCTTTTCTGTTGGTAATGTAGATTTTGCTGTAGTTGTCCTTGGATATGAAGAGGTCCTTTCATGGGTTGTAGGCACAGGGCTGAGAGCTGTCAGTGATGCTTCTTTTCCATATGAGGGCAGTGATGGAATAGAAATGTTTGGAGAAATTAGATAACTTGATGGTGAAGAAGAGAAAGCAGATGGCTTTCTAGTAGAGATGCTAGTAATTCTTTCCACTTGTGATTTATCCGGCTGTGTTGTCAACAATGTGGTTTCAGTTGCACTAAGGAAACTAAGTAGAGATCCAGTGACGGATGTTCTTTGAGCTGACTCTCTTTCTGTAGCTACTAAAGGAACTGTGATGGTTTCTTTTGATAAGACAGAGGTCTTCATTGCTGATGTGGTAACACTACCTGAATATGCTGAAGTGCTTGTCTTCACTGTACTTGAAACCAGAGTTGACTTGTATTCAGTAGATGTTTTTCTAGAAAACAAAGTTGTCTTGGCTGCTAATTCGAAAGGGGATGTTATTTTGGATGTTACCTCAACAGACAAAGGTGTGACTCCAATAGTCTCAGCCACAATGGGATATTTAGTGTACAATGTAGTCAGGAACTCTGTTCTGTTTAGAACCATGTATGAGGGATGTCCTGTAGTTGAAACAGTTTTAAATGTTTTTTTTAATTCATCTGACATTGGAGAAGCAAGAGTAGGAACAGACACTGGAGGTCTTTTTGTAGAAAGTGTGATGGATTTTTCAGTTGTAGAACTAGGATGTAGCGAATATGGAGGGAAATAGGAACTTGATATATGCTCCACATGAGATGTTGTTTTGGGAGTTTCCTTTTTATGAGCTGTAAATGATAAAGTTGTGTCTAACAAACTCTCTTGAGTTTGCAGAGTTGTTGTCTTTGGACCTAGAGTTGTAGTGAAAGGTACCTCTGCAGTAGCAGTCAGATGTTGAACCATTTCAATAGGAGGTTCTGTAATTGCCTTTCCTAATGAAATAGCTGTTGTGGGTGTTGGTGAAAATATAGTCTTCACACTTTCTTCAGTTAAAACAATTGCTGCTTTTGTTGTTGCTGAAGACACTGGTTTTAACAAAGACAAAGTAGCGACCACAGGAGAAAATGATGTTACTGTAACATTAGCCGCTGTGGTAGAAAACTGTCCTACGCTTATTTTTGTACCTTCCGAAGTTCCTGTTAGGTTTACTGGTGGTGTATATGAAGGCATGCCCAGAGGAGGTGACGTGGAAAACTGCGGCAGATATGCAGTAGTTTTTTCTGTTATTGATTCAAATGAACTGGGTGTAAATGTTGTATGTCCTTCTGGTTTTACTTGTGCTTCTTTTGTGGGAAGTATTCTTGTGGCTATTTCCGATATTTCCATTATTTTAGTTTTGACTGGCATTTCTGTTGTTCTAAGTATAAGTGGTATCCCAGTAAAAATTAAAGTAGAAATTGTTTTGCTTTCTGATTCTGTACTTGTAGTCACTGCATGTGTAGTGCTTACTGTCTGAGGTTTTGTAGCCCTCAATATTTTAGTGGAACCACTACTGATCGGTTGTGTCTTTGTGGAAGTTTCTGAACTGACAGTAGATGGAAACAGTGGAGAAACGTCAACAGGAGAAGACAAGCTTACGTTAGATTGTGTTGTCCCAGACATGACTGTAGTTCTTCTACCAGATGTCATTTCTGTTGGCTGTGAAGAAATATTTGATGATAAAATTACGGTTGCAAGTGTTGCATTAGATGTAACAGCTGAAAATTCAGGTTTCCCTGTAGTTACAGAGAGCTGCAATTTTGAAACAAGTGTTGTTTCCACATCCTTTGCTTCAGGTACAGGAAATGAAGTTACTGCTTCACTGATCACTGCCAAACTTGTACTTGATGTTATGTGTGAAACTTCTGGTGTTTGAATGCTGGATGGCAAAGGTGAACTGTCATCTGCAGGTTCAATGCCTGAAATCAGATACAAGCAGTAGTCTGAAATTTATGAGTAACTACAGTCATGAAGCTAGCAGAGCTAGAAGGAATTTACATTAACTCATAACTCTGATGTCTTCAATTACTTTTAAACTTCTAAAATTCATAGACAAACTAAAAAATAAATTCAATAAATAATTTGCTCAACACCTAATGTTACTGAAATGTTTTATGAAGAAAAAAATATTTCTTAGTTTAAAATTTGTCTCAGATTTGAGGAGTGAAATTATTTTAACTGAAAAAGTATGCTTAGTGAGCTCAAGACTCATATAACTAAGGTCATAGCCACACAAATTTAAGCACCAATATTTGAAAATTTGGCTAAAGACCTAAGAAATTAATAAACTAAATATCATAAATAACATATAGAATTTTCCAAACATACAGTCTTCAAAATACACGCATCTTTGAGTGATTTCATCCAGCAACATATTGAGAGGACAGGCAGGGATGCATCCTTCCACTCTGAAAGAAAAACAATTAGTATTAACTAGTGGAACAGTATCTTCTGGATTGAGCATTTAATTTCAGGAAAAGAAAATTAACTTAAAGTACTTTTAAGTAGAGAGTTTTATTCTATCTAAGTCTCATCACCTCAGTGTACACCTTCAAAATGTCATTGCCATGTCTTCCATTCTCACTCAGCTCTCTATGCCAAAGCATGAACTGTGATAGTCAGCCTTTGAAATACACAGTCACAGGTTCAATACTGAATGCTATTGCTCAAGAAATGCTCAACACTTACATAGCAAAATCCAAATGCCAGTTTTACCAGACTGAGCCCAAATTCCAATTGGGAGGAAAAGGCAATAACAGATATTGATATTGCAATGCCATAATGAAAAACTAGGGACAAAACTACATGAAACAAACATCTAATCATCTCTCTTTATTAATACTCTGCAATACCCCCCAGCTTGTAAATTACAAATATACTAGTCATTCCAGAATCTGACAATACTTACCTAACAATTGAAATGTCACTGTCATGTAGCTGCCACAGCAGGTTTTATTCCCTCTCTTTTCTCCTTCACTGTTCTCCTTATACAAGAACACAGTCCTGCTATACTGAGCCTATATCTAATCCCTCATATTATTATTATGCTACATAAGGATATTACCCAAATTATGTATGTTTCCATAAAAATGCAGATACTTACTTTGGTACAGCCTGGCAGTTTTTTCCCAAAGGATCCCTGCATGTCTTGAAACAGGGGCTTGTACAGGGATCATAGTGCCATTCACATGTAGATCGGGATAGAAATTTAAATTTGACATCTGAAAAAACAAAGATGATCTGTCATTCTCATATATTTCTGGAAACACACGCAGATACATATCACTAAGAGATATACTTTAAGTTCACTGCAGCTCTAGATCTCTTACTCTTTCTACCTGTATTCTCTACAGATAAAATTTTAACTGCTAAGGTCTTTAAAACATAGAAAAACAGGTTACGTTTATGCAAAGCACATTAAAGAGTGCTGGCTCTGCAGCCTGTTTTACTCTTTATGGTATAAAATATGACATTGAATTATCCACATTTACTGCATATTACAATCACTTGAAAATAAAGCCAAGCAAGCTAGAGTTGTTTTGAAGTTTTAAGAACAATATCAACAATGAAACTATATATTTGGTTATTCAAAAAAAATGCAAAATTAAGATTATGTTGATTCAGTACAATTATTGCTATTATAATCAAAATAAAAAGCACCAGTTTGATACACTGATACTCTTTATCACAACAGTTGCTCACTTTAAAGTGTTTAAAATGTGTTAAAAATGAACTGTAAAATAGCACAAAGGTGTACATAACTTGTATAATACAATTATATTTTAAAAGCCAAAACACCGTTCCAAAGTAACCAGAAATTATGCTAATGTAGGGTCTTTAAAGCAATATATCTTAACAGTTGATCTTCTAAAAAGCAGTACAAGATAGCTACTCCAAGAGAAATTAATTCAAACCTCAAAGCATTTTGAATCTGAAATTCCAACTGTTCCTATAATAAACAAAGCAACTCAGATGAGATGAGACGTATTCTTACAAAATTTTACTCAAAACTTATACTTCACCAGTCAAAATAGTACCAAAAATGAAACACCATGGCAAATAAACAAAACAATAACTGACCCCAAACTGCCCTCAGAGTATCTACACAGATAGTGTTTATTGAAAGACTTCAAATCCACATAATGGAAAACCAAAGTGCAAATTCAGACAGAGGAAGAGTTAAACTTCAGCGTGAGAATAAATAGAAATAAGGATCAGCTACACTTCTAGTACGTATTAAATTTTGCAGGAACTTTACAAAATTAACATACAGAAGAAAAAGACTGAGTGTAAAATCTGAGAGAAATAAATTTGTGGCAATCGTCACGTGGGTGACACACACTAGCATGTTCAAATGCAGAATCATGCTTTCTTTTTCACTACAACCCTGCCTCACCTGTGTGCAGAATGGTTTCCCACACAATGCTAGATTAGTCCAGCGGCTCTGTCAGTGCCTGCATGACTTACACAATATATCTGGATTTTAGTACCTCAACTAACACAGCCCAATCCCAGCTCAGTCTCCTGTAGCAGTCAGGGCAGGGTAGTGACAATTCCCTTACATTTATGACATGGGTCTCCTCTAGATTGATAAACCTTGTTTTAGAGCTATGCTGTTCAGAGCCTACAAAGAGTAGCTGCTCTTAAACAACATTTACTCTAATGACCAAAAAGAAAATCCTTACTACTTAGAAAGTTGCCATTTTTGGTCTTTTTGATTTGGATTTTTGAAGTCTTTTTACTTTTAAGTTTTGCTGTCTTTGCTTGACTGAAATACAAAGAGAGTAGCCCTTTTACAACTTCTTAGAAACAGTCATTTTTTCCACAAAGATCTTAAGAAATTGTTCTTCCTGCAATTTAGAGACATCTGCACTTGCAGGTAATTATCTTTCTGCCATTGTTAACCATTAATGTCATCTTTTTAACTACAAATAATTCTCTTAAATCAAAAGTATAAATCAAACTCAGACCAAAGAGTGTGTACGTTGCCATCTAGTGCTATCCTTTTCACACGGCACTCTACCCAAAGACTTGACTGCTTTTGCAAATATGACTTTTACAACAGTAAAAAATGCATTTATAAAGTTACATTCCCATGAAAAGCTAAGTACACATCACTGAGTTCTTCTATGACCCCTTCTAGTGAAACCAACTTATGTTTCTTAAGTCTAATGGAGGAAGGGAATTAATTCCATACATTTTGCTGACTGATGTATGGGATTTTGTATAGGTCAGAGTGATGAGGCTTAAGGACAAAAGAAGATGTATGACAAAAAGACAGAACATATCAGAGACCTGTTGGCACAGACAATCACCAGCAGTAGTAATAACCAGCAATAACAGTATATCCAAGTGAAATCTAGGAAGTCTCATACATCAGACTACCCTAGATGAAGTACAGAGACAGATGCATAACTTTTAGCTCTTTCCACAAACCTCACCGTTAATCACAGAAGAGGTTTCAAACACAATAAAGGTGCAAGTGTTGCAGAAGACCTACTGTAACCAGAGGAAAAACATTGGCTTCTCAATTTAGCAGAACACATTGTGAATTAACACTTCCAAGCTCTAGGATTAACATCTCCCATTCTCCAAATAAACTAGACTTTTATGAACCAATCGCCACATTTCCTTCAAGCTCTCCTACAGATTAAGTTCACAGAGTTTGCTGGTGTTGCATGCCTCAGTAGAAAATAGGGTGAATTTCTACATAAAGAGATAGTATTTGTTGAGTAGTTCATAAACACCACTTTCAGTCAAGAACAAAGTCATGTTTGTCTGCAAATTTTGTCTCTACTGCAGAAAAGTATGGACAACAGATGAATTAATGAACCCAGTCATTCAAAGAAGAGCTGTAGAACCAATGGACATTTAATTTTCCAGTCAAGGGGTTTTAGAGAATTGAGTATCCCAGGCTAAGCTGAACTAGGTTTTTTTTAGCGTGTAAATTACATAAAAGAACAGACCAAATCACCACAGCAAGAATTTAACATATTGCATGAACTGGTTTCCAGTATCTCAAAAGTTTTCAGTATGTCTCAGTAAACCCACCAGATATAGTGGAATCTGTGCTTTATTATGAATTATGGAAAATGCCTTTCCAGCATTAGGAGAACCCCAGTTCAGTCATTCATCATATTTAAAGTTTTCACTATCGGCAGCATCCCTTCTGGAATGCTTAAACAGCCCAAGGACCTAGCTGATTGACTGTGCAAGCCACTGTAAAAAAAAGCCAAACCAAACTAAAACAAAACAAAACCAAAAAACCACCAAGCCCCAAAACCACAACAAGATGCAGTTCCTGCTTTAAAAGTTTAGACTAAATAGAAATTAGACAGAAAGTGAATGGGAGAATAAACAGGCACAGAAATGTGTTCCGAAAGAACAAGAATTCAAGACTAAGCCAAGAAAACAATAAAGTATCTCTATAACTAGCTAAAATAATAGATTATTGTGCTTCTTTTTAGTACATCTATATATTAACTATGATCCCAATATCCACAACCATTACAGTATAAGAAAAAGCAGTAACAAAGTGCTTTAAAGCCATTCAAGCATCTGTTTCCCTAAACTTGAGGGAAATACTCCTTTCGCTCTCTGTATTGATTTTAGACATTAACTTTCATCCCAGACCAACCTCAGCTTTATTGTTACTACAATGCTGCTATTTCGTGACAGAAACTACCACAGCTCAGAAACCCTGGATTTCACCAGTGTCATGGCATGAATGCTTTATGCTATAGCCAGGATGCTAATCAGCCACCTCTGCCACATGCTTCCCATTTTTTTAATACTTAAATTCCCCCTCCTGCAACTAGTAATACGAGCTTACTGTACTTTGTGCAACAGTAGAGTTCACTCACAACAAAAGAATGATACACGATTTACAGACAATGATTCAAGCTTCTTATATCAGGCATGTGTTCCTCAAAAGGATTTGTCATGGCATTTGAAAATAACCGTGTGTCTCCTGGTGAAGTCTACCAGCATTTGTCTTCTGTTCGGTGACACAGCAAATCCTTCACAAAATGGTAAATTATGCTCTGGATGACAGTTGCTCCAGTTGACGTGCCAACTGAGCCCACAGTTCTTTCACCTAACAAGAGCTGAGCATATCAACATGTCACAGTACTGCAGAAAGCTTTTGTATGAATGCAGGTATATGAGTTCACAAAGACAATATATTAAAAGATATTTCCTAACCCCATTGTTTTCTCACTTGCTTGGACATCAGAGAAGTGTTTCGTTTCCTGTAACATATGACTTTTATTCTTGTGGCTTTGAAAAATAATTCTGTGGTAGTAAGAACAGTCGCTACCATTTAATGAAGGATTTTAATTTTTTATCACTGACAGACTGTAATGTTCTGTTGAGTCACAGACACCTTTCTTAGTAACTTGGCCCCTTTTTTCAGTGTTGACAATTCCTACTGTTCACAAGTCCATCCTACTTTTTTCATTTCTATGCTGACTTTTACCTTATAGGGACAAAGTTTGCCATGCTCAGAATATGCATATTATGAATTTCATGCTATACTCATAAAATGGCTATTTACTTAAAAAAAAAAAAAAACCTAAAATTTGAGATGTTCTGTCATGGTTTCGGCCAAAAATTGTTTCGGTTTTACTTCAAACCAGGACATGTTCTAATGTTAATAGAAGGTTGTATTTAAAATAACGGTTTTTAAAATAATAAAAAAAAAGTATTTGGATTTTGATTCTCACCTGACACTGACTTCTGTTTTGCTACTTTTCCCAAAGATTTCAAAAAATCTAGTAGGGTCAAAATTTGCTTTAGAATTAATTCTATTTATAACAGCAGCAAAACTCTCCTCAGTAACATAGATCGACTATCTCCTCAGTTACAAGTTTAGAAACATGAAATCCTATCTACCCACTTAACACACACAAACTACTAACAAACTCTGTCCATGACTTCTAAGTTTCTGCAATGAGAAATAGAAGCAAATAACACTGGGGGGAAAAGAAAAAAAAATGAACTTTGTGCTCAACCAAAACATCACTGAAAGCACAGTGTAATTATCTACCTCTCAAATACTTTTTAGTTTACTATTACAATGTTAGATGAATATAATCTTGTTAACTATTTAATCTCCTCCTATTTATTCAGTCAACAAGCGGAAGGTCAAATGTTTGTGTTATAAATCGGGAAGACCTTATAATTCTACAGTAAACTCAGTCTGATTCCAAGAGCTACTGAGCAGATGTGTTCAGTGACATATCCAGGATTTGCAGGTACAACAGCAGTTGCTCAACATTATCCAGTCCCAGGCCCCATGGCATGATCTTTTGGATGGAACAAAGCATACAAGCTCAAATTAAACTTAAGAGCAACTCATAAGTAAAACAGGACATTCTGGAAAATTAATTCTACTGATGGAAATGGGTAAGAGTAATTTGAAGTTAAAATATTTGTCAATGATATTATGTAAGATGCTTTTGTAAAAAATGTTTTTCATTAAAATTAACTTCATTTTCAGTTTTGTACTATATTTCTGAATGTGTTTCAGTTAATTAAGATACAAACATCAAAAGCAACCAAAAATGCCCTGCATCAAACAAACATTGATAAATACCTCCATGCAGTGTGCATATACATACTGCATCTTAAGATTTTACTTTTAGTTGAAAATTCTCTCTGAGACAGGCCTTATATTTACAGCAAGTTAGCCAAAGTGCGTAACTAACATTATTAAGAATTTTCCTGCAGGATTTATATAGGGCATACCACATTTTTATAATATATATAAAATTAACTCACAGTGATCCTAAAAAGCTAAAGCATATTATGCTAATTCTACAAAAGGTAGAAGGTAATTAGCTTGATCATATTATTTTTAAAAATGGAAGAAAACTGTAATTACATCCATAAAAGGATCATCAGTTCCCTAACACCCACTAATTTCCCAACAATTTCAAAAATGAATTTATTGCTTTTACAAGACACCTCTGTGCTTATCGATCTGGTAAGACTAAGTGTATTTTTTCTTTTCACTGAATGCATGCATTGAACATTGCAGGTAAAAATTCCTGCATAGAACAAAAAAAATAAATTTATTTTCTTGTGAGTAAGAATACTCTAGATATTCAAATTCAGTTATCAACTCAAACTCTCAAATGTTTGTGGGAACAGGACAGTAGACAAATTTAAGTATAATGAAAATAGCCCAATTTAAAAGATGAACTGACTTCTTACGGAAAATACTTTGCAGTGTAAGCCCATCATATCTGCGCAATTTATAGTCAAAGTATTTTGATGTGGCAATATTTATTGCTATGAAAGTGGAAAAAGTGACTCGTCAGCTGACTTTAAACAAACGTATCTATTGCTGTGGTGATCAGGTCATTTAAAATTCTTCCTTTTGAATGTGCGTCACAGAGCATGAAGAAGCCTCATGAGGAACTTTCTGGCCAAGGGGATTTACTGGGCCTATTATTCTGCTCCCAATATTTATCCTCTGATTCCGCAGGAATAGCTGTTCCTGGTTCAAGAGTTTCTGATCTAATATGCAAAGCATTTACAATAGTCAGCAAGAAACCCAATATGCTTTTGCCTGTGCACTCTGGAGCTGGTGTAACTTTTCCATTAACTTAAACAAATGCTGCTGTATTTTTAGACCATGTAATTACCCTACATCAGCAGGCTGGCCCTTGTGAAAGTACACTGGAGAAAGATTCGAGCCCTATGTTTCTCTGCTTATAAAACTCTGAAACCCAAGCCCTCGGATGTGGTGATTAATGAAATGCTTCTTGATCATTTGATCTGATCCCACTTGCTGAGGTAAATTGTTTTAGTTTTCCATTGGCATAGATAGGATTTTTTGGTATAATGACTGGAGGGTAAAGACTTCACACTTGAAAAGACATACCACTCTGTGTTAATGGACGACCACTGAGAATTGGAACATGTTTTAACCTTCTTCATTCCTCTCTCAAAGATAAAAGACTACAGAGATATTTTTGTTATGTCCAAAAAAAGTTCCTTGCTTGAAATCCTGTACCAACATCCTGGTAATGGCATTAGCTCTATAACTCTGCTGTTAGAAAACCTCAACAGCTCTGTGATTACAAGCATTTGTCAAGAGGCAACAGGCATTTGGCAATGACAAAATCTGTCATTTTTTCAGAAGTTGGAGTGTGCCAGTCAACAGCTGCATTAGGCTGTCAGCATAATGCACCGCAAAACATCGGCAGATTCACAATGCCACCATTAACACTTTAATTTAATGTTTTGATAACAAGAAGCTCCACGAGGCATACAGTTGGCCTCTTCTGTCATATTAAGTCAGTGCCTACTTCAAATTTGTCTGTACGGAGATTCAACATGGTCACTGTAAAACATGGCCAGGCCATGCTCCATTTGTTATAGTATTTCATTTTCTTTCTTTACTTGTAAAACAAATTGTGGTTTCAGAGATTGAAGAACTGATTTTAAAAAATGGTATTGCCAGGAATACCTATTAAATATACTTCTGCTACCCAAATAAACAAGTCGCTAATGCATTTAAAATTACAGCACAATAAAAAGCTTTAGAACACAAAAATAAACACCTGTAGTGCTTTTGGAATTTTATTGTAGGAGCAACTTCTGCATCCAGCTCCTATGAAGAGTCCTAAGAATATCTCCTACTTTTCTGATCTTATGTCTCAGTGGAATGAGACTACTATTGCAGGAATGAGAATCTCTCAAGTAGGCAGCAACACTCTCACAGCAATCTACTTTGTGTATTCAAGAGCTGTAGCTGTCCAAGAAACATTAGAGAAATGAACATCTAGACCCCTAGGAGGCATACATCTCCACTTAGATGGCACTTGAAACAGCAGGGGATAACATCTCAAAAGGCAGAGCCTCTATGAGTGAGTACATGGATAAAGGTCAGACTGCTTTTAAGGGGAAACATGAGGTTTGAGAGTTGTAATCTACAGTCAGGGTCCTTAGCACTAGGTGGCATAACCTCTGAGGGGGGCCACAAAACTTGCAACGAGAATGCACTGTACAGAAAACTCCCTCTTGGCAGCAAAGGGAAAGGAGGAGAAAACTTTATCCACAGACCTTCACTTTTAGAGATGCATTCATTTCTTTTCTATTCCCTTTGTGAATCTGCTATTCATCAGGATGACTTTTCTACTCCTTCAGAATTTCCTCACCACCTACAAAGCAAGTATTGCCCAGAAACTATACACTAGGCTATGTACATCGAAAACCAGCTGGGAAATATAGCAAGTTGTGTGTTAGGGTATTTAATGGCTTTTGACAAGAAAACACAATCTCATCCTCACTACAAAGCTCAGGGAAGACTTTAAGCCTGCACACCACAGACTGCTTATTTCTCCCCTACATCATTGTGAGCTGTGGGTAATATCAGCACCTCTGAAAATATCAATACCATTTAGCCCATTATTTTTCACAGGGAGCAAACTGTTGTTCATAAAATACAACTTTAGTTACCTACCTACAAGTTTAAAAAGGGTTGACAGTCTGAACTCCTCTGAATGATGGTACTTCACAAGCTCAACTGAAGAGGCTGAAATGTGGATGAAGTATCCTGGTTTTGCAAATGACTCAAAGGAACTGTATCCTGAAAGCCATGTATTCTTGTGAATAATAAATGTAGATCTGTTGTGAAACTCTTCGCTTTTTTTCCATTTAGAAAGAACAAGAGTACTGTTGGAGACCAACTGAAGAAAATAGTTTGGTCTCTCAGCTATTTCAAATGAAATCAAGTTGGAATCTGAAAAAAACACACAGAACTTATTGAGTTGCTGATATATGCATCATAAACTTAACTCATTTTGATATACTGCTACTGATACTAGTAGCATGAGCAACGAAAGCTGACTTTGGCTTTAGCAGTGAAAACAGCCTAGATCTTGTAAGAAAAATATACTATATATGGATTTCAGAGTGCTACATTCTGATGGATGTTTAGTTTACTATATACCCAACAGATTGCAACAAGCAGATTAAGACATTTGCCGACACCAGGATAAAGGAATATAGCCCTGCAGTCACACTAAGCCATTTATTTAATAAAAATAAAAACTTCATCTAACTAGCTTTACAAGTAACATTTGCCATCAGGAATTTATAGCTTAAGAGCTCATCCCTTCATTAAAAATAAATTACAAAAATGTATTTTGCATTCAGCTTTCTATGCAGTCAGATATCTAGCCCTCTCCCTAAGAATGTTAACAGCAAAGTCTGTTTTCTAGCAAATGTACCCACATGATACCTTAACCCTGAAAATAGTACTGCTGATTTCAAGCAAGCCTCCGTACAACCAGTTGCAGAGTGGCAGATCTTGAGCCCGTTACAGGCATCTGTTGCTCACAATATTACTTCATTCTATTTTCCTGTAAACTCTGCTATTCTCTTGAAAACAACCATTAAACTACTGTAAATTCAACTAACCCTCCAGGCCTGGGTAGCACTTCTTGAAAAAAAGAATGCATAGAAAACAAAGGATCTCTACTAAACAAATATACTATCACAATCTGGTATAACACTTCTGGAAGACCAACTTTTTCTGAGCATAAAAGCTTCAGTTAATCTGAAAAACATAGTGGCACTTGTGAATATCTTTTTATTAATTGTTTGTAGCAAGTAGCTACTTGATAAGTAACAATGGACGGTCAGTGTGATTTATAATATCTGCCATATAGCCAATCAGTGCTTTAATGCCCAAAACTTTCCATTGTCTACGATTTGTCTGAAACTGATAAAACACATCAATTTTGCTGAGGGTCCAAAGCACAAAGAAACAATACATCATATAAACGTAGACATGGGTATGAAAAATATTGTACTGATTGTACAAACTGCTCTATGGCCAAATGATGAAATGCCATTCGCTCAAATTGGACTGTAAGGCACAAATTCTGTTTGCCAGGTTAAATTCTGAATGACGGGGTTTGTATATGGGAATAGAACAGTAGGACTGACTTTCCCTTTCCAAACGTAAATTGAACGTAATGTACAACTGTCTAAAAACTATGACTAATAAAAGAAATCTGGCCCCGGATATTCTGTTACATGAGTTCTTGTGTCAGTGCTACAGACAGCAATATTACTAATCAAGTGCTTGTCATTTTTTCAACTGACCCATATCCCTTCTTTAGTTACACAAAGACAGCCACCTTCAGGCTGTCCAACAGGCTGATCAGGGGACCCTGCACAGTAAAACTGTATTGAGACTCATGTTCTGTGGGCTTTAAAGTTGTGTATGCAGACAACTCTAGCATTTAATCCATGTCACAAAGTGCTGAATATATTCTTGTAAGCTTTCGCCACCTGTCTGAAGGTGTGCAAGACTTCCATCTGCTGAATAGGCAACATATTCCTTCAGTGGAAACTTAAGTTGGGACCTTAAGACGACAAATTCACAGTACGCACCCTTACACAGCTCAGGTTAGTGCCAACGGGCATCTCTGTACAAGTGGGCAGACCATGAGTGATGGTGGCAAAGTGAGTGAATTAGGGAGTACTTTTCTTGTATCATTTATCTCCCGTTCTTTCCCATGTCCCAAAACATATATGTTCCCAAACATATATCTGGAGCACTAGGCTACAACAGCAGTTTGGTGCTTCTGAAAGTTGGAGGGGAGAGAAGGGAGGGGGCTGTTGCTTTTCAACTAGAAGTATCTGTTCATAAAGCTACAATCATCTAATTAAACCCAACGAAATGAAAATTTTGCCAGACAACATTAAGGTGTAAAATCAGCTGACACAAAAAGAAGAATCTTGACCCAGGTCTATTCTTAAACATAGGCTCATATTCAAGGGCAGAATTTGCTCTGCCTTATTTAAGCTTCTAGGCTACAGTGACTTTACCATGTGCTTTGGGTTTATAAAGTCCTGAAGTCAGCATAAAGCTCACTGCATGTGTTGGAAGAGTATTTTCTTCTCTCACTGGGAAAACACCACCATCTACCAGTTTCGCTGCCATTACAAACTCTCCATCCAAGTAGCTGACCAGTTTGTATGGGCCCTTTCCCAGAGCTGTTGAGGAAAAAAGAAAAAAAGACCACAATTACTTCTTCATGTCAAGTGTCACAAATGGTTGAGATCTAAATATTACGATACAGAACATGAATAAAAACACATCTCTCCACTCTGAAAATAGCTCTAGGTGCCATGCACTAAACTTTAATGACAATCAAAAAAACAAACTCTTTTAGAAAATACCTACACTGAAAATTGTCCAAAATTCCTAGTTTAAATTTTCAAAATTCATTATTACCTTCTCCTTTCCCTCCCTCTCATCTACTTAAGCTTCATAGTCACCTTATTAAAATTCAGCTGACTCCTCAGTTATTTGAGTTAGAAGTAAACAGTGTTCTACAGACCTCCCTGGAGTCCCTCTAAATTGTTTATTTGTATGGTTGAACTGATTATATTCTTCTTACTATTCTTTAAAAACTATTTTATTAGTGTCCAAAGTGAGGCATTTTACATGGAATAAAAGTTTGTTGTCATCAAATATCGAAAAACTTCTTGAACAGTGGAGATAGAAATGTAACCACTGGGAAGTGAGACAGGAGGAAATCGGCCTTATAAACGAAGGAATGGTCATATTATACCTATAAGTAAAAAAGTCAAAAGCACTCAAAGTTATCATTTCACAAGTCTTACAATGTCACACCTCCTCATTCAGTTCCAATTTCACTGCAGAAAAGTATTTTAGAGTTTATTTTTAAATGTTATTTGACATTTTTTTGTAAATTTATCAGTTAAAGCCAGGCATTTTAGACCAAACCTGAGAAGTTCAACCTCGCTACCACTTTACCCACAAGGCAGGACATGGCAAGCATACACTTAAGGAAGAAGTATTCCAGAACTTCTTGGTTGATAGTTGCAGCTAATACCATAGACCCTTAAAACCTGTTCCAACACGTCAAAAGTTTGGACTGCAATTTGCAGCCTACCCTCATGTTCTGGTTCTCCCTAATCTTAAAATTTCTTAAGAGTTTTGAAATCCTAAAGAAGCTGCACTACAATCAGAGATTTAGATTCTAATGGCATAAATAGGTGGCCAGTTAGGACATAAGCCCATGCTTAGCTAAACATGTACAGCGATGCCTGCTTACCTTCAGTGCAGGGAGTTGAAAAACATTTAAAAAATTACTTAAAACATCTAGTGTTCTGGAAATATTATTAAACATTTAAGTCTCATATCTCAGGCCCATCCAAAACTTGAAAAACCACAGCTACCAGCCGAGAATTTCCCCTTACCAGACAAATGACTTCTGCTCCTGTTTCTCGTAGGACTGGAACTATTTCACTCTGGATGTATGACAAAGTTACATAGAGAAAACCTCTCCCTGGTCTAAGACAGTGTCTTAATCTTCCTGTCTCCACAACTAAGTGGAGAGGTTCTGGGGAATGCTACTATATTTGAGTTAGAGCAGAAAGTCTTCAGCATAGAGATTATTTTTTTTTCCCCATTGGCAGCTCTGAAATATCCTATGTTGAATACTGATGAGCTGGATTAACAAGCAGTAGGAAGATATGAAGTGAGATGTGTACAATAACCATGTTTGTTACAAGCTGGTCACATGCACAACTCTCCACTATTTCAACTAATTTCTGTGAGTTCAGTAACAACTAATTACATACTTCAAAAGTATATGTTATCATCTAACTTCGCTACTACCACAGATGTTAGAGGCACTGCACTTTCCATCTGTTACAACTGCAATAAGATTATCTAGTATCAGACTGTATTTCATTTATAAAATGAAACAAACCATAAAGGAAACATAAAACTGCAACTCACTTCTTATATTTAACTGGCCCTTATTTAAATTAATTTAAAAGCTTAAATAGTGATTTAGATAAAATTCCACTGCATTAGCAATTTGACCCCACTCAAAAATCTTTTCAGCAGCCTGTATATTAGAAAATATAAAAGTTTCTTGGCCATATCGTTTGGGTCTGGCATGTTGCACAAGTCTCTCTAAATTTAAACTCAGTCCCTCTCTGAGATCTTTCTGGGGTGAGCTGCTGCAATATGGACTTTAACAGAAGACTGAAATATCATGAACCATCTGGCTAGACAGGTTTCTACATGAGCTTGATTAAAAGAGATATAGAATAAATAGCAGGAGTCCTGCCCATTCCTCACATCAGGCTGGCTTGCAGTGTTTGTATGTATACAACGTCAAACTATCCAGACACTCGCAATATAACTTTAAAATAGACTGAATATAGATTCCAGTGTTAACACAGCAGTACAGCACCCAGTGCAGATTTGTGATTTACTCTAGCACCTTGCGCAAGTTTTTCACCTCTCTGAGAGCCATTCTAATGCAGCAGCAATGCTTGTCACTCAGGAACTTAAAGCTAGGTCAGATATTCCTACACAGAGAGTTATTCCCCATGCAGGCACAAAAAAATTGAAATATCTTAAGAGCTACCTCCCTCTGGAGGCTGCACAGGAGATCATGATTGGTTTAACAGACCCACTGGCTATCAGTTTTGAACTGCTATATGCCTTAAACAAGTAATGCCGCTAGTACTATTGGGTTGAATAGTCTATTAATTACTTAATGATTTAATTGTTTAATCATGATCCTTAAATGCAAAGAAAATTAGTTTAACACGTATTTTTGGGAAAGGCCCAGGAATAAAAAAAAGATTATGAAATTAAAACCCTTCGAAAAAGCAAAATAAACCAGTAAAATAGAGTCCTGGCTATTTAAATAATATAATCATTTGCAACTGTTTTCATTAACAGAATTACTTTTACAAAGTATGAAGACTTATGTAAAAAAACCAAAGATTCTACTGACATTTTATCAGCTCCTTTAGAACTTACCTTTGTTGAAATATTCGCAATCATAAGCTAAAAAATAAAAAGAAAAGAATTGCAGTTGCAGGCATTCAGCAGATAAACAGGTTTTCTATTACCCTTTACAATTAAGAGGTAAGCCAAATACTTGGCCAAGTTAGATTATACACAAACATTTATTAAGAAAAAAAATATTGCCAAATATTTACTTTACTGCTTTAAATAAAATATTAATTTAAAATACACTGATTTAAATAAAAATATTGTTTTCTAGCAGGAAATACTAGGTTTACATACTTAGAGCTGTCTTTTTGTGACCTCTAGTGGTCAAGACTAAGCTGTGCTGTCTTTCCATACTTGCATTAAAACACACTTCCATCAAAAATTAAGAGTTACCCTCTCACTCTACGGCAAATTTGCTGTGTGACTTTGATCAAGCTGCATACTCTCTGTGTGTAACTGCAAAGTAAGAAAAATTGTTGTTTCCTTCCATTCCTTGCCGATTTTTATTGTATCTTTGGAGAAATGACCATCTCCTGTTACGCATTTGCACTAGGTGCCATAGAAAAGGGGCTCATATCTTTTTACAACTTCTAAGCATTGTTGAATAGAGATACTAAGGTAATAAAGAAGTCCTGTTTAAAAAACTACTTGTTTTTTTTCAGAAGACCTTTATATTTTACACTTGCTCTGAGGGCAGTGGTAAGGCAGCTATGTTTCCTAGACCCTGTTAAGAAGTCCTCCTGAAGATGGAAATTACTTGAGCTGTAGACTTTGTAACTTTGGTTTGGGGGATGCATGCCGTATCCTAATATAGACTTCCCATGACTTTTCCTTTCACATCATAGGACAAGGAATTAAAAACAGTGGAGTACCACCCACAAATATGGAAAGAAGCACATAAACCAGCTAGACCAAAATGAACACGGAGGGCAGTGAGATGCACCCACTCATCTTCCTGCCAGTGTGGCTGAGTGATTAAATCCATGGCCCCACATCACATGAGATTGAGTTTTCATGTCTAGGTCTCATGAAAGCAGGCAGTGGCAGCCACTGGCGACGCTAGTTAAGCGAACTTACGACACACTCTAGGGGACCTCCAGTCTACAGCAACTCCATGCTGGCAGCACTGATGGGCATATGCTGATACACTTGTACAGAAACATTCACAGTCACCTCCTTGGTTACAACCACACGTATCTGTCAAGCAGTTTGAGTAAAACCAGGTGACATCAATCTGTAAATATAAATATCGCTTATCAAAAAAATATCATAGAGACACTGGCAACAATCACCTCAATAAAAAGTTACAACTCTTTCAAAATCTAATATAGAAGACTTTGAAGTATTAAGATTTTAATTTAAATGTTTCCTGAAATAGTACTTAGTAACCCAATTAAATCAACAACCCATTAAGAACACGTACATAAAGATGTTGGTGTGGGCTTGTGTTTCTTACGGTTTTATAATATTTAAACCATAATAAACTACAAAGAAGCTTATGAAATAAGATAAACTCTCTCTAAACTGAACACAAATCAATACATCTCAGAAGTGTTAAGAAAGGTAGATATATATGAAATGTAAGAAATAATAAAGTAGATGGAAAACTCTTCACAAGAGAGTGGTTCATTCTGTGCATATTAGACAATTTCACAGGTGAATTTGTGATTTTTCCCTTAGATTATTTTGAAGTCTTAAGTGATAAAATTTCAAAGAAAACTGTCAGTTATAATTTGCTTATTGAATTATTACACGTTCTACACAGATTGACACTTGAGTAATACTTAAACACTTACGAGGAACGTAGTTCATACCTACCTTATACGGTGGACTAAACCATGTTACATTAATGCAACTTTAACATCAGCTTCCACTTTCTTCCAAAATAATAAACAAAGCAACCCTGCAAGATTCCTGGTTGTCTTTCCTATGAAATCTCCTTTCTCCCTAAGAACCATTCTGACACTTCTACTCTAAGCCATGCACACAGTCTCAATACCTGAGCATATGTCATTTTCCATATAAGACATAGCTCTGGTCCCCCCACCATTCTCCAACTGAACCCGAGCCTGTTGACGGTGAGAGCAACTTGAATGGCTCATTTATTCCCTTAGGTGGTTGCCTGAGTGAGGCAATATATGCATATTTTTCTAGGAATGAGTTCTTCACATCTGACAGTGCCTAGCAGAAACTGTCAATTTATTTAAATATGCCTGAAAAAGTGTGTGTGCTATGTAATACACTTGAGCAAAATAGAGCAAATGGCTATGCTTATGCAAATAGTGCTTGGGATGAAAAAAAAAAACCACCACAACACAAATTTGATATAATTTTATCTGCATTAAATACAAAGGAGAACTAATAGGTCTACCTAGATTGTAGAATGCTAAACTGGCACCAAAGTAGCTTACTGTCTTGGTCAGCTAAGTGCAGACAGTCCAGTTAAATATTCACATTTTAGAATCAGAATAGGTATGGGTTAGACTTTCTCCGTGTTCTCTTTCGCTGCACTAGTCAAAATTACTATGTTATGGAAGACAAGATGAAGATTTAAAGTTATGCAAGTTGAAGAGTGAAGTTTCTCTCCAGTGATACATCCACTTTCACATCTTTCTAAACGTGACCACAACTCACCACTGGATGGCAAGCTTCAAATGCTTCACTTAACAGTATTCCACATTCCTTCTTGGCAAATGGCTCTCTAAGGGGATTCAAACCGCATGGATTTCGAATGTCAGAGCTGTCAACACACTTAACCAGAAAGCAAAGTCAAGGTGAGAAACTTGTTTCATAACCACTTTCTGTTTGAATTTGTGAAGCAAAAGGGTTTTATTGTTTGTTTCTTTTTTTTTAAAAAAAATAAAGTATGTAAAACACAAAACAAACGCATTGTTTATGAAACTAAAGCCAAACTAAGATATGGAATTAATAGGGGATGCTAATTTGCAGAAGAGGAAAATTACACAATCTGAAGAAATGTTTTATTTGTCTGAGACCAGCAGAAAAACACATACGCACATATAGGTCTAAAAACAGCTGCCATGCAGTCCCAATCTGCAGCCTTTACACCTGTGTAGCCTAGCTTACATAAAGATCACTTGGACAACATATATTAGAAGTGTCAGAAATCAGATCTTTTTACTCTAACTACTAAGACGGAACATTTATATGAACATTTCTAGACACATGACGTCAAAAAAAGTTCAATTTTAACTTTACGGCATATGGAAAGAATATTTTTTTCTTTCCATTGATATGGTTTCACAGTTAAATATTTCCTAGCTATGAAAGATCAGCTAAACAGACAACACAGCCCA
This sequence comes from Numenius arquata, assembly GCF_964106895.1. NCBI lineage: Eukaryota > Metazoa > Chordata > Aves > Charadriiformes > Scolopacidae > Numenius > Numenius arquata. The sequence continues at coordinate 18,465,834 of NC_133581.1, forward strand.
AAGTGAACCCACAATTCTTTCATTACATAAAAAAAAAATGGCTACTTTACTGTTCAAATGTCTTCAAAAATACTTTTAGATTCAGAATACTGTACAGCACTTTTCTCTATACTACAGCACAATGTAGGAAAAAAAAGTGATTTTCTCCTTAATAGATTACGACATCTGTAAGAACCATTGATATTGCCATACGCATTGCTGCCTGACTGATACTTCTAGGAATGAATTTTTGAACTAATTCTAGATAAATTATACAATGTAACAGCAAAAAATCTACTAGCAAACACGTTTTTTTTACTAGGTACCTCTACAGCTGTCCAGCTGTTTCCAAACTCTTGTGAGTTTGTTAATTCAAAATTATCTGGAGTCCTCAATTCATTTACTGTCTTCAAATCAAAATTTCCACATAATCCAGTCAATTCACCCTGGGGAAAAAAAATACAGGCATATGTATATGTATGTGTATGTGTATATATATATAATTAAAAACATGTTTCCACATGACACAAAACACCACCGGCCATGACCATTTCCAAAACTTGCTTTTTAAGTTCCTGTCTTCAGTTGCTTAATTATAGATCTGTCAATATTTGATCCTTTTCACAGCTAAATTTCATCCAGAACAGTTCAGCTCTTCGTGGTAACACAGTTATGGAAAAGATTTTTTTTTTTTGACAACGTCAATATTATTCCCTTTCAACGAAGTATCTCCAAGCCTTTGAGAAATGAGATGACCTTTTGTTCAGAGAAGTGACCTATTTGCTATGTATGTGCTTTTTTATGCTTCAGCAAAATAACGTGTGCACCAGTCATATAAGGAATGAGTACTGAAGGAGAATGTTGCCTCAAAGATAATTGCTTCTGTTGTTACAGAAGTTGGACAGTAAATAGCGACTAAAAATTAAATACAAACAAATATTTTAATGGACAAGGTAATTGAATGCTTCTCTCCTTGACTCTGCCACTGAGTTCCTCCCTGATTTCTGACACATTGTCTATTACCTGAATAATTATAACATGTCTTGCTTAGTAAGACTTACATAAATATCTCAAAGAAATAACAATAAGAATGTTGACTTCCACTTACCTGCCACTGATGACCCATCTGGACATGAACTGTTGTTCTCTGATCCCAAAGAATGGTGATGTGCTCATGAGGAAAATGAACAACAGTGAAAAATCCAGCTTTCCATAACTGCATTTTTTGTAGTTCATCTATGTAACTAGATAAGCTCTGTTCAAAATAAAACATGGCAGCTTATAATGGAAGTAATGTCACAAAATGTTCACTTGACAGAAAATGAAACACCTAAATAAAACAAGCGACACAGTTCTCAGACAGAAATCCAACAGCTAGCAGAAGACCGCAGAGGGATATGTATAAATGCTTAAACAAACGTGGTCTGGATTTTGGTTGTGAACTGTGTTGTATTTTTACGATTTTCGTATTTTAAAAATTGATTTTATATCAAATTTACAGGAAGGATAACAGCAACTGGACCAAAGATTAAAATGTTAATGGTTCATCCGGGAAGTAAAAAGGTCTTAAGGTTCCTGGTTATAATTTTCACTTAGTTATACATCATTGCATTCAGAAGGTCTTAGCCACGCTTTGTTTGCATATGGATAGGTATAAAGATCCATAGAGCGACTCCTTGAAATAAGTGGCACAGTAAGTATTTACTAATTAAAGGAAAAAACACTCAGAAGTACATATGCTACCTTTTGATTAGTGTTAAAGACTGAAACTTACTGGATTTCCAGTTTCATCATCAAATATTAAAAAAGATTTTCCAACATTAATGAAAATGTTTTTTCTGCAAATGATTCCAGTATTAAAGCAGTTAATATTCTCTATAATAACAGAAAGACTGGTTGAAGAAGTACCCTGAAGAAAAGAGAAAAGAAATAGCCACTTTTAAATACACTAATATAAGTATGTATATTGTTATATAGTTCAGTTAACAGAAACTTCAGTGTACAATTATTAGGTTATGTATGATTCAAAGTCCAAGCAACATCAAAGCTTAAAAAACAGTATGTAGGACTCAATAAAATGTAGATAGGAAAAAAGTAGAAGGGTAGTATTTAACAGATAGTTTTTAAATCCAGTTTTAGAGAGGCTTTAAAAAAAGTCTCACCTTAACCAGGTAAACCTTACAAGTTCCAACAAAGTCAAAAGTTAGTCCATCAAACGTTCTGTAATGCCGATCCCCATACGCAGTACACATGGATGGGCAAGGATGGAAGGTGCATTGAAATGATCCATGCTGGCAAACGCTGAAAAATGTATGACCAATAATGGTAATTTCAACTGTAACCACAGACAAATGATTACAGCTATTGCATTGAGAAGCAAAACTAAAAAGCCACGCAAATATGACGACTGTGGACAGAAGCAAGAAGCATTTTGAAATGTTCACTAGAAACAGCATGTGTAAGTTGATTCTCAGGGAAGGGGGAGAGTGGGAGGGAATGTACATATTGAACTCATACAGTTTGTGTTTCTTCCAGTTAAAATGTATAGGTTCCAAAAAATATAGATACCAAAAGGGCATTTCTTTTGTTGAAACAAGAAAACAAAAAATGTCAAAGTAATTTATTCTCTAGTAACTCACATCAATACTGTGCCACAAAGATAAAGCTTTCTTTTTCAGCTTCTCACAGAACATTTGTTTCTATACGAGCTGAATCTTAAAAATCAACAAGCAATGCGTCTTATTACTCAGTCTTTATTCATTTTCTGCTTGAATGATAATTTCACAGAAATACAAAGGAAAAATTTTAGTAGCACTGTTTTGGTGCTTAGGTTCCTTAAAAGAATCGTGTTTTGGGTTGCTGGGCTTTTTTTTTTTTTTTTTTTTTCAGATGCCTAGGTACTATCAACCCCAAACCCTAGACTAACAGTCTAGGGGCTTCCAGAATAGTTCAAGTTCTGTTTATGGCCACCTTAAGCATCAAAATGCTTTCATCACACATCCACCAAGTGACAGATCTTTCTGAATTACCTTTGTTTTGTAACTGCCTAACAGTGAGGTTTTGCAGCACTAGATACTATGTCTCTTTCTGTATCACCCTCTTACAATCTAAATAACTTTTAAAGAAATGACATAAGATTTATAAATAATTGATAGAATTTCATTTCCTGTATCCACAAGTAATTTTTAAAATGTTATTTTTTATGTTTCTAAATCACCTGGACACTTAAAAAACTTCCCTCGATAAAGATAGTAGAGCTGGTGCCCTGGTATAGCTCTACTACACCTATATTTATAAATATAGATTGAACTAGATACAGCATGCAATATAATTTTGGCACATATCTAAGCTTATTTTCAAAAATATTGAATTTTGAATTTCCTGATAAGATGAATGCTTCACATTTTACAACTAAAGTATTAATTTGACTTACAGAAATATTTTATAAATGACTTATGTTTGGCATCTCATATACTGAAACACCAGGCAGTGTGAAATTTTTTTGTCAGTATAACTTTCTGTCAATGTAACTTTTCTTTTTCTGATCATATTATCATGGCATCAGAACACTGCTGTTTTCAAAAGAGCAGCAGTTATCTAGAAAATCTAGGCAGCGCCAACTACAAGCAGCATCATGGTTCCTTCTGTTCCCTTACCACATAACTTGCACCAACCTGGAGTAATTTTCCAAGACTCCATTTATCGCATCGTTGATTTGGCCCACTGCTTGTGTTTTGTATAACTACATATATAAATACACTAAGCACATGTCTAAAGTAAGTCAAAAGCACAACGTGTGAAAAGTGTTCCTTGCACCAAACACAACTAGATAGCAGTGGGACTCACCCAGCTAACTCTAGTCACCTTTGAGTGGTACCTAAGGAGGAACATAATCAAGCTAATAGAGAGAGGGGCAAACAGAAGAAATCGTATTTGGACCAAAAGAATAAGTGCTGCTTCTCATGCTCTAAGACATTAGGTTTTAGTTTTACTCTTGGCCTCTTCAAATCCTCCTCCCCATGCTGGTCTATTAAGGGCTCGTGCAGAACCATTTCTTAACTTGTACAGAGTAGGGAGCTCCTTTGCATACTTTCTTTTTCAGGAGTCTTAACACATTTCCACTCAGAAGGAAGGGCTTAAGAGGTACACAATGTCTTCAAAGTCCTCTGCACCAGTCCTGTTTCATACTAAGTAAACTAACATTTAGTTATCAGAATCTAGACAGTCCTAGTTGGAAAAGCAGAGTTACTAGCATCTTCCAAACTTGGACTAGATTTTTCTAAAAAAGTATTTCCAATAAGTATTTGTTTAAGAACACAGAAGGCCCTATTCAGCAGATCACAGAAACTAACCATCATTTGCTCAGCAGTCTCAACATATGACAGAAAACCAGCACAGCTAACTGCACCGCCCATCTTGCCTTGCCCAACACGGCACCAAAATGCTGCACTGATACCTTCAGTTATTGCAACCACCTTTTGTGTTTCATCTTGCCAGCACACGCTAACAATTTCAGGCAGTTTCACTAAAAACTAAACTTGGGAAACCTAGAACTACAGCTCAGCCACACCCCAGAGCTTGGGTTGAAAGTTCCTGGCGCTCCACTGGTAGTTTTGCCAAATTGAGAAATGATTTTATTTGCCATTTTACTGTTCAATAGACAAACCAGGTTAATAGTTATGTTGTTAATACTACTTTCTAGATATAAGTAAGATGATATTTGGTATCAACGCACAGTATTTCTGTGAGCAAAGAAACACTGAAGTCATAACTGCTATAAGTGCCTGAGAGCCTTTGTTTGCACAGGAGTTTTGCTTGTGCAAAGCACGAGAATACCACACGTTTTCCCTGGACATATCAAATACACCCCTGCCTACACACACAGCAGTCTCAAAGACTTTACACATTTTGTATCAAGCAGAGCTTGTTGCAGACTTCCCATCTGTCTGTGGACAACTGATTGCCAAAAAGCCATTATCACTTAATTTGTCTTTGCTTCTGGACATAGACTAGAAAAGCCATGACAACCTTATGGATTTGTACTGGAATTAAAGGGCCTGGCCTCAGAAAAAAATGCCTTTCTGCCTGCACTGCTGCTGCCTTTGGTGAAGTCTCATACAGATTAAATGGGATATAATAGTGCTTTCGGATGCAAGCAATCCCACACCAGGTCCAATTGAAGAGGCCTTTGAAAATAAGGGGGTGAATAACCCGGGTCGCTTTACCTGCCTGCCCAGTGGAGATGGCTTGTAAGTCGCTTCACCAGTCGACCAAAGGGCTACAAATATCTTCTAGAGCAGATACTGAGGACCTGACGAGAGGCAGAGGTAGGCAGTCAGCACAAGGCTGGAGGGGGCAACGACATCCAGACAAGGCAGTGATTAGTGCTGACTGGACAAGCCTTCACCACACTAGGCTATACTGAGCTGTGCAGGCCAGGAGCAGTAGTTTACCAGGTGACACCAGTTAAAAGTTCCTGGTAAGCTAAAAGAAAGGGGCAAAAGGAAGGAACTGCTCTGCAGAAAAGCTGGAGGCTACACCACTACCATAGGTATCTTGAGGCTTGACAGTACTGCTGATTTTTCTGAGGCTGTGGTTAAGACAAATAGCGCTGTTTAGTGCCAGCTTGCACCATTCAGCAGTGGTCAGAGAAGAACACAGGCAGGGACCATCAAGAAACAAGTTTGTTTCAGGATCATGCAAATGTAGTATATTTTCACATCTTAGCTCTTGTAAAGCTTATTAAAATGGTAGCGTAACATGTTCTACTGAGAGTGCTCAAGGAAACTTCACAGAGTAACATACCTATAGGTTCTGTACTGCATTTACAACACTGGACAGTAAAAGGAATAGGTTTCTGCATGTATTTGGGTGATCCTATCAACCCTCGTCTATTAGAACAATTCCTTCTAAAGCTGAACATCAGTTATCTTATCCACACACGTAATATTAGCAACCAATTTATCTGTTACTATGCTCAGTACATGATGTTGCTCAGTACTCTCAATTTATCATTGTGTATACTTATGGCCACAGGGTTAGGTTTTGGGTTCTCAGACTGCTCAGATTCAATGACAAATGTGAAAATAAACAAGTAAAAAGCTTTAACAAATATCACTCACATTGCAGTATTTGAAGGATTTTACCTGTACTTTAGGAACACTGGCCAAGGAATATTAGTTTAGATTACCTTGATAATTAAAAAAATTTTCCTAAACCAAGCTTTTTTTAGAAAAAAAAAAATCCCAAACATTTTGTTACATAAAAGCTCCTTGAAACAACAAACTCTAAATAAATGTCCCTTTAAAAACTCTTTGAACAAATGTAAATACAAAATCAGGGTAGATGATTTACCAGAATCTGGTGTGAAAATTATGATTAAAAACCATGAAGGAATAATCAATCCATAAACAAACAACTAAAATGAAAAAATCACCTAAATAGATCTTTGCTTACCATGTATGACAGGACGAAATGACTTTGTCACCTGGAAAGTATTCCTTTCCTTTCCATGAACATGGGCATTCATCTGCATCCAAGCACACATCCCCATGTTTAACAAGACTATCAAGAAAAGAACAAAAAATATACATTCAGCAGAAGTACACCTAGTATCTAGATACAAATATATTTTCCTAAGCTTTTAAATGATTAGCATTATTATTACTGAAAACAAATAACATTTAAAATCTTCTGAAATTGAACAGGCACAGTTTTATTAATAATTATGAGTCATTTAGTAATTTCCTTTCACAGGTACCTGCATATTTTATCTTTAGTAAGTGCTAGCATGTTGGGCACTAGGCCTTTAACCATTAACCTTGTGAAGACTTACTCATTAACATACAAACTTTAAGGTCAGGGAAACAAAAATTTTCCAGACCTCCTCTAAATTCCACCATATTTCTTATAACTCAGCCTTATATTTAACTAAAGCCAAGAGATCTTCCAGGACATGTGGGAGCCATCACGCCCCTTTGCTCTAGTGGTATATACTCTTATTATCAAAAAATCAGTGGCTTGCTTATTCTAAGAATTCTTAAATGAGAATTTCTTTTTGTTCTCTTTTCTTCACCTGATATAAAGAGCCACATTCCTATAGCTGTAGTCACACATCTTGCTCTGTGAATAATTTAATCAGTATCAAAACAGCTGACTGCACAAAATTGAGTATGTATTTCTGTACAACTGGGACCTCCATGCAACCAATCACAATTATACTTAACTTTATTGGCAGAAATATCCTCACAGCATTCAAAGGAGATGTTCATGATAACACAGACAACCATAGGCATAGCTATTTACAGTTCAAGACTAATGCTATAAATTTGTGCTTATAATCAAAACTCCTACAGTAAAAGATAAAAACTGAAAGTTAAAAAAAACAACTGTAAAAAAAGATACCAATAACAGAAAGAAGAGAGGCATTCTTGCCTGGCAAGACTAAATAAAGAAACTAGTTTGAATTTTAAAGTAAAATATTTGTGGCTTTTAATAATATCCATGCACCATACAAACTACAATTATCCTTGTTTCAGCATGCTAAGATTTAAAATGTATTTGTATGGGGAAATATAGTCTCTAAAAATGATACTATTGGGCTGATAAACTTTTTTCTTTTTCAAGGGAAGTTTGTTTGGAATCCCAGTACCTCTCTGTAGTAATACAAATTTTAAACAGGTTTTCCTGTGTTCCTAACAGTTTTCTGAAGAAAACCGGTTTGGCTTTATTGATGTTTAGCACTCAAATTTGGGCAAGACACTGCATGATAGACAAATGACCATAGATATAATGCATATCCATGACAAACAAGGCGATGACACTGTTTTGTTTCTCTGGTATCCAAAAGGAAAGATTTCATCACTACGTTTATCATGGAACATTTTATTTACTTATATTAACGAACTGGGAATTTGCATACTCTGACTTAGACTCTTCAGTGTGTTATTTATCAGACAGAAATTTACAACTCTGTAGCTCTTCTTAATAAGAATGTGCAGACATCATAAAAACTCCTCCCTCATTAAACTGAAAAATTGTAATCGTACCCCAGGATATGTGAAGTGTTCTTTGTAATCCACGCTCATTTCAACCACTGTGTCACTTGAAGACAATCAACCATGACACTGAAATTCCTGCTGTTTTAAAGCTGCTCAGAACCAAACATGGCACATTCTGACACAAAGAGCATCACACTGACAAGGTAATACTAAATGCAGTATTTTCCCCTCATGTTAATACCCCAGCTAAAACAAGTGATAACAGCTTTCTCTCTTGTAGAGCCAAGCAATGGATAGATTTCAATGATCTAAGAATTCACCACAAATACCCTACAGAGAGGCTTTGCCCAGCTCCTCTTTGAAGTATCAGATATTTTTCTTGACACCTGTGCTTACTGTCCAACCTACAATGAACTGCAAAGACACAAGGACAGCTATCACACTTCACCGTGCTGAGTATTCAGTTTCTTTACTATCTCGTTATTACCTATAGCTTTGTTTATTCACATACACACAAACATCTAAATAGTCTTGGTAAAGGCATCATTAGAAGCATTGTGTCACCTGGGAGTCAACAAACATTTTTCTGCTTCTGCAAAGCCCACAAATCCGGACCAGAACACTAAAAAAAATAACCCTCTCACAGCTTCCACCAGAGCAGTTTTCAACAGGCTGTCAGTCACACAGCTCTTCTCCCTCCCTCGGGCAACAGCCTACCGCCAACAGATTTATACAGCCACAAACACTTTTGCCCTAATAACAAAACTGCTCTGAGGGTTTCACAAATCTTCCTACGAAGGTCTGTAATCGGGTTTTAAGGGAGGTAAAAAGAATGAAATAAGTAGCAAGTAACATTTTTAACACCAGAATTCCACCACCACCCATGACTTCCCTAACCAGGAAACAGGATAAATACATTTTTAAAAAACAACAGATGTTGATAACATTGCAGTAGCACCTAATGGTTTCATTATAGTTCACTCACTGCCTAGACAGGGAGAGTTACTATCTTCCTGCTGAATGTTTTCTCACTTGTTCGGGGAGCTTTTTACAGTTCACCTCTTCTTCCCCCTGCCCAGTTTATTATAAAGAAATATCAAGTAATTTTGCAGAATGCTTGAAGGGGTTTTAGTATCCTGGTTGTATCCTCCTGTGTAACAACTGATTTTGACACTTCAACTGAGTTAGTGAGACCCCTGCACTTCTGCAGTTTTACCCTGTATTAGGAAGCCCCGCTGCAGTCAGCTCTACCATCAGCATCCTACTGGTAGTAAGCAAAGTAGGCCCTAAAAAAGAAAATCCACAGAAAGAGTAGCAGCAGCTTAAAGACCCAAAGTAAGAAAAACAAGAGTGAGATGTAGAATGACATCTACATCTAGGGATTCATCTAGATTCCCATATTCTCCGATCTTTTCCACAAAGTCCTCTGAAAATTTGGCTCATCCATTGCCTGTGCCTCCTCTGAAGTCTTCTTGAGCAAAAAGAAGCTCCTGCCTCAAACACCTTCTATTGATTGCTGTGGACAGAAAAGAGCAAAATTATCTCTCAAGTGTAATACTCAGACCTGTGTAAAACCTGGGTATAGGTTTTAACATAACATCAGAGCAAAGCAGGAGAGGGGCTCTGTCTTGATTTCTCTCATTCTAAGTAGAAAAATACTATGGGGATTAAGCAAAGTGGCTGAAAGAACAAGGGTAAGAATACTTCTTATTAACACATTCTCTCCCCCTCCCCCCAATGTTTTCTTTTTTAGTTTGTGTTGTAGGGAAAGAATACAAAAAGAGGAGCAGGGACTGAAGACTGTCAGAAAAGAGGGTTTGAAGCAGGGGCCTCTCCCACCCTGCTCAGAGTCCCATCAGGCCTATTAGGTGGGGGTCATCTCAGAAAGCACCTGCAGCTCTCACAGCTGCATAAGGAAGTGGCACACACTGTGTCATTATCAAGTAACACATATTCCAAGGCAAGACAGAGAAAGGAAGGCTGGGGTTTGTACTTTGTCCCAGCCTATTTCACAAGTAAGTACCACCTGGACTGTCATTGTATTGGTGTGACATTCAATACCTTTCTACATCACCTCAGCTGCACCTCATCTCTACCAATGCTACTTCAGGGTTACCACTTCATTTTTTTCAAATATTCAAAGTTATCAAAGTTCAAATATTTTTAATTAAGCATAGTGGATTAAAACTTCTCTCCACATGCCCTCAAATAGTACCATTTTCTTCAAGAAGACTCTGGGGGCAATTTAATGCTAAGAATCATGTAAGGCAGGACTCCATGAGAAAGTGAGATACCAAGAAAAATGCCATTTTTTAATGGCCAAGAGGACACTACTAGCTGTTCCTGATCTATCATCACTGGTTCTTCTGAAAAGAATTGTAGACTTCAGGGGTATGAGCATGTATTTTATTAATTAATTATGCTTTTGGGGAACAAATGCATATTTGCACATGCATGTCAGAATACACTCCTGGTCTCTGAATTCTTCATCTGTAGTAAAAAAGTATGCCTAACATTTTTAGAGCTGAAGCAGTTCAACATCAAAGATGACTCGACCAGAGCTGGTGGCTCAGTGGACTAACTCATCATTGCCGGTAAATAGCAGCACCAGTTTTGTTTTTTTTACTGTCTGATCAAGTACCTGCTTGAATTGTAGTAGAGATTAAAAAAAGAAGCAAAACAAAACCAAAAGAGATGATTCAAGATCCTGGGGGCAGGTGATGTTACAGTAGGAGTCTGCTACAGGCCACCAGATCAAAGTGACAGCGAGGATGTGGCCCTCTACAAACAGATAGGGGCAGCATCGCGCTCACACGCTCTGGTCCTCATGGGGGACTTCAACCACCCCGACATCTGTTGGAAGGACAACACAGCAGAGCACAGGAAATCCAGGAAGTTCTTGGAATGTGTCAATGACAACTTTCTTCTGCAAATAATAGAGGAACCAACGAGGAAAGGAGCAGTGCTGGACCTTGTCCTCACCAACAAGGAGGGGCTGGTTGGGAATGTCAAATTCAAGGGTAGCCTCGGCTGCAGTGACCATGAGATGATAGAATTCAAGATTCATAAGGCAGCAAGGAGGGTGCGCAGCAAGCTGGCTACCCTGGACTTCAAAAGAGCAGACTTTGATCTCCTGAGAGATCTGATTGGTAAGGTAGCGTGGGAAAAAGAACTGGAAGGGAGAGGGGCCCAAAAAAGCTGGGTGGTATTTAAGGATTGCCTCCTCCAAGCTCAGGAGAGGTGCATCCCAAAAAAGAAGAAATCGGGCAAAATAGCCAGTAGGCCGGCGTGGATGAACAAGGAACTGCTGGACAAACTCAGGACCAAAAAGGAGGCCTATAGAGGGTGGAAGCAGGGAAAGGTAGACTGGGAAGAATACAGAGAAGCTGTCCGAGTCACCAGAAACCTGATCAGGCAAGCGAAAGCCCAGGCAGAACTAAATCTAGCCAGGGATGTGAAAAATAACAAGAAGAACTTCTATAGATATATCAAGGATAAAAATAAGACGAGGGAAGCTGTGGGTCCCCTCCGGAAGGAAACGGGAGACCTGGTCACCCAGGATATGGATAAGGCTGAGCTACTGAATGACTTCTTTGCCTCAGTCTTCACTGGTAAGGGCCCTAACCACACTGCCCAAGTCACGGAGGGCAAGAACAGGGGCTCTGGGAATGAAGAACCACCCACAGTACAAGAAGACGAGGTTCGAGACCTCTTAAAGAACCTGAAGGTGCATAAGTCCATGGGACCTGATGAAATCCATCCACGGGTCCTGAGAGAACTGGCGGATGAAGTTGCTAAGCCCCTCTCCATCATATTTGAGAAATCGTGGCAGTCTGGTGAAGTTCCCACTGACTGGAAAAAAGGGAACATAACTCCAATATTCAAAAAAGGGAACATAACTCCAATATTCAAAAAAGGAAACAAAGAAGACCCGGGAAACTGCAGGCCGGTCAGTCTCACCTCTGTGCCTGGCAAGATCATGGAGCAGATCCTCCTGAAATCCTTGCTAAGGCACATGGAGAATAAAGAAGTGATTGGAAACAGCCAACATGGCTTCACCAAGGGCAAATCGTGCCTGACAAATTTGGTGGCCTTTTACAATACTGCCACAGACTTGGTAGACAAGGGCAGAGCAACTGACGTCATTTACCTGGACTTATGCAAAGCATTTGACACTGTCCCGCACGACATCCTGGTCTCAAAATTGGAAACTCATGGATTCGATGGATGGACCACTCGGTGGATAGGGAACTGGCTGGATGGCCGCATCCAAAGGGTTACAATCAATGGCTCAATGTCCAGGTGGCGGCCAGTAACGAGTGGTGTTCCGCAGGGGTCGGTACTGGGACCAGTACTGTTTAACATCTTTGTCGGTGACATGGACAGTGGGATAGAGTGCACCCTCAGCAAGTTTGCTGATGACACCAAGCTCGGTGGCGCAGTTGACACACTGGAGGGAAGGGATGCCATCCAGAGGGACCTAGACAGGCTGGAGAGGTGGGCTCGTGCAAATTGCATGAAGTTCAACCAAGCCAAGTGCAGGGTCCTGCACCTGGGACGTGGCAACCCCAGGCACAAATACAAGTTGGGTGGAGAATGGCTGGAGAGCAGCCCCGAGGAGAAGGACTTGGGAGTGCTTATGGATGAGAAGCTCAACATGAGCAGGCAGTGTGCACTGGCAGCCCAGAGAGCCAACCGTGTCCTGGGCTGCATCAGGAGAAGTGTGGCCAGCAGGCCTCGCGAGGTGATTCTGCCCCTCTACTCTGCGCTCGTGAGACCCCTCCTGGAGTACTGTGTCCAGCTTTGGAGTCCTCAACACAGAAAGGACATGGACCTGTTGGAACGGGTCCAGCGGAGGGCCACGAGGATGATCAGAGGGATGGAGCACCTCTCCTATGAAGACAGACTGAGAGAGCTGGGGTTGTTCAGCCTGGAGAAGAGAAGGCTCCGGGGAGACCTTATAACAGCCTATCAATACCTGAAGGGAGCCTACAGAAGAGCTGAAGAGGGACTCTTTGTCAGGAAGAGTGGTGACAGGACAAGGGGCAATGGCTTTAAATTGGAAGAGAAGAGATTTAGATTAGATATAAGGAAGAAATTCTTTACAGTGAGGGTGGTGAGGCACTGGAACAGGTTGCCCAGGGAAGTTGTGGATGCCCCATCCCTGGAAGCGTTCAAGGCCAGGCTGGATGGGGCTTTAAGCAACCTGCTCTAGTGAGAGGTGTCCCTGCCCATGGCAGGGGGGTTGGAACTAGATGATCTTTAAGGTCCTTTCCAACTCTAGCCATTCTATGATTCTATGATTAACTCTTCTCAAAGAAACCCATAAGAAGCTAAATGCTCCATAACTACACTAGTGGTATTTTAGCATGCAATTTTTCTGATTTAATGAACAAGTTTAAATAAATAATGTATTTATGTAATAGAAAGAATTTCAGAAAGTAACTCCAGATTTAACAGAAGTCTTCATTTCAAAGAAATGACAGAAAGTTCAAATGATTCTCTTCTTAAGGTGGAAAAAAAGAAGTTAGTATGAAAAGGTGCTCAAGAATCTGAATGATACCAGTGTTTTACTGTGAATTGAATACAGAAGAAAAAAAAAAAAAAATATTTGTTTGCAGCTAGTGCAAACTAGAGAGTAGGAGACCAAGAGGGTTTTGGAAGTATTGCAAGAGGAAATAAGGAGCTCTAGCAATCTCTCAGAGAGTAGCAATTCTGCAGAGCAGAAGAGAACAGAAAAGAAGAACTGGGTTGTCTTGTTACGGCACTACGATGGAAGTATATTTATTCTTTGGAATGAGCTCAAATCCAATACCTTTAGCATGCTGTAATCTATAGCCATCAGAAATAGAAATCAGCATAAAACCTAATGTGGATAAATATTAGTTCCCGAAGCATCCAAATGGAAGAATGTTGGTGCAGTCTTTGTGACAGAATTGTATTTTTCTGAGGAAACAGAGTGCATAGCCATGAGAGTATCCCCAGTGAGGGGAAATCCTTTTTTACCTGGAAAACATTAAACCTTCCTGCCAGACTTCTCCAAAATTCTGCCTAAACCAGAAGAAGGAAAAGATTAAAAAGATGCTGCATGATAGCAGCAGCAGGGCCATCCAGAAGAGAGGTTTGAACAGAACACTACTTCTATTTTCATACTAATAGTAATAATCTCTGACCTTTACTTAAACTGAGGCGCACTAGGTCTTTTGAAAAAGGACACTAAAGGCATATCAAAAGGACAGGACGTTTAATTCATCTAAGGAAACATATTTTAAGACATGACACAGTTGATGTAGTTACTTGTAATAAAAATTAGTTTTCTGAAAGTATTTGAAACTGAATTGCATTCTTCCCCCATTGTTAGGTTTGTTTGTTCATAGACACTTTTATAAGATGACAAAATTGTTTACTTTGTGCAAATTAGAAAGCAATAAGTTTTCTTTTTTTAAGAAAACCTTTCAAGAATGTGTTTAAGCTCCTTATGTGTTATTTGATACAGTACACCACCACAGAAATACAGTGATAATTTTGAAATCTTTGGAGAAAAACACTGGCATGATATTCCTTTCTTAGTTACAAAGCTTCATTACAATTACAGGATACTACAGCTTTCAGTTTACTATCTTTTCATAGCTCTATTTTATGAGAGCAACAAGTGATAAAAGAAGAAACAGACCTAAAAATTCTTATAAGGTTAAATTGGCCCAAATTGAGTAGAGTCCAGTTTCAGCACAAAAGAGAGTATTCTCTGTCAGAGATAACAGTTGGCTGTGGAGGTCCTGCCCACACTACAGGATGTTGCATCCAGGCTGGAAAGGCCCCTTAACTTCACACCACTCGTTCAACAGAGAAAATGAGGTAGATATTGGAACACAAGCATCAAAACCTGGTCCCACAAATGTTTCGTGATGTCAAATGTTTCCATAACTCTGTGCGCCAACACTGAAGTGTTTGGAATTCTGAAAAAAATTGCATATGCTTTGATACCAAGAAAATGCATATAGTGGAGGGGAAAAAAAAAAACAACCCACCACAAACTGATACAATGCTGTCTTGTTTTCTTGAGGTTCAAAGAGATTCATAGACCATAAAAATAAACATAGATACTTGGAAAAAACAGAGCATACTATTTCAAAATAGCATGTAAGTGTTCCTTTCATGCTAGAACCCAAAAATCTGTGGTTTTAGTCATTCCACAATCATGTTGCTTTCTTTTTAAGGATGGTCTGTTGACACTCTTGATAAAATACTGAGTTGGGTATTGGACGTTGCTGAGCAGTGAGAAGTTAAGTGACCTCTACCTACAGATAACGACTACCGGAAGCCAACTGAGAATTCATTTTTTATTCCTTATACTACTAAGACTGGGAGAGAGGAGGGGGAAGGAGAAGGAAATGATAGCACTGAAGCAAGAAAAAGTTAGAGCTAGCTTTTTTGACCACGATTAAATCATAACCAAACTTCTCTTCCTAAAGTTCAAAGTAAATCATGACAACAATCTGCTAAAGTGTCAAAATACTGAAAAGTTAGCAGAGACTCCTTGATTTAGGTTAATTGTATAGCAGTTGGTTTAATTAACATAATTTATAGAGGGGACAAAACCATAAAAGGAAAAAAATGTGTGAAGTCTAGGTAGGTAACACTATGAGGTAGTAACAGAAACAATAGAAGTAATTACTATTTGCATTTGGGGCAATATGTATTGCAAGCTATTGACAAAAATCTCAGAGTTTGGTTCGTTCCTGCAGTCCCAAGCATTACATGAATCCTTCACCACTACTACTGGATCACATAAGAGTGGCAGGGAAGCTGCTCTAAAATGTTGCTGAACTAGGCAAAATAATTACATATGCAACATGATTGTGGCCTCTCTGCTGCAGTGATATGGTTAATAAATTCCAAGACATACACCCACACAAAATAGTACCAAGTAGCCACCAAAATTCCAGCTAACCCTCAACTGTCAGTTTGAAAAACTATATACATTGTATATACAGTAGAGGTTTTATACTGAACACTATATCAAGTATAGAACACTCAAATCCCACTCATGCTGCACTCAAGAGTAAAATAACATCAATGGGGGAAGTGAGAAAACAAAAGTAAGTTTCTTTAGGAAAGTGACTGTTTTTCTTGATAGCAACAGTAAGAGCAGGCTATAAGGAACAACGGACAGAAGCTGCCTGTTTCAGACATCATCATCTCTCATTATCAAGACCATGGAAAACTAATGGAACAGGGCAGGCACAAACCAGCATGTGTTCATTTGCGGTAAACATGTCACACAGTACACAGAAATACAGGAAGATACTACTGCTTTTTCCTCTTTCTTTCTCTGTCTTTTCTCTTTGTTTCTTCTGCAATCTGCTTAAAGACTCTTTGTGTCAAATGACACACATTTGTTATAGTTGAAGAGGAAAAAATAATTTGAATCATAGAAACCCAGAAGCAGAAAAGTCTAATTCAATGATTGAACTTTAAAAGTTATCAACTGTGTTGTAAACAATATTATTTATTTTTCTGGAATGCAGCACAGAAATACAAAAAGTTACCATTTAAACAGTGACAGATAGAAAACAGTTAGAAAAAACACAAATAAAATCTAAAAGATCATTAAATATGTCAGCAAAGCAGGGCGGAACAACATTAGAATGTATGCTAGGAGAATTAGTGTTTGACCTCAATCACTTCTAAAACAGAAGGAAAGTATATGATCATAATTTTTATACTGTAAGAACTGTAATCCATAGAATGGGAATGATCTGTAAATTTAAATGTTTAAAGCATAGTTACTTGCATTTGATTTATTCACTGCAAAGAAAAAGAGTTCAAAAGAATTACACAGAAAACTGCTACTTTCACTACAATTTCCTTATTTAGTATTTAATCCCGATTTTCTGCAAGTTTCACTAGAATGTACTCTAAGCCCAACAAAGGAGGAATGCCAAAAATAGTGAAGTATTTGAAGGAATATTTCAGACTCTCCAGATACTAGAAAAAGACTGAAAACCAAAAATATTGCCTTCTTGAAATCTTAACACCACTTTCTATGAAAACAGGTCCTTTCCCTCTCTTTCTGTGTTGTGTCATTCATGGTATCATTGAAGAATAATTATCCCACTAAACAGATTGGAAAGATCTTTCCTCCTGAAAAACTGTAGCTTCCTATACAGGGTTCTTAATTATGACACATTCACTTTTCTGCACCGAGTTATTTTTCATTAGTTTACCTAAATCAACCAAAAATAATCAAACATGTTAAACGGATTTCACTACTCCTTAAATCAGCCTAGCTTACAGATAATGAATGAAGCTAAACTGATGCAAGACCTCAAACAGGAACAAAAGCATGAACAAAGGCATGTAACTAGTTATTTCAGGTGAAGACCTAATGTTAAGATCAAAGAAATTCCATGGATGTTTTACACTTGTAAAGTGGACAGTCACCTCAGTTTTATATTTCACCAGTAAGAACTGACTGCCTAGAAAGGCAATTTTGAAGTTGCACAAATTTACAGTGCATATGAATCCTGCACTGCTTGAACTGTCATGGATATAGGATAAAGTACTGTTTGAAGGTAATGGTATTCATTCCATCTTTCTCTTCCAACAATTTGGTTTTGTCTTACTGTGTTGCTCTGACTCTCATGTGGTCTGGTCAATCTGCAGTACAAGTCACTGGAGTGCAAATTCAGTAACCAACTTAAAATATTAGGGCTATTCAGATCAAACAGCTTCTATCCAAAAGCAACTATTATTAAAATAACTTAAATATTAAGATTCATCATCTAAAAAAATCCGCTATCATGGTTTGGATGGGACTGACCACTGAGATAAACAACAGATGCTCTCCCTCACCTCTCTCTCCAAGGAGAGTTGGGGGGGGGGGGGAGAGAGAGAGAGAGAGAGAGAGTTGAGTTTAGAAGAAAACTGAACTACTTTAATGAAAATATTAATGAAATAGTAAAAAGAAAATAACAATGCATTAAGCCAATCCATTGCCTGCACCAGCACAAGCCACTCCCTCGCCTGTCAAAATAGATAATACATAGAAGTTTCTCATGTTTCCAAAAGCATCCTAAAAACCATACATCTTCAGGACTATCTTAATTCTTCTTAAAGCAATCTCAAAGAAAAACAAATATATACGCAGTATAGGACCACCAGAGCCAAGTATTTAAAAGATACCAGATTTGACTAGCTTGCAAGTAACTCTATAATGGAAATAGCCAAATAGCATTTACAATGATTCTCAATTTATTTTATAATAAATACACATGATTCTTGGACTACACCTTAGAATATAAGTTGTGCAGTCTGTGATCATGGAAGAAAGACACTGCCATGTTACGTTTCATATGAAAGGACTGGCAGAACCTGTAAACTTGTTCCCTCGCCTTTCAAGGAACTGTCCCTCGAACACTGCATAAGCACTTCTCTGTCAGTCAGAGCTTAGCACTATATATTACATACCTAGAAACAAATAAATACTTTGTCATTTCTTCTTCGTCAGCACAGATTAATATTCCTAGGCTTGTGACACTGTTTCCTAGTTTTACCTTAAGCACTGAGGATAAAGTCCCACAAAACAAACAAGCCTCTCTCCCCCCAAAACAACAAAAGTTTATGTTAGTATCTCTACAGGCAGTGTACAGCCACAGAGGAACATAATTAAGTTGGCCAACATTACGGTAAATGCAGTTCTTAATTTTGTATTTTTTGTCTCTAGGAAATTATAAAGTTCTGCCTCTTGTAACTATACAACCATATTATCAGTGCTTTGGGATCGCCAATACTTGACACTGGGCATTCAAATACTAAAAAAAGTTTTCACTGCTTAAATTCCAGAACTAACTTACACTAGGAAGCTGCAGAAAAGTTCACAATCTCAGAGGTCATGCACAAAAAAATAGAACATATTATTATCAAAGGCAGACCTCTGCTTTGCTTATAACCATATGCTAATTAAAATGAGTTAATTACTGAGCTTCTTTCTTGTGATAAGGATGGGATAACAAGTAGTTAATCACTTCAAGGCTCTCTCATATGTCAAAGTATGTATTCTGATACCAATTAGCACAGAGCTGTGGCTACTTCAAGGAACATCCTTATCCTCAAGAAGCTGGCAAACTTACAGTAAACTTTTACTGTCCTGAGATGACTCAATACCTTAAAAGGATAATGTGAGGAAGGGTATCCCTACCCAAACAATCACAGAGGATCTCATGCCTGTGCAGATGTGTTTTTCAGACACTGCAAAATTTAATATGCATGTGCAAAAAGGCAGAGGGCTCTCAAGGCATAAACAGTACTTTTAGAGTGACAATACTCAAAAGCTTCTAAGAGACTAAATCCCATTGAAACCAACACAACTTAAACACATAATTGCTATTTTTATGTTCAAAAATCTCTAAGCAATACAGTGGTTGATTCCAAAACACATCAACAGCTTATCCACATGCTTTCACCATTAATCCCCGAGACTTAAAATATCCTTTTGAAGGAGAAAATACTGAAAATAATGCTTAGGAATGAAGAAATAGGCCTCCCTCAGCAAAATGTTCAAATAGGAGATTATATATCTGAAAAAAAATATCTAGGTAAACATGGTTTTGCTCTAGTACAGGTCTTGGATCAAATTATTTCAATGTCCTTTCTATATTCCTGTTATTTTGTTTTTATCATTGTGAGCTATTAGCCCTTTGTTTCCCCCTATCTCTTGGTTTATCATTTCTTATGCCTTCAATGGCCTGTATTGTTGTGTGGTAAGCCTTCGCAAGTTGGATGCTTGCCCGTTGACACCTCAAATTCTCCAAGTAAAATGTGGTATGTCCTCAGCAAAATTAATTACTCCATCACTACTGAAGGTAGTAATCCATGTTTGTGCACCAAAAGATGCAAATCTATCTGTACTCACCCCAGTGGGCAAACACAGCCTGAAACACAAGGAAGGTGTGCTGAGAAAGTGAGGTTTAGCAGCTGATTCTCACAAGTTCTGTCTCTGCTGAGTTCGGGATCAACTTGGGGATTACTGCAGTTAATATAAATCTGACCAACTGGGCAGCTGTGTGCTGGGGGTTAAAAAAAAAAAAAAGACAAACTCATTAGTCTTCACACCAGAAATTTTGTATTCCATAAAGGTGTGCAACAGATTTAGATTGAGACTATGTAACACAAAAGCATAACATCCAGTAATACCAGTACCATCCAATTGCCCATCTCTTCCTGAGCATAGTTAACTTCATAGAACCTCTATAAATCCCATACAAAACACTGAAAATAATATATTCATTTAGTAAGGGACATGACTTTTCCAAACAGTCAGGAATCATTCCTCCAAAACAGAAAAGCAAAGTACTACCAATAGAGAAACAGAAATCAATAGAAAACAAAAAATATCAAGAAAGGGTCTGAGAGCTAGATGTGACTTTCCATGCTGGAGCCACTGACTATGAACAAAGCAACTCTATTGCACAATTGCTTTTGGGTGTCACTGACCATACTGTGTAGATATAACAAACGCCTGATGTGGTAGCAGTGTTTTAAAGTATTTTTGGTTGGTTGCTGGGGTTTTGTTAGTTTCTTGATGTTCTGGAAAATTTTTCAAAACAGTAGAACCACCACCTTCAAAGTGCCCAGGGAACAGATTTATGGTAAAAGCCAAAGAGCTGGCAATTGTAGAACTGAAACCTCAAATAAAAGTCTTTCCCACTGAAGTATAGTGAGCATCTTAAAGAGAGTATGGACCATAACACTTAAGACATATAAAATATACTGTAATAGAAAAAGCACTGGCTACATTCTTTTGCTTCAGCACGACAAGAGTATTATTTTTTCATATTTCAGTTATTCAGGGTTTGTGGAGGGAAAGAAAGAAAAAATCTATGAAAAATTACTGCCAGTGTTCAGTTTCTACAACCATGTTTTATGGGACAAAGCTTATTTACTTTAGCAATTTTTAAAAATGAGTATTTTAAAGCACCAGGGAAAAAGGTTGCTCAGATTTTACAGTATTTTTGACAGATGCGCTGTGGCTTTCCACCAGTCTCTTTCAATCACACAAATATATAATTCATAAATTGTAGATCCCCTCCTGCAAGTTATTCATTTGAAGTTATTGCACAGTCTTTCACAACAGGTAAGAGGTTCCACAGAGATTGGAGGGTACATATTCATTGGACTTGAAGTATCTTTTCCCCTCTCTCTTCACTCACCTATTATGTTGCTATCACAATTCATTACTCCATCCCTGCAAAGGCTGAAATAAAAATACATAAAGATGTCATGAGAGTCAGGAAGATCTAAAAGATTAATGTTTTCTGTTTAATAATGAAACACACAGTATGAGTCAATACAAACTAACTTTAAAAATGTTTGCACTAAACATTAAAACTGTGGATAGCGTGCATTGCTTTGCTAACACAAAGAATATTAATTACACTTCAAACTTTTGCTTTCTGCATAACATTACTGAGTTAAAACACCTGGGCTGACATAAAAATACATACAAGAATACCCCACTATACTGTTCTCAAAGACATCAGTGCAGTAAGAATAAACTAAGTCCTGTACATAACAGAATAATCATTATCTAAAACAAAAATGCAATTAGCAATAGCAGCAAAATAAAACCCTGAACACACATATGTGTATGTCACAGCAAGATCCAAGTATGTATTCTTACATGAAGGCTCTTAACACTATTATAAATGCTCCATTTTCCTCACCATCAGCTTAGAACTCTGCTGAAAAGATACCAACAGTTCATAAGTTATCCCGCAGTTAAAGGTAAAGCCCCAGTCTTGAATATAACACAAATCACAAGCTATTGTGACTGCAACAATATTTCGTACTGAACTGACTTTTCCCCAAGCAAAACAGTCACGGTAGATCGGTAAATTTGCCTTTTCTCAACTGCTCCTAACATAGATCATGAACAAATTATCCATCTGAAAACATGTCACAATATCATTAATTTTTATCTCATTTATAACAAAACAAATGTTTCAATTATTTAATGCTCTTGGCTAACAGGAGGAAAGTGTGTTGCAGTTGCTAATTTTTATCCTCAAGCTGTCTCAAACTAACTTTGCTTCAGCAATATGATAGGAATCCAGAATAGCAACCTAATATTACTATTATCAGAACCAACTGGAACTACATTTTGTAATCAGAGCCTGTTAATCAAGATTCAAAATAAACATTTTAAGTTAGTGTATCGAAAAGCTTATAGTACGCATATCCATTCACATATGCAAAATATTACAGACAGGATCAGACACAACATGTTTCCCCTTCAGGGCACAGTTCAGAAAAGAAGCAAGCAAACTGCATAAAACTCAACCCTAAAAAGCTAATGTATTGCAGGGAACTGAGCAAAGTAACACTGTCTGCTCTTATCTAATTCCAACCAAAATAGTCCAGTACTTTTATAAAGTGGTAGCAGACCTGATAATAACTCACTTTAAGGGAAAAATGTAGCAGCACTGGTTTAATTTCAAGTCCTGTGCTTCACTAGAGAACCTGAGCCCATGAACTCCAGCACTGTTCTCCCATTCTGTTGCAATGGTCCAATACACCTACTGCCAGTCAGCAGATTCAGACTTAAATTATCTATGTGCTACAGCCACTCTGCTGTCATGTTTGGAGTTGTGTATGCACCCCAAAACACTGCAGAAAAAGTGCTCAAGAACTTCACAGCATAACTCAGCAAACAGGCAAAGCAGTACCAAAGGGAACTGATAGGGAGGCAACCCAAATGCTGACATAACATTGGCATCACAATGAAAATATTTAAAAGAATTGGGTGAAAACAACAGAGCAGAAAGCTACTCCACAAACAAATATGAGAAGAAATTCCAGTTTGAAAGTGGAAGCTCCAAAGAGGAAGCAACTGAGAAGCAGAAAGATGGAGTGAGCATAATAAATATCATAATTGTTGCTAATAAACAGAGCAACAGATTAAAAAACCTCAATGCATTGTGTGTTTCTTTTCCAGTTCACCCACACATAGTCTTGCAAGATTTCTAATGTATTACTTAGCATTAGGTAATTTTCAGAGGAGCTGGCAGTCTGTATCTCTGTGTTTGAAAGCTTTTTCTCCCAACAGACCTGTATACAGCCTTGTTAAAATGTGACAAGCAAACATCATGACTAAATAGGAGATACAGATCTCTTATTTCATCTTAAAGACTAGTGGTTGTAAACCAGTAGATATATTTCAATTAACACATTCACATGGAATATAAGCTGCCAAATCCCAAATCTGAAATCAACAGAAAGATGATTTTCATCTGTAGTCATTTCTAAATAAAATGCATTTGTGGATGATCACATGATCAGTGTGCGTTCAGACATATTATATCCATCACAGTGCTTAGTGTAATTGGCTGAACTAGACCATTAAGGAGCAGAATGAAAGGAAACAAATCAAAGAATCTATTGGGAGAAGACCCTTCCCATGATTGCCAGTATTGTCTGGCACATGCTCTGTGAGCAAAAACATCCAGCAAGGCAGGCAACAGCACAGCCAGACCTTGCACAGCCCCATACGCAGAATGGGTTGCCTGGTACTCTCCAGGGAATCTGCCCTAAGGTAAAGATGAACTAACCTGACAATTAAGATACAGATTTATAATAATCAGTATTTATGGACACCAGGCTGCTGACAAGAGTGAGAGTGAGAATGACTGTGTGTTTGCTAAGTGTCCCTATTGCAATGGATGTCTGACAATATTAATATCTCTACGGCCTTTACAACATGCCAAAGCATTATGCTGATTTATCATCACAGACATAATTTGTCTGTTCTGCTTTTAATTAAGAGCTGTTACAACTAATATGGACAGCGAGAGCTCAAACATTACTTCAAGAAAAAGAATTCTAAAAGCTTGGTTTTTTTACAGAACTTGTTGTCCACATTATTTAACCTTCTCCAGACAGAACTAATTATTGAAAGGGATGCACCTGGCAGCAGCCAGAATAATTTAACAAGTTTTCTTCTTTAATGCCATGACTATTAATGATGCAAATGAAAGAGCAAGAA
Organism: Numenius arquata; assembly: GCF_964106895.1. Lineage (NCBI taxonomy): Eukaryota > Metazoa > Chordata > Aves > Charadriiformes > Scolopacidae > Numenius > Numenius arquata. Next base: position 18,489,855 of record NC_133581.1, read on the forward strand.
GACAAGAACAAATGCTAAAAGTAAGGAACAGAGATTATGTTTTTTTGTTTGTTTGTTTTTTTTTTTTTTCCCTTTGGCTGCAGCTGGCTTCTTTGTGTTGTTTCTTAGCTGATAAAAGAGCAACATGGCTTTACACTGATTCTATGCTAGTGGAAGAGAGATTCTTAATAATTCTTCATAAATGGATTTACAATCTGGTATAGGGAAGGAGAATAACAATGAAGGTCCAGCTGAACAGACTTGAATGGATAGTGAGGAAGTGTATGGAGTTTGCTAGAGCTCTCCACATTATTATGGATCTACAAAATTATAGTGGCTTTTTTGCACTTCATATAGGAGCTACTTCACACTTCAGTATATTGGATTATAAGCACACCAGCCTGAAAACCTAAATTCTAAAGAAGCTCTGTCCCAACATGCATAGAAAATTGACATGGGCTTATTCTGTATCTTTCATTAAAAAAAAATAATACCAAAGCAACAAGAAAAACACCAAAAAAACTCAAGAGACTTGCCAGAATGATTTGACAGAGCTCTTAAAAGAGAGACATTATTCAGTCAGGTGAAAAAACAATGTTGTATCTTACCATTTGCCCAAAGATGTTATAACATTTTCTCCAGGAGGATAGACAATTCCTTGAAAATAACATGGGCATTCATTTCTGGAGCAGAGGAAAAACATGTAACTGATTAACTCAAACTGAAGGGAGAAAAAAAATTCCATTGACCTAATTGGTCTTCAAAGTTCAATGAGTTGCTTTGTTGGTTATGGTGAGTTTTTTTTGTTGGGTGGGTGGCAGTTTTGTGGGTTTGTGTTTGGTTTGGTGTTGTGGGTTTTTTTTTTTTTTTTTTAAATACAAGACACAGATCTCAATACTGCCATAGAACTTGAGAGCATTCCAAACAAAATCAGTAACAAAGCAGAACCTCTACACAACAATGGACACCTTTTGTACCTCTTAAATGCCAAAAACCAGACAATGTATAACAACTAGCTTTGGTGATGTTGGATGAGTGTTAGTACTATAAAAGCTATTCTTGATCAACATACAGGTTCTGTGCAATTTTAAAATCCCACCAAGTTTACAGATGCATAATATCTACAAGGTTACATGTTTATTAGCATTTCACTCTGACTTGCAAATGCAGTGGTCTAAAATAGTGAGTATGACTACCAGAATTGCAACTTTACCTACCTCTGCACACATTGTTCAGTCTTGGATTCCAAATACATTCCGGAGGGACAAGCACAGCCTTCAACACAATCACTGCTGCATGTCTCTGGCACAGACAGTGCTTGGCAGGTTCTGCCACAGGTAGATACACAAGTACTGTACTCCTTTGTATCTTCACATGAAAGAGCTGTCCAAATGAAACAAATCTCTCAAATTACAGTGCAAGAGACTCAAGTATCCCCCAACAGTTCTCTGATAAACGTCTCTATTCTTTCATTCCCAATCACATTAAATTCCACTAAAATTGCTATCTTGGCACTATGCTGTGTAAACTACACAGACGTAAATCCGCAGTAATAACAAGTACAATGAAGTCTGTGCAGTTAATCCAGATTTACACTGGGGAAACCAAACAGCTGAAGCTCTTTTCCCCTCTAGCTCTGAAAACGCTTGGCTCTTGTGCATGGGCATCAGCGCACACAGCATCTTCAAGAAAACATTAAAAGCAATAAATAAAGCATGTGTACTTTGCAGACGTTGCACAATACCATCTTAAGTTTTCTTTTATATATATCTCCTATAAAGCTCTACTTAAAAAAAAAAATCTGAACTTCTTCAAATACTAAGAAGAATCACATATTTTAAACCCCACAAGCATGACGTTTTAAATATATTCTAATAAAACTATACATACTTTTCTAGAAAAGTAAAATAAAATTGTTTGAATGATTCTTCCATTCATAGTGGACACAACCATTTATGCCATAATGATGCAAGCAAGACAGTCTTTTCAGATATACATACAGATACCCCAGCTTGAGATAATTAATGTCGACCAACTTTGCAAAATTCTCTTTATTATATGTTACAACATGGATAAATACATGATGTGATGAAAAACTACCAGATGTAAAATTCTTGAATGTTCCTTAGAAAATATAACCCTTGTTTATGGAGCCAAACCTACTGAAACATCAGGGGTATCAGTTTAGGGTTGTTTTATAGTGTTTCCAATTATATAATTTTAAAAATTGTCCATGAGAGCACTAAATGTCCTATCAACATATTTTGCATCACCAAAAGTTCATATAAACTAAAGAATTTAATGTTATCCCAACTCTTTTACTTGTGAGGCTTTATAGAGCAGATAACAGATGTCACCTTTGACTATTCTCTACTCTATATTCTTCCTTTCATTTTAAATTAAATATCAACAATAACAATACTCTACACTTATTTCAGCACTGTGTATTTCAGTGTCACTGACAGTAACAGAATAAGTTAACAGAGACCATTTTTCATCTCATTCATTTAAAGAATTAGATTAACCTAGCATCTAAGAGGAAAAGAACAAATCTATTTATGCAGCTCATTAATATCATCAATAGGAGATATGCAAAGCCACATAAGAGATAAAGACAGATTTTTAAATCTGTATACATTTGAAGCCCTCCAACTGCTTAAAAAAAAAAATCTTTGCATTGTTTCTTAAGTCAAAAGAACTGAAGAATGCCAACTATAAAGGCACGGTACTCTAAAAACACTGGTACTTATTCTGTCTTGACAAGAAAAAAGCCTTGTCCTGTATACAAGAGATCATGCTAAAATTAATCTTCTTATTTAAAAGATTTATTAATTTTATTTTGCGGTTGTAATTCAAAAGTCCTCAAACAGTCACTATTTAAGACTAGAAGTGAAAGGCAACTCACCACAGTCTGGGACACCTCCTCTGAAATCTATTATAACTCCAAATCTTCGGCAATGATGGGCATAATGGGCCAGAGCAGAGCAAAAACAAGTCTGTCCGCATTTGCAAGTGTCTCTTCTGCACTGCTCAAAATAGGGAACAGGACTCAAATAGGGGTAGCATGGAGCAAAAACTTCTTTCGTAAGGACGCTACAAGCTTCTGCTGCATAAGAGGCTAAACAAATAATAGATTAAACACTGTTTCAGTGAGGGAGTTTAGAAAGACTTGGAATAAAAAGTGTCTTCTATACAAACCATACATCTATGCAACTGATTGTGTTTATATGCTATTGCCATACATATCTTTACCTTTGATATCTATACAACGGTATAGAAGGACAGAAAAGAAATCAGCTGCTTATAGTTTTGAACTTGTTCTGGGAATGATTTTAAAGTATTCGGAAAACTTTATAATATGCAGACAGTGTCTACACGCAGTTTATCTTTAAGCTGATTCACAGATGTAAGTTAGTCAACAGATGCTACCCAGTGCCTTTTATAAACATGCAAGATTACATATCTCTTCAGTTTAAGTCACTCCCAGTAATTACTTCAGTAGGTCAGTATCTTCAAAATAATCTGTTACTCATTGTTTCAGTTGCATAAGGCTGCAAGCACAGCCAGAGCTCCTAGCTTGGGGTAGCACTATTGCACAGGAGAACAAGAGCAGTGTCAAATAGTTACTTAAGAAACTTCAAATACAGCACTCATCTGCATATCTTAATTCTAAATGCATTAAATAATTGTGCAATAGTGATCAAAAGAAATAATATGCTATATTAACATAACCAGGAAGAGAGAAATTTTCCCACAAATAAATTTTCCCACAAATAAGAGATATGCATAAACTAGGACTGCAAAATTCATTTTCCAAAATTTCTGACTTCCTGTACTGGTCACTTTTTTCTACATTTGTATCCAAACCCATTACCAAGAATGCAGCTTTAGTGCTGCACATTGTATAAATACTCAGAAGATAGGATGTTGTTGTAGCAGGAGACTTAATGATTTCCCAGCACTGCTGAAATTACAGACAAAACCTTAATCAAAATTTTACCTCTGTATCTTGTCTAGAAGTATGTAGAGTTCAAGACAAGAAGTCGTAGGAACTGTGAAATGGATATATCTGATGACCTAAGTTCATCAATATTAAAGGATATCTTAGTGACTGTATTTGGTCCTGATGGCATCAGCCAAAGGATCCAACTTTCCCCAGGTGGATCTTTTCAGCTGTATCTAAAAGGCTGGCTGTGCATAAGTATCTTTCTCCTACTTGTTCTCCTCCATAGCAGAAAACTAAATTAAATGTTTCATTTTTTTCAGTATTTCCAAAAATGAATACTGCAATACTTTTGTGTCTTCATCTTAACTAGCAGCATCACTAATACTAAACATACTACCAGCCTGTAACGGATGTCTAACTTCACACATTGTAACTGCAAACCAGTAATAAAATGGGGATATTTCAAGTGCCTCTGCAAGTATCACACATGACTTAAACAATACACTACATGATTTGTTATGGGATTGAACTCAAAAGGCTACCTGTAAGTATTCATTTGTTTAGTGGTATTACTTTACCTGGTCCAACTAGGAAAATTGGCACAGATCTAATAAGTAGAAATGCATTTGTCAATAACAATTGGCCTTCACTACCCACCTGCCTGCAGATGAATGTCACACGGATCCATTTGCGAACTATCATGCACAAGAGAGCATGCCGATGAAGTTTTCCATGTATTTCCAAACAGCTCTGGAGTGCTTTCAGTTACTCCAACTGGAGATCTTTTCCAAAACAGAATTCAGTCACAAAAGATACAGTGAATTTACAGAATGGTTTCAGTTCTACCACCCCCTTGAGCAGAGCTGATTCAAGCTCCCCTTCTACTGTTCCATATTTCTCATGCATTCTCCGGTAAAACACTGTCAGCTTAAGTTTCAGGACTTCTCTATTTTTTTTCCAGGCAAAGGCCCAGAAATGAAAGAGAAGATGTGCTCTAGAGCCATTAGATACTTTGTTAGGAAGGACAAATCAAAACATCCCAATTTCCATTTTCACAAGAGAGAAGGAGGGAGCACCATTGTCCTGAAAGTCTGCACTCTCTTATTCATACTTCTGCCTCCTCCATGATATCTGATTCATTTTTATCTCCCCTCTACCTATAATTTCCTGTCTGTTCCCAGGTAGCTGACTGCCCAGGCTTTCTAGTCCCTGCAAGGAAGAGAAAGCAACAGAAATCCAAGAGTCCAGAGATGTAACTGCAAAAGCAATTGAATAGATATCCATGAGGCCCAGGTAAGCAGAGGAGCAGCAGAAGGGAAAGACAGAAAGACTTTGATCAAAATAACTGTGGCAGGTTAATATTGTATGGGGAGAATGATTGAAACCATGCACTTAAATATGGATGTTATACTCTACAGAAAAGATTGCACTTGCTGGGAGCAGAGGCATTGCAAAAGACAGCACTGTCTATGGCAAGTCTCCCAAACCTAGTGTGGATCAGGTTTTGTGTACATGTCAAGATGCTTGCACATTACGGTTTGTGTCATGTCTCAGCACAATTCATAAGTAGTATATTCCTGTAATAATTCTGTAAATAATCCTGTAAAATAAGTAATAATTCCTGTAGTTTAAGGGCTTTTTCCACAAATTACTCATAACTTCTCACTTACCTGAGAACAAAACCAAATGCTCATCAAAAACATACTACAAAATTTACTTGCTTCTAACAGAGAAACATTTTGAGTAGTTTTACATAAATAATATCTCTTCATTGAGATCCCATCTATATATTTCCCAGTCTTGTTACAAATTATATTCTGAAAATAATTTTTAATATTTAAGATAGAAATTTTTCAAAAATCCACTAGAAAATTTGTGTGTTTGTTTTTAAATGGGAACTATAATGAAAAGTTTTCCCATTTTTCTATTAGGTTTGATTTAAAAAATTCCAACTGTTGTGAGAAAAAGAAGCTCTCCTACTTTCTTTTTTTTTTCCTTGGTCAAAGAAATACTCTCATGCTCTAAATTCATGTTCTCCATCTCCCACTTCCACTAGGCTGCTTGATCTTCTGGAAGACAATTTATTCGTTAGTATCTGTAGGAAATAAGCTGCAAAGAAGCTGGACAAACAGCTTGACTGGTACTCGGGCATGTTTCACTGCATCACAACAAAGTGAAGCTCAAGCAGCAGCCAATTTCTGTTGTTGGCCTGCAGGCACTGAACAACGAGGTTCTGTCAGAGAGGGCAGATTATAACTTGCAGCAGAAAATAGGAGCTGGAAAGAGATACAGAGGCTTGCAGGGGGGGAAGAAAGTCCCTTATATAGGCCACTCCATATTTTGGACAAAACTTTTCAGATAAACTAGCACTTATGACTCATATATAGTTCACCGTATTTTTATATTAAATTATTTCAAGCAAAACCTGGCTTGATATGTTATAGTTGAAGTTACAGGTTTTCTGTTAGCAAACTAAAACCTACTATCTGTGACACTAACACGAAACTTAAAAATAAATTATTCTTGGTATCTATCCATCCAGCTTCAGTACACACTTGATCTACCACTCTAACTGTAGATATTCATATACTGGCAAATAGAAATCTTGCAGCTATTCATACAAAAAATCATCCTCTGTATTTCCGTTGAAGGTTCCACAAAGGCCTGCAGTATCATCTTTCCACCGTTCGTCCACTTGAAGGTAAAGCCTCAGTCCTTCTCTGTCGTACAGTAACTGTAATCCAATGTGTGTCTTTACTTGAACAAATACAGAGGAGAGTTTTCGTATTTCAAATAACTCTGGTAAGTAAAAACAGAGATTATTGAAAGGCAAAGGAAACTTTCTTGTAATTTGCCTTTTGTTTCTTGTCATTTCACTATTTTTGTTTTATAACATTTTCATGCAGTTACATTTTTTCCTATGAAGGCCCTATTTTCCCCCTAATCATTGATTTCTCACAAAAGTTTACACTGATTCAGACTTTAAAGAAGAAAACAAGAAACTTATGACAGTCAACACACTTTAAAAGTGTATCCAGAGTTCAGTGGAATAATCATAAAAGCTTTAAAACCTAATCAATTTAAAGACACAACCTTTGCAGAGCATTTATTTTAGACAAACTAATCCTTACACCAGCAACGTGCTTCCTGTATTAAAGATTAAAGCCTTTTTTTGGAAATTCTCAAAGAGCCAAGGCCCCACAGATATCAAACGTACTAACGATTTGCATATAAAGCTCATGAAAGTTAACATTGAATCTCATATGACACAGTCATGTATTCATATGTAGTATACTTGGTAATATCTTCCAGAGGAAGAGATTTAAAAACTCGTCAAAGCAAAAAGTAAAAGGAACAAAGAACATTCTTTGTCTGAAAATCTGTAGTTTATCTGTAAGGAGGCAAGAGGGCTCCTTCCACTTGTATTTATTTGAGTTGCTTACAAAAAAGGGAAAAAGTTATTCAGTTCAAGAACCAGATAAAAGAATTTCCCCTCAGAAAAGAACTAACCAACCTTGGAAATGCGAGGAATGGCATTTGGACTTTGTGGAGAGAGAACATAATCTTAACATAAGAAACACTAGCCCAATACTGCTGATGTCCAACTCCTACCATTAGTGTAAAAAGTACATCAACAGTTATTTTGTTAAATATTTCATAAAAAGTTAACAACATTGATATTAACAACATAACACTTAACTTCAGTATGTTAGCAATATTGACAGTAGCACAACATACACATACACCATTAAAATACTGCTTTAGTGCTTTATAGGAGTTTTATGCTTATATGTTATTCCTTACCATCTGCATAAGGCAGGTTAATTTTGTATTGGTCATATACCAAAACATCTCCTGAATGAGTCAGAGTCACTTGCCTCTTGGGGTCCTGCCTAAGAATAAGGGTGATTGATTGGATACATGATCCATCCTGGTTCTACAAGTAAGAGCAAAACAATTAAAAAAAAAAACAAACAAATTTAGGTAGGATGAATGTTATATAAGAGTGCAAGGAAAGCTATAATTAGTGGAGAATTGAAAAATTTCAATTGCATCTTGCTTCTTAGCAGAGTGCATTTATAAAACGTACAGCTTTACAGCTAAGTAAGACAACAGTATTTCGAATGATTTCACATATGTTTAAATGTAATGCTAACCTATTATGCAAATACAGCTCAAAAGTGGGATTTGGAAAGAGAAACTTAAACAATTCTTACATAGGTTAGTACAAAGACACCTGCAATTCATGAAACTCCCCAATTAAAAGACCCACTGAGGCTGAGTTAATGCTCACAAACAAGGCTGCACTATCCACAATGCACAGAAACCCAAATTTGTACTTCAAATTAAAGTGTTCTGATATACACAGGTTCTTTTAAAGTATATTTAAGATACAGAATTTTTTTAAAGGCAAGCAATAATGAAAGACAGAAGCTTCTTATGAATCATTATTTAAAACAGCATGTAAGCTCATTATTTCTGAGTAGTGGAGTATGTTCATAAGCTCCCCTGAGTGAATATTGATGAAAGGCAACACTGTGACAGCACACAATATCACAACATCCAACTGGACTGACTTGCTTATTGTTACTACCATTGCTTATTCTTGTTTCCATTTTAGTTCTCTAAGTCAAAAGTCATATAGAAAAAAAAACACAGAAAGGAATACTACTGTATCGACCTCATCTACCTTACCAACACCCACCCTTTTCAGTGACACTTAACTGTCAACATTACCAAAAGCAGCTAATGAACCGAAATCCTAAAAAACAAAGTATTGAGAAAAATAACATGGAAACAAGCCAGATAGATGATTAACACTATAGCCGCTTCCTAGCGGTTTCCATGCCAGTAATTCCACCTTTCAGAATAGCTACAGGTACCCAGAAACTCAGTCTCTGCCACACTTGTCATACTCAAATCTCTTTACTATAGCTTCCAAGACATTTACATTGGCTTAGTGCAGCTGGATAAGAGTTAGGAGACTGTCTCTTCCTTGCCATCTACAGAGGAAAGGGGGAAGCACTCAAATGTCATTCCTTCTGCTCGGCCTCCTTCACTGCAAGACCTTGTAACCTTTTAAAAGGTATTCAAGAACAATGACAAAAATTGGATCCAGTCACTTTTGACACACTATTTGCTGATTTTACTCTCATCTTGATTATGCATCTTCAATATCTCATAATGTCTTATATACCAAAATGTACACAGACACGTCTGAAATCACTTGGTCAAAGAGCAGCCTAGGTCTCACTCCAGGAAGTTTCTCATTAATTGGATCTGGCCCTGACCAGCAGTCCAGAAGCGCCCAGCAGAGGTGCAGGAGGATGTACTTTTCAATTCCCACTGCCTACCATGAAGGCACAACTGATAATGAAATAATAAAATGTTCTTCATTTTATTATTAAAACATCTTCAGTGCTGAAGAGGCACTGGATAAGATTTAGTTAAAATACCCCTAACCTTTGGACAGTTGCAGTAACAGCAAAATTATATTGTGAATAGACCATTCACAGTGCGAACAGATTAGGATGTTCAGTTCAAAGATTTACCCTTTTATCCTTGACTTGCACTGGGACTTGCCTAATACAGGTCAAATGCCACCCTACTCATTGAAAACAATTACTGAAGCTGCAAAGATCTTTGAACGCTACCATGTGCCTTTGACAGATGCTGAACTAGCACAGAGCAGATCATCTGTCAGTCCTTCAAGTACCATGGACACACAAGTACACACAGTGGTGTGTAAATATTAAAAGCTACATTTCGAATTTCCCTCTCTCTAAATAATAGTGCAACAGTGATCTCTCGTCAACAGTTGAAGTGATAAAATGAAACTTTAAAATAGCAAATTATAAAAATAACCAGAGATATATTTCATCAGCACAACCAGCTCTCCTGAACTGATAGTGAAGACCGACAGCTGCATTGTGAAGCCATGCTCTATTAGCTTATCTTGTTGTCTTGCCTCTGTACTAAGAAACTAGGTTTCTGTGCATACCATTCAGCAACAGTGGCTATAAACTGACAATTTTTTTTGGCCTTCTAAGCAGCTGAAAATAAAAGAATACCAGCTGGGACGCATAGAGGACTAGAGCCAAGAGAACAACCCTCCATAATATGTACATTACTACACAATATTGACAAAAGCTTCATTATTCCTTCATGCTGAAACTAAAGGAGAAATTCTGCCTGACAATTATTCTCTGTTTCAATGAACTGCTTCTTTCACAGCACTGCCCCTGACAACTTTCAACAGGTGTTTTCACAGGAATGGTTTTTTCTCTCACTAGACACTTAAAAAAAAATAATTCTATATTCAGAAGACCTTCTCATCATGCAAACTACAAAAACCAGTGAGATTGTCACCTGAAACTCAGATAAGGTTAAGCTGTGCTGATCACTTGACTGGTTCTCCTTCCAAAAAGTGCTTAAACAAAATTTCACATCGTTTTGAAGTAACTTGTTGCCTGATGACTGTTTATGTCACCAGCTCTGAGGCTCTAGATGACTGGAGTCTTTGTGACTCAGAGAGCTAAAACCTCCCTAGGTATTTTCTTTCTACATTTTTAATCTGCTTGAATAAGATGGGACTGATAAGGGCTGCTGGTTTTTTTTAAAAGCATATAAAATCTCAAACCATCAAGAAATATGAGATTCTACACTACAAATCTTTTAGCTTCCAATTTCAATTCATTAATTTTTATAAATGGGGAAAAGATAATGGATGGTGCCTAAGGAACTCTAAAGCAGCTCGTCTGCCAAGTGATACATGCTAGTTGATAGTTCAACGCTTGAATACCTGCACTGAAGTCCCACCACAAACTGTTCTCACTACCCTCTCACCACTTGTACATTGACAAATAAGCAGCATGAAGCCCTGGAACATACTACATAAGCCTCTGTTCACACACCTGGCTGTTAATGTCCAGAAAGCTTCACTCGAACATCAGTAAAAGTCTATACCTATTAGAGAATGATCAGGCTAGTTTTGTTTAAGGCTAGGTGAAGTATCAAGCCCAACCTGTAGTAAAAGCCAAGAGAATCTGGTTTTTCACCTACGAACCACTTGAACACAGAGACACATTAAGAAAAGTCCCTACCTCAGGGTCAAAAAGATGCAAGAATTACTGCAAGGCTCTTTGCAGTCACATGAGGCAGAAAGCCAATTAATTTGATTATCACTTTCCTCAACAAAAGTATCACCACAACTAAACCAAAAGGCACACTCCTGTCTGTTTTGCACTAAGCTTTCTGCAGCACAAAAGGGAATGAGATGCACAATACATATCCTGCACATTACAATAGCAGATATTTGCTCCAGATCTGTTGTCCATTGATGGGCTTTTCAATAGGTCAGGGTCCTCACCTTGGGCTTCTGGAAAGAGTCTATCACGCCTCAACTTTCATTTGATAAAAATGTTGCCTAGAGTGTTTCTTTAGGGATCCCCTTTGCTTATCTTCAGCCACATCATACAGGACACAGCTTCAATATACAACACCTTCTCCAAGCTTCTCAGACTCTGTGAAAGTTCTGAGAATATTGTGCTGACTGAACAGATTTATCCCTATCACAGAATTGTAGGGGTTGAAAGGCACCTTCGGAGATCATCTAGTCCACTCCCCCTGCCAAGGCAGGCTCACCACAGGAGGTTGGACAGGAACACATCCAGGTGAGTTTTGAGTATCTCCAGAGAAGGAGACTCCACAACCTCTCTCTGGGCAGCCTGTTCCAGTGCTCTGGCACCCTCACAGTAAGCAAGTTCTCTCATGTTGAGATGGAATTTCCTGTGTTCCAGTTTGTGCCTGTTGCCGCTCTTCCTGTCAACAGGCACCACTGAGAAGAGTCTGACCCTATCCATTTTGACACCTGCCCTTTAGATATTTATATACATTGATGAGACCCCCTCTCTGTCTTCTCTTCTCCAGGCTAAACAGACCCAGGTGTCTCAGCCTTTCCTCAAAAGAGAGGTGCTCCATTCCCTTGATCATCTTTGCAGCACTCTGCTGGACTCTCCAGTAGTTCCCTGTTCCTCTTGAACTGGAGGGCCCACAACTGGACACAGTACTTCAGATGTGGCCTCCCCAGTGCAGTGTATATGCTGCACTGTGCCTATGAATGCCTATGTTTATGTTTTGTTTCACAGCTTCCCCCCCCCCCCCCCCCCCAAGATGATACTGACTTAACCCCTCAGGATCCCAAGGTTAGCACAGAATTATGTCAGCTAAGCTCATTAAAACAGAAATAGGCTAAGTCAAATATGCACCTAAAGTATGGAATTGTAGCAACAAGGAGATAAATTGTATTGAAACATTCTCAATCTTCCTATAAGCAAGAAATACTAGCAGGATCATCAGATTCTTTCCAACTCAGAGCACGATGCACACAGAAGTTAAAGCCTACAAGCTTTTTTAACGTGCATGTCCTCACCAAGATCTCATTTCACAGCCCCCACTGTAACTGTTCTACCTCAAAGAGCTAGAAGCTATGACAGTGTAATAAAGCAGTCATATTGACAACACTGGAATCCTCTTTTTCAACACTGGTAACTTCTATGCCCCATTACATACCACACCTGATGTCCTGATACACTTCTCCTAGGAACCACAGTGGGACATTTACTTGTGGATCAACCAGTTGGAAAATACATTTGGTCTCTATGCAGTTAAGCTATTTTTCTTATCTCCCAACTTTTACCATTGAGATGAGAAGGGGAATCCATGCACTCAGTCTACCATCTCTTACCTGGATTACAAATAAATCATTTCTATTATAATAAACCTGTCAATGCCACTTCAAGATGACTTCATTCTGCTTAAAGGTCATACAGAGAAGTGGTTTTAATGCATAAGGACAAAACGATTTTACTGAAATATGCCTTTAGAAACTGGCATGACAACTTATATGATAATTTTTCTTCCCAAGGAAATCTCAAGTGCAAAACCAATATAAGCTGCAGAGAAGAATGAATGCAATCATTACTGTAAAAGAACTTATAGAATCATACATTCCTTTAGAACATAAAAAACCTACTATAATGAAGTGTAAGTAGTTACATCCACAGAAGTAAAAATGGTGCTAAATCTGATTTTATGCAAAGTATGTAACTGCAATAATATGGAAGCTCATCATGCTAAGAACTAAAATGGGCCTAACACAGTAGATGATCTAGAAATACAGCAGAGTCTTATTTAAGTCTATGTACACTTCTAATATCCATACAGTTGCTCCTAGGTAAAAACTGTTACACAGAGACAGAACAAATCTAGCCAAGATACAAAGTTTAACATCCTGCTCCTACAGCAAGTCCAGCAGCTTAGTAAATAGGCATCTGCAATAGCATTATGACCCTAATACAAATGTGGGCGAAATTCTGCCCTTTTGGGCATACATAAAACTCGAAGTCAGTGAGAAAAGCCTGACTCCAGAAAACAGCTTAAGATCTATTCTAACTTGCCGTAACTTCCTCAAAATTACAGTACCTATCAAGTCTGTAATAAGAAAGTCTGTAGTGAAAATCTTACCAGTGTTCCATACCTCACGTGTACGTTATAATGCACGCTCAGAAATCCACATACACAACAAAGACAAGAAAATGGGTCTGGGACATAAAGCAAATTAAATGCTTGGCAACTTCTGTGTACAGTATCAGAAACTTTCAAATATAAAGTAGGAGCACTGTTAGTATCAGCTCTATATATATACACACGATATCAATTGTACAGGATACCAACTTAAGAACAGTAACACAAATGCATACATATACCCAAATCTGAGAGAGCTGTCCCAAAAACTATCCAAAGTTTTTCATATCAACGTAAGTAAAACTGAATTTCAAGCTGCAAGAACAAAGCTGAAAGAGAAACCTATATTCAAGGCATAAAGAAGTCATTGTTCCTTCAAGCAGTAATAAGCAGTAGGCTTATTTTGTGCTGGATGCAAATCCAGAAAGCAAAGCTTGAACTTTTCTCAGAAAGCTCAAGAAAATAAGTCATCACCCAGGGTTTGCTGCAAGAACCAACTAATACTACTGAATGACTTCAGTGAACACCAAATCAGAATGCTAGCATAGTCTGTCCTATTTATTGAAAGCAAACATGAGAATTTATGTACAGACTTCCTCTGCACTGTTGTTCAACTATTTCATCATTAAGGAAAATTGTTGCTGCTAATTAATTTTAATATATTCAATTGCAGGTCTTTTTTTTTTTGGGGGGGGGGTTTTTTTGTTTGTTTGTTTTTGGTGTTTTTGTTTTTTTTTTTTACTACTTTCTCCTTTCCCCCTCGATTAATAAATCCTTCAGGTTATAAACATTACGAGAAGGTTCTAAGCCTTACCTGTCCACAAGGAGCATTTTGCAAGGATACGGTAAACATTCCAGAGGTACGGCTTTTTGCTAGAATATATTGGCAGGTAGCTTGGAACGTGTATTTGCGCCCATCAAAGGTCATGAAATGAACATCTCCTGAAACTGAGCATTCAGCTGACAAACATAACAAACAACGTAATTAAGTATGTAGAAAAGACAGTGTACTCTCAACAGTTATTACTGTTGTAGACTTCATACACTCCAATACATGCTATAATTTATAAAGTTGTATTTGTATTATAACCAGTTACTAGGAACATGATTAGGAACTGAACCTTATTCTTAGCTTTTGTGATGGAGTTCCTACCTGATGCCAGGCTGGGATACCTAAACAATTCTTTCCCGAGAAGGAAGCAATAATATGCATAATCCTTACATTCTGGGTATTTGCTTTTTGGCTCTAAGAAACTGATTTGCAGAAACATTAAGCACTCCCACAGTTAACTGATAACTCTGAGACCAGTGCTTGAATCAATTGGCAGCTATAAGAACCATGAGGCCACGGGTACTTCTAACATGCAAAATCCTTTTGACCTTAATCTCTGTAGTTCAGCTGCTTATCTGTGAAGCGAGAATAACATCCCTCATTTCACAGGCATGTGAAAATAATTAACTGATATTTGTATGGTACATAGATACTATATCACTAGCCAGTAATACTGGGGGAGAAAAAAAAAGTAATCTTGCCATAAGTTTGTCTGTCAAATGAAGATTGCAGAGGAAACTTTAGCTGAATGACAAGATGGCACTACCTGGTCATTCTACCAGATACATTATGGCAATAATACTATGCTAAGCTTAAAGGCAGATGCTTGCTATTCAGACCATTTTAATATTTTATCTACTGTGTGTGTCGATGCTTTTATATATAGCTAGAAATAAAAAAAAATTATATAGTGAAATATCACATTATGATTCAACAGTAATATGTTATCCCAAGTAAAATTTCAATTATTAAATAGTTAAGTATTGAAGACTTTCACATACCTGGACATGTAAGGTTTGTACAAATCCACTTTCCTCCAATGCAAGTGCTGAAATAAAAACAAAAAGGTTTCATACTTTTTTTTTTTGGTGAAGTATATACGGCTGTCCCTCAGTAGTTCTTCTTGGATTCCTTCTCTATGAAATGAGCACCAAGTGTCTTGAGCCTCACAAAAGGCTACAACAGAGCTACCATAGTCACTCAGTCACTAGAATGCCTGGAAGCTGTGGCAAGAGCTTGTCATGAGAATATGATCAGGTGAAATTTCATTCATACATCCCGTAATAGTTTTCTTTTTAGCTCCTTGATAACCATTATAAAAGTTAAGGATGATAAAAACTGAGGAGAATAAACACAAGCAATTTGAATCTTATTACTTAAAAAAAAGTAGAATTGTTGTGAAAAAAAAGTTGCACATCTGCAAGCTCATCCGTTTTCTTCAATTAAGTTGATCCAATAAAAAGCATTATCCTTCCTACAAACTTTTCTTTCCAATGTATAAAATTAACTTAGAAATTCCCAAAACAGTAGCTTGGTCTCATAATAAAATTAGGCTTTTTGTGTAAAAGTGAGACAACGTTAAGTCAAAGAAATTCTTCTGTTAAGATTTTGAAATCTAGATTCCCCTTAGTTTGAGGCAGAGTTCAAGATGAAAAGAGTACTAAACATTACAGCATTCTCCACAACATCTGTCTTAGTTTAACCCCTGTCAGCAATCATGCAGCCACTTGCCCACCTCCCCCTTCCCCCTCCAACTTTTTTACTCCTTGATTAGTGTAAACATCACTTAGCAACAACTAAAAACAATAGGTATTAATGATATTCCTTTTACAGCCATCACTGGAAAAAATTAACTCTCTCAGCTGAAACCAGGACTGTCATTTGCTCTTCTTCCACATTAATAGCTCTAAGGTTTTTTATCTTTCCCTTCATTGCAACACATATATGGAACAACAGCTTTTGTATGTAGAAACAATGAAGACCTATCAGCTTTATTCAATTTTTAACTGAAATAGCCTTAAAGAAGTTATCTCTCATGACCATGAAAGGATGAAGCCCACAGGGTAAAGAGAAAAATTACTAACCAGTTATTACAATCCTCATAAACCACTGAACCCATTTCAAAGAAACTTCCATGGTAGTCACAAGGACAGTCCATGGGCTTGACACACAACTCATTTTCATAAATTAAGCCTAAAAAAAATAAAACAACAAGAAAAAAGTGAAATATCTGTACAAATGGCTGATGGAACACTAACAACTATAGCCAAGAACACCACAAATGGTCATGTATGATAATAAAACTCTAGACTATTTGGTAGTCATTTTTGCAGAACAAGTGTTCATTTGAATTATATTAAATAAATTATATTACATGAACCAAGTCCCTAAATTGCTTGAGAAACACTAGCAATA
This sequence comes from Numenius arquata, assembly GCF_964106895.1. Lineage (NCBI taxonomy): Eukaryota > Metazoa > Chordata > Aves > Charadriiformes > Scolopacidae > Numenius > Numenius arquata. The sequence goes on from NC_133581.1 coordinate 18,506,552, forward strand.
GTATGAATAACAAGTATTTAATATTGGGGGAGAGTGGGAGGAAATCACCCACACAAAAAAATCAAAACCAAACACAAACACCAAACCATGCTGCTTTGAGTACCTTTGGTTTCTTTTTTGACACCTTTACAAATCTCTGCCTCTGTTTTAAGGTACTTTTTGGTCCTTATTTTACAATAAAGTTTTTTGCTTTGTTTCTTTTAGCTCTTCCATTATTAGAGAGCCAGAAGATAAAAAACTTTACTAGCCCATGAAAGACAAAACTATGACAAAGGTTATCATTCTTATAAGTCATCAGGGTACATATAAGAGGCAGGACTTGAAGATCCATGGCATTACTTTCTCTGTCCTCTTTTAGATAGAGTTATGTACTCAAGCCAGTAGCACCAGGGGAAAACCAGACAAAGTATATTTTAGTAATAAGGGTAAGGTTTTTCTATAGGCCACATCAGAAAATACCTCACTTGCCAGAACCAGACAACAGTGTAAGAATCTCAGTATCAAAACCTGTTTCTGGCCACATCAATGAGTAAGCAGCCCACGAAAATGACACCCCCAAAAAAACCCAAGCAGCAACCACCAGAATCAGGATGGCTGCCCTGTCAAAAACAGAGAAAACCCCATTTTTGTCTGAAATTGTGGAGCTCTGTTGCTAGAATGTGGATCCATGCTGAAACCTATTCCCACTAGTTAGAGGAAAGAAAACAAGGTCATTCATCCACACTGTTGGCACTGCATTTATAAAGAGCTCCTGTGAATGCCTTAATCTAGCCAGGCCATACAGGTATGTAAAATTTGTAGAGAACGATTTGAAAGTTATATAGAATCAAGACTTACTTAAGAAACAAAACTTACCATCTGGACAGTAGCATCCATCAATGCAGGGAAGCTTACTGTCAATGCACTGTGATTGTTGACGACATGAAACAGGGCAACAGTTGATGCATTCATTGTAGGTCAAGGGTTCAGGACAGGAAATCACTGAAAAATAGGAACAAGCAGAGAAATGAAAAAGTATTGTGCTATGCCACAGGGCTTAAGTAGATTGCTCACATTTCTTTCAGGTATTTAAAATGTGGTAAGTCAACTGAGTATCTGTTGTCTAGAGAAATGAAACGATGGCTTTCATAACACACACAGAATACACATATATTCGTATTCTGTCTATTAAAGGTGCATTGAGAAGGAATCATCTTAAATACACCAAAGGAGACTCAGGGAAACTTTCTCACAGCAGAGCTTTTCAGATACTCAGACCACCATAAGAAGCAGTAGAACATCTATTAACAAACATTTTTGGAAACATGGGGGAAATCTTCTGTCATGAATGACAAAGCAGTTACGGTCCCGTGTTCCAGATGGGCAGACAAATTAGATGATCTCTTTTAAACTTACTTTCTGTTACTTTTAAGATGAAGACTTATGCAAGTGTAATTCAAATTTATTTTTAACACTCATGACACACGTTTTATTTATCAGAAATCCTGAAAGAGAACTTTGACGATATTTGAAAGAGAAGCTCTATGAAAAAAACAATTCTTAAAGAATCTCTAATGTTTTAGTAAGAAGATTCTTAAAACACATTCTAATAAGCTTAGTGCTTTAAATACATTCAGTAAAAATCACACATATACAAATAGAAATGCCATTGCATTTATGTAGCCTCGAAGCGAGTCCATATTATGTTTTCATTGAGAACTATACAAGTTCAAAAAAGGAGGAAGGAAAAAAGAAGTAAAATTATGAAGAGCACTCTTTTCAAAATACAACTACTAAGCAGTATTTCCAAGTATGATAGCATCTGCATACCACACTGCTGAAAGTGTACTCGCCATCCACGAAGCGGCTTTCCTGCTTGGGCACATGCTCTGGCATACTCAGTTAATGCTCGACACCAAGTCGCATTATCAACTGCTGACCTTACACAAATAAAAATGGACATATTATTTTCTACCTACATTCAAACACGCGATCATAACCTCGTGAGTGCTCCTGCAATGCACAAACCCACGTTGCTTAAATCTACTTTAATATTGTTCTGAAGTACTATACTGTTTCTCAAGGTTAAAAGTGTTAAATGGATAAGACTATTTGCCACACTTAAAAACAGGTCATCAATACATTTGAGACCTGACATTAACTTTCTGAATAAATCCATGAAATCCAGAGATACAGCAGTACAAACAGACTTGAATAAATGCCTTGATTTTTACAAAAGGAATAATATCCTTCAGAAAACTCACAAGAAAGTGTAAGACAAAAAAAGTGTTACACCATAGTACAAGAAATGGAATTAATCTTATCCTGTCCTGCCTGTTAATTTAACTAGTCGAAACTGCTTGGACAAGGAGCACAGCAGGTGGTGAAACAATAGCATAAACTCAAATAGTAATCAAATCCCTCTTTTCATTGTATTAACAGATGGCTTGCAGATGCCAAACTGACCTACTCACTATTACTTTTCATTAAGGTTAGAAATACTAATGATGTTGCACACTCAGAATCAAAATAGATGCCATATTTCAAGGGATGGTACACAAACAAATTATGAAAATATCCGGGCCTGATTTTGGCCATCCTTATACCATGGAAAACAGGAACAACTCCACAGAAGTTTCTGGCAGTAAAACTAGAACAAGTGAGAAAAGCAAGATAGTAAAAGAATGTTAGATGAAAACCAATATGCAGAAAAAGACACACTCATTCTGTTAAAATTTACAATTCATTCTCATGATAGAAGGACAATTTTTTTTTTAATAGGTTTGGAATCACCCAAAAACATTCACTTACAGGCAAAGATCATTGGTGCAGCTTGCCATAAAAGGAAGAGCACTCACATATTCATGACATTCTTGAAATGGAGGATGTAACAGGATATTACACAGAGCATATGCCCTCTGAAACGAATGCAATAGCTGTTATGAAGAGAAAGTTTTCAAAAATAAACCCAAGCAGAATACTACTGAAATCGGAACAGATATCTCAGTCTATGAGTAGGAAATGGTTTCCTCTCATCAAGTAGAACCAGTGGCTAGCAACATATTGCTCTCCATGCCAGAGCATTCATTAAATTGAATCTTTTATGCTAGGTCATATCAATTGGAGTAAAACATATCCCTTCCCCAAAAAAGGCACAGACCATGTTGCAACTAAGCCCAGATGATCTTAAATAGTCTTCACTTTAGTTAACGTACACAGTAAAAGGCAAGAGAAATAAAACATGCCCGGCACCAGCTTTAGTTTAACTTCATTTCATGGTTGTACCTTGAAAATATTACTTAAAAGGAAAAACTACTTCAATGTAATGCACAAAAGCAACAATAATTCATTTTCTAAACACTGGCAAATTAACTGTGCTCTCATTCTGGTTTTGCCTGCCTGCTTCTTTTTATCCTTCCTAAGAGAAGAAATAGAAACCAGCCTACTACTTCTACTTTACAAGTTTTCACTCATTTAGCCCCAGATTCAAACACTTCTATTGGCTGCTCTGCAGACAATATAATAATCAAAAACATCAAGAGTACAAAAGAAAAGTCAGGGGAAAAGGAAAGGACAAGGGAAACTCTGCTGCAGCAACCATTTCAATCCACCTCTCCAAAGCAGCACTGCTATTATTTCCAGTCTCCTTTCAAAAGCGTTAAGTCAAATCCTCACTCTAATTAGAATCACCAAGTATTGTAATAATCCCTTTGTGTTGATCCAAACCTGTAGAGATTCATGGTTTTGTGTCAAGCAGGGTGGTTCACTGAGAAGAGATCTATCCCAATTGCGTGTTCCTTGTGGTGGATTTTCCTGCCAACTTTCAACAAATTCTGTTACATCATCTGTCATTTTTCCTAAATGAGACACATACAGAGTCACACAGACACTTGGAAGAACAACAGCATTTATAAAACTTTTCCCAGGGAAACATCTCAATAATTAAAACACCACATTAAGCAGAGCACACCAAACCCTTCCTACAATTAAATGAATCAGCTGTTAGCCTGAAGACAATGTGGCCTTTTCAAGAAACAAAAATACTCTTAAAAAGGACTATAATAGGACAGCTTTAGAATGGCAGAAAGAAGTTTACTCGAGCAATTTGGCAAGGAAGGGCTTTAAGGGACCTTCAATGGAAGAGAGGAAATAAAAGATGTAATAAACTGTATAAACATAGGTTCGTGCTGTGACTTTGTACGAACCTCCTAACAGAGAGCCTAGAAACCCAAGAAAGATGAGGCATTCCTGGATCACTGCAAGGGTACAAAATGATTATATACATTAACAAGTAAAGGTGTGACTTTCACACAAATAGAAATGTCCATGCTAGCTTTAAACTAGCTAAGAAAGGTATTATCCATCATCAACATTGATTACTACTTGAATTACCCATGAACGCATATCTTGGGGAGCATGCCATATTTTGCTCCCCAAGATAATTGGATAAACCTAGTACGCAGTGTATTGACTTGTGCTACAATCACAGCTTTGTGACTGAGATATCCTGAGTAAGGTGAGAGGGTCAGAGGAAAGTCTCTGAAGGCAATGAGGACAATGAGCTATTGATCTTGGTATTAATTTAAGAATTTTGATTTAGTGAGCAAACTATTCAATCAGGGTAAGAACTGATATTAGTGCAGGGCTTTCTAAAATTGAGTGGCACACTTAAACAAGAGAGGAAACACCTACTACATATAGTATTCTAAGCTTTGAAGTAGTACTCCACAAAAATACCCAAATTTGAAAGAGGAGAAAAAGAGTTAAACAGCCCAGAGCAATGATTTCCAAAAGTTTTTATCACCTAACTTGAGATACATTTCTGTGGGCCTGATTTTTTCCCCTGGTTCTTTTTATTTTATAGAGGTCTTCACTCAGTATTTACTGAAAACCAAGACTCTTTGAAGTATCTGAAGTTGGTATCCAAGGATCACTGTTCACTTCTGAAAGTGCTTGTATAGTGAAGTGCCAGATCAAACAAGATATGGCAGTCTTCATTGATTTGATTCACTAACTAAACTATCAATTTATTTCCAACAGCAATACCGCAGGCTTCCACAGGCTCCTATATAAAATTGCTAAGAGAGCAGCGAACATTTAAAAGTAGATTTTACCTTTCAAGTCCTAGGAAACTGAAGTACAAATACCATCATAGGCAATGGAGCATTACAGCTTTTTGTCATGCTTCTTAAAGATCTTCCTCCCCAGAGCCCCATCTATACTGAAATTGGCCCTCTTCACTAACAGTATCATCTCCCAAAAGTATCCCAGAAGGATTTCCATGTCACATTTTCCATTTCAAAAGTTGTCCGTCTTATATTGAATTAGCATTACAATTAAAACTAAGCAAAGTAACATTTAGTTCACCTGAAAATAACTTGCATTAACACAAGAGGAAGTCACCATAAATTAAATACTCACCATAACTCGTTTCAAGGTCATCCTGCAGGATAGCATTATTGTTTCCACACAGTCCATGCGTTTTGCCCAGGTACTCTGGTGCCATTTTGATATACACTGCAGACATACCATCCCAAGCCAGAGTAAAAGCATACTGGTGCCTGACTAGGAAGTATCCAGCCAGCTTCTGGATGTGTAAGTTTCCAATAATATAGGGTAACTGTAGTCTGAGTAATGAGACCAAATCAAAAACAATTTTACATTAGAAAGTATCATTATTAGAAAGAAATTACTTGCTGATTTAATGACTTCCTCATACATCTGAAAACATCTTTTTTAGTGGAATTACTTGATATTTATACTGGTGAAGTTGTAAATAAAAGCAAAAATCAAAGTCAACAGTTATGCTTCTTAACACCACTCATTTAGATATCACATTTGTCAGAGACTACTCTGTAGTCGGGGAGTAATTATTACAGCTGTGGTCTGGATAGAGGGTTTTCTTAGGCTACCAACAAGCAAGTGATCTACTTTACATCTTTTATCAGATTGATATCACAGGGTTAGTTACAGCGTAACTACAGCATTAGAAACATGAGTGCAATTACCTAAATCCTTTATAGGTGACTTCACTGCTCATCTTTATCTGTTCGTCTCCAGAAAAGAACAAACTAATGGACCTTTTGCAGGAGTAAGGAGAAGAATAGCACTCAGGATCATTATTCACCTGTCAAATAAAATTACTAGCATTAAAGATTTTAATCAAACTCTTTGTAATCCATATTACACAACTAATACTCCCAATCCCTCTCTCAGCATGTGAGCAAGTAGTCTGGTCCCACTCTTCCCCCAAAACCCAAGTACAATTAGCACTTTTTAAAGCAGTCTTTTCACAGCAGCAGCAGGTTTTAGAAGTACATACATCAGTTTCCTTCCATCTAGTTACATTTTATGCTATAGTAACTGGTAGCCCACATTATATTAGAATTACATCTAAATTACATTCTAGAACCCCATATTATCTTCACAAGTTATTTTTAATCTCTAAATATTAATGCGTTATTAGAAAGCTCAACAACAGCTAAAAGGAAGGTACAAGTGCAGTCCCTTACCTGTATGGAAAAACTCTGTTCATCTAATTCAGTGTGTCTCACAAGCACATACGTGGATTTCCCAGGAAAATAATAATAGAGTCCATCAAAAGTTTCAAAATTATATTGACCCCATGTTCTGCATATATGATCTCTTTCAGCACCTGTATTATACACTAACAAAAGGAGGGTCACTTGAGAAGTACCACTGTTTTTCAGACTCAATCTGTAGTTGAGATATATGTATGTGGCATGCTATGAAGTATCACCACAGAAAAGAGGGAAAAATACTAGGGCATGAAGGAACCTTTAGGCAGAGGGTAGTCATTCTTGTAGATGTGAGAACTCAAGTACAATCCCAGAAACCCTGTTGGTTTTCCCTCTTTACACACCTGTCTGGCATCTTGGTCCAGTTGCATTAAATCGACTGCAGTTGCACAGCTCTCTGTAGGCACACTCACCTCCATTAAAACATGTGAACGACTCTGAGTGGAAAAAACAAGGTATGTTAAAAATAAATTGTGATAATTTTCATTCTTAAGACCCAGTTCTGTCACCATATGTAACTCCATGAATGACAGGAGATGCTGGTTTAACATGTAAATGTCCAGGAGGATCTCGGAGGCCTCTATAAACAGGAAACATACTGCAAAAGCTTCACCTCAAGAAATACAACAAGATGAAGTAAATCTATTGCTCATTTAGAGAGACCAAATCAAAATGGCCGTGATATCTGTTATTCTGACATGGGTTTAGTCCCCTAAGCAATGAATAGAGAAAGTGAACAAGTATTACACAGAAAAAAAGCACAGTGTCTATGTCCTTATATAAAGGACTGCTACAAATAACACTGTATGGGGAAGCTCAACCAGGATGAGAGCATACTAGTCTAGAAATACAGATGTTGACATTCCAGCTATAAATCTTTTAGCTGCCTGCCCAGCTTCCATCTTACAACTTTTAAGTAAAACAACAACAAACACTTTCCATAAAGACAGAGACCACTGCTCCTGTTTCTAATTTTATTAGAGACGAACTTTTAAGAAAGGAAAAACTTAATGCTTAAGTATAGTGAGCCTGCTGTAGAGAAAGCAAGCTCCCTAAATCACAATGACAGGTTTGGTGGAGGGAAAGGTGTTGGATTTTTTTTTTTTCACTTTTCGTTTACCCAGAAAAGTTCCCCATCAAAATCTGACAAAACAGTTTTCACAGTCTAAAGACAGACGTGCACAAGCAGAAACAAAGCTTCTTGCTACTAAGTTTAGACTTTGTGATTAAATGCTTTTCTAACAATTGTGAAATATTCACTTATTTTGCTAATATTTGATATTTTAATCTTTAAGTCTCTGTAGGAAAGCATTTTAATTTTAATAATTGAGTATTATGCAATCATAGTAATTTTTACATTTGGATTACAGAAACTGAGGTGTTTTCAAAAAGAAAAAATGCCAAGAAAAAAAAAAAAGGCCATGCTGAAAAGAACAAGGCAGGTAGACAAAGTAAAAGAAAACACTCCTTTGCCTAGCTAGTCCAAATACCTAGCTCCTTTCCCTGCCTGGACAGCATGAGTTCAATTTAAAAACTAATGCAAGCACCATGTAAAAAGGTCCCTACTTGTTCTGACTGAGCCATCTCATTTACATACTCACAGTGACCAATCTTGTCAAAAGCCTTATTCCTCATGTCAAGAGAGGCAGACATTGATGTCTTTCATCTTGAGCGTTGCGAGACCTGTGTAATCAGAGCTCAGGTCTCTGTTCTTTGCTTCTCTAAGATTATGCCCTATTGCCTGTCCAGTTACAATAACGCGCAATTAGACTGCAAGTCATGTTCCTCTTAGCTGCAGAGGAAGTTATCCCCCTTTTGATGTTTCGAGTTGAATGATTTCCCTTTAAGCGGCTCAAGTAACCTGCGTCAAGCCATGTTTATTCAGACTGCGCACACAGTCAACTGATCTGGGGACCCTTCTGTCACTGGGAAGGACCTCCCTTGCTCCCTTATAGAAAGGGAGGGTTAGTCAAATCTCAATTGGAACTCAAATGACTCGATAAGCATTTTCCTCTTCATGAAGTTCTCTTCTGTTTGTACATGTATGATTCTAAGAAAACGTGATTAACATAGCTCTTGTATTCACGTATATCCCTTTTTACACCACAGTAGTATCTTTCCTTACACTACATACACTCCCTTACACTCCCTCTGCGTGCAAAGATTAGTTATCCTTAACTAGGTGCAGAGAACAGTGTCAATTCAGATCACATTTAGTGTTCTTACTATTGCAAACAATGTGGCCCCCTTTAATCATTCAATTCTGCTCAATTAACACACAAATACTTCCTCAGGTATCCCAAAATAAACATCCTATAACAAAAGGTTCACTCTTGATCTTTTTCATTAAAGAAATATAAGCTCCCTAAATCAGCTAACCCATATGATCATATCACAAGTCGAGGTTCCTCCTAGGGACATGAAAAACATTGTAACACCTGCAGAAAGGGAATGAACATCAAGACAAAGTAAAGGTTAAAATTAGGAAAGGCTATGGAAGAATATTGTGTCCTTCGTTTACCTGAAAGTGACCTCTATTAAAAAGTCCTTAGCTCCTCTTTTTCTTTTGACATTAGGCCAGCTAAGTGCATTAGGTTGGAATCTGAAATTGAAAACTGGTGAGACTTTTCTAGCAGAAAGTGGTAGGCCTAAGTAACATGATTCAACTTGCATAAGTAATAATGTGATTTCTAACCAGTGACGCCATTACAACCAGCAAGTCACTCTGATACTATGACCATTGTCACCATGAAGCAACTTATCTGAAATTCCTTCTTTATTGAACAGGGTGAAGGCTTGGGATCATCTTATAACACAAGTCTAAATTCTTCTCTGCTCCTCTCATTGTTTAAATACTCTAACAATCTGGTAATTACCGAATAGGCTGCAACCCCACTCAATATATGGAAAGGGTTGTTTTAGTCTCTTGGGCACCTGGAACTCCATTTAGTTCATCTCCTTTCTTAATTCTTCAGTGTCGGGCAGTGAGAGCCTTCAGGTCAGAGCAGTAGCAGAACCTCACACCCATTATTTATCACAGCCTCTGGAAAAGTGAGTCTAGTCTAGCCTGTTTGCATTTCATTGCAAGTGTTTCATGGAGATCAGTCCAAGCTTCATTGAAGTGTTGCTCTCTCAAAAAAGATGCTTTAATAGCATCATGTAGACCTGACAAAAGGAAGTTCCAAAACTGTAGTTGAAATACAGCACAGTCCCACTCAACTCTGGCTGGCCTTTTAAATGTTTGTCACCTGGGCTCCAAGCACAAGTTCTGCCAATTTCACATGATAAAAGTTCAAAGGCATCTTGCATCTTCATCCAAATATGCATTTATTTCAAAATATTCTTATAGATGCAATATTTTGTGGGTTTGTATCTATGATATTGTGTCCACTTAGTTTATTATAATTTCTTACATTACTACTTCTTAGTAGTTACTACTTACCTGAGTACATTAATTATTATTTTTGTGAGTACTTACGATGTCACAGAATACCAGGTCAGAAGGCACCTCAAGGATCATCATCTAATCCAAATTTTCTCGGCAAAAGCTACTGAATTTATTTCAGTTGCAAATCAACCGTATTTCAGGGTTTGGTCACCCATGATTTATTCTTCAGATCTTCTAACATGTTTATTAAGAATAAAATTAGAAGAGATGAAAGTAATTTATATAGCATGAAGCCCTTCAGCATGAAGTGAGTACAGCCACTGAAGAACAGCTCTACGCTTGGAGCATAAAGATGTAACTGCAAAGAAAGCATGTATCTGTACCCCATATGAAAGTTAAGATACTAAATCAAAGAGACACCTAAATTAAAGCTTTTTCACAAAGTTAAAGCAAGCCAACACACTCAAGAACATGGCTGACTACTCAAATTACCATGCACATCAACTTTGAAATGCTTGATTCTTATTTAAACCATCACATCAATCCAGTTGCTGCAACCAAATTTTGACCTCGCTGTAATACACCATTATCATCAATACACTATTAATTCTTGAAGATTTGTGACTGATGTGGGCCTTCCTATGGATATTTTTCTGTAAAACATTAAACACTTCCTAGTGTTGGAATTCTGTATTTCGTTACTGTTTAAGAGACAGCATGAAAAATCTGTTTAATGCAAATCACTGAAGACAGGTTTCCTTTCAGGATATTCATTATTAGATTCACTTGGACAGAAAAGTTGAAGCATGAAAGATTAATTTAGAGATCCAAAAGTTATCAAGTTTTACTTCAGCTAGGTAGGCACAAGGTCCAGCCTGTTCCCTCAGTTCTGATGATTCTGCCTATTTACCAACTTCGGCCCAAACAGTTTCAGAGCTCCAGAGAATCACTTGCAGAAATAGACAAAGACTTTATAGTTTTCAGGATTCTTTAACAGATGGCACATTTTAAAATCTTTATGTGAGTGTATAAGAGGTCTGTCTGAAGGTTATCAAACTACTAAAAAGACCAGTATTTTAAAAATCAGAAAATTTTATTTTTAAATAGAAAAGTGAAAAAACAAAGCAGTTGGGGATAAGAATTTGCAAGAAACTTCAACTAGAACCTATAGCCATGCATAAAAGAGTAGTAAGTATGCTTAAAATTGAATATTTAAGCTTTTGCTGTCAACATTCTTTAAAGTCTGTCTTTTGTAACTCTGCGTAATTTCCATTGCCCACTTTCTCTAGAAGCCTTCAGGTGCCCTTTGGCTATGGGTAAACTAAGAAAGCTAATATTTCTTGCATTATCTTTTATCCTTCATAGTCTTTGAAAACATCTGCCTGTAATGGCACAAGTTTTATGGGGCATACAGGCTTCAACAGCACGCAATACAGCCTCGAAACAAGGACAAAGACCTCATTACACCAGGATGCAAAATTTTCCTTTTTAAGACTGAGGCAAATGAGTAGGATGTAATTTTAATCCTCCAATACTAAGAGCCTTCCATTTGGCTGCAGATTTTCTGCTCTGGTGCACCTCTTTGAAATCAGCACACTTATTGTAAGGGACAAGTATCTTCTATAGTAACAGTGACTTTAAACATTAAAGTCTTATGCTTGCTACAGCATTTCAACACATGAAAACTTGAACTGTTTCACCTGTTAAGTTTCAAACTACTGCTGAAAATTCTGATTTACAGAAACAATTCGGTTTGCCTGTCCCAGGTTCCTCTTATGCTTTAGGCTCTGGAGTTTTTTTGTTTGTTTTGCTTGGTTTTGTTGGCTTTTGTTTGTTTGTTTTTTTAACTTTGCATGAAAAACAGATTTGTGTGGAAGGAAGTTACAAGTTAACAGCTATGTAAACTACATGTTAACTGCTGTCAGTTACCCTGATAGCTATTTCAAAACGTTTACAAGAGCCATTTGGGTTCAACAAACTAACACAAGAATTTATCTCTTGGCCTTTACCTCTGCTATACCAAAATTTTTGTTCCTTTGACATAAGGCATTACATTGCTTTCTAAACTGCTTTTGGTTGACTAACACAACACAAAGGTAAAGAGATTTATTACACAATAAATCACCACCTATCACACAAAAAACCCCACATAAAACATGGTGGGTTATCTATATTGACAGTTATAGGAAGGAAGAAAAAAAGTTATTGCAACAAGAATTGACTATAATAGGATGAAATATAAGTCCATTATAATCACAGTTTTATAAGTATGTCAGAATAGATTTTCATAGAGACATCACTAAACTAGAGAAAGAAGATGACAAACTAAAAAAAAAAAAAAAAACCACACCACCCCACACACAAAACCACCACCACTTTACTATTTCATATATCTCCAGATTAGTGGAAATTCCAGTCCATGGACAGAGCTATAGCAGCTTGCAACTCTATTCAAATAAGAAGGGACAAAACAAAACTATTGTTCTTAACATTTAGAGCGTGTTACCGAAACTCTTGCACAAAGCAGATCAGGTTGTTCTTTTGTTTTGCTTTTTATGTCTTTCGTGCACAGACAAAAATGGATTCCATTTCCCACACAGTTTACTGGAATTTCAAAAAGAAGCTTCCAAGAGTAGGTATTCCACAGTTCAAAGAATTTAATAATCCTGATTTTCTTTTCCTTCAAGTATGGACAACCATCAATAATTTTTAAAGAATGTCTCCAACAACATTGTCTTGCCAGTGCAAGTACATCAGAAATGGAAAATCCTTATGAAATATTTTTGCCCCATAGAAACAGGCATTAGAAAGAAAACAGGAAGTCTGTCCTACTACATCTGCAGAGGGCAAAGAAACCTAGCTCTTGCCATCTTAACTACACTCCCCTTTAAAAGTTTAGACATGTGATGGGTAGGCTTGTTACCCATTTCATTCTCCTTCCTTCTAGATTTGTTCCTGCCTTTCTTAAATATTAGGCCTACTTAATAAGCAATAAACTTACACATAAACCATTTGTAAGAGTCTTGTCAAGGCTTTATGTGCAAGTTTATTATTGCACACTTGAACAGTAGCACAATTCATCTTAAAGGTCTTTTTTCCAGCTGGTTGCTCTGAAGCAGAACATGAAATCCACTAGTTCCATTAAAGTAATTTTCATTTGGCAAAAAAATAAACCCAGGGAACCAAACAATAATTATGGCAACAAACTTCTCAGCATGATTTGCACATCCTCTCTTTGGAAGCCACTTTATTTGGTTAAAAAAAAAAAAAGCTAAGAAAAGAACTACTTCTTGGTCAATAAGGTGATGCAACTCCCAAAAGCAGGAGTTTTACTGGTATAGCCTAATATACTTGTAGAACAATTTTATCATACACAATAAATTTATGATATTTTTCATATACTGGAAAGGTTAATAGGCAATAGCTTTTATTTGAGTAATATTATGCTTCTCTAGACCCTTCTATTATTCCTCCACATTCAGCTACACACTCCTCAAAAGCTTCTGAAAACAGAATGTATTAACCAAAGAAATTAAAAGCTTTTGGAGATAACACAACCCTAATCACAATTGATCAGAGTCCAGTCCACACACCAGTCTTCCATTTTGTGCTATAAAACCAGGGGATGCTACTATTCACTGCTAGGTAGACCCCACATACAATGCAACCAATCAGGCTGACCGATGAGAAACAAGATGTTTTGCAACACTAACTAAAATTACTCTGAATTTCACTTTGCCTCATGTTTCTCCTTTGCACAAGACAAGCATGACACAGGCTCTACAGAAGAGCTAATACACAGGATCTTTATCCTTGAGTAAAGAGATTTAAGCCTGTGCACTTCACTGCCGAAAATAAGATGAACCAAAAAAGCCAAGATGCAAATTCCTCAAGCAAATGCCCACCACTGCAAGCTGGTAGCTACGAGTACCTTAACCTGCTAACCCATAGATTACACACACAAAAGCATCCATAGATTACCTCAGCAGAAAAATAACAAACAAGAAACCTTCAAGCACAGAAGTGATACAGCACAGGTAATTTAATGGCATCTAGACAGCAATCCGCATTTTTAGGTATATCACTACAAAAGCATAGTTGCCTGCTGAAAGCTCTTGGTAGAAAAACTGCAGTTATAAACAGTCTTTCAAATGACCAAACCAAAACCAGGTATAAACTTAAAGCTAGGTCAAGCCCCATGATAAATTGTCATATTCCTGTAGTCATTTGAGCCCAACTAAGGTAGAGCCCCCCTATCCTGAAGGCCTGTATTAGCTATTTTATGTTTTTTCTTCATAAAAATAATTAAATGATGCAGAATGTAAAGGACAACTGAAGTTATTTCATGTAGAAACATAAATAACTTACTGGATGGTCCACATTTCATATTGTGAAGTCTCCTGTTCCGAGATAAGGGCATTGTAGTAGATGAAACATTATAAACTGCCATTCCAGACTCCTTTCAGAAAGAAGAAAGAAAGCAGCAGCTATAACCAAAACACTTAAAAAAAAAATTTTCTTCACAGTCTACCAGTAAATTTACCATTTTCAGTAAGCTCACTGCTTCATATCGGCTTACTAAAAAATTATCAAAAACCACCATTGTAAAGTAAAAAGTACAGTCACTCTACTCAAGATTCCATTAAAGGACCAGAGTACATTATGCCCAAAGACAGCAGGCAGATTTTAAGCCAGTTAAAACCAAATGCCTAAAACTGCACATCCAAACACTGTCCTCTGCACCCTTCTCCATACTCCTTTTACTCTTAGTTACAGCCTCTGTACTATCACATGTATTTAACATAGTTCTCAGCACAAGCATTCTGCTGTTTTGGAAATTTTTATCACTCAGTTATTTAAAATCATTTTCAAGTTTATGTATGCATAAATCACTAAATATCATAATAATTAACAAAATGTCTTGTAAGGTCCTAAATTTACATTATTTTCCAAGAACCTGACCCAAACCACAGCAAAATCAACAGTTTTTGTTTTGTTTTCAAAGCATTTCATACCATATTCTCCTTCATCTTTTCTTGTTCTAACATTCAAAAAATACATGATGACAGACAAAAGCTTTTGTCTCTTGTGTTTCCTTTCTCATAAGCACTTTCACCTTCAACAGTCAGCAGCAAAGTATCTTGAGTTTTCTTGCATGAATTCTCAACATTGGTAAATGAAGCTTCCTTTTTTCTCCAATAAATTGCCCTTTGGAACTCCAGCGTTTCTAGTCTATTAGACTTAGTAATAATTTTTATAAATTGTTATGTCATGATACTTTGACTCCCTGGCTCATTCTTGCCATATTAATCTATTAATCCAACTTCTACTTCATTCCTCCATCTCTCTATGATACCAGCAACATCACAATCTCTCCACTCTCTTTCCAAACTCAAATTATTTATAGTGGCATCTGTATCACTTCTGAATCATAAATATATGGAGTCTCATCAGAATACCATGACAAGAACTCACATCAATACTTTGGGGGGAGAAGTGGGAAGAACCCACAGGTTAGTTGTTAACAGCTTAAAAGTCAGTCATCATAACTAGTCATCTGACAGCTTCCAGGTAAATTGAAGGGACAACATTCTTTCACACCATTTTACCAAAGTATGGTGCATAGTTTAGGTGCGATGTGTAAGCATACAAGTTCCTTCCCATCTTCTTTCAAGTGCAAAGTTTTAGCACTTTACTAAAATTTTATGACCTTCTCTACCCCGTTTACAGAGAAGTGGGACTAGGTACAAACCCAGGTATTTCTACAAAGAGGTACTATAGATAGGATATTGGAAATTGCTCTTTAAGATGAAGCTTGGAATAGTCAGGTTCAAGGAAACTTGAGAACAAAGACAACCCATCTTAAAGGGAACGTTTTAATGACAGAAAGATACAGGACAGCACCTGAGCATGTATAACTTGTTTAAGATATCTCACAACTTTTCTTTGAGAGGAAACAATATCCAAGACAATTTATGTATTACTCAGAAAATGATTTCCATACTAGCTCTTGTAAAAAATATGCTTTAAGGGAATAGTATAATTCATGGCTTTAGTCTGCCCCAAACCATCAGTCCTGTAAAATGTGCTATCATGCAGAAGTGAAAGCAGTATCAACACTTATTTATAAAGATGCCTTAAAGAGTTCTTCAAAACTTAAATACATTTCCTAAAAAAAAAAAAAAAAGCAATACATCAAATCACAAAAGACAAAAGCCAATTCAGCCTATGTAATCTACTTGAGAAAACAGAAGAGCACAGCTGATTAGCCAAGTTACAAAAGTCCATTGATATTTTGTCATGACATGGTTTCATTGTCATGCTCATGACAGGTAGAAGTACACCTCCTAATTAGTACGCCTTTGTTAAAACTATATTGCTCACCTTCTCTATAAACTGTCTTTGCTCTAGAATTGCCTACATCTAGGGTAACACCTTTCTCAATTTAATATTAACTTTTTGATCCTCAGAAGCCACTGACTTAGGACAGTAAGTTTTTCCTTATTAAAGATGTATCTAATTACATTTACCTAGTTTACTTAATACAGTAACACAAATGTTAGTCATTTATTGTTTTTTCACCTCATGAAGAGCAGTAGCTATAACAAGATCAGTATCTGTTAATGAACAGTATTAGCTACAATGTATGTCTACAACAATACAAATAACTGTGCAAAATATTTCCAAAATAACATAAAAAACCAGAACCAGCTATGTCTACATAATTTTACCTAAGGACTTGGTTAGATTTATTTCATCTAATTTTCATGCTCTAGAGTTTTATCATTCATATTTCTCAGTCCTGTGCACAATTCTGCAAAGTATTTTTAAAACAGCAGATGCTTTCTGTGTTCTAAATACATATTTAGACATTTGACTGAAAACCAATGTCATTAACTAAATCTTCATGGACATAAAATTCTGCTGAAGGCTTAACCACAATCACTTAGTGTTGCTTCACCTCTTCCTCATGAAGCAGCTTACTAAAAGTAAGAACATGTAAAAATGCATTATTGTCGCGTTTAGACAGTTAAAATGGCTAGAGCAACTACTCTTCAGGTTCTTACCTTCTTAAAACTAATATTGATTACTTTTTCTTTCTCCTAAGCATATTTCCTACTGAAGATTTCTGCTCAGGGGGCTAGCACAAAAGGAAATAGTCTATTACTGTATCTTTAATTCTTGGGGAGGGGGGACCTCAAGCCACAAGCATTTGCTCATATTGGTGGTTGATTTTGTTACCTGTTTGCAGTTATGTGGCACATTTTTCTCTTCTCAGAGCTCCTCCCAGAAAGAACAGGGAGCAAGCAGAAAGAAAGGTAACTCCTCTGCAGAGCCAAAAACAAGGGCTACAAATCAAACTCCTTTTCCCACCCTCAAACAAGGGAGTGGGAACCACACACCCTAATTACATTTCAGCAACATGCCATGAATGATATGGTCAGGTTGCCACGATAAACCACATCCAAAAACCCATATTGAGTTGTAGTGATCCGATACTGCCAGCTCGTTTACTTCCACCGGGAAGTGAAAAGGCTCCCACAAAGCGATTATTGCTGGATGAGCCAGACCAGACCACAGCTTTCCTTGGAGCAAGGGTGCTTCATACTACATGTAACTTTCTGAACGAGCTGAAGCTCTAGCTACTGTCTTCCCTCACTGTTTAAATGCTTTAAGCCCCGAGCTTCCTTTCGTTCATGACTGACATGTGTTACGGCCAGGATCAAATACGCTCTCAACGCTGTTTGAAGGGCAAGTCCTGAAGAATCACAAAGGGTAGGACCGCCATCAAAACCACTGACGGTATCATGGCAATATACTGATATATTCAGGTGAGATATGAGGAACGTTATCCTGGTGACAACCGGAACACCTGTCCCTCAGGCCGCCACTGCCAACCAACCCCTTCCGTGGCGACGCAGGGCGGGAAAGCCGGGCACCATCCTGGGCCACCAGCGACGGCACCGCCTCGCCTCCTCAGCTCTGGTTCGAGGCAACTGACGGCGGGAAGAGGCTGCTCTCCTGGTAGTGGACTCCTCAAAGGAAAAACGCAGCTCCCTGCGGCCTTGTCTCCACCGAGGAGCCGCCGCAGCTCCCGCCCGCCGCCCCTCACAGCGCCCGGCCCGCGTCCCCTACCTGCGTCGCCGCGGCGAGGCTGCCCCCTCTCCGAGGTCCCGCGGTGCTGCCTCGGCTGCGGGCAGGAGAGCAAAGCTGGGTTTACTCGGCCCAGGCAGCCCACCCCGCCCGACCCGCCCCAGGGGCTGCCGGCCGCGCGCGGCGCCGGGGAGAGAGGACGCCGCTGCGCTCCGGGTGGTTCTTACCTGGGGAGCGGTAAGTCCCCGCCAACAGGGAACTGAGCCCGGGCGCCCCACGGAGACAGAGCTGGAAGGCAAAGGTACCCGGTCAGCGATGGCCAGGACCACCCTCTCCTCCCTCCCGTCCCCGCGCCCGGCCCGGCGGGAGGCTCACCCGGCGGCAGCCAGGCGCACAGCAGCGCCCCTAAGAGGAGCCGGGCCTCCATACGGGCTGGCGGGCGGCAGTGGCGGCTTCCCACGGAGCTGCGGCCCTCAACGCCTGCCGCTACCTGCGTCCCGGGCTCATCCCGCCCTCCCGGGCGGGGCGGCCGGGGGGTTTATCAGCCGCCCGCCCTCCGCCCCCGGCTCTCCCCTAAGCACCCACCCCGGACACCGCCCCCTCGCCCCACAACGGTGCTCCCGGGCCGGCCGCTGCCCAAGCAGCCGACCGGCTCCGGTCCTGCTAAGGCTTCTCCCTGACTCCCCGTGCCGGGTGCTGGCTGCTCCGGCTCCTCAAGTTTATTTACGCTTTCCCGCCCTTTTGGAGTTTAGGAAATGATTTAGTTTAGCAGGAGCTGAGACCCCCGCGGTGGGGTGCGGTGTGAGGCTGCGCCCCAGCTCTAGCGCGAAGGACCCCGGGGTTACTTTGCTTTCGCTCCTGGGAATGTCGCACGACTGGGAACTGTCAGCCTAGGCAGAGCTGCTTGCTTGTGCTGGGGGGCAGCGACCCTTGTCCGTGCTTATCACGGAGCGTTGGCCCCGAATCGCTGAAACAGGTGTCAGAACTTGAGTAACGAAAGGCACGAGTAAGACACGAACTGCGTGCAGCAGGCATCTTATGTGTATGGATTATGTCCATAGGTTCTGACAACTTTTTGTTACTATAAATTAACACTCTTGAATTTGGAGCTCTTTGTGGATGCTTTTCTAGGTTTATTTTTCTTTTTTCTTTGTCATTAAATTTGCTGTCTGTTTTACCTTTCTTACATTATTTTTCTTCCCTTTTCTCTCTCCTCTTCCCATTGCTGTTACCTTTTTTTTGTTCTTTTCCCTTTCCCATCTGCTGCTGCCTCTCCCCCCATCATTCTTCAGGTTTGCATATCTTATAACAGAAGCTTTAGAAGCTGCCCGTGCCAGGTGAGAAACTGTCTCAGATGAAAAGGGGCCTTTTCTGACTGCTTTGGGAAGTCTGTTAACAGTAAGTCATTAAAAAGATCTCTTTTCTGCCTTTGTAATTTGTCCCTGTGGATTGTGTTTCTTGCTGCAACAAGTGTTTCATTTCTAATGAAATGATGGAAAACCAGTGATGTTTTCACCGAGAATTCTGTTCTGTCCTATAAATGTTGGAGGGAGAATGTGTATGAGAGAAAAGAAAGTGAGACAGAAAAGACATTCTTTTACTTTAGTACAGCCTTTTCCCAAAAACCCCAAACATATTTAGAACTATGTGCTAGCCTCAGTCTGTAGCAGAGTCCTTCTACTCTGAGTGCACCATGCACTTGTCTTAGGTGCATTTTCTCTGATCCAGATTACATTAGTGGAAGTAGAGAAAGTAGACCAAAAGCAACAGGAGTCAGTTTACACAACACACATTTTAATGTATTGCTTGCTTACTAACTGGGCTGCCCACTTAATTCATTTTCCCTTAATGCCACAAGTAGCAAACTTGAAACTGGTTTAAAGCTAATTTAGATGAAATTTGATTTCTTACTGTGAAATATTTCATTATCCATAAACAATAAACAGTCATAATTGTACCATCTTTAAAATTGACATATTTGAAGTAATGGAAACTTCAGAACAATCTCAAATTTTCTGTTCATCAACCTTCCAGTTTTGGAGCATGGGATAGTTTTGTGGGTTTGTTTGCTTTGTATTTATGCACAGGAATTCATGTAACAGAGCAGACTAACAGTCCACCGAGTTTGTTTTCCTTTCTGTGATGTGTCCTTTACCTGATGATTCAGAGCAGTTTTCACATCACCAAATTAAGTTAACTCCACAAGATTTTCCTACATGGAGGAGTTTCTGTCTCCTGGAAAATTTATCTGTACAATAAAGTCACTTTTTTTCAAATGTACATAACTTTCAGCTTGTAAACAATCTCTTCCCATAAAGTCTTCTAGGAGCGGTTGATAGATATCAATGACTGTTATAGCCTATATGTAAGTTTAAAGGCAACTTACATGGTATCTTATGTCCTTTAAATTTCATTTATCTCTTTCCATCTCTTTTCAAATATAAGACAATTTTGGTTTGCATATGCAGGGAAGAAATTCTATAGCTGTGTGTCTAATGCTTGCATAGGATAGCTTTTCAATATTGTGTGGTACTGGAACTTAGGTAGAAGACAAATGATTTGTGTGCTAGTAGTTGCATTTCTAAGAGAAAATTGTTTTCTGAAAACAGTTTTTGTATTTGTTTGTACACAGGCTTAAAATGCATTCTTCTCTTATTCCTGACACCTGATATGAGAAATGGGTAGTGTATATCCCATTGAATTGTTCCGATACAGCAGAGCCATCTTCTGCAACAGGTAAAAGCAATTTCTAAAGGAGCTGGTGTAGCTTACAAAGGTTACCAAACAGAAATAATAAAACAGATTCCAGTTTGTATTTGGCAGTATGGAATTTTTTTTTTTATCATGCCTTATATATATTCATACAAGCTTCCACTCTGTTGCAAGGAGAAGCAGTGTGCTTACCTGTACTTACCTAAACCCTGTTCTCTCTGGAGTTCTGTGGGTAAAGCTGATTCTGCAGGGCAACTAAGGGACATAGGTTAGCAGGTCTCCTCCACTTGCTTCCAGCCTTGATTGTAGAAGTCTTTATTATCATGTAATGTAGTAGGGAAAGTGGGAGAAGAACCAGCCCAAGAGAAAATAATGTAAAAGAAATTAGTCTGAAATTGGCTCCTTTTCAGGTACTCTGAGCTTGATATTTACGCAGTTATTTACAGTAGGCATGTCAGAAGCCACATTCAAAAGCAACAATATTCTGTGAGTGGGGAAGGCTGGTGGAAATCAGTCTTAGTGATATATCACCCTGTTTACCTGAAAATAAAAAAAAATGATATTATTTGCAGTAGAGCAATTTATTGAAGCAAATTCTCCTCCTCCCCCCCTTGCTGTTAGCATGCTTTAAATGTCACATCTTTGTGCTTTTCTTAAATAGTATGGCTAGTGACGTACATGCCTACAAATGCAAAAGAGAAGTTTGGATGTGAGCTCTGTGCCATATGAGAAGCGCTAGCTGGAAAAATCAGCCCGGGGAAAAGGCCAGGTAATACACTGGGTCGGAGGGGTGTGTTTCTTTTACTTTTTCTTTCTCTTTTTGCTTTGGCCTTAAACAACCAAAGCCCGGGGTCGCAGGGAGGTTATTGCTCGTACCGCGAAAGCGGCGGCGGCGACGGAGAACGGGGGCCGCGGGTGCCGTAGGTGGCGGCGGGCGAGAGCGACGGGCGCGCCTCCCACCGCCCCGGGGCGCGGCCTCTCCGGCGCAGCCGCTCCGCGCAGCGCCCGCACCCCGCGCAGCGCCCGCACCCCGCGCAGCATGGAGCGCCGGGTGGCCCGTGAGTTCCGACACAAGGTAAGAGCAGCGGGGCTCCACGGGCACCCGGGGTCGCCTCAGCGGGCGAGCGCAGGCGGTGGGCAGAGGTGCTCCCCCGCGGGCTGGAGGGAGGCGAAGCTGCCGGCTGGGGCAGGGCTGCGGGCGCCGGGAAGGCCTGGGACGTGCTGCCGGCCCTGCCCGAAGGCTGCCTGTATCCCAGAGCGAGCGACGGGGAAGGGAGAAGCCCGGGGAACTTGGCAGTGCACTGCCAATGGCGCTGAAAAGCCGGTGGCAGAGTCCTGTGAGAGGGCGGTTGTAAAACTTCAAACCCTTAAAAAGGAAGGGAGAGAAGAGGAAGAACATTCCTCAGTGCATGGGCTCTTTCAGGACTTGATACAATTAACTTTATTTTAATAGCGCGTAAAAAATGTTGTAGCCAGTCCAGTTCAGGGAAGGCAAAAGTGCAGGTGCTGAAGTCCAGGCCCAGGCAGTTCACATCCGCAGTCCTGGGCGCTGCCAGAGCTGCTCAGAAGACTTCAGTTCCACCTTAACATGGACAAGTGCGGTTGTGCATGTGCAGTCATGTGCAAGTACACTTGATACATGGAGCGACTCAGTCTGCCCGGCACCTCGTTTTGTCATTTACCCAGTTAAATAAGTGTTCAGCAGAGTTCTAAATTGTATGAACAATGTAAGCCCTCTTTAAGGAAAGGAAGGAGGAAATGTTTTACACATCTAAATGATGTTTTTCCATATCTATTTAAGACTCTCTCAGACTGAAGTTTTTGGTGCTGTTTTGTGGTCCTTTGGGGTTTTTGTGGGGGAGATTGAAGAAACTCATTCCCTAGCTGACCAAAAACACCCAACCAAAGTAGTGTAATGTTGTGGTTTATAGAAGCATCACCTGGTAATAAAGCCATGAACTAAAGAATTGTTATAATGAAGTAGAAGGGCTGCAAAAAAACCTCCTACGTAACAAACTGAAGTTCAAAAACATTAAGGACCTGGATACTGCATAGTGATGACTGTAGCTATCTAGCAAGTTGTTTCTGCTTGCTGCCTATTACTGTATAACTTGACAGTGGATTGTGCAACATATCTATAAAGACTCTGGTTTCTAGGCGGATGGTTACTGT
Organism: Numenius arquata; assembly: GCF_964106895.1. Classification (NCBI taxonomy): domain Eukaryota; kingdom Metazoa; phylum Chordata; class Aves; order Charadriiformes; family Scolopacidae; genus Numenius; species Numenius arquata. Next base: position 18,529,436 of record NC_133581.1, read on the forward strand.
CTTGAACTTTAAACCTTTTCCCTTTCATTGCTACTGTAATTCATAAATCATGCTAGTCCCACCCCAGTGACGTAAGATGTATTGTCAGTGTTGGTTCAAATAAGTAGGATGCATGTCTGAGTGAAAACTTTATCTGAGTAAAAGGATACTGGAATAGGTCTTTAAATTATTTTGTATCATCCTGCTTCTAGTGGCTTCTGTGGCAATTTTAATGTCTTGGATACTTACTTTTTCTGTGTTAAAATGGTGAAAATGCTGAGCCACAGGATCTGAGTTTTCTCAATTTTTTGCCACTTTCATTTTATTTTTTTTCTTAGTAATTTTAATCAGTTCTCCCTATCAACCAAGCAGCAATACAAAATATATAATATATGCAAATATATTGGCCAGTTCTTCCATTTCCCTCAATAGTTTTTCAAAGGCTGTGTAACTTAAATAGAACTTAATATTATTCTTCAAAAGCTGAGAGATTGAGCTTATGCTACAGTAGTGCATTACTGTAATCTGAACTTTTTCCACACCAAAAAGTGCTTTTTTTCCTCACAACTTCTATTTTACTGAATGAACTTATATAGACTTGTTGCCAGTTTTTAGTTTTTGTAGGTAGGTGCAGTTTTTGTGATGACTCCTTATTAATTTCTATGAAAAACAGTGCAATTTATATAGTGAGACACAGAGCATAAGCAACTCTTTATTTGTGTTCTAGGATTGTAACTTGTACAACTACTATGAAGATACCCTTAAATAATCACATAAAGGTTGAGGTTGGAAGCGACCTCTGGAGGTTGTCTGCTCCAACCCCCCTGCTCAAACAGGGCCAGCTAGAGCAGGTTGCCCAGGATTCTGTCCAGATGTTTTTTTTAAATATTCTTGGTTTAAAAGCTGTGAAATCATCTATACCATACCTCCACAGTTATTTTCTCAATAATTAGATACTAAAATAATCCTTTGATCCAAGTTACACCATGTCACCACTGATTTTATTTATTTTTTCTTTTGCTTTCTGTGAGGACATGATATTTCAGGATTTATGAAATTAGACTCAGTTTTTAGAAGCTGATGATAAGCCTAGGTAAAGTGTATGTTTAAAGTAAGACTGTCCCAAGGAGTTAATGAATTAGGAAAATGGTAAGAGATGCAGGTGGCTACAATGAAGTGATAATTGGTGGAATAGAAGGCAGCAGGAGAAGAATGACCTAATTAGAGAGATGGCTCAAGAAGATGAACCCAGCTGTAGCATTCTGAATATATAAGAAGTCTCTTGGGTGTTTGTTTTCATCAGAGGACAAGGAAGTTGCTCGTTCAGGGTGAGAAGTGTAGGAATCAAACAGGAAGACTGAATGTTTTGTGAGAAGAAGTGGCAGAATTATATATGGTCCTATAGTTCTTAAAAGGGAGTAGAAGATAGGAGCATCAGCTAGCATATCAGGAGAAAAACCTGGTGTTGTTACTGGTTGCTTTCCCAATCAGGAGAAAAGATGGTGATGGTTTTGCTCTTTGCTGTGTAGGGTTCATGTGCTTAAACATTTAATGCTCTTCATGAGACACTGCTCATGCAGTACCTTAGCTGGTAATAGGACTGAGTTATGTACAGCAGAACCAAAGCTGATTTTTATGTTGTATTTTTCCTGGTGGGGAGGGGGAAAAAAGGATGCATCACCTTGCCTTGAGTCTGTGTAGAGTATTGGTGTTTTGATTGCAACCATTTTATTTCCTTTTAAGGCAGGCTTTTTCTTCTGTGTTTTGAAATTCACTGTGAATAAATTGATTTATTCACTAGTATTACTGTCAAGCAATCTTGTCCTGCATGTAGCTTTTTTGGCTTTTAGGTGTTTTGAAAGTGTCTTTTTCCAGAGGAGACAAGTAATAGAAAACCATCTGTATGTGGATTCTTGCTGGCTTTAGAGAGCCAAAAGGGACAAAGGGAATATGAAGCATGTGTTTAGTTCAGAATATAATGCAAACCATTGCAAGCCTAGAAAGAAAGGGCCTTTCTTTAAGTATGCAGATTGGTCCTCAGACTTCAAGTCACAGTAATATTAGCCTTTAGGTCAGATGTAAATTGTTTTCCCAAACATTAAGCTTGTCCAAATGTAAAACTAATGTGACGTGACCTCTCACTGAAAGTAAGATCAGCGGGGGTCTCGCTGTCACTAAATATAAATTGAACTCCTCATATGAGAATTCTGGGTTTCCTTTTTGCTTTATTTTACTGTAGTTATCCAAGAGCAGGTGCAGTAATATGACACTGGTTTAAGTAAACGTACTATTAGTGGGGGAGGAAAGAATAACTAGCAAGTTCTATCAGTTAAGAGCTGGAGCAAAGAGGAATGGTAGCATAGCAGTTTGCATAATGTTATAAGTCAGATCCTGAAATCAGTGGTTTGGATGACAGAACATAGATTATAACCATCTCAGTGTGGTGGTTTTATCTGTGACAGCATGTGCTATATTAATGAATGGCCGAAAAGGTTTCTGAAAACATTTATTCAACAGTACAGTGATTATCAGGTAAGGCAAATATGGTATTGTAATAATATTACTGCCGAGGGGAAATCTAGCATACAGAATATATCAATATTTACCATCTTCATCAATTGTTGTAATGCTAATTTTAGAAAGTCTTGTTATGAGTTTCACATTGTGAGATAATACTCTATTGCAAAAAAGTGTTTATCTTTAAAAAAGAAATATCTTTCCCTATTGAAATCTTTGCTCTATGGCTTAAGGATTTGTGAAAGTCTTGTATGTTCAACATTTATGGCTATTTAGTCAGAGATTTACAATAATATCCTTGGTTTTTCAGGTTAATCTACTAATTGACAATGACGCAGAGAAGGATTACCTTTATGATGTGCTGCGGATGTACCATGAGTAAGATCTAGCTTTATCTATGCTTGTGTAGAATTTTAATAATGTTTTTAAATGTTAGGAGTGAGTATCAACATTTTCAGTGATCTTTCTGTATGCTACTAGGAAAGTAGTTGAAGCAATAGTTTTTATTCTGTTTAATGAAGTTTTACGCTTTTACAGCGTGGCCTGCAGACAAGGAAGGAGCATATCTGTAATCACCCATAAAGTTACTTTGGTTTTATGACTTGGCAGTTTTGTAAAAGAATTTGGTGGATTCCTACGGGGGAGGGAAGCACTTGGACAATAAAACTGTTCTTAGGAAAAGGAAGAGAGCATTAATCAAGTTCATTACTATTTCCAGATAATGCTTATTTGTTTGCAACAGAGGTTTTCATTGAGTTTGCTTTTCAAAGATTTTTGCTAACTATTCAGATAACAGTTGCAAATAAATTTTTATCTGAACGCTGAAAAAAATTCGTCTGGGAACCTGGCATGTTTAACGACTCTGGCTTATTACAACATAATGGGTAAAAAAATGTAAGGTGATAGTCTTATTACCAATCGTTTTGCTGAACTGATTTAAACCACAGTTGCTTAGGACCTATATCATTGCAAATGAGATCAGCGTCTGATACATTGTTTTTCAAAGAAGATGAGAATGTATTTTCCACTCATCATAGGCAAGTGCCTCTGATAGATACTGTTTCCATTCATACCTTAATTAATAGCATCTCAACTGAGTGAAATGTAGACGTTTCCATCTGATGTTTGCACTGAGCTATAGTTATGGGTGTATTCAGCTGCATATCTGATTCAGTTTCACTCAGGTCTGTCTAATTGCTTCTCCATTCATAAAGCCTCTTGTTTGGAAGGCTGGTTGATTCAGTAGTTCTTAATTATTTAAAATCTACTTGCAGTTGCAAAATTAACAATGCACATAGTAACTTTCCTTCAGTTTCCAAAATTGCAATGACTCAAGCAAAATTTCCAATATCACTGTGAACATGTGTTGATGACGTGTGACTTTTTTGGAATACATCATAAAGTATTCCAGGGCAAAAATATGTGCAGCTGCTGTTGGAGTTACCATTTGATGTCTGCTTCACTGTGAACTGCATTTCCAAAAGTATTTGACCTCTAATCCTATGTAATATGCATTCCTGATGTGTGTTTTCAGGACACATGCATCAGAAGTATTGTATGCCAAGAAATGTAAATTATAAGATAGAGAATAGCAAATGATAGACTAAATTTAACTGGATGTTGTGTAGGAATAGCTCCACTGAGCCTTGGGGAGCTGTTCTTCCACTCTTGCAACTGGACGATGAAGTAAATTTTCTAAACCTATAGCTATGTCAGTGCTGAGAATATCAAGGAGAGTACTTTGTATAGCTCTCATAAAACAGTTGTTCACAGCAGTTTAACTTCTGTAGATTTTGTTTATTGGTTGATGGCCGTTCAATTTTGATTTGAAAAAAAAATTTTAAACTTAAAACAAGTCTTTGCTCTAGCTACTGAGCATCGTGAGGTTTTTTTTCCTGGATCAAAACAATTTCTCAGTCCTCTAAGTTGAGGAAAGAAAGGACCCTGTAGCCTAAGTTCACTTAGAAGGGTTGCTGACTAGTAAGGAAAGGCAGTTCCATAAATCTTTTTGCGACTCTGAAGTTAAAGATGTCATCTGTAAAAGTGATGTGTGTGACCTTAAAAGCTAAAGGCAACATATAGGAAATTGTATAATTTTGAAGGAGGTATCTGATATTCCTCTTTGTTTACAGAAAGCTTGCTTTCTCAGCGGCTATTTTCCTTTGATTAAACCAATATCTGCATAAATAACTTTTTTAGCAGGTTGAAGGGACATGCAAACATTGACACTACAAGTACAGCAAGCTATTAAATGATGCTTTGTGTTAGTGTGTTGATTACCTGTGCTTGTTTTCTCACTGTATTTATGTAGATCTATGAATCTCCCAGTGCTTGTGGGGGACTTAAAACTCGTGATTAATGAACCAAGCAGATTGCCTCTATTTGATGCTATCCGTCCACTTATTCCGTTAAAACACCAGGTGGAATATGATCAGCTTACGCCGAAAAGATCACGGTAAGAGAATGCAGAAGAATGCAGCTAATTTAAATACAAACAGGAAATACTGAGTTTTCAGACAAATACCAAGTGAAATACCAGTCACTTGTGTAGAGCTGGGCATAATTTTTTTCTTTTACTTTTGCTAGAAGCTTTTTTTGCTTTTTTTACTATTTGCTAGAAGTATAGTTTTGAGCTACCTGAAATTGTTTGCCAAGTAGTTTAATCTAGTAAAGGCAATGTAAGGGTGTCAAAACCAATGCTCTCCAGTTGAAACAATCTTTTCTTTGTTTTCCTGCATTTAATAGTAAAAAAAATCTTATAGCTCTAAGCCTGTAGAAGCAGACAGCTTCAATGGTTGCAGATGTCTTTTCTTATGAAAAATACTTGATGGCTTTAACTAACACACACACATTCATCCAAACTTCAGTCAGCTTGCTTTTTTTCATGCCTAAATGTTATAGAAAAAAAAATTGTGTAACTTTCATATGAAACATTATTGCTACAAAGTGTTATGCAGCTGAATAGTTGAGTATCTTCCATTTTTGCAGAAAGCTGAAAGAGGTGAGATTGGATCGGTTGCATCCTGAAGGACTTGGAATAAGTGTGAGAGGTGGAGTGGAATTTAGCTGCGGCCTCTTCATCTCCCAGCTGGTTAAAGGAGGACAAGCAGACAATGTTGGACTTCAGGTAATAAAATAATCATGACTGCTGTGCTGCAAAAAGACTTTTGCTACAGTGTTAGGGAAGCAGGCAGTAAGAATTGTTCTTTAATATTTAGAAATAGCTATTGCTAGGTGCTCTGTCACTTGTAATAAAATTCATGAAGTATGTAAGTCAATGCTGTAGTAAATACCATTATATCCATGGTGAATCAATCTATTAAAATTCTTCTTTTCACTGATTTTGATGATAGGTAAACCTTTTTCTCGTATTTGGGATACGATAATTTTTGAAGACAAAAGGGCTTTCTGGAGTGCTTATACTTCATGAGTAGCAACAGTTAAATGGAAGTAGATTGAAAGAAAGATCTCTGACTAGATTGTGGAAGAGTGTTTTTAAGTTGTCAAATTCTGATTATATGTAGATCATAGCATATAAATACTAAAAGACGTTAATTCCACTTTGCAGAGATAATTTGTGTAATGAAGTGTTTCATGTATAAATTATGGGGGTTTTGGTTTATGCAATGGAAGTACATAAAAGAAAGAACCTATTTTTAACCATTTCCAGTATCCCCTGTATTGCATAGAACTACACTTTCAGTGATTAAATTTGATATGTGAACTATAACAAGGTTCGCAAAAGTAATTATGTATAGAAACACATGTTTTCCGAATCCTATCAATTCGCATTAATCAAGTTTTGGGTGTTTGGTTTTTCTTGAATGTGTCAATTCTTGCTCGTATATAAGTGAAGAGACAAGTGAGCAATTGCTATGGCAAAAGTCTTCATCTTTCTACACTTTCGAAGCTGATAAGGTGCAATAAAGGTCTGTGTTTCTGAGTAGAAAGGCTGATATGGCTGGCTAATTTCAATTTGTCAACTGTGAATAGTTGCTGGCAGTATTGATGTTTAAGGATTATATTTAATACTAGTTCAAAATGTGTTAGACTGGCATGATTCGTTACAGTGTTTAATTAATATGTTTTGTAGATATGCTTCAGTGTAAATGCATGACTCCCTTAGATTTAAAAAAAAAAAAAGCTCTGTTGACAAGGCAGTAAAAGTTAGAAAGTTAGGTTTCCATGTTTGTATAATTCATGCTGAGTGAGAGCTTTCTAAAATTTAAATAAATGTTCCTGTCTGTTTGCATTACACGCACATGCCCTTTTGTTTGTGCATTCATACCTATATATCCCATTCAGTAATTCAGAATCACCATTTAATTAGTTCTGTCTTCTGGCAGCCTGCTCTGGACAGGCACATGAGCAGTTCCCTGGATGCTTTTAGAGTCTCCTTCTTAGAACAAAACCACAAATTCGGTGAATACACCCCCACAACCTCTGTATTTAGTTAGAATTGAGAGGGTGGCATAGGACACCACAAACGCTGTGCTGGATATGTTGGTTGCCTACTTTTAAATGTGGGATTTGCCAGTGGGTAACTCCAGAAAAGGGCATTGATGCGCCCTCCCAGGGTTTGCACTACAAAAGCTTGTGTACCTTGTGCACTACATTACATGGTGAGAATGGGAAGTGTAGACAAGAGACTTGTTCCTGGATTGTGATCAGCTCAGTAGAGAGATTCCAGCTGCATTCTTCCTCCACTTCTAGAGAACTGAGAAAAAGACAAAGACCAGTTATTTATATGGCTTTTGAAAACATTTCCTGGGAAAAAAATGGAAAGCATTAATGCTACTGGACTTAATAGACACTGTCTTAAACTGTCATGCTAGTGCATTCATCTTAATGCTGTGTTGCAGTTCTGCTTCTCTGCTTGTTTCAGACTAATATCTTTATCAGTGATCTGGATGAAGGGATAGAGTGCGCCCTCAGTAAGTTTGCAGATGACACCATGTTGGGCAGGAGTGTTGACATGCTTGACGGTAGAAAGGCTTTGCAGAGGGATCTGGACAGGCTGGATTGATGGGCTGAGGCCAATGGTATGAGATTGAACAAGGGCAAGTGCTGAGTCCTGCCCTTGGGTCACAACAACCTCATGGAGTGCTACAGGCCTGAGGAAGAGCGGCTGTAAAAGCTACCTGGCAGAAAAGGACCTGGGGGTGTTGATGGACAGCTGGCTGAATATGAGCCAGCAGTGTGCCCAGGTGGCCAAGAAGGCCAATAGCATCCTGGCTTGTATCAGAAATAGTGTGGCCAGCAGGACTAGGGAAGTGATTGTCCTGCTGTACTCAGCACTGGTGAGACCACACCTCGAATACAGTGTTCAGTTTTGGGCCTCTCACTACAAAGAAACACATTGATATTCTGGAGCATGTCCAAAGAAGAGCAACGAAGCTGGTGAAGAGTCTAGAGTACAAGTCTTACAAGGAGCGGCTGAGGGAACTGGGGTGTTTTAGTCTGGAGAAAAGCAAGCTGAGGAGAGACCTTATTTCTCTCTACAGATACCTGAAAGGAGGCTGTAGTGAGGTGGGGGTCAGTCTCTTCCCAAGTAACCAACAGGACAAGAGGAAACAGCCTGAAGTTGCACCAGGGGAGGTTTAGATTGGATATTAGGAAAAAAATCTTCACTGAAAGGCTTCTCAAGCATTGGAACAGGCTGCCCAGGGAAGTGGTACCAAAGTGGTACCATCCTTGGAGGTATTTAAAAGACTTGTGGCACTTAAGGGCATGGTTTGGTGGTGCACGTGGCAGTGCTAGGTTAATGGTTGGACTTGATGACCTTAAAGGTCCTTTCCAACCTAAACGATTCTATGACATGATTGATAGATAAAGACTTATGCTGTAAGGATGTAAATTTTCATTTTTTTTCTCAGTATGCAAAAAGGCACCACTGGCTCTCTGTAACAGAGGCCATCGTACTACACATTGGAGAGAGTGAATGGGATTGCAAAGGATTTTTGGGCTGGGTTGTATAAATTTTACTGCAATTCAGAATGCGGTTAGAGTTTGGCAGACAAACTAGGGACAATAAGGGGAAAAGGGGGGAAATATGCTCGAGACTGACTATGAATTTGTTAGATTATGTGTATTAATATGGACAGGTGGTGCTTCACAGCTCACGTAACTATCTGACTTCCTTTTTCTGATATGTGGTGTTAAAGCTCACCCTAAAGTGCCTTCACAATAGGCGGCACTAGGCACTTTCTGAACCCCACTAAATAACAAGAGCTGACAGGCAACCCATTGTTCTAAATTGCTGTCTCACAGTAAAGCCAACTGCTTCTGAAATTTCACCCGCCTGCTTTATTTAACTAAATCTCTACACATTTTCTATCCCAAAAATGCTGTCTTGCAAAGGTATAATGATCTTCTATTATACCATTAGTTTTATGTCCTGCTGGTTTTTAAAACAATTAAAATTAATTTTGCATGTTTTCTGCTTGAAGTAGTTTCCAAGGTACATTAAAATGCCTGAATAATCATGAAGGCTTACTGAGGCATTTGTAGTTTTGTCTCTTTTTTAACTACAGTTTCTCTAACAGGCAAGTGTTTTGTCCTTTCATGAAGAAATGTACTTCATATCCCGCCCCCCCTTGCTTTCTGATACTTATGTCTATGGGGATTCTGCTGAATACAAAGGGATGGAGATTGGTATGAATGATGAAAATGGAAGAAGTATACAAAATGAGAAATTTGAAACAGTGATGTTATTATGTAAAAATCCTTCAATTTCCAGGAAGCAATAAATATGACATTTCTCATGTTAAAAGTTACAAATAATAGCCTTTTTACTTGGGAAAAGTTAGGTTTGCAGCTTTGCTTTTCAAAGTCTGTCATCACAGAATCACGGAATTGTCAGAGTTGGAAGGGACCCCTAGAGATCATCTAGTCCAACTCCCCTGCTAAAGCAGGATTGCCTAGAGCACATCACTCAGGACTGCATCAAGGCGTCATCTCCCTGTTTGATAGGAAAAGGGGAAATGGTGATACATAATAAAATAATTGTTGCTGTTATATTCTGCTCAATCCGGCAGACTTTCTCTCTACTGATTTTGATTCAGAAGGTTGGTATACAGTGATACCAGTACAAAAGTAACGAAATATATGAAAACAACTATTAATTACTTCAGTATATGGACACTTTTTCACAGGAAAAGCTGTTCAAGTGTCCTAAAGAGAAACAGTTTGTTACAGGCCTACCTCTCCTGTAGTTCAGCCTAGACTGAGGTATTTCTAAAATGCCATCAGCCATACATTGTCAGTCAGTAACATAAATGTCATTAAGATGAGTGAAGAGTGCTAGCTTGTCTGTTCGTTTTGTTTCTGAAGCTCAGCAAAGAGGAGTATTAAAAATATCTATATGGGAAAAGCTCATTCCCATATGGGAGGGAAAAAAAATATGTTCTTGGCTGCATTTAGAATTTTGTAAGTGTGTGCCTCTTAGGGAGGTGGTATAATACTAACAGATATGATTTGCTTAGTGAACGATGACATTCTCAGAGCAACACTACTTCTGCTGATACAGAAGCTATATGGAGACTCACAAACAGCACTACCATTTGCAGCCCTAAAACTGGGGTGCTTCTGTGTATTATGGCATTGTAGTCAATAGCAGTAGGTTAGGTTACCCTTTTGAAAGGCTGAGTTTGTGCAAACCCCAGGATACATGGTCTGTTATAGCCTGCATGATGCAGAAGATGTGAGTAAAAGAGGGATCTTGAACTAAACTAAAACAAAAAAAAAACCCACCTTCCACCAACAACAAATACTGTAGATCAATAGAAAAGTCTAGGTAGATCAAATGAGGTCAACATTGCATACTTGAGGTTAGATAGTTATATGCAAACTTCTGGTATCTTACCTCCACAGAGGCCAGAGATGGGAATGGAGGAAGAAGATTTTGAGCATTTTACTATTAACAAGCTCAACCTTCCTGTGAAAAGCAAAAGTCACTCCCTTTCCTACTATTTCCTAGAGTAACTAGCAGAACCCTAAATAGGCTAAGACTCTTCATGGTTTATGGATGATATTGAGTCTTTATGCGTGCCACAAGTCTGACTTCTCTGAGCCATTTTGCTTCTTGGCAGCACAGTCACATTGCCAGTGCTAATCCCAGTCCTAAAAATGCATTATTTACAATTGATTTCCTGAAGTGTCAAGGGCAATGGAACAGCTCTAGACTAAATTCTTGGGTTTGGGGTGAGGAACTAGCTTAGAATTTAGCGGTGGATTTGCAGGGAAGAGAGGAGTGCACTGGCACAGCTGCCAGGCCTGTGGGGTGGGTGGGTGGATGTGATTTTGAATGTTTGGAACAAGTTGGTTAAGTGAGTGCTCTTTCATAGCAAGAGCTGTCAGGGTTGTAACACTAAACTGCAGACCCTGTGTGATTTTCCTTGTCTGATTCTGCATTTTTACCACAGGTTGTATGTTTAAAAGCCTTCCGTACTGACCTATTTCTGCTCTCACTAGAGGTCATATGAAAGATTTGACTGGTTTAAATGAAAACAGTCAAGCTCTTAGGAGTGCTGCAAATTGCACACATGCTGTTGTGTGAGATTTTTGGATATCCAGCAGGTGGAGCAACATTCTCACTGGTTAGGGGCTTGGGACCACAGTCATGTTCTGCCTCTGCAAGTGTGTTCTCTCCTGCAGGACAGTCGCATACTGCATTTTCTTTGCTTTTGTAGACTTCTGATGCTGTGTTGTATCAGCTAAAAATCTTTAAATTCAGTGGAGAGGAAACTGCACTGCATGAACTATGATGGACATGTTGTTAGTGTATTATGTGCTATTGCAGACCATATGGCACTTCCCAGAAAAATTAGATAAAGCTTGTGAAACAAGTGAAAAAGAAAAGTGTGTGGTCTGGGGCCTGGGGGGGTGTTGTTTGTTTTGGTGGGTTGTTTATTAGGAGGAATCTCCAGCTGTGCCCATCTTGTCCCTAAAACTGTCAGCAATATACAAGGAAGCTAGTCCTCTGTGAGCTAAACAACCACTTCTTCACTTTTTTTTAAGCCTTTTCAAGATGAGTTACCCCCATCAAACTTGTGTAATGGAAAAACAGTGGATATGCTGCATAATTTATTCTATGTGGCCACAGTAGATCATTTGCTCAGTCGAAGACTGGTGGCATCACCTTCTGTCCTTCTGGTGACAGTAGAGTTGGAAAGTCTCTATGGGGAAGACTGGAAGAATCTGTCTCAAAAGAAAACAAATACTGTTATATTAAAAAAAAAAAAGTTTGGATCAGAGTGTTATCTAAGGTGGCTTACACAGACTTAACAAAAATTTTAAAGATTACAGTATTGTTGTAATACCATTGTGTAAATATTACAATGAAGTCTTTAATTCTGTAAGAAGATACTGATTTTTTTGCACAATGGCATTTTCTCACATAGTGGTTAGGGCTGAATGAAGCTTCTCATCCCTTTCTGTTCCTGATGAGTCTGCTGTGTCCCCTGCAATCTGGAAGAGCTAACTTTTCTGATATTCCACAGCAGCAGTTGAAAATGTGTTCATAACTAATCTTGGTAGCAGAGCTGGTGAAGTGTCAGTCCCAAAGTGCCTGGATGAAAATGAAGTTCCCCTCAATCAGTATTATTATGGCCAGAGTCTTTATATTGACAAACTTTCACCAGACGTGGTGAACCAGCCTCTCCCCCTAAATTCTTGAAGTCAATAAAAATGTTCTCCAAGAATGTAAAAATCCTGCTTTTATTTCTTGATATGTACCATAACGAACTTCCCCAAACCTAAATTGAAAGCACAGAGCCTCTCAACAAAATGGGTGCACATATTTTTTAAAATTAGCAAGACACCTAGATTTTGTTGTTTAGAAGAAGTTGCTTTAGCTTTGCTGAAAAGTGAAATCAGCATGGTGCAGACACCTGCATGGAAAACTTAAGCCTAAACAGCTGAAATCTGACAGTTTGAAACTTGAGTCTTTAAGTGGAAAAAGTTAGGCAATCATTCACGAGGGTGTAATGCTGCCATGAAAGCAGACGTACCTGAGAGGAGGCACACAAAGTTTCATTAAGAACAAAACCCTATTCTGTTGATGTTAGTTGAGAAAATTCCTGCCAACTATCAAGGTGGGATTTTGATATATTTTACACAATAAATAGTCACAGTAGTTCAAAAGAAACACTACTGGAGAGCAGTAAAGCCAAGGTATTTGGCTTTTGTGGAGATCAAAGTACAGAGGTATAAGATGATTTGCTGTTAAAGCCATTTAAAGTAACCTTTTATCTATCCTACTGTGTGGAGGATTGATTTGCATTGCCTAATGGAATAGAGTATGCACTATATATCAGCTGTTAGTGAAAAAGTCAGTCCCATCCCAGCAAAAACTATGACAGGTCCCTAGCGTGGCCTTTGATCTGTGCCAGCAAGTGCTCTTGATCAATTTAGTTCAGGTGATAGCATGTGCCAGGGGTGATTCCTAGAGAGCAGGTTACATGGAGCCACCTTGCTTTGGAAGAATTGTCTTCACTGCTAGAGAGTGGTCTTTGTAATTAATTTATACACTGGGGAATATATAGTTTCTGTGTAAAGTTGGCCTATTTTAGGATCAGACAATGAGTCTCAGAGATTAATTGCATGCACTGCATAGATTTGTTTCTACAGTCTCTTGCTTCCAGATATGTTACTTCTTTTTAATGCCCTATGCTAATATAAAGCTGCTGGAGGGTAGTTTGGTTGTTTTTGTATTTCTGCTTTTATTACTTCATGAGACTTTTGTGGCATGTTTTTTTGCGATTTCTTTAGAGCAATATTGAACTGGTTTGAGGCAGGTATTACACACTAGCAACAAGGATTATCTTTTACACTAGTATACGCTACTTACCTAGGTGTGGGCTTTTTCCTCTGGAATACCTGTGTAGTTGTTGGGTTTTTATATAAGTAAAACCCCTACATCTTTTCCTGCACAACAGGTGAAACCTGTGTGGAAAATTCCAGTTGTCTCTCAGTCCATTATATACCCATTTCTTAAGACGTATGTCGCACAGATTTGGAAGATAATCAAAGGTCCTCTGTACAGAAACCCAGAGCCAATCCTTTAGGGTGGAGGACAAAGTGCAAATTGTTGCTGCTTTCATTCGAGTTGTCTTTGTGTAATTTTGCCTTGGGGATAACACTAGTTTTGTCTCTGCTATTCAGAGTGCACATTTTTGGTCTGTTCTGTAGCTGACTGTGCTTCCTGTCACCTATGGAGCCCAAATATATATATTGCATACACATGGGGACCTCAGTAAGCTTGGAATAAGTGTCTGACTTGCCTTCTATGTGGTGGGAGTTTCCTTCTATGTTTCTATCCCAGTTTTTCTCACTTTTTTCATGTCATGCAACAAGGGGACTGCCACAGCCTAGGGGCCATGTTAGGATGGTGGTACCGTCATCTCAGCCATAGTATATGAAAGAGAAAAGATGGGTTGGTGCTGTGAAACACTTGAAGACTTGAAAAACTGTCACCTATGCGATTTCATTACTAATGTAGGTCATCCAAGAAGACTTAAATTACTGCACCCCAAAATAAGCATTCATTATTGCAGTACACGACTACTGTAACTAATCAGATGTTGCACCTCAAATGGAGCTGAATTCACAGATACTACACTACACTTGATCTTAGCCATTAAAGTAATTAATTTTTCTGAATCCAGAATCAGGCAAGTTAGTAAGACTAAGTTTAGAATCCTGTTGATCAAAATAGTTAATAAGGTATCTCAGAGAGCATATGGTAAAAGCAAACTTAAACTGCCAAAATATAAAGGAGATTATTTGAATTTGAAATATAGACACTTGTATTTAAGGTGATCTGTGGTGTACAAGTCTGCGTAGAGACTAATTTTTATCCTTTCCACTAGATATTACTTATGAAATTGTTGTTTGGCCATTAACCTGCCCTTTTGGTATTCAATATTATGTTCAAACAAATACAGGTAAATCTGACCAGAACATTACCTGAAATTCAAAAAGTATTCAGAACTCAGCTTTATCAAACCTCTGCATCAAAATGATTGCCAGATTGCATCATTGCTTAAAAGCTTTTTAACATTAATTCACAATTTATTTTTTCTTCTATCTTTTTTTTGAGGTTGGAGATGAGATAGTTCGTATAAATGGATATTCCATTTCCTCATGCACACATGAAGAAGTCATAAACCTCATTCGTACGAAGAAAATAGTGTCCATAAAAGTAAGACGTAAGTAACATCAAAAATCACCGATGTCACTAAAGATCACTGTTAATAGATTGCTAGTGATCTGTAGGAAGTGTTACTTAGAAGAGTATTTTTCTTTTTCAGATATTGGCATGATACCTGTCAAAAGGTAATGGTATTCAATTTGAAAAGGAATTGTTATTCATTTTCACATAGCCTCTTCAATATCCAAAAAACCTCTGTGTTTATCTGTATGTTTGAAAAGGTGTGAATGGGCATCTCCATAGCTGATTAAAATGGCACGTCCTTTGTGATATACAGGCAGATGTCTTTTTTGATGAATCTGACATTTTATGCCGGTTGCCTGCTTAAGTGAACCAATTTTTATTTCCTCGTCTTTCATGGATATTATCTGGAAATTTCATTATCAATGCACCTAGCTTAACAGAGAGCTCCACTGCTTCTCTGTGTGCATAACATTTGAGGATTGCTTCAAAGCTTAGAAAAAATTCAAATTATTGTCTTTCCAATTTTTGTTGATATCTTGAAACTTCAGGTGGAATGTTTGAGAAATGTTAATGATGGGAGGTGTCTCTCTGCATAGAGACTTAAATAAGCTGTTCAAGTTGTCATGATTATTTTTATATTTTTTCTTAGTTTCCCAAAAGTGTTTCACTTGAGGTTTTCTCAATTTTATATTTCACAGGCTTTACTAGTCTAAATAACTGTATGCTTGTTTGATGTGCTGTTTATACTGCTGAAAAATAAATCAGTTATTTTGAATGGTATCCAAAGGAACTTGTGGATGCAAAATAGGAGGCCACATTCCAAAGTAGTTTCTTGAAATATATTCGCATTTATTTTGTCACTATTATTTTTAATTACTTTTTTCCTTCCAGTTCAGCAGATGAGCCCCTTAAATGGCAATACGTGGACCAATTTGTGTCAGAGTCTGGGGTAGGAGATCAATGTTTTATTAGCATGTCTTCTGGGAAAATCTCTAATGGTTCTGAAACACTTTCTCCGCAGAGCTTATCACAGAAGTTAGTGTATGCATTTCTATGATGCAGTATTTTGTTACAAGTGTTCTGTGGTGTCTTTTGTGGTATGAAATGATTCCAGAATCATTAGATAAGGAAAGGTCATGATACAAATAAAATATCTTTTACTCATTATTGGTACTTTGTTTTGCTTGAGCTTATCAACTTACCAGGCTGTAGTTCTACTATATAAATCTTTAACAGAGTATTTGGCCTATCTTAGCTATATTAGTGGAGGAATGACAAGTATGAATGCAAGTGACTTCAATGGGTTGCAGCAACAAAAAGAGATGCCACAATTACCATTCTTTTGCTTTCAGGAAGAAAGACTTAGTTAAATAGTGAGCACTGTCATGTATTTTTCCAGCTCATGTGTCAGGGAACATCTAAATTATTGTTTTGCCATATCACTTTCCCCTAGTTTTCTTTCACCCTTTTCTGAAGACAAAGTTTGACTATTTAAACCATCTTCTCCAAATAGAAAGATAAGTTCAGTCTTTTGCCTAAGCCATGCAGCTCACTAAAATGACTGTGCTTCACATTCACCTCCAGTAGGGCCTCAGAGCAATCTTATCTTGATATTGGCAGGATTTCATCCTGGCTTCATGGGGTTTTAAGTAGTCTTGATACAGCTTCAACACAGAGTAACGTCTGCAGCATCCTTTAATCCCCCTACAGGAAGGAAAGGGCAGTGTTGCTGGTCTTGCTTCTTCTGGCGGAAGAGACAATAAAGAGAAGAAAGTTTTCATTAGCTTGATTGGTACAAAAGGCATGGGATGCAGGTGAGTACATGTTTCTTATTTAATGTCACCAGGATAGTTGCTCGAGGAAAGTTATTGGGTGGCAAAAAGCATCATTGTGGTTTAACCCCAGCCAGCAACTAGGACTACTCAGCCCCTCACTCGCTTGCTCCCCCCAGTGGGGGGGGGTTAGGGTAGAGAATTGGAAGAGTAAAATTAAGAAAAAACTCGTGGGGTTGAGGTAAAGACAGTTCACTAAGTAAAGCAATGCACGCAAGCAAAGCAAGGAATTTGTCCACTATTTCCCATCGGCAGGCAGGTGTTCACATGGCATGGAATATTCCTTTGGTCAGTTGAGGTCATCTGTCCTGGCTGTGTGTCCCCCCAGCTTTTTGTGCACTCCCAGCCTACTCATTGGCGGGGCAGTGTGAGGAGCACAAAAGGCCTTAACTGCTTAGCAATAACCAAAAACTTTAGTGTGCTGTCAACAGTATTCTCATCCCAAACCCAAAACATAGCACTATACCAGCTGCTAGTAAGAAAGTCAACTCCATCCTAGCTGAAACCACAACAGAAACAAATTAGGGGAAAGCAACTAAGACTGATCATTGTATTACACCGTATTATTCTATATATATTATCCTATAAATGTTTGGTTTTTATATTACACCAGTATTTCCAGTGGTCCAACACAAAAGCCAGGCATTTTCATCAGCAATGTTAAGCTGGGTTCTCTTTCAGCAGAGGTGGGCTTAGAGGTAAGTATACCACCTTCCAAGGTAGGTACCACAAGGAAATCATGTTTGGTATTTTCTGTATCGCTGTAAAGTCACTAGTGGTGTGTTGGTTTGTTTTGGTTTTTTCCCATGGGAACAAAATACTGTGTGATTACATTTCAAATGAAGCGAGTTTCCTAGATTTTAAGAACTTGAGAAGTGCCCTACTGGGTCAGACCAAGAGTCCATCAAGTTCAGTATCTAGACTCAAACAGTGGCAGTAAGAAATGCTAATATGGGAGGATATGCAGGCCTGGCCACTTTCTGGTCTGTTCCCCTTGTACTCTGCTAGTACCTAAGATTATTGTATTAAAAATGGTGGAGGCTATATCTTTTTCTGGTTGTATTTAATATATGTACTCATTTAGTATGTGTACTAAAATTTGGATTAACTCCGTTAGGTTGGTGATCAGATTGTTGAGGTGAATGGAGTGGACTTCTCTAATGTGGATCATAAAGAGGTAAGACCAAATCTTCCTAATTCCCCAAATACATAGTTGTCAGCTTATTAAGCATATGTCCAACTTTCCTGGCTGCAAAAAATGTTTTGATATCGGGCTGCTTAGCCAAAGAGGTTGTGTATTGTACATAGGAATTTGGACGTTTGAATACCTACCACCCTGTTTAGTTCAGGTAGGTCTTCTGGAAATTCCAGTCTTGACAACCAGCATCTTTCATCGTGTATGTACAGGCTTTTTATCACTTAATTCAGACTGATTTTTGTTTTGCTTTACTTTGCAGGCTGTCAGAGTGCTCAAAAGTAGTCGTACTTTGACTATCTCTGTGGTAGCAGGCGCTGTAAGTAGTATATGTATAAAAGCAGAACATGTATGAAAATTACTATGTGGACAAATAAATGGTAAAAATAAATAGATAAGAAATGAAACTGTATTTCATTATAATGTCTATGCCATTGAATTCCATCAAAGCAGGGCAGTGTTGAGTAGCTTTTGATTATTTCATTAGTAACTATCCATAGTCTTCTCAAATAAAACAGTTTCATGACTCTGGGCCAGTGCAAAACCATTCCCTTGACAAGGAATGGAAATTAACTTTATCATAATGTTTTTTTATGTTTGAGAGCTTCTGTTCTAATAGATAGCTGCTTCTGCTGAAACAGGAAAGGTGAATTGGATTGGAGTCGATTTTTCCTTGTGAACAGCTGATGTCTTAGTTTTATTCCAAATTAATTCCTGGTGTAACTGTTTATCTGATCTCTTTAGTATATCAACACATTGAAAATTGTTCAGTTTTCTCCATCTCCAGAACTATGTTTCTTTGGGGCCTAATCTAAAGCTATCTGAAATTAATTAAATCTTTCCATTGACTTCAGTGTGGCTTTCAATAAAATTTTTTTTTGTTTTACTGCTTTAATCCTTCTTATAGTAAAATGTATCGTTATATATAAGAGGATACTCAAGTTCTGTAGACTAATCAAAGATGGTATTTTCTAATTGTCTTGCAACTGAATTAAATAGGGAAATCAAGATTTAATAAATCATTTAAGCTAGTTCCTAAAGGCTTGTGTTCTGTGAAGCTATATTAAGGAATTCATGGTTTAATTAAACTACTCTTAGAGTAACAAAAGATGCAGTTGTCCAAAGGCATTATAGACATTGTTTAAACAAATGCTCCGGACTAGTTGATTAAGTTCCAGAAGCCCAACATCCTTAGGACTTAGAAACTAACTCCCAGATATGTTGCCAACTGTTAGAAAAGATGGGATGTACTCCACCATGTAACATTGGGATTGCATCCTTCAAATGGTGAATTTTTGCTATGGAACTCTTCTGCTCCATCCTGCTCCATGCTACTCCATCTTGTGTGTCTCTCCTCAATACACGTCTTTGTACTGAAGAAGAGGTTGCAAAAGGAAGTAGCTTCTATGCTGGTTTTTGGTCATCAAAGACCATGGTGCAAAAGCATTCTTCATTGCCTGTTTTTGTTTCAGCTGTCTACTGTAAGCCTTAGAGACATGAAAAATTCTGCTCCTAATTTACGTGGAATTTTAATTTCAGTAATGAAAATTAGGTAAATGTTATCAAAGTGTTCCACAAATAGTGCCATGGAAATATCTTTTTTGAATAGAAAATACTGCTCATGTCTTAACTGTAAAGCAGATGAAACAGGAACAAAACCAACTGAAATGCATCAACTATAAAACCTTTTGGCAATGTATGTTCCCTGTATTTGGGTTCCCTGTACATTTCCACAGCAGCCACAAGATCATTAAAATGCAGTTACTGTGTAATTGTCTTCCACATTGGGATTCATTCAATGTGCTGTTCTCTAGCATTGCATTGCTCAAGTAGGTGTCTATAAAATATAATGTGGAGTGTCTTCTGGATGACACACTGAGAATGTCTTTGGCACAACCCCTACACTATTGTTGCTGACTGTAGTAGTTGCTTGCCTCTTCTGAGGTGTTTAGCACATCATAACTTTTAGAATGAAACTGGAGTAGCTCTTTGGAATTAAGTGCTCAGATCTTTCAGGGTCTTTCAGAAAGCATCCCTCAGAAAACGTAATGTGAGGAAATGGCAGGTGTGGTATTGCATTGGTTTTGAATTATTTCCTAGAATTATTTCCTATTTGAATTATTTCCTAGAAGAACTGCATTTGTGAGACTTTTTCGCAACTGCTTTGTGTGGTGGTTCTGATTGCAGGGAAAGGAGCTGTTCATGACTGAAGAAGAAAGGCAGAGAGAAGCACGTCTTCGAGAGCAGGAACGCCAGGAGTTAATGCATCAGAAGCGACTTGCACTGGAGACTAACAAAATCATCAAAGAGCAGCAAGAGAAAGAGAGATTGTAAGGACTCTTATGTAGGACAGTCTGAAAAATTTAGCTCGGATTTGGAAAGAGCATGGAAGACAGGAACAACTGTGAGAAGATTCCCAACTTAGATTAACTTTGTTTTGCCGTTATGGAGTCTGTTCGTAAATCCTTATCCTGTGGTGCTCTTGATGTTCTGGGTTTTCAAAGCTGCTATCATTCAAACATGTCTTGAGTAGAAAAGTCACTTTGTTCCCCAACTGTCATAACCCTATGGTTCAATGTGATATTAGTTATTTTCCTGATGCCATTCCCTCATCCTTTATTTTTAGCAGGACAGTTACAAATTTTATACTCTTACAATAGCACACTGTGGGACTGGCTCAGGAGGAGACAGTGACTTACAGAGTTAGATAGATGATATGTCCCTATTATCCAGATGATCATGGTTGCCCTCAGGGTTCCTACAAAAGTTTATTGAACCTTTGGTATCTTAAAATCACTTTTTGAAAGGAGCATTTTTCCCCAATGCATATTGGGGAAAATTGCGTATTTAGTGTCTATATCTTTTACTAACTATATGCTGACACATTTTGTGCAAGTTCTTACTCAGAAAATATTATTTTTACCACTGTGTTCTAATTCCTGTTATTATAGAAGAAAACTGGAGATTTCCCAGAAGGCTGCAGAGGAAGAAGAGAGATATCGCAGAGAAATAGAACAGTAAGTAAAAACCTACACAGGCAGTATGGTGCTGAAAAAGGATCCTTATATATCAAATTTGGCTGAAAACATTCTGCATGTTCTTTTCTAATAAAATTGTGTATATTTCCATTTAGCTAAATGTAGGGTCCAAGTACACAACAGTTACGGAATAGGAAACTGATCTGAAAATCAGCACCTGGAAAACATGAGGGTGATAATAATTTCAACGTGAAATTGAAGTCGAGCGCTTATTTTAAAAATATGTTATAAATGTATAGACAAACTTAAGAGTAAGGAAGTTCTGTGTCTCAGAACTTGTTTACTCTGTTGTCACTGAACCAGTACATTAAATTCTAACAGAAAAAAAAAATACTGGAAGGAAATGGATCAGGGAAGAATCAGAGAAGAATGACTAAAGAGCTGGAAGACATGTATATACTCAGGGGCTTGATGACATATCTGCTTAGCTTATATTTTAAAAAAAATAAAGCATAGGTAGTTTGTTCATGATCTGTAAGAGTGTACACAGCGTGGAATTTAATAGCCTTTTCGGTCTATCAGACAGTTCTGAAAACAAAAGCTATGTAGATTTAGACTAAAACAAGGACTGTATGATGCGAATTGTCTTGAGTAAAAATTTCAGTCATCATAAATTTTAAGCAGGCTTTTGCTTTTCTAAGGAGAGAATTAATTACGTTGAAACTGTGGCATTGAAAGCAAGAAGTTCTATAACCTATTTTATTCAGGGAATCTGATTTTTAATTATCACAGTCTATTCCAGTTTTAAAAATACATGATTCCAGGAACTAGACACATTCAAAGATTGTATCATAATAAAGTCAGTACTATAAATGTAACTTAAGCAATTGTTTTACATTTGGAACTTTAAAATTAACCAGTATAATACGTTGTTGTTATCACAGTAACTAATTTCCCTGCTAAATGACATTGAGAAATTGCATGACAGTGTGAAATTCCACAGTATCTGTTTTGATGCAGCCTTTTAGAACTAAGATTGACTCTGAAGTATTCAGCTTTGCACCTTTGTCATTTTAAATGGTTTTTAATCTGTGTTCGTTCACTTAAGTCCCTTTTCACGTGCCTGTATTAGCTAAAATGCTCTGATGGAAAAAGTGCAGGGATTTCTCTCTCTGTGAGGTGCAAAAAGGAATATATTCCCCAGCTGTCATGAGAAAAATCTTCTACCAGTCCTGCTGTGGGCTCTACTACAGCACCTGAGTGAATTCTTACACATTTTCCTTTTGTAATTCCTGGAGAATAGGTAACACCCTGTTCTTTAGTGTGGTCTGCTGTAGAAATTCCTGCAATAGCCCTGCAAAACTGCTATAAAAGCAGACCATCACAGGTGAAGAATGATTCCATTCTCCAAATCCAGATTGCCTGTCTGTTACAATGAATGTTCAATATCTGCAGTATCCTTCTGAATTAAGTGCTTCTTTACTCACCCAGCAAGTACTTTCACGATTAGGCTGCCTTGAGGGCTGCTCGTTGTGAGGTCTAGCATGTCTTTATACTTCCTGGTGTAATTTCCAAGTGCTGCTCAGGCACTTGTTAAGCTTCTCCATATTACAGTCAAGAGTGTTAAGTCAGTGTCGATCTCCTTGGTGTAGAAGAGTGAGGATAGTGGTACAGGAACTTAGATTTGACCAGAAGCTTAGCCTGCAATAAGCAATTGCAGGCAGGCAGTTTCACTAGAACATAACATTCCTGTATTAACAGTTTGTGAAGATGACCATTTGCACATTTTTAAAATCTTTTCTGCAGGAATTGCTTGTATGAAGTAACTGTGCCCTTTATTAGTATCCTGCATATATTTTAGGAAAAAATTTCATATGTGCCTAAATGGCAGAGGTCCTTAACTCTGTGTATTTCAAGCTACGTTGTAAACCCCCCCTTTTTTTTTTTATTAAAATGAAATGTTAAAACAAATCTAAACACTCTGTCCAATGTTGCCTGATATTGACTGTGCCTCCAAATTTAAATACTGACCTCAGCTGCAGATTTGGTAGTGCTTTGACCACATGTGGATATTTTTAAAATTTACCTTAGGTAATTTAGAGATGCGAAAGATAATCCAAGTATAAATAGCATCTTATATATCTAAGGCCTGGTAAATTTTGGCATCATATATCAGTTCACCAGTTCGAGACAAGCTATATCCAAGAATAGACCTTGGATCACTTAAAGGCACTGTATATGAAGCTACAAGCTATTAGGTTATATAGCAGTTCTCTTGTGACCTACTTGGGATTTGCTGAATTTTCCTTCAAAATGTCCTTGGTTTTGATCATGGTGCCTTTCTAGGTGCCTTCTAGGTGATTTACTTATGAGCTCGTTTGTCCTGAAGTGACAATTCTTTTTTTTTTTTTTTTTTTCCTTTTTTCCTAGAATGTTGAATTTAATGCAATTTGTGTCTCAACAGTATTTAGTTCTTTTTGGGAAGAGTCACTTTTTAGTGTAGCCTAGGAATGTTAAGGAAGCAATCATCAAAATGGAGGTAATATATAGAAATAAGACACACAGTTTTTAGGTATAATTTACCATTGTAACATCTGATTTAGGTATGGGGTAGATAGTCTGTCGCTTAGTATTTTAGTTAAAAGTGGCTATTTTTCTAATAGATACTTCCCAGTTCTGAAAATGAAAAATTATTAGGTGACAGGTGGGTTTTGGCTTCAGTTAAGGTGACAATCAGTATTGTAGTGGGCTTAGTGTCTGTGCAGGTGTTTATATTACTGGCCTTTGAAGTCTCAATATTAAATAAGAATATTTTACTCACATTATATTTTAAAAATTATATTAGTAGCTTAGTAAATGAGACTGGTGAATGGAATTTTGTTTGAGGGAGCGGGCAGTTTACTATGCTTTATATTAAAGAGGAAAAAACCAAAAATAGGGAACACTAAACTGTAATGAATTTATATTGGTGCTGTTGTTTTTATACTCAAAATTCTTAGCTGCATTTTTTTTCCTATAGGATAACAGCAGAGGAGGAGAAATTTAAAAAGGAGTGGGAAGAAGACTGGGGTCCTAAAGAACCTCCGAAATCTCTAAAAACTGTAACTGCAGAAGTGCACTCTGCCCCTCGTTCTAAACACAAGAGTAAGTAATTGATTTCACTCTGCTTCCTGGGGAAAGTATTTGTTTCAGACACATTGCTGAGTTGTATGGAATATATCACCAGTTTGTGTCCAAGCCAAGTTAGCTATGGCTTGGTTATTTTCAGAAGTCTGGAACCATATGATAGATTAATTTAATAGCTCTTACTTAACAGGTACTTAGCTCACAAAATCTACATCCTATCAAACACTCATGGTTTTTAACAAGCAGTAGCAGGAAAATTAAAAAAAAAAAAAAGAAAAATCTTGCTAAGAATTTGTCTGAAGTGTCAGTCTCTTTAACTTGGGGTTTTAATGCACTGCTTTCCACGTTGTTTCTGTTCAGTGTTTTTCTTGTCAGTCTTTCCAAGGAGCATCTCTTGCATCAGTAGGCTTGTGCTGATTTCCACTATCAAAGTAGTGCTGCGTTTTTTATATGATCGGTGACTATGTTTTCATGTCCATGTGGATAAGCTTTTATGTAAATGCTAAGTTATATACATATGAGTGCTTTCATCTCGGTGAAGAAAATATTACTTATAGTAGTTAAGTAGTATTTTAGGTTTTATGGGGGTTTTGTTACTTTTGAAAATGAAAGTATAAAGAAGAGAAGACAAGTATTTGTTTTTCTTCTTTCATTTGGAATTACCTTTTGGCTTTCTGTATTAATCATATCAGCAAATAGTTTAACATCACTTTTATATTTGAGAAGAGGTGTTGGGAGGTGGAGTGTTTGAAGGTAGAAAACTAGTACTAGATTTGCAGTTGCATTTGGAGTGAATGAATGCACTTTGTGCTATTCCTATTGTTACTTCTTTTCTTCTCCCTTACTCTAAATCAGTGTTTTATGGAGGGTGGAGATTAGGGTTTTGAGTATTTTTGTCTGCTTGCTTCTAACTAGAGAAGATAGATGTGGAATCCCTGCTTTTGGCTTGGATGAAATGAATTCAATGTTTAGTTGTTAGAAAATTATAAAGATCTTTTCCCTCATCTCTTCAGAAGGACCTCAGTCTTCTATTACTTATGCAGTCTTTGGTGGCTGTAAGAATGTCTTCAAGCTCTCTTGCTTCTCTTCCATGAGGAGGAGTAAACAACTTAATTGAGTAAACAATATATTGAATGTGATCAAAAAATGCAACAGAAGCCATTGTTGCAAAGCAACAGTGAGACACTAAACAAAAAAACGAAAAAGGAAAGATTCTGAAGAATCGGTGACTTTTTTTAAAGTGTTTTTCCTAGATCTTTTAACGAGTCTGTTTCTTACCAGCATGCCTTTCACATCTAATTTATTCCTTCTCAGGCTAAAGTTTTTAGCACATCATTTTTCTGCATATCACGTTCTTCAGTTCATACTTTTTTGACAATTATCTTGAAAATGAAATGGTGATGTTTACGACTGTTGCAAAAATAATCTTGCATGCTAGAGCTTGGGTAGCAAAGCACGTAAGCATGTACTAGTTAAAACCATGCAATCAGAACTTCTGAATCAATTCCTAGTGACCTAATTGTGAAAAATCTAGATACATTTCTAAGAATTTGCAAAATTCAGACATCTGTCTGTGAAGTGTTGTATGCAGTAACAGATCTGTTATTATCTTAAACAGACCATCCATCAGAGTGAAAAAATAAATCCTACTTTTTCAAATGTGGATGACCTCTAGACTTTGAAACACCTTTTCCCTACCTTTTGTTTCTTCTGTTCACCTCCTCCTATAATTTTCCTTACTGAATCTTCTTCTTTTTCCTCCCCTGTTCTCTTTTTCCTATCTTTTTCCTCCTTTCATCCATTGCAGCAAATCTTTCACAAACAAGCTGTAGTCTGCACAGCCTGAAAACTGATTTGATATCACTGGACAGTCTGCTTCAGAATTAGTTGAGAGACTGAGGGGGTATTGTTTGTACACTGCAACTTTTCCATGAAGAACTGCCCTGAAGTGTAAGTCTGACTTAATTGTCCAAAGGAATTTAGGATGCTTCAAGCTTAATTTACAGTTAAGAAGCTAAGTTGGGAGCTATAGATAGTATATGGAGAGTGTGCTAAAATGGTATTAGACAAAGTAAAAAGTGGAAAGTGTGGAGCAGCTATTGGATAATTTAAGGGAGACCTGGGTCAATTCCTAAGCCTGATTACATTATTTTTTGTGTGAATTTGGGGAAGTCATTTAACTTTTTGTGGCTGAGAAAATGAGATGGGGAAATGTTTCTTCTTCAACCATCTTTTATCCATATAGTTTTCTGATTCTTCAGGGCAGTGTTTTCTCTGTATGGCACTTAGCCCAGTGACAGTGCAGTAGAAGGCTGATATTTCTTTTTGAAGCCAGAACTGCTGATGGTTTAATTACAGGAAAATCCACCTACCTCTGCAAGCTTACCTTCATAGCAGAGCAGACTAGCTGGTCATATGCAGATCCTAAGTGCTCTTCAGGTTTGAAGGAGGTTGGAAATTGATTTGATTTAAGCAGGAGCTCAGTTTTTTTCAATTATGTGGAAAAATACCCTGTGGCTAACATCTTTTTATTTCATAGAAACTTCCAGTCACACATTGTTGATCTCTTTTTTCATTTCATGGGAACTTCCAGTTAGACTGTCATTTCTATCTCCTCATTCCTTTCCTCCTTTGTTTCTCTAGTAGATTTAGAGAGAGTTGCACATGACCAACTTGAAACAGATGACATGGATGAAGGGATCACGAAGCAGGAGAAACAGGTTTGCTGTTCGGTCTTAACTTCCTATCCTGATTCAGATTCTTCCTGTGTTTCCCTTCCTCCTGACAGTCAGTCTTGACAATGAACTGATCATTTGGTTTTGCTAGGGCAGTATGTCTGGTCCTTTGGTAAATGATTAAAGGTTATGACACTGTTGCTGCCATTGCTTTCTAAAGATACCTTAATACTAATACGAAATCTATCAATCCTACAGAAAGGTGGATTGTATTGAGAGCTCTGTGTGTTATCAGTGTTTCTTCTATAAAATTATGGTAACAGATTCTTTTGTATGTTTTTACTTAGCAATGTGTTTTTTAATATTTATGCACTTGGCTTGAAATATTTTATCCTAGGAAACTGAGCTTTTCTTGTCTCCTCAAATGCCACTGTGTTCTGCCACAAGCTTGAATGATTTTCAATACCTGTTTCATTTTAAAAATGCTTGTTAAAACTAGTGTGAAGTAAGACTGTGACCACAAAAATCTTAGCAATGCATATGGCTGGTTCTGTATGAAGATTAATCGTTGCATTTGCTTTGTGTAACATAAAATGTATCAGTAAAATAAGGGCAACTTGTGACTAAATGTACTGGCACAATTGATCAAGAAGTTGTCTAAGAAACCTGTCATGTAATATCGAACCTTTGGTGTTGCACCTTCAAATAAATTTTAATCAGTTACATGTGTCAGCATGGATTAATTTGAATCTGAACCAGTCCTTGACTTTTCTTCAAAAAACAACCTTTTCTTTACATTTTTGTAGCTTTTGGATGGTTTTATCGGTATGAAGGAAAATTTCCCACCATCCGCAAGGTACAAAGTTTGATATGTGGATTTTTTTGCTGTGCACTTCAATTTTAATTCCTCTTTTTTCTTCTTCTCTGTTATTACTAGACATTCTTTAGAGTCAAATGCTGCTTCTTTTAATGTGTGCACAAATTAAGATGTGTTTGGAATGCATCTGCCTATGAGTTTGTCCTTTTGAATATTGTAGACTTTTCAAGTCCTGCAGCTGCAGCGGGAAGTGTATGTCAATACTTTGCAGTACAGGTGGGCAGCGTATGTCTTTGTTCCTCAGAAGTCCTCAGAATAATGTATTAAAAAATAATAATAATAAAAAAAAAAAAAAGGGAGATAAAAATTCAATAGGAACCAGTTATACCTTTGCAAATCTCTCAATAAGAGGAGTGCTGAAGGCAAAAGGCTTTTAGGCAGGTACATCACACAGAATGAGTACAAACAATTGAAAATCTTTAAGCTTGATAGACTGTTTTTATATGTAGAGTTGCTGCTAAAGTATTGCAATTTCAGATTTAGAGTTTCAAATAATACCTTATTCCTGCTGGTGCTTTATTCTCTCTTTTTCTTTGATGTATATTAGCAATATTGTGGGGGTTTTGTGGTTGTGTTGTGGGTTTGTTTTTTTTTTTTTTTGTGATGGCTGGTGGTAATTAACTGGGGTAGAATTGTCAAGGAGACTTCATATATTTATCTTGTGAGAACTCAAGGTTTCTGAGAAGGTCAGGGTCCTATATGACGGGTGAAGTATTTGTGTCACCATTTAGGACTATTACTTTAACTGTTTGTGTGGACAGGAAATGCCTATTCTCCTTATTAGAGAATAGGAAATTATGATACGCTCTGATACCATTTTGTACTGCTAGAAACTGTAAATCATCGTGGATCTGTAACTTGTGTGAAAGCCAGTGCAGGTAGGATTTCTATCTGAAAAGTATAAATACATGTTATGAAAATTCAGTCTCGTCACACAAATGCGTCATCTTCTGTATTGCTGCTGACAAGATAGTTTAGAGAGCCTCCGAATACCTTTTCATATGGTAATTAAGATCTTACCCAGTTCCTGTTGAGCTCTACTACACAGTGTGAACTAGAAGCTTGAAAATATATATTTTTAATCTTTTTCTTTTAGAAATATTTTTAAATCTGGGAGTGATGAATTTTCATCCTACTCCAAATCGCTAATTGCTTTTTTGTTCTGTTGTAAAACCAAAATTTCACTCTGTGCTAAAAATGTTTTTAAAAGGAAGTAAACTGAATCCATGGGGAAAATGGATGGAAAGGATGACTCATCCTGTTGTATCTGAATGCAGTGAATGCAGCTAAGATGGTCTGATATATGTTCATATTCTGGAACACTTTGGCATGTGTACTGCTTAATGTGCCTTAAATTCAGTAATTTTTCAAACGTTGATACCTAGCAGGTTGAGCTGCCAGATGTTACATTTAGTAGAGTACTAAATGTATCTTCTAATTTATTAGAGGATAAGATAATACAAGCTAAGATAATAATAAACTAATTAGCCTTGGATAAAACATGCCAACAGAATTATGTTTATGTTAAAACATTAATGTGAAAAGCTAGATTTTTTACTTAAACTCTTTTTTTAATTTTTGTCTCTGACAATCATTGATATTTTTTTCACCACCGCCACCACTGAACCATGAAGCAGTAGACAACATCCCACTGAACTCAGCAGTACAAAGTTCCAATTAACTACTTGTCTGGGAGAATTGACTCTTGTAGATCCCAGGGAAAATGTCTGTTCTCCAAGGCTTTATTACTGATATTATATGTAAAAGGTGGAAAGAAGACAAACTATGCTGTGCAAGGCAAAGCATATTCATGATTTGAATTCCCAAAACCACTATGAAAAGTCAGTAGCTGATAATAATGAGCAGAGCAAAACCAAACCCAAAGTGTAGCCTTTCTGGGCACAGGCAGTAGTTCACAATAAGTTGCCAGCTGCTCCTCCTTAATTTTTCATAAATAAAAGGAGAACATGGGCTTTCCAATATGAACTAGGCCCTACCAGTACAAACAGGAGAGAGTAGCAGAGATGTGACATCATTACAGTAGAAATTAGGAGCACGGGGTATTTTGCAGACAACAGGAACAGAGGCTCCAAAAAGACTATGTATTTTTCCCCTTTGGTTGCACTCTACATCTAAAATTTTAGAGTTACTTTGTGCTGCAGTGTTCTTCCCTGGGAGCAATTTGGTTTCTGCACTGATCTAAGCTTTTTCTTAGTAATTGCTTATATCAGTTGTATCAAGGCATGCAATGCTGATTTTAGGACATATGCATGAAGATGTTTTATGCATAGAATATTCACATCTACCTATACATGGGCATCTGTCACCTGAAAGCAGTCTTGTATTTATATAAAAATGCCAGAACAGAGAGATGGCAAATCAAGACCTAACCAGAATTTTTTGACTATTCAAAGTTTTGCAGTGGGTCTGTGTGCCCTAATGTTGTAACTTAGCAGAGGAGCAAAAAAGTTGAACTGTCTGATCTTTATGTTAATGTGCACAGGCCCTCCAAATAAGGTTGAATTTCCTGCAGATTGCTGGGAAATGGACTTTAGATTTTCTTTTAAAAGACCGTCCCCATACTTGCACAGACTGTAATTAAATTTTCAAGGCAGATACTCATGTACTGAGTTTGAAGTGTGCAATCTTTTTAGCTGATGTAAAAATATGTTTAACTGAAAAAAAAAAAAAAAAAAAAAAAGAAAACCAAAAAAGAAAACCACCAAAACTTCCCAGAAAGGGAAAGAGCGAAAGAAGTCAAAAAGTGACAGTCTGTGTGAACAGAAGAAGAATAAAAAGGAAATGGAGTTTGAGCAAAAACTTGCCAAAGAGAAAGAAGGAATGTTGGAGAAAGAAAAACAACTGAAGATAAATCGTCTTGTGCAAGAGGTATGTTGTGTTCTCCTATCAAGTGCAAAATTACATTGAAAGAAAATGAGCTGAATCTTTAGTGAAATTATCTTAGCAGGACACTTGTTTAATAATGTCAAAGATAATGAAGTTTAAAAAAATGCTGTTTCACTGCAACTCTGTTCCCATGTTTGCTTGGTTCTACAATCATTTTTTGCCCAAATGAGGATACCTCTGCAATTAATGAGTGTCCATGTGTAGTGATGAATTTAATGCAAGACAGCAAAGTAGGAAGTCATTCTCAAAAGCATTATTAGTTTTAAAACTAATTTAAATGGCATTTCATATTTCTGAAACACATTTGTATTGTAACTATACCTCTATAACCTTATTTCATGCACTGGTCTTATGGTTAAGGTATCCGAGACAGAACGAGAAGACCTGGAAGAATCAGAAAAGGTGCAGCACTGGGTGGAAAGACTTTGTCAGACACGGTTAGAACAGATTTCCTCTGTGGAGAATGAGTCTCCTGAGGTAAAATTCTGGCTTCTCCATATATTGCCTGCCCAGGGAGGTGGTAGAGTCACCATCCCTGGAGGGATTTAAGAAACGTGTAGACATGGCACTTCAGGGCATGCTCTAGTGCCCGAGACTGTGGGTGGGTGTGGTGTGTGGTTATGGGTGTTTGGGTATTTTGAAATTCCCAAAGAATAGGGTTTGGTTTTGTGTTTTGAATAGTCTCCTTAAATGAAAGGATTTGCAGATAGTGATTGTGCCTTAGAGCCTGATGGTTCTAGATGTGGAGCGAGGCTTTCCCACCATCCTGCTGCTCTGGCTCTCTTCCAAGCAGAACTGCTTTCAAGAGGAACACTGCAATCTGTTTAACTCCCCCAGGATCCCAGAGAAATTGCAACCACAAAGGGGACCCTTGGGGAACACTCTCGCATGAATTTCCTTCAGGTCAATGTGGAGCAGCTCTGAAAAAAGCAGCTGGTCTTCAGTTCTTCCTGGCCTCAGGCTGAGATCCATGTGGCTCTTCAGTGCAGGTCTCTAGGACAGTGGAATGAATGCCGAGTTTTCTTTCAGTACCTAAATTTGGCAGCCTGTGTTTTGCTAGATCTTTGTCCCCCTTACTTGGAAAAAGTAAGATGGAAAATTACATATTAAAATCACTGTTGTATTTCCAGGGCTCTACTCAGATTTAAGGCAAGCACCCTGTTTTTTATTTGCTTCATCAATTCTTCTATTACATTATGTATAAATATTCTATTACAGTTCTTCTACAAAAATACCCAAGCAGTTAGACTCATGAAAAACACAAAACCAGAATGCTTCTGAGGGATAAATGCAGCTGAACAATATTCAAATATTACAGGCTTGAACTGCTACTTGGGTACAAAAGCTGTCGAGATCTCTTGACCTGTGCCAAAGAAATACGTATTTTAGTACCAAGGGGTGAATATGTCAGATAAGGAGATCCCAAAGAATGTCAACAGAGATGCCCACTTGAGGGAAGTGTTGTCGTATTAGACTAAGATGCATGTGTCTGTAGGACAGCTCATCTCTCTATTATTTCCTCAGCCGTGTATACAAAATAGCAAAATTGGAGTATCAACTGGATTTTCTTTTTTACTTCAGTTTGATCAGTGATAGCAACTCTAAAAGCATATGTAGAAACCTTCTTCACACACGCAACCTTATTTTTTGTGTGAGCTGCTCATTATGTTCAAATTCTGGAGTTTGTTAGCCACACAATGCATCTGGTGTTGATTGACATAAATTAGAAGGTTCAGAACCTCCTGAGGATCTGAATTTCATAGCACCCTAAACTTTTTGATTTGGTAGCTGTTTAAGTTTACTTCCCCCTCTTGTATTAATGTCTGTAAGTTATGTTTACACCAGACTTTAGCCCCTTTCCCTTTTTTAATGGCATGAAATTTTAGCGCCTGTCTTCAATTATAAAGGTGATTATGTAAAAAGAAAGTAAGGAGCAGTTCCTGCTTTCTCTTCATAAGAGCTAGAAAGGCAAGGGTTGTGTTATCTGTGATTTGTCCTATGATCTTCCCTTCTGAAGACTCCGTGCAGTTGGGGTTTTTGGGGTTGTGTTTTTTTTGTCATCCCCCTGTGCCACTCCTCCAGGAGTGGTTTTAAAAAGGACTTAGTGAGAAAAAGTTTATGTATATTCTGTGTGGGAGAAGCCAAGAGCTTCCTGTGCAGGAGGAGGTAAGCTGAGTGATGTTATAGGATTTGCCATTAATTTCTTCAGAGCTGTTGCAGGCAGATGAACTATTAAGGCAGATTTCTGTTCTGTTGCACATAGTTGACAAGTGGCCGTCCTTCTGCTTCTCCTTCTGCCACATCAATGCGGCGATTTGCCGGTGGCCTGCAGCTTCATACCACAGATCTTGATGATATAAACTTAGATGAACTTGACAAACCTAAACAACGTGTGGCGTCACCTCTGCCACCGCCGCCACCACCACCCGTTGTTACTCCAGGACCATCAGCTCATCCATTTCCTACATCAAATGTTCCACTTTCAAGAGGTCCAGCCCTGGCAGTAACACCAGCTTCCCAGGTGACCTCATGATCTGTTTGGATGCATGTGCCTTTACCATTCCCCTGCCTGGCCTCCCTCCCCTGTTCCGGTCACCCACTTTATCCACTGGATCTACTCATCTGCCATACATGATGTTGAACGAAGGAATGAGATGGTTTCATTGTTTCATAGTAGTGAATGCAGTCCAGAGGGAGTCTTATTTTAATTTTTTAAAAAATTTTAAGTTCAGAGTGTTTTGCTCTCTCCTCCCTATGTACATTGGAACCCTACCACATGCCGGTATCTTAGGCAGAATGTAGCAGACAATTTGGACTTGAGTGTTTAAAGATTAAAAAAAGTTATCAATGGTGTGCAGCAGATCTAACTCGTAGTTAAATTTGAGAAAAATATCTGTGCAGTGAAAATGGCGTGTGGAAAGTGTTTTAAATATATCATCAAATTGCTTTGTTAGGTGAGAAGCATGAACAAAGAAAATTAGCTTAAAATTAGAAGCTCAAACTTTTATAACATCAACAGTGTATAAATTATCAGTAAAATACTTTTAAATTAAAAAGAGCTGGCAATCAGGTTTGACTCTTCTTTGCACACACAGGTGACATTGTGACTTCCTCTTTATTACAGTCTCAGTCCAAAAGAGGATCAAATATACGAAATTTTATGC
Organism: Numenius arquata; assembly: GCF_964106895.1. Classification (NCBI taxonomy): domain Eukaryota; kingdom Metazoa; phylum Chordata; class Aves; order Charadriiformes; family Scolopacidae; genus Numenius; species Numenius arquata. The sequence continues at coordinate 18,562,861 of NC_133581.1, forward strand.
CAGATCTCACTTTAGGAGAGAAATGGCAGCTGTTCCATTATAATTCCCTTTGCTACACACTGATTGGGATTCACGTACTCATGTGGCAAAAGATTCTTATGTTTCAAACAGCAGAAAGGGATCCCATGTGGTCACTTCTTTTCTACAGAGTTTTCTGCATGGATTGACTAACTGCGTTGTTAATTTCTTTTTTTTTTTTTTTTTTTTTTTGCATGTTTACTTGGAAATACAAGGCTTTGTGTTTGCATGATTCTGGTTGCTGTGGGGAAGGATAGCAGATTAATCACTTCTCAGGGGAAACTGGCAGATTATTTCTATGTGAATAATTGCCCTATTTTGAACTGTGAATCTTTTCTTATAAACTTAAGTAGATCTCTGATAGTGCTTGATCTATATGGTTTATATGTTCTAAGTGCCAAGAATGTGCTAGATCAACTGAAATGGAGATGTCAGCTGTTCTTATGGATGACAGGTTTCCCAAGTTATTTGGAATATAAAATTCATGTGAAATGACATAAGTGTACAAAATACTAGTGTTCAGAGGAGAAACACATTCTCCTAATGCTAACAAAATATTCAGATAAAAGAAGTAATATAAGAATTGCCATACTGGATCTGACCCCAAACCCATATATTCCAATATACGTTTCTGGCAGTTTTTCACTGCTAGATATCTTAAAGAAAAGAGGTTAATAATTGAAGACAAATACATCAGGTAACAACAACAACAAAAAACACTTAGCCTTCAAAAATAAGTCAGTTTTCACTGAATATAGTTAGTGTATATGAGGAAAGAACTAAGCTCTTAAGTCCAGTATTAATACCAAGCCAAAACTGCTTTGTTTATAAGTAGATAACCCAGTATTCCCAATGTGGTTTTACAAATGGAAGAAAAATCAGAAGCTGGACAATTTATCCTCGCTGGTTTTTATAAAATCATTTTTCAACGCCACAGATAAGCAGAAGCAATGCTTTTATTTGACTTCAGTGATTAAAGATCTTGTGTTTATGCCTGCCAAAGGTGAAAATATTACAACTGTTATTGTCCCATAAGTTTGCTTTTCTAATGTTACTCAAACTGGTAAATCTTTTGTGTGTTGCTAAGTTGGTTTTTTTTCCCCAGATCATTTAATTTCAAATTCAACTCAAATACCTGACAAAAGGAATTAAATCCTGTCAAAAACATTCTTGGCAAGTAACAAAATATCTGTTATAAATGTATCTGTTTCTCAAATTTATTATTAGCTATATACTTTATATGAACCTGGTACTAAGTCTGTTACTGTTTAGGTTGTAAGAAACACCTCTCACGTTGGCAAAGTATCTTCTGTGTCAAGCAATCCACTGGTATGTTGTGTACTGTTAATAATGACTGTAGTTTTATGAACTTCCCATGTAATGCTTATGTCAGGGGTTTGACTCTGTATGGGTAATTTATTTAAAATTCAGTGCTTGCATTCATGTGCGTGGATCCATAGCTGTGTTAAAAAATACCTAATACCAGGTAGTGGAAGTGACTTCTAATGGTCTGAGAACTTCATATTTTAAGACTTCAGCAACATACACTCTGTGTTCGCATGTTGTGTTTGTCATGAAGTGTATACTTTGTTCTTCTGTCAAGACAGACAAAAGGAGCTAGGACCAAATTATATTTTAAACATAATGGGTGCTAAGAAGCAAACTTTCTTCTTAGAAGAACCAACATTTGTTTGGTAACTCTTTGCACTGATTTTGATTCTGGATGGCCACATGTCAGGCACTCCAAAAAAAGTCTGTCTCTAAATTGTGCAACTCTAGGAGAAATCATCCAGTTGCTGTGCAACTTTAACAAGTTATATCTGTGAACCTGCCAATTCTTCTAAAATTAGAAAGCTTAATGATACAATATATTTTGTGGTGTGGAACATCATTAGTTGAGGGATATCAGCGGAGACTTTAAAAGATCTGGTTCCAAAACCTCTTTTTTAAATTATGTAAAAAAAAAAAAAACAAACCCAAAAAAAAACCCCACACACCTCCAAAATGCCCTTCCTTAAAAAAAAAATGAATAAGGGTTAACCAATTTGCTGGAAGCAATTCAAATAATTTCAGAGGATACAGCTTGTACTATATGAAAGATATGTGGAATACATCACATTTCCTATGAGAAACACTGACAAAAGTGTGCTGAGAGTTCCTGGGGTTAAGTCAGAAGCTAGACCCACAGGGCTCAGTTTTGAACTCTTTTCTTGAATAAAACTACACTTGACGTCAGTGGGAGTTTTGACTGAGTAGAAAGTGTAGAACTGGGTTAGTACATGCTGGATGATTAGGTCTCAGATGCCTCTGGGTGTCTGTGCTTTGTAGAGTCAAGGGTAGATAATTAGTGTAACAAACCCTTGCTCTTAAGTCAAGGTAAGTTAACTTGAAATTCTGTATGGAAAGCTGATCACTGCATTCATGGTGAATTTCATCTTAAAAGATCTATTTAGTCATAGACTAGTTAAAATCTCATTTCAGGTTCACTGTGTTCTTACACTCAACTTCAGCTTTTTTTTTTTCCTGTAGTTTCTCATTCAGTTCATTGCCTTTATGGGATAAATGCCAAAAGCAGCGATGAGATTTTTCCATAATCTTGCTGGCAAAGTCATCGTTTAAGGGAAAAGCTGCTATTTGGATGCAAGAGAAATTATGTTCTGGCTTGTTAACTTTGTAAGTCTTAAAATAATTCTGTAAGCCTTTTGTTGTATTAGTGTCATTAAATTCATTACCATAAACTATTAGTATCAAAGAATCTTGGCGAAATGATGGATTTGCACAAATTACATTGTGAATTGTAATTTTCTTAAATTAACCCCATAGCAACTTGCTCCAAGTCCACCTACCCAACGGCATCCAGGTGTACCAATAGTCTCTAAACCAGTTATGCTCCATCCTGACCCGAACTATATGGTCAGGCCAACAATCAAATCAGAGGCCCTGGTAAGCCTTTTAATGTTCTTTTTCCAAGTGCTACAGTGCTGTGGGATTTGTTGTTGACTTGTCCTCAAAGAATCAATGCTTGTCTTGTTTTCTGCTAACTAAAATTCATCCAGATTTTCAAGTGATCACTAATGGTAAGTACAAAAGAAGGGTATTTTTTCAATTTTTTTCTTCATGATCTAAAAGTCACCGTTAGTGAAAATTTTTGTACTGGGATGCATGATTCCAGAGCAATGTAGAGACTTAGACTCTATAGATCTTATTTTTAATTTATTCACATGCTGGCTTGTATTTTTATTAATTCTGAATTACTTTGTCAGAAATGAAATAGTAAAATTTTATTACATTATTTTTTCTTTGTAAATAGTCACGAACATAGTTAAAATGTAGATATATAACTCATCATTTCACTTCCAGAGAAAAAAAGTTCATTGTTATGTCTTAGATTTCAGTATACTTGTCATGTAGTGCTACTGCAAAGTTGACTCACAATCAGATTCTTTTTCTTATTTCTTGTCCATTTCTGTTTCAAATGTATTTGAAGAAAAAAACCTTTAGGCTAAATATTTTAGGACCAACCAGGTAGCATCTTTGGGAATTGCAGTATATGAGGGAAGGTAGGCCAAGGCTTACTGAAAAAAAAAGAGAAATACTGCTCTAACAGGTGATAACTCCCAAATGACGGCCCTGAGGATTCATCTAAGAAAGCTGATGGACCAGTTAATATTTATTGTCAAGGGTCATCATGACGTATGCCATTACAATTAGAGTTATGTGTCTATTATATGCATGTGTGTGGACATGTGTAAATTTATATGAGTAAGACACTGTATTATCATAGAATGGTTAGAGTTGGAAGGGACCTTAATGATCATCGAGTCTTTCAACACCTTTCACACCGAGTCCCAACACCTCCCACTAGACCAGGTTGCTCAAAGCCCCATCCAGCCCGGCCTTGAACACTTCCAGGGATGGGGCATCCACAACTTCCCTGGACAACCCATACCAGTTCTTCACCACCCTCATAGTAAAGAATTTCTTCCTAGTATCTAATGTAAATCTCCCCTCTTCCAATTTAAAACCATTACCCCTCGTCCTGTCACTACATTCCCTGATAAAGAGTCCCTTTCCATCTCTCCTTTAGGCACCCCTTAGGTACTGGAAGGCTGTTATAAGGTTTCCCTGGAGCCTTCTCTTCTCCAGGCTGAACAACCCCAGCTCTCTCAGCCTGTCTTCATAGGAGGGGTGCTCCAGCCCTCTGATCATCTTTGTGGCCCTCTGCTGGACCCTTTCCAACAGGTCCATGTCCTTTCTATGTTGAGGACTCCAGAGCTGGACACAGTACTCCAGGTGGGGTCTCAAGAGCGCAGAGTAGAGGGGTAGAATCACCTTCTGTGACCTGCTGGCCTCACTTCTCTTGATGCAGCCCAGGATGTGGTTGGCTTTCTGGGCTGCCAGCGTGCACTGCCGGCTCATGTTGAGCTTCTCATCCACCAGTATTCCAAATCCTTCTCTTCACGGCTGCTCTCAATCCATTCTCTGACCAAGCTGTATTTGTGCCTGGGATTGCCCTGTCCCAGGTGCAGGACCTTGCACTTGGCTTGGTTGAACTTCACGAGGTTTTCATGGGCCCACCTCTCAAGCCTGTCCAGGTCCCTCTGGATGGCATCCCTTCCCTCTATTGTGCTACATAGCTTGGTGTCATAGGCACTCTATCCCACTGTCCATGTTTCCAACAAAGATGTTAAACAGCGCTGGTCCAACCCCTGAGGAACACCATTTGTCACAGGCTTCCACTTGGACATGGAGCCATTGACTGCAACCCTTTGAGTGCAGCTGTCTGGCCAGTTTCTTATCCACCGAGTGGTCCATCTGATTTTGAGAACAGGATGTCATGTGCGACAGTATCAAATGCTTTGCCTAAGTCCATGATGACAATGTATTTCAACATGTGAGCTTTCTAAGTGATGGGTAATACATCACGTTTGCATTTAACTTATTTAATTACAAGCTTATGCTATATCTGACAATAAATGATGGGCACAATATTCCTAGCTGTTTTTCATTAGTGGGATGCGTTTTTTGTCATTTTCTGCTTTAATAGAAAGAATAATTTAATAATTTAGATATTTATTCCTCTATTTTTTCCAGTTACAGTTTGAACAAATTTTAGTGATACATAATAACCAGTTTTCCCACAGAGATAGTCATCTTGAAACTTCTATATTATAAACTTTTTTTTATAAGTTGCTCAAGAGAAGGCAGGTACATGAACTAAAAATAAATTCAAATCCCTGAGGATATTATGTAGATGCTTCCTTCAGTTGTATGCATTGGAGCTTTGGACCTTTCATTTTAATTGTGTTCAGTAATTCTTCATCTCTGAGCAATTTGAAATTCCTTAGGGGAAGAATGAACAGAGATAAATCATAATCTGCAGTTAATACAATGTAGCTCTTGAAAATAAATGCCTGGTGTGCAAATGTAAAGTAGATTGCAAAATTGATATTACCCTTATGTGTGATCAGACGTTCATGGTACAAATTGAAAATGTTGCTTGTGTTGTTTGTTACTGACTGCTTACAATTAGTTTGAGAAATTTGCAATAAGATCCACCTCCATAGGGAAATTTCTTATGATTTGTTATGCATGCATGCACATTTTCCAAATCACAAGTCTGCTAAAATGTTTCAGAGTCAATCATCTCATCCCCAAACTGCCTCATATTAGTTGGAAGATCACAATTTCAGTGGGAGCAATATTCTGATAGGACTTTGAGAGAAATATCAGTCTATAAATTGTTTTGTGGACCTGTTACCTCTTACTTCCTTTTATGACAATGCAGTAAAGAACATTCATCCTGGCTGCAATGAAGTCACAGTAGTATGTGGAGTAAGACTTGCATGGATACTGGAATAGAGAAGGAAGCTACTTCTATTAGTTAAAAAATGAAAAGGCCAGCATATGACGAGGTATTGGCTTGCCTCCAGAAATGTATAAGAATTATAATTTTATTTCATTCAGAAGGAATTATTTTTGTTTCTGAAGGGGAGGTGGGGAGGAGGAGTGTTCCTTATTTAAGTTAACGGTTCAGATACAGGACCAGTTCAGTTTCTCTTAGCAAAGGGAAGTATCACCCGAGGCAAAGTGTCTTTTGCTACCCTATTTCTTGACTTGCTAGATTTCACAAAACTTGTGCATCTTTAGTCTTTATGTCTTAGTATGACATAATGCACATAACTCCTTCTACCTTGGTTTTATCTGAATTTGGTTGTCCTGAGTACCAAACTTGGTCTTGAATGTACTTGATGCAAACAGCTAATCAAGTGAGCCTATACTTCAGCAATTCAGTAGTAAAGAAGATAAAAAAACATGAACATAAGAATAAAATAAAAATGCAGGAATGGGTAAAACATTCCTGTTACCTGGAAGGTAGTTGGGCCAGATAGGAACAGTGAAGTTTCTATTGTGACTTAAGTCTTCATATTAACTGAATTCAGGTCAGAATTCCCAGGTATTTTAGCAGTTCATGAAAATGAAATTGTTCTCACTTATAGATAGGGAAATGATGGGTGAGGATTAAACCTTGAGTGTGACCTTGAATGCCTGGGGCTGCTCTGGGTCAAAATCCGTGTGAACTGTTCGTCTTTGCTTTACTAGAGTGAATTGGAATACTCTTGTGGCAGAGCTAATTAAATTTTGGCTCAGAGTACAGGAGAGGATTGTTATGATTTAGTGATGGGGTTTTGAGAGAAGCAAAAACAACATGAACATCAGTCTCTGCTCTCCCAACTATTGGAAACATCCTGTTGTGTGAACTGGAAGACTGATGCACTTGCTGCTGTGGCTAAAGATTTTTCTTCCCTTGTTCCTTTGCTGTTGGATGCAGCTTTTCTGAAAGGAAGAATGAATATTTAAGCTTTCCTCTAATTTGCAAGATTTGAAGCCTGATTCTGCGGGACTGCAGTGTGCACACTGCAGACAGGTGCTTAGAATGCTGTGTGGTAAGATGTGCAATGACTGGAAAATTCAGTTATTATTCACCATTGCTATACCAAAACCATCTGTGTTGAAAGGGAAATAAATTTATTTTTTTAAGTGGCTAGAGAGGGGCTGAAGAATTTTGTGGAAAATCTTACCAGACTTGCCAAAAAGTTCTTCAAGAAAGAAAACTCAGTCTTTGTATTCATTAAACGCAGACCACAAAACTTTAATTCAGGAATAGATATATGTTTCCAAGTAATGGTATGACGATAGAACACTGATAGAATCAGTAGCAAAATTGAAATATAGTCATTTTTTTCAAAGCAAATTGAGTTTGGAAATGTAAATACCATACTTAGTCTGTAGAAAGTTGTTCTTGTTTCAGAAGACTCAAATACATTACCTGATTTGATACAAGGTTTTGAGTGGAGGCTGGAGCAGTGTGACAATTGTTTTGTATATTTATTTTTTTAACACACTTTAGTTTTGAAAATTTTTGTAACATAATAAGAGGTTCTCCATTTTAAGTGACTTCAACATTTTTTGTTTACCATTTTGTTAAAGCACTGGAAGCGAAGGAAAAACAGAATCAATATGGGGTTAAAATCATTGAAGCCCAACCCAATAACATAAAATCCAGCAGTCATTAATCAATATTGTGAAATTACTTGTAGATATCCAAATTGAAGCAGGACTACTCAAAAATAAGTCAATTAAATTCAGGAGGAATTTTTCTTTATGTAGAATGAACCCTGTACTAGTTATTGGTATTTAGGTAATTGCCTCTTTCAGGATGAGCCCAAATACACATATCTTTTCTTTCAGCTTATCAACTTCATGAGGAATTTAATAATGGAATTCACCTTTCAGTGTAGGATATTACCTGCTAGGAGAGCAAATCTTAAATGTATAACACACACTTACCATGACTTTCCAGTATTTTGGAAATTACTTGTCTAGCATTTTGTCCGTTTGTTTTTCCCACTTATTTTTTCAAAAATCATGGAGCAGAGACCCTAGCACTGTTCTCTAGAAATCAGGGATAAAAGGAGTCATGGAATATATTTTTAAGAAAACTTGTGTTATGGAAATGTGCATTATTTATGTAGTTTCTCTAGAATTTTTTCCTCTTTGTATTTCGTACTATTTCACTGTGTGTGTTCTCTCATTTTGAAATGGTAAAGGGAACAAGTACTAATATGTGCAAGTGTGATGCAGTCCCTAGAAGACAAAAAAAAAAAAGGCAGTGAGATTATTTGTGAGGAGGTGATACTTATTTACAGCAAAAAGTTAATACATGGTTTGGCAATTTTCTTTCTTTTGCAGCCACAAGAGATGTTTAAAAGGATGGTGGTTTACAATTCATCATTTAGATCTAACAAAAAACAAGTAAAATAACCTTTTCCATGTTTTGTGTGGTACTTCTTGTTTTGCCTGATCATGAACCTTTCCTCTCTAATCCTATTACTCAGTTTCTAAAACAGAGGATGAAGACAGCCCTAGTGCGTGAAAACTGCTAGTCTTTGTAAACTTTCAGTGTGTGCCTGTGGCTCCTGCTAGTCTGGACAGATGAAGAATGAGAGGGTAGTAAATCGTTCAGGTTGAACCATCTGTAACTACTTATATGTTTAGTGCAATCTTTAAGGTGGTTGAACACTGATAACTGATCTGATACTGGCAGACTAAAGAAACAAGGAAACCTTAGGAATGTAAAAAAAAATTTTAGTCTCCAGTTGCAATGTGTTCAGTAATAAAATGTTTACTTATTTTAATAAATGAGCTATTATCATAACACAGTTATTGGTAGGAAATCAAAGGAACTGGTGGCAGAAAGCACTTACTCATATAGTCTTTCTGTTTTGTGTAGGATTTTTCTGCTGTATTAGTACTTATATTGCTTTCCTCTGTCATAGTGATGAAGTTTTCATGTCTTCCTCTATGGTTGACTGGTGGTTCAATAGATAGTCCCTTGAAGAAGCGAACTTTGTGTTTAACTTCTCTGCTGCTGCTAAACATGCCAGTTTCTGTGCAAAACACCTTCATTAGTGCAAGCTAAGTTAGATGCATTGCCATGTTATATGAAAGTGTTGGCACACAGTTTCTGAGCATTTGAGTGGTAAACCATTAAGATAAGTAATGAATGTTTTCTTTTTCAATCAGTTTCGATCTAGAAGGGAAAACTGTATTTGGCTGATATAAATCAAACTTTCAGATTGTTCAGTTGCCATTGAATGTTAGTATGTTCTGTATATATAACAGTTGTGTTCTCAGCAAATGTGGTTTTTGGAAAATTGTGTTATATCTGGTCATGGGTTTCTCTTTTAGTTCTTTTTTGTTTATCTCAATCAGGTCTCAATTCCTATTGACTATTGATGCTAGAAACTTCAGTGAGCAGTACCACTGGCTTAGGTGCTTGTGTTTTGGTTTTGGGGTGTGTTTTTTTCTTAAATAATAACTTTACCTATAATATAGAAGTCAGTTATTTCAGTGCAATCATTTTAATGTTACAAATTCTACTTGTGTTCAATCTTATGTTATTGTAAGTCAAGAAAGGATCAGAATGCTCTTCACTCTTTTGCCTGAGATGTCCTGAGTAGTGGGAGGGTAGGCTTAGCACCGTGGTTTCCACTTGGTGTGGCTTGGTTCATTAGTCCCTGCTTGGATATGGAGTGCACTCTCTGCTCTCCAAATTTGTGATGCCCATTTCTGGGAAGATGTATTACAGTTTAGTGGATGTCTTCATTGTATTGTAGCTGTATTTGTACATTATTGGATCCAGATTATACTACTTCTTTGCCTGCAGGTTTTTTGTTGTGGGGTTTAGGGGTTTTTTTCCTGTTTAAAAAATTATTTTCCCAGGAAAACTTTCTTCAAGGGCAACATCTGTTTTTCATGAGGGTGACCTGGGACAAAGAGTTCAATGACTTCCCTTAGATTACATAATGAACTAGTGACTTGGCTGAGATTGGAGTTCTTTCCTCTAAGTTGCTTGCTCCAAGACCATAGATGTCTGCTTCAGCCATGATTCCAAAGGTCAATACCAATTCAGTTATTCAAACTATTAGTTGTTTAGGTAGCTATCATTGTAAAATGTTTCTCTTACAATTTTAGTAGAACTATTAATAATATTAATACACTTTGTAAAAGAATGAATGATTGGGATTTTTTCCCCAGGATGAAATTCTACCCTTACTGAGGTCTGTGATCACATTCCCATTTATTTAGTTCCTCAAAGTTAGTAGTTAACAAATGTAATGCAACCCATACTAATTTAAACGCTAAATAAGATCTCTCATGTTCCTATTGCCAAAAGATGCTTCTAGTACATATTTCTCTATGGGGGAAAAAAAAAACCCACCAAACAATTTTGGCAGTAAGCAAAAGTTCTGCAGTTGTGCCCTGAAGATTTAGCTCTCTGGAGCCTGGGCAGACAAAGTCATGCTTCAACCCTTGCAAATGTTTCCTCTAACTCAGAAGAGATACAGAATGAGCACATGATTAGCTTAAGTTGGTCTTCTGATCTCGGGGAACGGGTGAACAGAGAGACAACCTGCAGGAAAGCCAGGGTTCACGCTGTACTATTCAATATGCCTGTGTGTAATGGCTGCCAGTCCATGCAAGAGTCAGCAGCAGCACTGTTGCATGGCCTGTATAAGTGTGGTTAGACAAATGGGCAGCACTGTTGTACATCTGAGGGTCTGCTAACGCAGACCTGTATCGTAGTGCTCACTGACTTTGTCAGAGGCAGTGGTGGTAAGGATGAGATCTGACCCCAGAGAATCATTCAGAGTCATGTCAAAATTAGGCAACTAAGAAAGATGATAACAGGAGGAGGCGTTTGTGTTTTCTGCTGCAACTTTGTCATTTAACAGCCAGTCCTTAAAGATACCAGAGGAATCTTAAGCTGTGCATTTGATTTAAAAGTGGGAAAAGTCTTAGCTGAGTCTGAGAGTGGAATAGACCTTGTCATCAGATGGATCCAATAGAAAAGAGGGCAATAATGAATATATCAAGCTTGATCACGCACTGAACCATGGGTCTGTGTCAGATACTGGCTTGTCTGCTGTGTCAGCAAAAGGCTGTGTGGTTCTGCCTTGTTCCCATATCCCCAGGTTATTGCAGCTTGAAGCCACAAGAGTGATAGAGCATTTAGGTGCCTCAGTAAAGATTTCTAAGTCCTGACTTTAATATGTAGGGTAAGTGCAGAGTTTTTATAAATCTCCAGCATCGCCCATACAGTCTTACCTAGTAACTACTAATCCTCCTCAAGAAACCACTGTCCAAACACCATTCCTGACTGCTGACTCAGGAACTCTCATCTTTGCAGAAAAGGTGGCTCCTGCTTTTTCCCTGCAGTGTTGATTTCACAAGAGTAATGTACTAGGTTTTGAAAATTTAAGGTGTGGGTCCTCCCAGACCTTAAATCTTGCTCTACCTAACTGCAATGTTATCTTCCCCATTTCAGACACTTCCTGACAAAACTTCTTAGTTCTCCACAGAACCATACGAAAACAAAAATGATTGTTGTCCTGTGTTTGCTTGTGGTGGTATGGAGCCAACTCCCTGAAACTCCATGGAAAGGAGGAGAGAAGGGGGCTGGAAGAGGGTCCTACAACCCAGACACTGTGGAGTAGCGTTTCTGACGGGTGAATTGGAGCCTGTCACTTCTGCCTCTCTTAGATAGGGCCCAACATGGCGATAGTCCCAAGAAATGTTGCTCAGAAGAGTGTGGCAGAACATACCTGTCCATGATGCTTTCCAGATTTGTTACTGTTCTGTCAGGTGTAGAAAGGAACTGTGGAGCTGACAGACTGGAAAACAATTCCTTGAAACTGCTCCATAGTATGACCAGCTCAATCTGCTGATATGTCATAAGGTTTTGAAATATCTTCTGACTGTCAGGATGGACTATTTGCTGCCTTTCTGTGCTTTTCTCTGTTTACTCTCTTCTTTCATAACTTACAGAATTACATGTTCTTTCGCTAATAAATAAAATGGTGTTTGTGTGTTAAGTGTGTGGATGAGCCTGATGTTTTTATAATTAAGTATTTTTTTCTTCTCAGGGCTTCCAGAAATATTTGGAAGACTTTGATCCATATTCAATGGTAATGAGAGAATTCAAACGTGTCTCATTGTTTCATATGAAATAAGCTGGAAAAAAACTCATCCTTGATTTTGAGGGCTGTGAGGAGATTCTTGCTTGTTGTTTTGCTGGGGCTTGTGTATTTGTCTTTTTTAGTCATGTTGAAAAGGAATTGAAAAGGAGCTTTCTTGCGGGAAAAGATACCTGGTGTTCTGATCTTCCTTTGTCACTGTTTTGGAGGAAGGAGAAGTCCCTTTTCTCCCATAAACTACATAGATAAGCCTAATTATTTTGTGTTTTCAAGATGGAAATGACTAATCATTATATCTTTTTGTAGTTTACACCAGAGCAGATTATGGGAAAAGATGTACGGCTATTACGAATTAAAAAGGTAAATACTCTATTATTTGATTGATAGTTAAAGGATTCATGTAAGCATTTCATGTCCAGTCCCATTTACTGGGAGGAAGGAAAGACTAAGCTCCTGTTGATGGCAAAAATTAACAGCCTTTTCTGAACTAAATCTTTTTTTTTAATAGGAAGGATCATTAGATCTTGCAGTTGAGGGAGGAATTGATTCTCCGATTGGAAAGATAGTCGTGTCTGCCATCTATGAGGGTGGTGCTGCAGACAAACATGGTGAGTAACAGTGGGGAATTTGAATGCTCCTACAAACGGGCTCCTTAGGCTGGCTGAGAGTCGCTGGCTTATTTCATAGCTATGCCAGGTACTGAGAAGCACACTCAGATTGTCCAAGGCAGCCAAGTTCTGCCTCAGCTCTTAAGAGCTGAAGGCAGATCAGAGAGGCTCATGGTTTGAAGGGTGCTGCTCAAATTAATAATTATGTAAAATTTATAAATAGTGTTTAAGAAGAAATGGTTACTGCTGCTGTATTTGTATCATTACAAAATTTTCAATAACATGACCTGTTAAGAGCTATTCTCTTAATAAGGGCTCCCCTTTCTCTAGTCTGAAAAAAAAGCCAAAACCAAAACCAACACCTGATTCTCTGGTATATTCTGTTAATTAAGGAAAGCAGAATATGGTCTCCATTATTTAACAGTTTCCAACCAATGACATCTGTAGTACTTCCATGTGCAAAGCAATTACCTGACCATGGCTACACTACACTGCTTAGTTTTGTTTTTAATGCTACTTTCAATAGTAATTTGTTTTGTAAAACACCTGGCTTTATTCCCAAAATCCCACTAAAGGTCAGAGCCTTCTGGCTAAGAGCTTAGCTCTCTGGAAGGCACAAGAATGTGCATACCAACAGATCCAGGCTTTGCTCCTACTAGCCAGTATTTCTCATCCTTTCCTTGAGAACTCTCGTGATGACCAGGTAGACGGACAGGACAATATCTCCTTATGTTGTCTTTGCTGACCTTGTCCCAACCTGCACCTAAGTTCAAGACACTCTTGCTGTGAAAACATCTCAGCTGCTTGTTCTCTGAAGTACTCTGTTTCTCTTTGAATCTTCCCTGTTGTGAGCATCTCTTATAACTGAGGCTGTCCCCTTACCATCTGTGTTTCCCCCTCTTCAGATTCAGTCCCAGTTAGCTGATTGTACTTCATTCTAGATCAACTAGTCAAAGGACTAAACATTACACATGCTTTTTCAAAGGAATGAGTCCTGCAAACCCTTGACAAATGCCACTTATACCTTCAAGTCTTTAAGTAATGCTGCCATTTTCATAGCAGTAACAGCCTACAATCAACCCCAGTTTGTAAGCTGTATAGAGGGATTACCCAGGCAGGCAAACTGCTACTACAGAAAATTTTATTAAACTAGTTTCTTACTGGTCATGATCAATAAGAGATTAGTGTGGCTTTTCCATGCCTAAAAATTCCTTTTGCTTTTGCCTGTAGCAAACTTTTTTGTCTGTGTCAATTTTTAGTGTAAGCCTTCACACTTAGTGAAGGCACTTTTCATTATATTAAGTACCTCATAAATACGAGACAGAAAAGACTCATGGAATTTTTGCTTATGTGTATGTATACCATATCTGTCTTTTCACCAGGAGGCATAGTGAAAGGGGATGAAATATTAGCTGTAAATGGCAAGATACTAATTGACAGCAAGCTGGCAGAAGCACAGGCAATGCTAGCAAAAGCTTGGAATATGGGTGGGGTAAGTAACCTGGAGTACTTAATTCTACCTACAACATTCATTTGAGGTATACTTTTCTTTCATGACATTGTCACATCAACACAAATAAGGTTGCAAACATCAAAAGTAACAGGTATGCCATGTACTACTAAAGTGAGATGGAATCTGCATAAGATGTTGGTATATAGCATCTCTGAAAATCATACATGTAACTTATTTTGAAAGTTCGTGGAATTGAGCCACATGTCAAGATTGGTATTTAAACACATTACATTCTGAGTGTTTATAGTACATTTATCTGTAGAAATCTCTCTTTGATATTGAAAATTACTTGCAAGCTGATTGGAATTTTATGATAATAGCTTATCTTAGCTTTGATTTCTTAATGTACAAGTAACACTGCACTTCAGCTACAGTGAGTGTTTTCTCTGCAAGAGCTGTATTAATTGGTAAGATGACCAAAGACAGGATGATTCTCAGAATAATTATTTTTAAAAGCTTGTTGCAAGACCAGTAGATTTTTCTTTAATTTCAGGGTACAAATCAAACAGCTCAATCTTGAAATGGTCTTCCTATAGAAGTCTTTAATAGAGATATTTCTGCTGCTACCTGTGGTTTGCCAGGAATAGATTGCCTTCCTGATTCTCTATCTGATATTCCATGGTGGTCCACTAGCCATCTCTAAAAGCAGTATTTAGCATCATGTGTTTGCCTGTGCATTTCTTTTTCAGGATTGGATTGACTTAGTTATTGCGGCATCACCTCCAAAGGAATATGATGATGAAGTGTAAGTGCATAAGCTTTTCTCTCGGGGGATTAAAAGGCTAGTAACGACAGTCTATACAGTTTGCTTTTTTTATCAGACGTATTTCAAGTATTTATTCCTCATGGACTACATAACCTTCTGCATCACATGGTTGCTAACTTGATAGTTATAAGTAGGTATCATGCATTACAGCAGTGGTTCGCAGACTTTTCAAAATGGTGATTCTTAGAATTGGTCCTACGTGACTACATACATTTGAGGTTTTGGTTTGGTTTGAGGATTTGAGGGGAGGTTTGGTTTGTTTTTTTTTTTTTTTTGGAAATTACTAACTTTAGTCTGGATCACCTACTGTGGTCCCGTGGATCATAATTGGGGGAAACAAATGCCCGTAAGCATTCTTCATCACAACAAGACAGTTAATTCTATTTTGTGGAGGTTTTTTAAATTAGATTCCAGTTACTATCCTTGTCTAAGCCAACCTAAGTGTAAAATTTTCAAAAGAGCTAAGTGATTTGGATGTCTTGGCAATTTGTGATGTTCACAAGGCCCTATTTCTAAAGATAATCATCATAGCTGTGAAACAGAAGAATCCATGGCTTAAAGTGTGAGAGAGATATCAAGTCGATACAACTTGGCTTTACTTTGGACAAATGCTTTCAAAAGAAAGACCAGTGTTTTCTAGCTTGACTAAAGGAAAAGTTTTGAAGATACCTTTCCTACCAAGTAAAATGTCAGAGGAAAGTTTTGTAGTCTCTATTAACCCAGACTCTTGTTCTATGTAGAATACTGGAGTATTAGTTGCTGTAAATCAGTGTAGTTTTACTGGCTAAGACCAATTGAAGATTGCTGTAAAATTGTGTTTAATACCTGTGCATAAACTAACAAGCAAGGAAGTAACTGTCACTGTTATTTTTGTTTTCATATCCTGTATATTTAGCCCTACTATTCCCTCCTCAACAGTCAGTCCCAACACACACAGAAAGGTTTTTGAAGGCAGTGCACCTGTGTACAGACAAGGGTATCTCCTGCAGCTGTAGCCACTGCAGTATTCCCTCATGGTGAATAGCCAGACCTGGGTTAACATGACTGTCCTTTGTGAGGCTGCGTTATTTTTTCAGCATGTGCCTGCCTGTGCATTGCATGCCATGCTTGCTTTTGTTCCTGGCATGCTGGAGTGTTCTTTGGGCTTTTGCCATGCCTGACTTATTAAAATATAAGGATTTAGATTCTACTTCGTAATGTCCCATAGAGGTCTTCTGCAGAATTGGTTTATCGTCTGCTAGACTATAAAATAAATAGGTCCTGTCTAAACAAGTAGGATTAATCTAATTTTTTTTTCCTTATCTGTGGACCACTGCTGTGGCTTTGTGAATTCATACGTACATAAGTAACAACAAATTACTTCCTTGTTAAGGCTTGTCCAAAGAACAAGTTTCCATTTGTATTATATGACAATGTGCCTGTAAACAAGTATTCATGACTGGTTTTCACTGAAGTTTGCTTGTGTTAATTTGTCACTATACAACGGGTTTGTCCTTGTCTCATAAACTCATCTTACTGTGTATGGTTTCTCTATGCTGTAATTGCTGTAAGTATAGTCATAGATCTCTAGATGAGCCAAGGTAAGATTTCTTGTTGCATGGGCATATTTGTGGTCTTCTCAATTATTACCTGCAATACAAATCAAAATGACTCAACTGAGATCCAGTTATATAAAATTGTACTTACCAGAAAGACTAAAAATTGCACTACAGTTAAAAGAATCTGTTTCACTATCTCTTTTTCTTTTTATCTACAGGACATTTTTTTAAAGAAGGCTACACTGGAGAAATGAAGTCTTCTCCCTGCAGAAACCTGCTGCTCTGTAAATTAATAGGAAATCAATAACCACGTGACATGCATCTTTATTTGAAAGAAACGTAAGCAATCAGACATATAAATTGAAATAGAGGCTTCAGATTCTTCAGGTAACTGGAGTAGTTTCAAATCATTCTATGGACATACAGCAAGAATTTTATGCAAGATCATTGAGGACTGCCAATAAGCATAGTTTGCTCTGTGAGCTTTCAATCTATTTGTTGCTATTTGGGGGGGAATTTTTGAAAATAGTCTTCCAACTTTCCTGGAAATAGACACCAAAATGGCAAACGAAGATAGAACACAGATGTCTGTTCCCACATGCAGTATTTGTGATTACATGTTCACAGGCCAGCTTGAGTGTGAAAAGGATTATATTTTTACTCTGTATATAATGATTTTCCCTGGAGAGATAGGAATGTATGTAGGTAACTTATGTTCTCACTCATATTCTTCTGGCTCTCTTAATGTCCATTTCTGTGGTTCAGTTGTGAGTTGTTTTGAGTATGAAAACCCTGCTGAATGAAGACCAGTAATACCAGGAGTGCTAGCATTATAAGGAATAATTTTGGTGATGCTTATACAGTATAAAGAATCTTCTCTGCCATCAAAGTAAATAGCTAGCAAGTAGTCCAGATAAAATCATTATGTGTAGTCACAGTTATAGTAATGAGTATTTGTATTGGTGGGAAAAATTACTCCCTCACATAGTCATGGGTGGAAAATTTGGGTGTGATTCACAATCTGCAGTTATGTACTTTGTTCTCAGTGAGGCTATATATGTGACTAAACTGTGCAGGAAATCAGTAAGTGTAACATTTCACTCATGGTGACTATATGTCTTTTGTTTAAGTAAATTACTCAAGACCATCAAATCTATACTAAACTGGCATAAGTATGATTACAGTTGTAGTCTCAGTAATTTCTATGTTATCAAGAATATCCCCTTTGAAATGTCATTGTCTTCTTTCCTTCCTTGTAACTGCTGGTTTGTGGTCTGTTTTTTATGTTGTGTTTTAGATTTTTCTTACCTGGACTAAATGAGATCCAGTTTAGAGTTCTTTGGCATATCAAATTCCCACTGAAATCTTGCCTTTTCAAGATTTGGAAACCCTTCTTTCTGTAACACAGGAAAATAACAATTATGTTCCTGATAACTCTGTACTTAAATGGAGATGATTAATTACATTGATTTTCTTCATTTGCAGTATTGTTCCAATATGCCAATTAATGTGTCTGGCAGAGTACACGTGTTAAAATGTTTAAAATTTTAATTCTTGCAACTAATCCAGAAATAAAATTGAATTTGCCAAATGGAAGAAGTCGTTTCCTGTTTGTCTCCAGGTTTGTACATCATAGTAATAGTTAATCTGCTAAAGTACACAGATTTCTGAGTTGATTTTTAATAACAGATCCATTTGCAACAGAATGCCACCCTTGTGGAACTCAAAAGAAAATTCACTCTGCACAGTAGGGAACTCAGCTGAGTTGCAGGAATCTTTTACTGAGTTTTTATGGGCAAATTTGATCATTTGATAGTTGGCAAACTACTTAGAGTGCAGCTGCTCCAGTTTATTTTGTTTGCTAGGTCTTTGTGTGCATCTATCCAGAGCTGTAGACTTCCTAACCAACAGGCTGGTCTAAATGCATCAGGATTATCACCAGAGGGAAAACTGCAGCAGGATGTACTACTCCTGCTGCTCTGGTTCCCAGTTGCCTACGTACTGCAGCCATCTGGGCTGTATGACAATGCAGATAGATGAGTGATGCTATCAAGTGTTCTCTGAAGCGATGCTCTGGTGCTATGAGAGCCACAGTAAAGAACCAGTAATGAACTTCAGCCTGCAACCAATGCTTGATTGTGCTATCACTGTCTCAGCACACTAAAAAACATAATACAGAAAACTTAAAGGTTAGATATTAGGAATATTTTTACTGGTGTTGCTTTTTC
The DNA here is from genome assembly GCF_964106895.1 of Numenius arquata. Classification (NCBI taxonomy): domain Eukaryota; kingdom Metazoa; phylum Chordata; class Aves; order Charadriiformes; family Scolopacidae; genus Numenius; species Numenius arquata. The sequence continues at coordinate 18,581,573 of NC_133581.1, forward strand.
AGAGACAAAAGGAGCACAGAAGATTGAGCTGGGAAATCTGTGGGAGTACCAACAGTTGAGTTGCAGCCTTGCTGCTTAGTCACAAAACTGTATTTCTTCTTCCCATCTACCTTGTTAACTTGATTTGCTCGGATACAGCTTAAAAGACATGAGAGGCAGTTGAGGAAATAGTTACTGTGCATTACTTCATGTATATAAGAAAGTGTTACTTTGAGTATTTAACCTGTGTTAGGATGGCAGAGTTACTTTAGGCAATGTAAGGAGGTGATGTTAGAAAAAAGAAGGTTGACACTTCTGAAATCTTAAAATTATTTTAGGCCATTCATCAGGTAGTTTATTTTCAGTATTTCTGGATTTCAGTGCCCTGAGACTGGATCACATCTTTCATTTGCCAGCTAGTGGTCAAGGAGTCGGAGAAAGCTATGAGAAAACACAGTTTTCAAGCAACTTCCCTCTCAGTTACTTTGGTGTGTGTAAGCAGAGTGTCCCAGATGTAAATAATTTCAACAGGCGCCCATTTGAGTTGCTACTACATTGTTTTCTGGTGGCTGTAGTAGTCACTACATGTGCCCATGCCTCACCCCTGTTCAGTCAAGCCAGCTGTGAAAAGATAACAGTAGGGTAAATGGGACTTTCTCTTTTTTTCAGCCAACGTCTAGTTTCCTTTGGGAGTATGGAAACTCTGACCTGATGCACATACTTCACTGACAGTATCATGAATGTTTCAAACAACTTTTAACATTAGATGGTTTTTTGTTTTTCATTTGCTGTAATCTCAGAGGGAATATGTCTAGTTTCTCAGAACTGTTTGTTTGGTTAAGACCACTAAAACCCACTGTCTCTCTCTATGGGATAATAACCCAGAGGAAGAGTTTCTCAGAACTGTTAACAGTCATTCTTATTCTCTCAGGAATTTGTTGGCCGTGTTACTCACAGCGTTGTCTTCAGCATACCCTCACAGTTGCTGAACTGGAGCATGAATTACATTAGAGACTTGAGAATTTCACATCTGCTCTGTGAGCCTGTGCGTGCCTGTGTGCAGGCAAAAAAATGTGAAGCCTTGTGCGTCAGAACCGTGACATACATTGCAGGGTAGGAAATACTGTTGTTTGTTACTCATGGATATTAGCATTGGGAAGTCTTTGATCTATTTACTGGTGCTATTCTACCACTTTAAGAACTCAATTTAGCCATTATTTATCATATGACCATGGCATCTTTTAAAAATGTTAAGTACATTTCAAAGAAGTTGTGATTTTTAAAAAATGCTCTATTTATAAACACTTTTATATATATAAAGGAGAGGTGTATATGAGTAGACACACTGATAACATTTTTAATCAATTTGAGTAGCACACATACAAATAACCTCAGCACTTCACAAATATTGAATATAAATCAATAAGTTGTTATAAACCCTCTTGCCTTAAAAACAGGACTGAAAACCATGGTTTCATGTCAAAGGATGTATGTCTGGTTGTAAGGAGCTTGGTACGCAATAGCTGATACATGTTTTCTGTATGCCTTAGCTGTATGTTGACTTTGATAAAGCAGGGTCAGACTCAGAGTAGCTGCTGTGGAATTTTAGCCACCTTTCACCAAAGAAACGTCCACCTGGGATCTGAACTTTACACCATCTAAGGACTAGGTCTAGTGTAGAGAAGCCAGCCTCTTACTTGTAAGGAGGTGACCCTTAGGATTACAAATCAGATGAGTCTAAAATCCTTTATTATCAATTTATGATAATAAGGGATTCACTTCTCTTCTCCCAAGTGAATAATGGCAGGACCAGAGGAAATGGTCTGAAGTTGCGGCAGGGGAGGTTTAGATTAGATATTAGGAAGAATTACTTTAATGAGAGAGTGGTCAGGCACTGGAACAGCCTGCCCAGGGAGGTGGTGGAGTCACCATCCCTGGAGGTATTTAAGAAATGTGTAGGCATGGCACTTCAGGGCATGCTCTAGTGCCCGAGATTGTTGGTTTGTGTCTGTTTGTGGGTGGGGTGGGGTGTGGTCGTGGGTGTTTGTTTTGGTTTGGTTTTGGTGTTGGTGTTCTGGGATTTTTTGGGTGTGTTGTTTTTTGGGGTTTTTTTGTTGTTGGTGGTGGTGGTTGGACTCGATGATCTCAAAGGTCCCATCCAACCAAAAATATTCTGTGATTCTCTGATAAGCTAATAAGTGTTTGATCCTGATACTGAGTTTGTTCTCCAGTGTTTTTCTGCCCATTTGCCCATTTTATCTTTTGCCATTGTTCTCAGGGATTTTCTGTTTTTTCTGACCTTCAGAAATTTCTGAAGCAGATTCCAAAATTCCCTTCTTGAAGACTTGAAATCTGAGGACACTCCAGGTCATCTGCTTACAAGTCATGCAAACAATTTCCATGCAGATAGACTAATATGCTTTCTTTCCTTCTTCTTAAGGAAGGCAGCAAAAAGCTTACCACTGGGTGAATACTGGGGACCTCTGCTGGAATGGTTGTTCCTCTGTTACTAGATCTGCATTGTTGGAGGAAACAGATAATGGTACTGCACTTTAGTGGGGCTCAGGGTCTATCTATATTTACAACAAGGTAACCTGGGCTATTTTTGATCTTCACTGAAAGCATCTAATGAAAGAGGAAGAGGAGACAGATGCAGGAAAAGCAATCAATAAGATTTCTGTTCTCTATAAAGGGACTTTGAAATGTGAAGTCTGTTTAGCTTTAAGAGAATCATGGATTACAGGTAAGAGGAAGTTCTCTGGACTATGATGCTGCGTGTGTATGATAATGCCCAATGAAAGTGTAAACTATTAGTATGACAACCGCTGGAAGGAAGTTCTAAGGAATTAATTTTGAACAAGTACAATGTAGACTGGCAGCTCTTGGATACTGAGATCTGAATGGCTGGTGTTCACGTCAGACTGTTTGTCTACGTGGAAAAAATGTGGAGTCTGATGTAGTGCAGATAGCTGCTTCATCCAGTATCGCAAAACCTGCTGCATGATTAGCAATGAATATCCCTTGCACATTTGAAAGATAATTGTGCTTGATAGATAATTTCCCACTTATAAGGTAACCATAGACTAGAGCAAGCAAGGCTCTGATCCAGCAAAGCACTTAAGTACATGCTTAAATTTAAGCATATGAGCCAATCCCATTGACATAGGTTGAGTTCACTAATACTACTTGGGCTGAAGTCAAAATCTGAAGGCAAAGGATGCCTTGGCCCTGGAGATGCTTATTATGGAAAGTTGTTATTGTTAATGCTGAGGTTCTAGTATTCATATTGAATTTCAGTTCCTCTTCATTTTCTCAGATAATCTTTAAAGGTTATTCCTCCCACCAGCCCCCACTGCACATTTTCTTGGCTTGTCCTCCTCTTATCTTTTCTCACCATTTCTCTTCCAGACATCAGTAGAACTCATTAGTCTTCAGTAACTATAACAGAGTTTGTTATATGGTGCTTAACAGAAAGTTTGGGAGAGACTGAGAGCCTCCCAACGTAAACTGAATAAGATAAAAATCAGGTTTTTTTGAGGGCAGGGATTTTTCTAAACAACATGGAAGTGAGAGGGAAGGTTGCTAACGTTATTACTTATGTAAAGGTACCCCATCCCCTTCTTGCCCCCAAAAAAAAAAGTTCCAAACTATTTTTCTCTGAGTTTTTGTTCTCTTCCCTCTCTCTTTCACCTAAGCAGTTCTGGATGCTTTAGCAAGAGGGGGACTGAGACCCCATGTTCACACTGGCCACAGCCTGAGACTTTTGAGCCTTAATACCACTTAACAGAGAGAATCTAAATAAGATTAGATAGAAAACATTCGATTGGAAACACTAGGCACAAAATTAAACTTTGATTAAAATCTTGTGATAAGTATTTCCTTGACAGTGTGAAATAGCTTTTCAGGGTTATCCTTTGAAACATTGTTACTTGAAAAATTATAATTGACTATGTTTTTTTTGTTATCCTCATTCCCCCTCCCAGCATAAAACCTGAAATTTTCAGAGGAGAGAGGCCGATGAACGTTTTTTGGATCAGCAGCAATTCCAACAGCAAGGAAGGACTGACAGAAAGAGAGAGGAGGAGAGATGCATGTTTCTATTTTGATTATTCACAAAGAATTGTGATGAAGCAGATCTTGAATGTGAAGCATCAACCTGTTAGGACAGAAGAAATTGCATACTGTTCCTTAGTGAATATCGGGCATCTTAGTGCAAAGGAGTGACATCCACAGCAGAAATCAAAAACTGAAGAGTTATTCAAACTGGGTGAGAGAATTCCAGTTCAGAGCAGTCACTTATAATCAAGCTATTCATGCAGAGATTGTAGTTGGCTAAGAGAATAGAAGGAACTGAGATAACTGAGGTGTGTTCATTGTGCTCCTGACTCCAGGTTGCTTTTTCTTCACACAGGGGAAGGCAGCTTCCCCGTTACATATCTCATACATGTGAATATGTGCTAATTTTCTGTCTTCAAATAAAGCAGTGTTGCTATAAAGAAGTCAGTGGAAGTGGCATGCTGTGCTCTACAAATCGTGCAATTTATCAAGACACAAAGTCCAGATTGAGAGAAGGACAACAGAAACAAGTTTATTCTCCAACCAACATAAAAATTTCTCAACAGTGATTTCAGAGTTAACAGGTGGGTTCAATGTAGTTTATAATGTTCTTTTCTTCTTGGAGCAGAGAATTTAATTGCAACAAATTTGTGTTAACACTTATAGGACATTAAAATAGAGTGGGTGAGCATATTTTTGGTTGGATTGTTCACAGGGAAAAGTTATTTGAGTTATCCTGGCCTACTTGTAGTGATTTATCCTATGTTATACTGCTGCAGGAAAGCTGTGGTTGGTTGGTTGCTTGGTTTTTTAAAAAACTGTGTCAATATTCACATTTCTATACCTCTAGCCAGAGGTATAGATGCAGAGACTTTTTTTTCTCTTGTGTCATTGAAGTGCTTCATGAATTACATACCTTCTCAATGATAAAACTAGCCTGTTCTGCCTTTTCTAATGGTATATTTAAACCTCTGTGTACATGAACAGATATGTTTAAAATATCATAGTAAATGGATGGAGAGAAGTGGCTAGATTTATAAACACACACAAAGGGAAAAAATGCTTACCCTTCTTTATACTAGGACAAGGCAAGTGACTTTTATACAAGGCATGTCACCATTTTCCTAGAAAGCAGATCACAGCCGAGCATTAAATCTGTTATTCTTTCTTTATTATTGATGTAGTCTCTTAATCGTGGGACAATGACTGGTATAGTCAGCTGTGTTCCCAATAGTGGAACAGTGTGTAATTTTTACCTAATTCTAGCATGATCCATTCCTTATCTTACTGTATCTTGAGCCTTTGTGGCCCAAAATACAAGTAAATGGGAAAATGGCTAGTGCTCTTTTATGATGTGGTGATACCCTAACGGAAAGAGGAGGCAGTTTAGTATTTGTTAAAGAAGCCCTGGCCAGTTTCAGGATTGGCAGTATATGTATAAAGCACTCTTATTTTTTCTGCCCAGTTACATTGAGCATGTGCTGAGGATGTATCCCTGGCACACGTGAGAAAATCATCACTTGTCAGTGCTCTCCAGCTGGATGCGGTTGTTCTTGTCTCCACTGCATTGCTGTTATGCTGTAGATGAAAAACAGACAGCAGATGATGGTACGTGAAAACTTCCACGACTGAGCCTCAGCGCATGACATCCCCCTTCACATTTGGGCTGCTAAAATGCAGACATGCCGAAAGTTTCCACTAGCTCACATTGCCTTCTTATCACAGAAGACAAATATAGCCTGGGGAAAGCGTTCTGAGACAGACTACTTACAACCATGAGAAAAAGAGAGAATTGGGAATAATTCCATATAGGAGGGGAAATTAGAGTCTGGGAATTGTACCCTACATAGGGGGTTCTGATAGATCCACTTGTGGCATCAAGTGGGCAGACAAAGTGTGCCTGCATGTGGCTGCCCAGGTGCCTACTGAGGAGCCACAGACAGGCTGAGAAGCACTTGGGACTGTACAAGGGCATCAGGCTCCTACCAAGGAGGCCCTGCAAACTATTTCCTACAAACTCTCTATCAACTAATTCCTGTAAAGGAAGGTATTTTTCTTTACTGTGTTTTACAAACTTGTCTCATAGGCTATTTATTCTAAAAATTATGAAAGCAAACACAATGTTCATTAATTTAGTTATCAATTCTCATTATATCCTCAGCATGATTTTAGCTCTGTCAATCACAATTGTGTGCAACTTTGAAACTTTTACAGTTTTAGCACACTGAAAATTGTCCATTGTGCTTACGAGTCAGGGTTGTTTTCTTAACTAATGCCATGGAGTGAAACAGTGGAACTTATGCTGTTATGAAAAGAAAACATTCAACTTTGAGAAATTTTTTTTTCAGAAAATCTTCAACAAAAGAATAGGATTTCTCTTTAAGACATGTACAATACAAAGCATTATCTTTAGCCTTGTGTTATCACCAGTTAGCAAAAATGTAATACGTGTGCTGAAGGTGAGAATTACTTTTGAAGTAAAAGGAATTTTTCTCTATATAACCATTATCAGAATAAAAGCAACTTTTCCAAGTTGTTTTTTTTTTTTCTAGCCAGAAGAGTTTATTTAGTTTTGTTTTTTTAAATTAGAATGTGAGTTTTCATATTTAGGCGCATAATATTCCTACCAATAGCTCATACTTTCCTGAGAGCAGTTCTTATAGAAAGGTCTACAGCTGCTTCACATCCTGCAGGGAAGTAGATACCTAGAGTTGTTTGCTGCCATTTGTGTGATCATGGGGTATATAAGTGCCACTCACCATCAGGCTCCTGATACATCTTAAACATGGTGTCACCTCTAAATCTTTTTTTTTTTTTCAAGAAAATTCACAGATAAAACAATCCTAAATAGGAATAAGATTAGCTGTAGTATTGTATTTTAAATGCTGCTGGAAATTAATCTCTCTTCATTATTTTCAACTTGTTCTCTACCACACTAAGTTTAACGTGATGCCATACCTGTACAAAGTCCTTGCTTCTATTATTCACTCTTACAAGTTGCTTTTTTGGGGTTTTTTTAAATGCCCTGTGTAACATATTAAAACTAACCTGAATATTCACTACTCGCATCCACCCCTTATGTCAGTCACTTAAGGAATTCCTAGTTGTACGAGCAGAATAAGAGTGCAATATTTTGCACTCCTGATCCTCAGGGCAGGATCATTCCCTGAGGTAAGTCCTCTGGAATATTCACAGTGTGAAGGACCTGTGGCATTAGCTTGAACAGCTGAGGTTTCTTTGGCATTAACGAGAGACTCTACCTTCTCGCCTCCTGAGGACAAGCTAGTTGTTGATCAGGGACTGGTAGCCGGGCCCCTCTCAGTGAAGCCAGTTTTCTATGTAAGAAGATTACCATGGTGTTATGTGCTGGGCAGTTGATTTTGCTTCTATTTATAATTTTCCTTCCTTTGTTTGGCCAAAAATAGTAACTTAATATAACCCAAATTTGCAAATAGTTTTAGCTCCCTCGATGCTGCATTATTTTGCCCAGTTTAAGGGTGGGGTTTTTTTATAGTGCACACTGATTTGAGGGTTCGGTGTTCAGATTTACTTATTTATTCTTGTTACAAATTTGTGGGCAGGATCTGTGGACACTTAAAATAAAAAAAATATTTTTCTCCCACTATAGAAGGCAAAGAGTAGTACCGTGTTTCATTACTGGAAAGAGCTGTGAAGCTCTGTTTTCCCCTTTTGCAAAAGCTGCTTGATTCTTCGTAAATACTGACAGTATAAAGAATCCATATCCAGAGTAGATGTTCTCTGGCTGGTTTGAAGGCTGAGGCTGTGAACTGTTTGCCATGAGAACATTCAGGATTTACTGCTGCCACCCAAAAATGTCACAGACTATGGTTATTTCCATGCAAAGCTTCCATACCTACAAATGCAAGTACAGTGCTTTGCTATAAACAAACAAAACTGTACTAGACCAAGAGATATAATGAGCTTCAGGTTGAAATCATCATGGAAAAAATGAAAACCTGTAGGGGAAAAAAGTTCCCACTGTCTAGGAGTTCAACTACTAAGTAGCAGGTTAGTAAATTAATTTTCTTTATATTTTGTATGGCTATTGATTGTTTTAATTCCCTTGAGCCTCCGAAAATCCCAAATGTAGTCTGCATGTGGGCTGAACTCAACAAGAAAGCTTCCTGAAATAGGCCTTTGACAATTAATTAGTTATATGATAAATCACAATAGAGAATAAACAGTCTTGGCTATACAGGATCAAGCTTCTTGCGCATACTCATGCTCTTTCTTTTTTTTCTTTTTTTTTCTTTTTTTTTTTAACGAATCTACAATGTGATTTTTGTTTTGGTGGTTGTTTTATTTTAAGAGCTAGAATAAATGCCACATTGCAATCTATTCTAAATAAATAGAAGAAAAATTTGTAGTGCAAAGCCTCATTAAAATGCAAGACTCTTAAATTTGTTAAATTTTGTATAATTTTGTCAAATAGTGGCACAAGAAAAATACATTCCAAATCCAAGTCTGAATTGATACCTTTACGTTCTCTCTAATTCAATTGTTGTGTCAATTTTACACACTGGATAAATTGAGGATAATTTGGGACAATTCCCAGGTGATGAATAAACAGATCAACTAACTACAGCTCTCCAGTGTGCCTCAATAGAAAACTGTTTTGTATTCTGAAAAAAAAAAAAGATAGTAGCTTCCTTTTGTTTCTAATAATCTTTAATAAACAATTCAAGTCTTAATTTTCAGTGTAGTTCCTCTTTTTTGGAAGAGTTCCTAGAGAGGCCAGTGACTTTTAGCCCTGTTATCTTTTAGAAATTAATGCTGGTTAGATGTTTATTTGTAGTGTGTGTAATTTTTGCAGTACAAACAGGCAAAGTAATCCTTTACAAGAATCCATTTACAAGGCAAGTACCATAAAGACACTTAACTGAATCAGTAACTAAAACAACGTTTGCTGAAGAATACCACACTGGACCCAGCACGAGAGTTGTTTATTGGCATGAGTTAGTCTACAGCACTCAACTTATTCTCCTGAGGAAAACACAACACTTGTACTACAAGTACTACACAGGGAGTACTCAAAATATTAACCATTTAAATGCTGGGAAAATAAGGTACAATGTGATCAGTGAGATCATGGGGTGATTGTAAGAGTACAGCCATGCACAAGAATAGTCAGGAGTGAATAAGTTTGTATAGGCCTGATTTTTCAAAAATTACTGCTGCTTTGATTGCCTCAGCGTTTCTCAGTGCAGTTTAAAATAGTTTAAAGTGTTGTGCACCAACCAAGCTAACTGAAGCTGGGGTAATTAGTTACCTTCCAAAATGTTTAGAGGATGAATGAGAGCAGTAGGTGGATTAAATAAGTGGGCAGGTAAGAGGAAAAGCAAACTTTTTACTGAAAACCTGCCTCTTCTTTTGAGATGAGGAGTGGATGCCCAGAGGAGAGAGAACTGATGAGTGTGACAGTAACCCCTCTGCCTAGTGAGAGCAAGATGCAGAGCACTGAGGAAAGCACAGCACCTGGAGCATATTGTCCTCATTGTTGTGAAGAATCCCGGTGATGCAGGAGGTGGAGCATCAGGTGTATCCTTAGGTCTCACTAGCAAGGGAAATAGCCTGCAGCCCTTCAGCTGATTTACCATGTGTTTTGCCAGGTACCAAGTGCTTGAGTGTTTAACACTTCAAAGCAGAGTGAGTGAAGAGAAGAGCAAGAGTTTTCCCCAGGTTTCAATGCTGTGTAATATGGCCAAGTCAGCACTGCTCTGGCTGTATTGAACCAGGAAGGCAGTATTCAGCTGAGGAGCTAGTTCAAAGCAAGTATAACTGCCTGAACGTTGGAAAATGTGCTTCATAAAATGGCGTAATGATAGAGGTTGTGTATGTAGCTGAAGCCACAAGAAGCCTGATGAGTATTCAAGGACTTCAGTGTTGTTTGTCCTACAATAACATAGCGTGGCTTCCTCAATCATAGGTAAACGAGAATGGCGTTTCATGAAGATCAAGTGGAGAGGAGAAGCGCTGATGACCATTCTTGCCATGTAAAATATGGGAAACAAACCAAATGTTTGAATCAGTAATATGTGTGCTGCTATTTTTGATGATCTAACAAGTGGATGCAGAAGAGTTCCCATTCATTAGTTTCAATGGAACTCTGTGGCACACACTTGTAAGCTGTTCTAATCTAAAACACTTATCTGAGTATTTGCCTAAAGATGATTGTCCAACGAAGAGCGTGTGTTTTATTTCCACTCTAAGATAGATCTGCTTACTCATAAGGTCTTTCTTCATTTTTAATGAGGGAGAGCAATTAAAAATTAATAAGGTTTATTTAAAGAAAAACAGCCATTTCTGTGAATGTGCACTATTATGCTTATTGCACTATTTTTAATAGTAGTACTTCAGACAACTTTTACAAAGAAATTCATTTGCTTTATCAAATGGTATCTTCTGTGAAATGGTAGGTTGGAGTTCTTTGATCCACAAGATTAAAACAACAGTTTTCTCTGGAGGTAACTTTCTCCAATTTTTTTCCCTCTCAACCTTTCCAAATGTTCTTTTGAAAAGGATCACAATAAGGATTTGCTTTATTAGACTTTGTTCTGATTAAGACTTCCACTTGATACTTGGTCCCATTAATGACTTCAAAATACCTAGGAAAGTGAAATTTTCCTGCTTGATGCCTAAACTTACATGCTTAACTAAGTAATTCTGAATATGGGCTGTGGCTGTTCAGAACTTTCAAAAGTTTATTTTTCTTGTATATTTGCATTTCTAGATGCAAACAAAAGCAAAAACCTGCAGAGTGATCCATAGTAGCAAAAGATGATTTTTAGAGATTGGGCCACTTCCCCTACATAGCGCTGTTGAAAAAGAGAGGTCAGTGCAGAACAGCTGAATAAGAGGACCAAGAAACAAATGACAAAGGTAGGAAAGAAAAATGAAAGCTTCCACTTAAATGAATATTCTTATCTGTTAAAAACAGTTATCGGGTTTTAAATTCTGAAGTGTCAATTCTTTACTACCAAAAGCTGTCCGCATCCTGTAGATGAACTCAAATTCTAAGACAAGCATAGGAAGTGATTTTTCCTTGAATTAAATATATTGCCCTTATCTGTCTGGAATTCAATTTCAAATAATCACGGTACTTCCAAAATATTTCCAGTCACTTGTTGAACATGCTGGTGACTGCCAGGATCTAACTTGATTTCTCATTTCTAACAGATATGCTGAAATGATGAAGTAGAAAACTGACTTCTTGTTATATGGAACTAGTCAGAAAAAAGTGAGGGGAAACAAGATCTAACAGGACTGCAGTGAAAAAGTAGGTTGTACTTGCAACATACAGATAAACATAGCTGTCTACCTGTTCCTTTCGTATTGTTCTTTGCCTTTTTTTGTACTTTGAGAAATTCTGTTCTCACAAAGCTTTACAAAAATGAAGCTTTGAGAAAAAACCTATTCCTCTGACCCGCTCCAAAGTGCACTGGAACCGGGACTAGCAAAGATAGTCTGGGTAAGCACATTCAGTCCTTTGACACCACAGGCAATTGCATCTCAGCTTTTCAGAAAAGGATCAAACTCTGTCTTACAATTATTTTGTGGAGTCACAGAATAGTTCTTTCACCATTTGTGAGCAAAAAAGAAATTGTCATTTGATGCTTTAGTAAGCAAAAGCAGTATTAGTCCAAATTCAGCACTCCAGATTTCATTGTTACAGCAGGGACAAAATTGTGGCATTGTTATTGGAAGTGCTAGTTCTTTAAAGAGTTTGTGTGTGCACATGTGTGTGTTTATTGCTAAGAATGCTCAGTTTATTAAATGTTTTAATTTCTGTCATTGTGGGTTTTTTCAGTGTTTCATTAAGTGGTTAATTGTAATCCAAGTCTCTTCCCCATTTAGTCCATCACCTTTCTGTTCAGGTTGCCAACACATTTCTGACTTAACTTTAGCTCTGCGATGGGTGCACCTCTGCTCTAGCATCTGGAATGAGACCATTAATTTTAAGCCGCCGTGTTAGCTACGTAATCTCAGCTGCATTTGAAAACCATTGAAAAGATAAATTTCAAATTGCCAACTCTGGAGTCTCGTGATGTTTTGTTGTTTGAGAAATATGTTTTTAAAAATATTGTGATTGACACCTTGTAGTAAAGGAAGATGGTCTCAAGGTTCAGAGACTGTGCAGAGGCTGGGGATGTGAGCTTGGTTCTTGGATTTCTTTAGAGACCTTGGTAAACTTCAATTTCTGCGTGTAGTTCTCTGTCCACAGTGAAAGTGATGATGATTCCTCCCCAAATCTTAGCCCATGATTTCAGTCTCCAGAGTGTAAACTGTCAAGAGTTCTTTGCCTCTATTTGTTCATCTACAACATAGAGCCCTTGTGTTACTTAGGGCCTCAGGAAATACTTAAATATAAATTCTTTTAAAATTATCTGCATGTAAACTCCACATACTGTTTATTAAATAACTATTAGGATAACAGAGATGAGCCTAACCAGAAGCTCAGATGAATGCTGGGTTCTGTCCAAAACTTAAAATAATTTTAGTCTTTCCAGTGTGGGTGTAACTAACATTCGAAAGTACATATACACAGGACTTGGCTTGGGCTTTGTCTTTTAATTATAATACTTAACCACGCTGCTGTAGCCCTACAAGATCCTATATAGGAAATAATATGCTGCATGCAGGGAATTACTTTTTCTTTCCTCCTGTCTGACAGCAAGATCAATAAAAGCAGCATGACAAAAGTAATTTTCAGGTCTATTAGTGGAGCTGCCTGTCCTAGAAATCAAATTATCTCATGTTGAGCATCCAGAGCTTGATCATTGGAGGAAAAATGAAGAAATTCTTCATTTATGGGGTCATTTCCCTAAGAAGCATTTAAGCGACTTGTCACTTGCTATCTGAGGAGTTAAGCCTGGGTATGTGGGCATTCTTGGTTTGGATTTATGTTTATAGGACGTGGTGAGTTGCATTAAATACTGAGCTGAGCAATGGATGAGCGTGACTGGGAATTCAAGGAGCTCCAAGGTAAAGGATTTGGTTATGAATCTTAATGTTGAGTATTTCACGGCTACATACCAGAGATATTGGAATCTCACGCTTTGACTCAGCCTGTGCTTGGAAGTGTAAGCCAGGTGCAAACTTCTGACATGACATTTTAGTATTATCCCCCAGCATGGACATATTTGATTAGATTTTTTGTTTGGCTTTGGCTCAGCTGAGCCTAACTCCTACTCAAGGTAAAAAGGTTTGAAAACTTTGATTTATAGATTATTTTGGTAGACATAAAACTGCTTAGGGAGTGATGCGGAATCCACTCACGTTAATGGTCTGATTCCCACAGACTGCAACAGTCTCATTGGGGAAAAGAAAAAAAATGTTAGGCTTGAACTCATTTGGGGGGCGAAAAAAGGTAAAGCACGAACGTACTAGCTGTTCAGGATATGATGCTGAAGTCTCTTTTGAGGACAGGGCAGAGCTGTTTACACGATTTGATCTAATAATATCTTCATCATAGCGGAGAAAAAAGCACACATCTGACAAGGTTAAAAAAAATACACTTCTTCTAGTCCATAGTTCCTCCATCATCACTAATTTAGTCCTTTTTTTTTTTTTTTTTTAATGTTTTGTCTCATTAACGATGCATAAAAATGCTGAATTCCCGAGCCCCAGGGATCCTGGAGCCCTGGTTCATGTTGCTGGAAGGTAACCGAGGGCCCTGGCGCTGCTTCCGCGCCGGTATCGCGTCGTGTCGGGTAAGGGACACGGCGCCCCGCAGCCCCGGGCTCCATCCCCGGGCCCTCTCCCACCCCACGGCCGGGGAGCGGGGCGGGCCGTTAGGGCGGGGGCGCGAGGGGCGTGCCGTCCGTTAGGGCGTGGTCTCCAGGGGCGGGGCGGGGCCGGCCCGCGGCCGCCGCCGCTCGCCGGCAGGTGCGGGCAGAGGCGCTGCCGCGGAACCCGCGCCGGCCCCGCCTGGATGTGCGCGGAGGCGGCGCCCGGCTGCGCGCAGGGTCCCGCCATGGCCCTGGCTTTCTGCGGCGACGAGAGTAACTCCACCGCCTACAACGTGGACCACGGCGTGCTCAATAACGGCTGCTTCGTGGACGCGCTCAACGTGGTGCCACACGTCTTCCTGCTCTTCATCACCTTCCCCATCCTCTTCATCGGTGAGTGCCTGCGGGCCTCACTCGTCCTGTCCGCTTATGCATTGCGTTCTGCGCCCTCCACACCGCGATTTCTTCCCCGCCTCCCCCGCACCTCTTTGTCGTGTCCGTTCCTCCCTCCCCCTCTTTACCGTGTCGTGTTTCCCCCGTGTTTCCTCGCCCTGCCTTGCTGTGTATCCCCCACGCGCCCTCCGGTCTGGCCTTGCCCTCTGTGCCCGGGAGAGGGTACGAGCCCCGGGATGCTCCGGGCGACCGCCTCTGCCGAGGCTGCCCGTACCCCCCGCACCGCCCGCTTTCCGGGCCCCTCTCTGCTCCTGGGGACCCGCTTCTCTCTGTCGGGGGTTTTCCGGGATGGGGCGGCCTGCGGGAGTCCCTGCAGGTGAACCCCGGCCTTGCGCAGGGGCAGGATCGGGGCTGGAGGAGGCTGCAGGATTTTCCTGCGGGATTTGACTAGCGGGGCGGGAAGCAAAAAATAAACGTGCTATTAAAAACCAGAAAACCTGACAAGTAAGTCTTGTAATTACCAAAGACTTATAGCAGCCAGACAGCCCTCCTCGTTACTGGTAATGACTAGGAGGGCTGCCCGGCTGCTGTAACTCTTGTAATATCTGCAGCAGATATTATTTGATAACATAAAACTGGGGTTACCGGTAGGTGGCCCGGTGGTTTAATACATGCTGCTGTCACTACTTCGAGTACCGTTCTGCTCAGCCTGGTCTATCCTCTAGATAGCCAGGGCATGGGCTGCGTGATTTAACGCTCACTTCTGCTGATCGTAAAAGGCCCGGTACTGAAATAACACAACTGTTAAAACGGGGTCAGCTGAAGAACTGCTTAGGGTAAACTGTTTTATCTGGCTTTTCTCAGTATTGATAATTTTTATCTAGATCAAAAGAAGGAATTACTTTAAAAAAAAAGTAGGATAAGGTGTGAATTCTTTAATTAAATGGATTGAAGAATAAATAGTGTATGTATTATAGTGTTTGTGCTAATATATTTGAAAAATGTTTAATGCGTGTAATTACTTGATAGTAAGCTGCTAAAGGTACAGGAATTTAAGGCTGTGTCCTGTCTGCATTATTGATTTTATTCCATATGAAGTCAAGCAATAAGAACACATTTCTGAAAATACTCAAATACATGCATATTTAACAACACAGTTGTGTCAACTTTAGTACACTAGTTTGTTACACTTGTGCTTTTCTGTATGCAGGAGCTTTGTATGTCACTCTTGTTGTTAAGAAACCTCCTTATAATTTTCTTTTCCTGTTTAGGATGGGGAAGTCAGAGTTCCAAAGTACATATACATCATAGCACATGGCTTCATTTTCCTGGCCACAATTTACGCTGGATACTGACTTTTATCCTCTTGTTTGTGCTGGTGTGTGAAATTGCAGAGGGCATAGTGTCTGATGGGTAAGTGTATGTCTACCTTCTGGTAGCACTGAGCATTTTAAAGGTTTCAGAGAACGTATTTTCTCCCTAAATTCTCATCTAGACCATATTCCTTGTGCTTATAAACACGTAATCAGTATTCTTGGTGATTAACCTACCGACCTTGTATCAGAAATTCCACAGACCTTGCCAAGTTACACGCACAACTGACCTTAATCATTTTTAGTTTGGCTGAATGACACTATCTTTCCAAAGAGTAATCATAAATAAATCCTAACAATTCAAGCAGATGGTGACATTTTCGTGATACGTTTTACGTCCAAGGACCCAGTCCCGCAGTCCTTACTCAGGCAGAACTCCCATCTGCACAGTAGGTCATCCCATTCCCCAACAAACTGACTTCTGTTCATCTTAATAAGAGGAGTGGATCTACTGGGCCTCATCTCACACCCCATAGAGGTTCCTCTGATGTTTGTGCGGTACATCTGATCTGTTACCTTGAGCAGAGCAGCTCACATTATATGAGCTTATTCCAAGTGAAACAAGTGATACAGGAGAGTGATTTACCATGAAAAAAAGCTGATGTCGTATAACAATGACTATGATCATCTTCCTCTGAAGAAAGGTCTGATTTTCAGAACAATTATCAATTTGCAACTCAAGGATTATAAAGTTGAAGCTCCTCATTAAACAGAGCAAAACATCTCTGTTTAGCCATCTATATAACAACTATCCAACAACCAGCGTGAAAGGCACTGCAGTATTCTGCTATAGAAGCTGATATCATTATTATTATAACTTCAACATATATAAATAGGATGGCTTTCAGTGCCAGGTTGTTTTTTTAAAGGATTTTTTCTTGTGCTTATTCAGAGTTACCAGGGTGTGGGATGCTCAGAGCAAAATCTCCTGGTTTGAGTTTTCTGTTTTGTTTTGCTCTTTAGTAATCCCTCTCATTATGTCTATTTGCTATTTAACTTGACTCAGAATGCTGCTGTTAAGTAATAAGTGTCACCTGATGAGAATCAAAGCTTCTAGCTGTACTGGGGGAGTGCCAGCCCACAGTCGTGCCTCCCGAGCACTCAGCATGCTAGTGAGTGCTCCAGTGAATAAAAGCAGATTTTGAGACTCATCAGCTTTGTAAGACCAAAAAGGATCATGTTGGTAAGTCCTTTTGACAGCAATTGGGTGCCAAAGGCTTTGGCACCTCGGCAGTAGATGCAGCCTATTGGAGATATGGTTATATAGGGGAATTCTAGTCACTTCGGTCTGTAATAAATTTTAAAATAGTCTCCCACTCCTGCAGTGATACCTACTGAACCTTAGGCTGTCTGAACAAATCTGTTCCTGTTGCTTGTTTTTCCTTGCTGAGAATTCAGCCCCAACGTCCCAAAATTGCTGGCATGACTAGGAATTCAGAGACTGGAAATACTTTTCTCATTTTGCTTCATACACATATAACTCATTGACAACCAGAGGAGTTAAGTATTTATGCCAGCTCTGCAGACTCCACCACAATGTCCATGTGAGAGAGGGCTTTCCTTTCCTAGTAGAGATGCAGGAAGTGGTCCTCTTGAGCTCCTACAGATCTGCTAGACATTTGGGATGTTCTGCTCTCAGACATGACATCCTGTGATGATCTCCAGCTTCCTGACAGCACAGCCCCTTTTGTCTCTCCAAGCTACACAAAGGTAGCTTTTGCTGCAGAAAGAACAAATCCAGAGACGCTAATTTTGTTTTCTATGAGGCTCAGAGAATAAGGTGTGAATTTCCATGAGTGTTTGTGTCCTGAAGGCTTCTTGGTGCCTCTTCTCCTGGAGCTGGTTGAGAGACAGAGGAAATTGTACCTCTGGACAGCACAGGACACACCATTACTTTTGTGAAAGAAAGAAAAGGGGAGGAGGAGAAGATGATGGCAAGTAGGAGGAAAGAGGGAGGGAAACACGATTTTACCCAACTCTGCATAAACCAACAACATTGCCCAACAATTCCCATATTCCCAAAAGATGGTAGTTGGCAGGACCCCTCTGCTGCTACCTGAAGCAAAGTGTCAGGAGAGTTTTGCTTCATAGGACAAAACTTAAGCGTATGTGATTCTGTTTTGTAGAATCTGTAGGTTTTGTTTGTTGGTTTGTGGTTACTGAAAGCAGAACTCAGTGTAAATAATTGCTGTGCTGTGGTGCTGTTCCTGGAAAAAGAAAATGAAACACTTCCACAAAGCGTTTCTGTAGAAAATCTTAAGCTGTGGTTCAGTTGGCCTTATCTGCATATTTTGATGGACAGCTCCCAAACTAGTTTAGCCTAAATTAACTTTTCTCATTTTGGAGCTGAGTTGCTTATCCTAATTTAAACAACGTTCCAACTGATTTCAGTAAGAAATAGGAGTACATACATTTCATTTTCAGCACAGGGGAGGAATCTGAAATACAACTGTGTGATTTAGGAGCATAAATCCAATTGAAAATTGGAGAGCTTTACATCCATAACTCATCCTAGATAATCCTGTGTCAGTGCTGGGTACAGGATGCAATTCATAAATTAAAAAGGAAACATTTAAATAGCTAAGAGGGCTGGATTTTAATATATGTTCTCTTTTTTCTTTTTAAGGGTTTCAGAATCACGCCATTTACACCTGTACATGCCAGCCGGGATGGCATTCTTGGCGGCCATCACATCGGTTGTCTATTACCATAATATTGAAACATCCAATTTCCCAAAGTTGTTAATTGGTACGTCTCACTACTTACAAGACTTGGAAATGTGATTGTGGTGCTGCATCTGTTCATTCTGTGACAGGTCATTGCAGTCTCAGTGCTAGCTTGTATGGTGGATAAGGCTACACCTATATTCTGGTCTGCTGTTGCTATTACCAGACTCAGTTCTGAGTTTTCCTGAAACAGTTCATAGTTTTTAATGTTTTTAACTTCTAATAGTATTCTGTACAGTGTTCTCAGGGATCCAATGGACCAAAGGCTTCTCTAGGAAAAACTGGATTTGTGGGAAAAGTAGCACATCAAATTCTTAACTCAAAAAGCTATCCAAATTCCCCTGCTTGTCAGCGTGTTGCGTTTAAGTATGATATAAGATTGAAACCATCTTCATGGGGTCTATTGAAATACACAGGGAGTCAAGGGAAATGAATGATATCACTGACTTTCAGTATGACCCCAGACATATTACTTTGTCTGCTTGTTCTTGCTTTCTGTTCCTAAAACTCCCTTTGTAAACTCCATGTTTGTAGTGTCAAAGTTCTGCTCTAGTTTTTGTCAGGTGGTTAAAAGTCAGTAACAATTGGATTTGAGAAAGCTTTTAAATATTAAAGATTATTTTGAACTGCATGTTGTGGTAAGCAAGCATCCTCTTCTGCAGAAGGAGCCTGTAACTCCTGGGGGGGAAAAACATTATTCCTCTTCAAAAACTTCAGATTTCTGTCCAGGTTTGGCAACATTTATGTCTTGTCATTTGGGACTGCTTTTCTTCTTGTACCTTTCTTTTAAGTAGGATCTTTTTTTTGCCTTTTATAACCAGGTGGGGCCATTTAGTTCCTTTTTTGACAAGTTGTCACAGTCTGTTTAATCCCTTCTCACAGGACTAGACGTTGTGTGTCAGGAAAGCATTGCTAGCCTGTTACATTCACCTATGAGAAGCAAGCAGTGATTCTCTTGGCTCTTTTTTTGTTGTTTCAGATGTATAATGCAATGTTTAATAATTTAGTGTCACTACCACATTCTCACTGTTAAGTCATTGAGAAAGGGTAGCACAAATTTACATCTGGTAGTTGATTGCCCATTTTCATATAATCCTTTCTCTGTAGAGATTTCTCTTTTATGATAATTTTGTTCAGTATTTAGAACACTTGCTGAATAAGCTCTGGACAATACTTGAATAATAAACAGTTATACCAATGAATAAAAACACTTAAGTGTTACTGATACTAAATAATAATTCATTAATAATAATGAATTTTCATTTTGCAAGAATTTCCAGGGAATAGACTCCTTTGGAAAAGCTAATCTTAGTATCTGACTCTTAGGCAAAAAAGAAAATCAGATACCGCAGTCTTTCCTGCTTAGTCGGTCTGATTTGAATTTTAATCCAAAGTCTTCATGAGCTGAGAGTATTTGATTTTTATGTTATTTTTTGACTTTGTTTTTCTTTTAATTGGTCCTGAGTTTGTGGGATGACTTAAGAGAGACATTTCTGGAAGTCTTCATCCTTTATCTTGACTGCACAAATTTATTGTGATGTAACTGTGAGGATTGTCCCTTTCCAATGTTGATTGCAACTACTCTGTATTGACAACTGGGACTAGGTGATGATAACATTATGCAAATTAGCCCATTATGAGATAGTTAAGTTATACCTTTACTCAGCTTTCAACCCACTAGAGTGCAGTGTGGCCATGAAGCAGCCTTCTTTCAGAGCCTAATACAAATGAGGTAAATGGGAACCATGAAGGAAGGCTTAAGTTGGTGATAAACTTCTTGCTGAATATATGAGAAAGGAAACTGAAAGAGAGTCTTCATTAGTGAAATGTTGCAGAGGAGATCTAATACTACACAGAGTAAAGTAAATGACCTGATGTGGCATCTTCTGTTGCTTGAGCATCAGTGAGGTTCCACCTAACTGCAGGGCATCATCTCCCACAGCTGCAGGATCAGTTCCTACACTTCCAAAGAGTTGGTAGCTGTATAAAGCAAAGGCTAACAAAACCTTATAAAAAAATACTATGTTCAGTGGCAAACCTCTCATTGATGCAGTGCAGAACACCCTTAAGGGTCTATTCATTAATTCTGAACAGGATAAAATTTTCCAATCCTGTGAAACTTTGAGATATTTTCTTTTTAAAAAATCTTTTGCACTCTGTGCCTTAAAGGAACCAAGTCTGTAGTTCTTCATAAAGAAGCAAGAGGCAGATACTGTTACAGGACTGGGGATTAGCACGTTCCCTCGGGGTATGCAAGACAAGGACGGAAGGTTCCTCTGCTGATCCTGTCTTTCAGCTTTATGCCCAGGCTGTGGACTATTTTGAAATAGTTGTTATTATCTCTTATCAAAAAAAGTTGACAAGGTTTGGAATATTTATTGTCCAAAGCTAATGACTGAGTCCAGGATCCCAGCTGAGTGTCCAAACTATGGGAACACTTCGATCTGGTCTGAATCTCTTTTTCTCTGTGTGATTTTGATCTTTAATTATATTTCAATAAACATAGCTTTTCCAGTCCTTTTTACCAGGAGACTCTTGTAATAACGCTAATTTTGGTGCGCTTTACACAGTGTTGCAGAATGCATGCCTAACAGTTGTACAGTTTAGCAGGACACATTTTAGAATGGTTTTCATACTGAATTGGAAAATCTGCTAGCTTTCTCAACATTCAAAATATGTAATAGAATGATAGCATCTGAATTGCACCGCTTTTTAAATTAGTATTTATTTGCTTGATAGATAAATAAACCTCAGAAATTAAACAATAGGCGAAAATTATGAAATAACAATAGGACTTTGAGTTGTTGATCTGAAAGGGATAGTAGTATAAAAACACATGAATTTTTTTATTTAAGAAAAATGTGTTGGTTTTTTTTTTAATCCAATCATAGTTATAGGACTGCCTTACCATTCTTGACAGTAATCTAGTTTTCTAATTTAAATTTCTTGTGCGTTGACATTGTAGCTAATTCCCTTGGAATTAGTTTATTGTTTAAAATGGAACTTCCTGTTATTGTATAAATATAATACTTATTGCTTAGTACACAGAATTTCTCTCCAGACAGACACAGGTTCAGATATTGGCCTTGATCCAATAAAGACGTAGAACAGTTTGCGTTCCACATTGCTGTATTTTCAGCTGTCTGGCCCCAGGCGAGAATCTACACCTTGGTGTTGTGGGTTGAGGTAGTTTACACGGCCCAAGAGAAAGCTAGGTCCTTTAGGCTGCAGGCATCTAGAATGGATCTACAGCAATCGAGGAAATGAAAGCATGCCTCTGTGGCGTGATCACTACAGTTCAGGCCAGTGGAAGTTCTTGGTGATAATTTCTAGAAACTCTCGGCCAATATGCCCTCACCATCCGGATGATAAAAACATAGCTTAAAAGAAAGAGCCATAACTGTATTTTCCACAGAGCCTTATTTTGAGGGAGCTGTGAACATTTGCCACGTTAGATTATATGCACTTGTAGTCAAAAATGAAAAGCTGAATAAATTCAGATGTTTCTAGGAGGTGTGACAGTGGGAGGTCAGTTATCACCTGAGACTGTTGCATTTGGCACTTTCTAACACTTCTTAGATAAAAGATAAATGAATGTCCTGATAAAATAATCATTAAAAAAAAGGTCATATAGACCCTTATTTAAATTCTAAATAGGAGAACAGCTCTGCTAGTTCTTATTTCTTCTTCCAAGAGCTCTGCGTAGATGCCACTTGGGCTGGTTGTTTTTTCGGGTGTCCTCTGCTGGTGCAGATTTTCAGTGTGCTATGTTTGCCTAAGTCCTCTTTACTCTGAGAAGGATGCATTCTCAGCCTGCTGTAAGATGAATGAGACAAAACACAAGGATTAACAGATAAAGGTGGTTAAGAGTAGAACAACGTGGAACGCATTGTTGGATTAAGTGATATTTTAAAGCCAGGCATATCACTAATAGGAAGGAATAGTGCCTCAAAGGTAGGAAACAGTTTGAAGTAGGATGAGAAGATTAGATTTTTTGCAGTGCAAGTTGGGAAGGTGGTAGGAAGCCTCACATAAGAATGCTATAGTTTTATAAGAGGGATTCTGTATGTCTTTTAAATCCTCTCTGCAACTGCATCAGCCACTAAAACAGCGCTGAAATATCTGATATCTTAGTGCTTTCTTCTTACAAACTGGTCTATTCATTTTAGAGGAAGATAGATTCTCTTGGCAAATGTCCTAGTGTCCAGTACTCCTGTACTGTTCTATTTACTCTCATTTAAATGACAGTTTTAAAATGGATTTCCATAGAAGCAGGAATGACAGCCCCAAATCCTGTATGGACTCACCATGTTGAATTTAGTTTTTCTTGGAAAGGGTAGCTGCACAGTACATCCCCACAGGGCTTTCTAGGGTGCCTCAAGGTAGCTGGAACCCCACAAATTCTTTGAAATTTATGCACGTTCCTGATGATTATCTGTATTTGTAAGTTGCAGTTGCTAATGTCTTGGTTGAATACTCTCTGTTGTTGCAGCAAGATGCTCAGAAAGCATATCCACATTTCTCTTGGCAGTTAGAGCACATT
Source organism: Numenius arquata (assembly GCF_964106895.1). Lineage (NCBI taxonomy): Eukaryota > Metazoa > Chordata > Aves > Charadriiformes > Scolopacidae > Numenius > Numenius arquata. Next base: position 18,604,392 of record NC_133581.1, read on the forward strand.
CCAGCTGTTGCACCATGGCAGCAACAGTGAAAGATTCATGTAAAAGAACATAACTCTGGAAGGTGTATTTCCTTAAGAATGTGGAACAGGAGCTGTTTTATGGTGTGGTGAATGCTATGGAGTGTCTTTTCAAATCACCAGTACTTATTGCAGGGATTATTTATCTGTAACTGACAGTAGCACTTTTAGACAAGAAGTCCAGTAGAACTCGAAAAAGTTCAAGTTGTGTTCCACAACTGCCAGAACATCCTTCCTTGATGTGCCTGTGTATCTGCATTATAAATCATGTATGTGGAAGTTGCATTGAACAATAGAGCAGTAGCAATTTGGAGAAAATATTTTAATGCCTGTTCCTGCATACATCCCAGAGGTTTGCAGGGGTAATGAGATCAATTTTCCTTCAAGCCAAATTCATAGCAGTCTTGTAGCATTAACCAAATTTGAAGAGCATCATTCACAGCCATCTTCACTTGTGGGGCAACTCCCTCCCTTGAACTCATAAGGCAGGCCCATGTTTACAACAGATGGAAATTTCCTTCAGCAGTCTTCACTTTGTGAAACTTTCCAATTTCCCCAAATCTAATAGGAAAGGAATTTGGAACTAATGTTGTCTTAATATTTTCATTATTTGTGGAATTGAATTAGTCTTCTGTTTTGACATGAGAAAGGCTACTGTCTGGTTTTAAATATTATTGTTGCATTTTTTCTGAGTGAATATTTAATACTGCTATTGTGTATTTTTGCAACTGTGGAGCTGATTAACTTTATTTTTCCCTACAGCATTGCTGTTCTACTGGACTTTAGCTTTCATAACTAAAACCATCAAATTTGTGAAGTTCTGTGATAACGGGGTAGGATTTTCTCAGCTTCGATTTTGCCTCACAGGACTCCTGGTTGTTCTGTATGGAATGCTACTAGCTGTGGAAATCAATGTCATCAGGGTGAGGGTAAGTTAGTACCATAAAAGTCTCCTTCTGTGTTTTTTGTTGTGGGTTGTGTTTTTTTTCCTTATTTTCCTTTCTGGGTACTTAGTGTGAAATGCATTTCTAAAGGAGAGAGAAAAATCCAGTTAGAAATAGAAATAGATTTGAGAATCAAAGGTTAATCCAATTTTATTAGGCCAGATGAATCCATAATTTTAAAAAATGCCAGACTCCATTGTAGTTAAATTAAGATAAATTTCATCTGTTCAATTTCATTTAAGAAATGTCTATTATGATCCAGAGTTTCAGTCATCAGAAACGAGTATTTCTGATGCAAGGAAAGACTGGGTGAAAAGAATTGTCTGCTCTATTAGAGAATATCTTAGACACACAAATAAGATCTCTCATTTTCCAGGAGACAATCACAGTCAGTGATTTACTGGGGTTGCTCTTTTTTTTTTTCTCCTTTCTTTTTTTTTTCCTCCTCTGTGGTGTCTGCAGTCGTGATCCAAACTGAGAGATGGCTTTGGAGACTGCTGGATAGATAAATGCCAAAGTTCTTCCCTTCACCTGTCCCTCACTTGACTCTGTGCACAAATTAAACTTAGTCTCAGGAGGGAAAGAAACTATTCCATGTAAATTTTCTTGCTGCTTCCTTCACATTTGTCTGTGAACTCTCTCCAGTAATTCATTCAGCAATGTGAATTGTGTCTGTCACGTGTTTGTTCTTTTGTTTTTTTTTTTTTTTTCTTGGGGGATTTTGCATGTATGTGTATTTCTTTGATAATTTAGGACAAAAATATGCCTAAAACCAGCTTTTTCAGTAATATTTTTGAAAGAAAGAGTAATAAAAACCTCAGTGCTCGACATTCAGTGTTTATATCACAAATGAAAAACAGTGGATTCACTTGTGGGAAAAGTGAAATTAAAATGTGACATGTGAAACTAAAACGTTAGAGATTTGCTCATAAACCTTCTCATAATAGAATTGCATCATTAAATGAGATTTAGTCACTGTGGAGTTATATGTCACAAAGAAGAATAAAAGTGGTCACTGCCTATTGTAATCTTTTTTGTGTTGTTTTCGTTTGATTTTAATTATTAAAGGATGTCATTGATGCATAGAATGAACTAGCCAGCTGTATGGTTTTTTCTTATTGCCTGTTGTGTCTATGGCAGAGTTTGGAGAGCCAGGCTTGTTGCTGCAGCTGCTGAAGGAAGGGATTGGGATGCATGGGGAGTTGGCCATTGCTGAGGGGGAGGAAGTGGGGAGAAAAAGAAAATAAGGTGTGAGGCCTCTATGCTAGCGGAAACAGCAGACATTGGCCTCACCTTTTTTTTTTTTTTTTTTTCCTCCTGCCTTCCCTTATCTTCTCCCAGAAGAAAGATCATTGACTTGTTTGACTTTAATCCCAACTGTACCTTCTTCCTTCCTTCTGCTGTTCCCACTGTTTCTCTAGATGGCCTTTCCCAACCCCATCACGTTTTTTCTAGGATGTGTGAATTATTTCTCCAGCTGTGGTTGGAGAAAAGATAGCAGTGAAGTGTATCCAGAAATCCTACTAAGATTATTAGGATTTAGGTACAGCTATGAGTGGAGATTGTATGAAATATGTGGTTGAGTACTTTTCAGAAAAGAAATGTCTATTTTTAAGAGGCTTGGCTTTTCATTCCCAAAAATGAGCGATGTCTGAAAAAGTTTTACCTTGGCAACAGGAAATCATCATCAGTTTGCCCTTGCTCTTTCAGCATTTATGCCAATGAAAGCATTTGTTGGTGCCTTATGGGCTTTCTAGTTCAGTGGATTCCCAGACTTATTCAAGAGAGCACAGGTAGCTCCATGTTCTGAGCTAACTAAATGTGAGGCGGCGTGGGATGGAAGATGAATCGCTGTGATAGCTGCAGGGCTGTGCCTAAGCTAGTATGTCCCATGTCGTGCTGTCTGGGACTCAGAGCGAGAGGCTGGGGCTGTGCTATTTGAAATGTAAGGTGAAGTGGGTTTTTCTTCTACAAGTATGCAAATTTGTATCCCTTAAACAAAGCAATAGTTAATGTTTAGGATGATTTATTTATAGACTGGATGCCTCTGATTTTCCTCAGTACCTGAGGAAACTGGATTGCTGTATTGGTTGAATTTGAATGCCTAAGTTCCTTTAGTACTTTTGAGAAACCAAGACTGTTTTACTGATTATCTGCACTGTCCTTGATCTCATATCTGTTCTTTGTGCACTTTTATTTTCTATGGCTTTAATGTGATTCTTTCGTTATTTTTCTGAATTTCAGAGGTATGTTTTCTTCAAAACTCCTAAAGAAGTTAAACCTCCGGAGGATCTCCAGGACCTTGGTGTTCGATTCTTACAGCCGTTTGTGAATCTGTTATCCAAAGGAACATACTGGTGGATGAATACATTCATCAAGACTGCCCATAAAAAACCAATAGACTTGAAAACCATAGGAAAGCTTCCCATTGCCATGAGAGCTCTGACCAATTACATTCGCCTTAATGAGGCCTTTGAAGCACAGAAGGTATGCAAAGCATGGAATTATGTCCATCTGCTTACTCAATGCTTGTGTTTTTCATTACTTTTTTTGCTCAAGTGTAACATAAAAATTATATAAACAGACATGATGCAATTTAAGTATCCATTACCGTAGCTTTCCATATACAAAGAGATCACATACTCAGTTGTACCTCATACAAATAATGGGATTTATCTACCTAAACATGCATGTCAAACACACTGCTGGTTAAATGCATGTAAAATCCATATGGCCTCTATTTTGATGTGGAAAGTAATTATGAACTGATTCACTGCACACCATTATCATTCTTCCTAATAAGACCCTGGAATCATTCAATTACAGAGTCAATATTAATGAGGCCCTGCAGGACTATTTTTTCCATGGTATTTTGGTTACGGTTTCTCTGCAGGAGAATTCAGGGGTGAAGCTACCTCAGCTCAAATTCTAACACCCTGATGGAGAGTACTCAGGATTTTGAGAGAAGTCTTTTGCATCCTGTCTAAAAAGATCATAGGTTTCCAGTCTCTATGTTTGCAGCAAAACAAAACCTGTCAGTTTCCTCCCTCTTTTTAATCTTTCTCTCCCAGCAAGCCACAAACCAACATATTTACTTGATCCTTATTTAGGGTAGGAAAGAAATCATGGTTCTTTTTGTGAAGTGGAAGAGAAGACAAATTAATGCTTTTTTCTGACTCTGTAAAACCAAATGAAACAGTAAATGTAGCTCCTGTGCTTTTCTAGCTCAAAGATTTCCAGGCTCAGATAGTGGTGGTGAATGGAGTTAAGTCCAGTTGGCAGCCAGTCACATGTGGTGTCCCCCAGGGCTCGGTTCTCTTTAACATCTTCGTCAATGATCTGGATGAGGGGATTGAGTGCACCCTCAGTAAGTCTGCAGATGACACCAAGTTAGGTGGGAGTGTCGACCTACTTGAGGGTAGAAGGGCTTTGCAGAGGGATCTGGACAGGCTGGATCGATGGGCCGAGCCCAACGGGATGAGGTTCAACAAGGCGAAGTGCCGGGTCCTGCACTTGGGTCACAACAACCCCATGCAGCGTTACAGGCTTGGGGAAGATTGGCTGGAGAGCTGCCTGGCAGAAAAGGACCTGGGGGTGTTGGTTGACTGTCAGTTGAACATGAGCCAGCAATGTGCCCAGGTGGCCAAGAAGGCCAACAGCATCCTGGCCTGTATCAGGAACAGTGTGGCGAGTAGGACTCGGGAGGTGATCGTCCCCCTGTACTCGGCACTGGAGAGGCCTCACCTCGAGTACTGTGTCCAGTTTTGGGCCCCTTACCACAAAAAAGACATTGAAGTGCTGGAGCGGGTCCAGAGAAGGGCAACAAATCTGGTGAGGAGTCTGGAGAGTAAGTCTTATGAGGAAAGGCTGAGGGAGCTGGGATTGTTCAGCCTAGAGAAAAAGGAGGCTGAGGGGAGACCTTATCGCTCTCTACAACTAACTGAAAGGAGGCTGTAGAGAGGTGGGTGGTCAGTCTGTTCTCCCAAGTCACAGGCGATAGGACAAGAGGAAATGGCCTTGAGTTGCCCCAGGAGAGGTTCAGATTGGATATTAGGAAAAATATTTACACTGAAAGGGTTATTAAGCATTGGAATGGGCTGCTCAGGGAAGTGATTGAGGCACCATCCCTGGAGGTATTCAAAAGACGGGTTGACGTAGTGCTTAGTGACATGGTTTAGTGATGTGGTTTTTTGTTTTTGTCAGAGTTAAGTTGATGGTTGGACTAGATGATCTTAAAGGTTCCTTCCAACCTAGACAATTTTATGATTCTACCATTGCAACTGGTTGTCAATGAATTAAAGCAGGGATCAAACTACCAATGATTTATCAGACCTGAGGTTAATATATAACATAATCCTTACTGATTTTTTTTAATTGTGAACAGAACAAAAGGTCGTCATCTCCACAAGGATCCAGATCAATTTGGCGTGCTCTCTGCTGTGCTTTTGGAAGACCCTTACTTCTCAGTAGCACATTCCGTATTCTGGCTGACTTGCTTGGATTTGCTGGTCCACTCTGCATCTCTGGAATTGTGCACAATGTTGGAAAAGGAAATAACACCATCCGCCCACAGGTACTTACAAAATGTCATAAAAATAGAGAAGTCAAAAAAGTAATGTTATGACTATTTATTATTTGGCCTCAGTAAAGAAAGTAACTCTGCAATGTATTTGTGAATGCTAGAAATGACAGTATGTATGTACTGCTTATTATCCACTTTTATACCTTGATGGGGAGCAAAATAAATTACCCCCACATCTAGTCAGGCTTGCATTCTGGAAAATAACCTCATTCAAGATAATGGTGGAGCATATCCAGAATCTCACGAGCATTGTAAGGACTTTAGGTCTTGAGTAGAGATTGAATCAAGTACGTGACTGAGTGCTTTTCAGAAAGGAAAAAGTATATTTTTAATAGGGTTTGCTTTTCATTTCCAAAAATGAGTGATGTCTGAGAGGATTAAAGCAGGCTTTTGTCATCACAATAAAATGCCAAGTAATTTAACTGTGACAAAGAAAGAATTTCCACTAGTGTCTTTGGAGAGGTTAGTTTTGAAAAATTAATTGAAACATATTTTTAAAGGATTCTACTTAAATGAATGTTCCCAAGAAGAAACAGGCATACTTCTTGATTAACTAGAAAAAAAAAAAAAAAACTCAAGAAGCATCTTCTCATTATAAAGTGAGGTCACTCAGGCTGGATTTCTATGACAAAGATCAGTTTACTTCTGGAGCTCACTTACTGTTTGATATAAGACTTTATTTCCAAAGTCTGTTGACACTAATGGAAATATACCCATTCGTTCATGTACACTTTGGATTAGATCCACTGTAAATATTGAAATACATCAGATGCATTGCAGAAAATTGAACAAAAGCCTCAGGCTAAAATTAATTGTTTATCCATTTTGCAATCCTTATACTAATATTTGGAAACTTTAATATAGCAAGTAGATTCAATGGAAATGAATGAAAGCAGGAAATGAAAAAATTAAGACTATAGGGCTATGTTGCAGCGAAGTACTGTGGAAGCTTTTGAGCTTTTCTCTTGTTAATTTGTTTGGAACACTGTTTCAGCTGAATTTTTACCAAATCACAATTTATGGATTATGCCATTTAATTTTCCTATTAAAGCGTTAGCTAAAGTTTCTCTGTGAAAAAAGCTCAGGTCTGGTCCAGATAGGCCCTTAACAGAGCCTCATCCAGCCTTGACATCCTCACTGTCCCTAGCTAAGCGGTAGCCTCCTCATTGTTGTCATTTACACTGTCTGGGGTTCACCTAACAGCAGTATTCACTGATGGTGATGGTCCATGAGTGACACTTAAGAATGTGTTTTACCTTTGCTAAAAGGTCTCCAAGAGGCTTTTCCTTCTGTTTTGACCTGGTTTATACACATTGTTTTTCTGTTAAGAGGCTAATTACCCTTACATTTTAAAATTGCTTTTGCTGGATTAGATGAAGTAACTTTCTAAAATGCATGAAGGCTTTTGATTCAAACTGTCTGTAAACACACCGGGGCGTTCAGGAAAACTCCCACATGTATGCACATACCTAGACTAGGTCTAGGTCTAGGTCAGGGACCTGGACAGGTTGGACCAATGGGCCAAGGCCAATGGGATGAGGTTTAATAAGGCCAAGTGCCGGGTTCTGCATTTCGGCCACAACAACCCTAAGCAACGCTACAGGCTTGGGGCTGAGTGGCTGGAAAGCTGCCCGGCAGAAAAGGACCTGGGAGTGTTAGTGGACAGCCGGCTTAACATGAGCCAGCAGTGTGCCCAGGCAGCCAAGGCGGCCAACGGCATCCTGGCTTGTATCAGGAATAGCGTGGCCAGCAGGAGCAGGGAAGTCATCGTGCCTCTGTACTCGGCACTGGTGAGGCCTCACCTCGAGTACTGTGTTCAGTTTTGGGCCCCTCACTACAGGAAAGACATTGAAGTGCTGGAGCGTGTCCAGAGGAGAGCCACCAAGCTGGTGAGGGGTCTGGAGAACAAGTCCTGTGAGGAGAGGCTGAGGGAACTGGGCATGTTTAGTTTGGAGAAGAGGAGGCTGAGGGGGGACCTCATTGCCCTCTACAACTACCTGAAAGGAAACTGTAGAGAGGCGGGGGTTGGCCTCTTCTCCCAAGTGAATAATAGCAGGACCAGAGGAAATGGTATGAAGCTGCGGCAAGGGAGGTTTAGATTAGATATTAGGAAGAATTACTTTACTGAAAGAGTGGTCAAGCACTGGAACAGCCTGCCCAGGGAGGTGGTGGAGTCACCATCCCTGGAGGTATTTAAGAAACGTGTAGACGTGGCTCTTCAGGGCATGCTCTAGTTGCCCGGGATTGTTGGTTTGTGGTGGGGTGTTGTGTGTGAGGTTGTGGGTGTGGGGTTTAGTTGGTGGGTGCTTTTTTTTTTTTTTTTTTTTTTTGGGGGGGGGGGGATTTGTTGTTTGTTTGGTTTTGTGTGTTGTGTTTTTTTGTTTGTTTGTGTTTGTTTTTTTTTTTTTAATATGGTTGGACTCGATGATCTCAAAGGTCCCTTCCAACCACTAAGATTCTGTGATTCTGTGACTACTGGGTCTACTGCGGGAAAAAAAAACAGGCCAGCTCTACTAGGAATGTTACACCTTTACTTGTAATGAGTCAAAAAAGAGAACCTTGCCATTATGTAGCTCTTGGGAGCAAGCGATGGTGTGAGAAACAAGCCTTCTAAAACACTGTCTTATGAAGGCAAAAATAAATTGAGGTAAAACGTGGTTTGTGTCTGATGTGCTGCTGAGTTTGAGGGTGTTGGAAAGAATTGCTATACAGCGAGACAGAATCGGACAAGCAAAGTAAGTGAGTACAGCAGGGACGATCTTTTACCCATCCCTTGAAGTGACATTTCTTCATTTTAAATAGTTTAGGTTCAGATGTTGTAATGACTCAACTGTATCTTTCAAACAGAAATTCTGTTTGTGAAACTGAAGGCAAAGAGATAAGTCCTAAGATAATATTATATCTCTATTCTTCAGGCCCCTTGTGACAGATATAAACTGCTGTGGAGCTGGGGCTCTGAGATCATGTGGTGTCACAAGCAGTATTAACTGCTTTAGTTAGTGCTGCAGTTAGAGCACGACAGCGTCTTAAATTCTGTCACGCTCTTCATGTTTATTTATAACTCTGGTATCAATATTTATGGCCACCCCAGAATGTTCTTATGACATGAATTTCTCTGAGTGTTAATCATTTCACACCGAAGAAGAGGCTGACAGAACTATAACGTCTATATTTTGCTGGTAGTATCTTCCACATTCCAAAGTTAAGATTAGCATTTTTGTTATTAGGAAAATCTGCTGACATAACACATTCAAATGATACAGCAAACCTACAGACTCAGTATTTAAAAAGTTCCATAAGTCACAGGTCCCAGCATAGCAAAAGGCCCAGTATTGAGATTTAAGACTCTGTGAGTGTAGGGTCTTTAAGTATTTAAATATCAGCCTTTTACTGGTTAGAGCCTACTGGCACTTTTTAAAAGTGATACTATTCTGAAGTTGTTGGGAAGGTGGGACACTGAATAACCCTAAAGCTATTTCTGAAAATAAAACATCTAACTAGTTCCATCAACTTCTCAGACAAGGTTATTTGTCTTGTATGCAAAGGTTCAGTAGATGTTCAATTTTTTCCTTGTGTTTCCTGCAGATGGACAAGTGTACTTAGACAACTATTGTAGTTTAAACACATAGATGCTCAGTGACTTTGTAAACCACAATGGCCTGATAATGCATCTGAGACTTGGCAAACATCTTGGTACTTTCACCAAATGTGTGTGATGTTTATCTATATATGTTACTCCTTCTTTCCCCTCAAGTGAGTACTAGAAAAAATAAGGAGAGTATTCATCTCACTTTTCCTCCTTGTTTGTTATATAATGTTTTGATGTGAATCAACACTGCACCAAAATCTCATTGCTAGAAAAGTATGATTTGTCAAAACATGTTTATGTAAAAAATGGTGTTCTTTTGCATACAGTAAAAAATGGTATTAGCTGCAGTAATTAGCAGTGCTAGCCAGATGTATTTTAGGACAGCACTGAAATTGTGCTGTGTCTGCTACTGCCTTTGATGTGATACAGCGTAGTCTGTAACCTTCTTGGTTCACGATTGTGATAATGCTTTTAGCCTTTCTATTTGCTGTCATGTTATTATCTCTGATAATTGTGATCTCCCAGTTCTGAAGACTTGTACGTTGTTCTAGCTTTGCCTTCATAAGAAGCTTTTTTCAGATTTTAATGTGTTGTAGAGGTGTCACATTTTCCTGGATGACCCTGTATTGAAATAAAAAGAAATCCTAATGAAGAACTGCTAGAATAATAGCTGACCTGCGAAAGGGTAACTCAAAGGAAAGATTCTCGCTGTTGCAAGTCAACAAGATATGTCTGAGATGAAAACATCACAAACGTAAATGATCCTGGGTTTCCCAAAAATGTTCAAAAAAAAAAAAAAAAGCAACACCAAGTTTTGCAGTTATACTGTTTCGCATTGTATTTTGTATTTGAGTATATATACACTGCACGGGAAATAATAGGTGGCTCTTAAACATGTACAGATAAGCACTGGGGGCAGTTCTTTCACCTTACATGTGCCTAATGCTTTATGCTCATGAGCATAAATATTAAAGAGTCTGAAAGATAAATTGGATGCATCTAATTGGCCATGGACTCAGCCAATTTGTGAATTACTCTTTTCGTTTCTGTTGTCAAGGCCTTAAAGTTAGCACGGGAGAAGACTTGGTTGTACTTGTAATTTTCCAGACCTCTGTTGTATGTTTTCTGAAGCTTCTAGGCTAAACATAGAGCCTTGAGTCTTCCTTCTTATTCTTCAGATTTACAGCAAAAATAAATTTATGACCAGAGTTACAGCTTGCAACGGTCAAAGGCAAGTTAACCTGATTGGAAAAGCTGAACTTGTAAGACTGTAAATAATCTGGAAGAGAGACTGACTTTTACTGTACCATAGACTTTTGTCTATGTCGTATGTCATCTATGTCAATGTCATAGACTTATGTCTATGTCTATGTCGTACTTTTGTCTATGGTACGTGATGCTGCTGTAGCCTATTTGAATGACTATGGAATAAGTAATAATTTAGGTCTTAATCCTTCTAAGGTACAAATAAGTAAAACTGTAGTTAAATGTCTCTTTATCTGAACATAATTGCTGTCGTATACTATAGTTGTTCAGAGTTTAGCACTTGATACAGATTTAAAGAAACAAGTATCACAGAATCACAGAATGATGTGGGGTTGGAAGGGACCTCTGGAGATCATCTAGTCCAACCCCTCTGCCAGGGCAGGTTGCACAGGAACGTGTCCAGGCGGGTTTTGAACATCTCCAGAGACGGAGACTCCACCACCTCTCTGAGCAGCCTGTTCCAGTGTATGCCCAGCAATTGCTTGTGTTCTATTGATTTGACTTTGAACACTCCATACGCTTGAATACTTTCTCTGAGGGCTGCTTCCTTATTTAATTCAGTGGCCCTACAGACTGCAGAAATGTTTATATACATCAAATCTGATTGAAGTCAAAGTACCTAGCTGAATTGGAAAATATTATCGGTTAACAATTTACCTTTGAGAGCAGGAAATAAATTACCGAATGAAATAGGTTTTTATTTCCTGTTTTCAAAGCATGAAACTCAGCACTGTTGAGTGTCACTGGAAATTTTCCATGTTCTTTTAAATGCTCGCTCTGTATACTTAATAAAAGTGTATATGACTGTCAAGATGCCTCCTTATGGAAATAAGGAACGTTTGCATGAACAAAGATTTACAGGAATGGAATCATAATTATTTGCTTTTCTTTGTGTCCAGCTTTGGTCTGAATCTCAGTAGCTTGTAAGAAATGCCACATAAGTGGGAAAAGAGAGTAAACCTAAGAAATCCACACAAGTCCATCTGTGTTGTATAGCAAACTAAAGTCCTTTAACAGCTTAGTTTGACCAATGTTTGAAGAGGAATCAATCACAATTCATTTGGAAATGATCAGATATATATGAAGAATGGCTCTGGTGCTGATGAATGACCTCCCAGGTAACTCAACAGGTGGTAAACTGTTTTGTGGACAGATCAGACTGGTTTCCTGTCAAGAGGAGGAATATTGTTCTGTGAGGTGGGAGGCAATGGGTCAGGAAACTTGTACTGCATGTATTCTTGTAAGCATGCACTCTTCTCATGGAGTAAAACAAAGAATCCTTTCAAAAACTATTTTGCTCATTGTCTTGTTTACAAAGGTAGGCATACATTTCTCTGCTTTTAAGCCTACACATTACCTTACTGATGTCAAGGGGATAGATAGTGTGCCTACTACAGCAATGGCAGGAGCAATCATGAATGTCAAAAACGGAGTAAAAAGATGGAAAAAGTACCCTGAGGCTATGGTTCCTCAAGAAGATGAAGTGACCTGTTGAGTTACCACTGCTGGAAGGACTTGCTCTTCCTCCTTTCACATTCCTTGTCACCCCTGCTCCTGTTCCCTCCTTTGCTCCAGCTCTGGCACCGACTGGACACTTTTGTAGTCTGATTTGGCCATTAAAGTAAAAGAAAAGTAGCAAAAAAATTTTCTTGGGCTGATTTTCTTCTGCCAGTGATTCAAGTTGGCTCAGGAAGGGATCCAATAAGCTCCCAAACTAGTGCACAGTAAGCAACAGGAGGATGCTGCTTGGAGCAACTCAGGTGCAATTAGCTGTAGGGAGAAGTCCATTCCTCTTTCAGCAGGCTCAGCCTCATCTTACAAAAGCACAGCTTTAAAAACTAAGTTTAGCCTCTGTATTAACTTGTCATGTGCGGTCTCTATAAACAGTTAGCTGCAAGGTGCAGATCAGATCTAATAAAATGTACAGACAGAGTTTGTGAAATATAGTTTGTGATACAGCAGTCTTGAAAATGTCATCAGCAAAGAAAATATGTAGGCAAGAAGAAATGTGCTGAGCGAGGAGTACAGCAGGAGTGTAAATGAAGCCCTCTGAGAGGGAATAGAAGTAGGCCTCTTCCTAATTTTGCCTTTAACGGCAGCATAAGCCAGTGATCAAAATTTAGAAGGAGCCTAGGGGAAAAAGAGGAAGGGACATTTTAGTTTCGGAAGGCTTCCCAAGGCAAGCCACCCTCTCAACTAGCTGTGGCACTAAAGGTGTCTGCTTCTTAAATATAACCTAGAGTAAAAGCACTGCTTTCCCAGTAAACTATAGACATGCTTCAAAATGCACTTTGGTGATTTCATGAACTTGCTAGGAGGTAATGATCATAAATAAAAATGCTGAACAAACCTGTTGGATGCTGCAAACCAAAATAATGTGCATGGTTCCAAGAGTTGGAGGGATGTGTTTTCAGCAAGTTGTGAAGGTTATTTTAGTGCTCAGTAACCTGAGGGGCTAAAATAAGGAGACTAAATTCTCCAAAAGAATGTTAACTAATGCTTTTTAACAATAGGCAATGTGCATCTTTTAGCAAATGACCATATGGAGTTACTCAAAGTGTCCTAGAGTTTTGGAAGGGTATCAGAAATCCTATAAATGTTATTCTGCATTTAAATAAAGCTTGCTGAGTTGGGACATTATATGCCTGTTCCCTTGAACTGATAAACTGTGAGGTTTCAGATAAGGTTGGGAGCACTTTCAAAGTAATAAACTGATTATCTGTGCTTATTAATTATGCACAACTAGTAATTAAATTACCAATGCACCTAATTTCTAACTTTCTTTTTTCTTATAGACTAAAATTCTTGGTGTTTTCTTTATTTCGTCTCAAGAGTTCCTGTCCAATGCTTATGTTTTGGCTGTACTCTTATTTTTTGTCCTTTTATTGCAAAGGACGTTTCTCCAAGCATCATATTATGTTGCTATTGAAACGGGAATCAACTTGAGAGGCGCAATACAGGTAGCCAATATATTATTAATTAACCTATTTTCATACAACCATATTTGTATTTATAAATACAAATTAAAATTATAGTAATTAAATTCTGGAACGCTTCTCCTGAAATGTATTGAATCTAACCATTGCCATTAAAAATTGTGTTAACTTAGGCCTGTATTCTCTTTCCTTTGCATCTTATTTGATGATTTTATATAAACATTTATAATATCTAACGCTGTATTTCTTACATTGAGCATAAATTTGCTGACAGTAGAACTGAATGAAACTTTTGAAAGAATTTAGGTTGTGAACTACACCTCTCCCATCTCAAAGGCATGTTTTTGTAATGTCCCATGCAAATAATACAGCTCTAAAATGCCTTGTAAGTTTGACAAAAGGATAGGTTGTATTCCCAATGCGTGGAGTAGTGTCTTATTCAATGGGTCGTGCCACAAAAATCTACCAGGCCTTGAGGAGTCTGTAATTACTGAACATAAGTAAGATTGGTAAAATTGAGTCCATAATCATTGTATAACCGTGAACAGCAGATCAAAGTTCTATGTAGTATACAGAGATCTGTGCCTGGAAACAAGAGAATTGGGTGTAAGATTACAATGCGATATTGCCAAGTGCACTGGCTGAAACCTACCCTCTGACAGCTTGAAAGACAGCCTTATAAGTTACGCTATTTATCCACTGAACGACATAGATCCTGTGAGACTTTGTGTGATAGATGGATGCTTTCAATGGCAGCGTAATTGTTTAATCCTCTTTTGATCTTACACTTGGAAGCACTTGTCAGCTGCCAGACTTCTGTATTCCATCCATTGTTTTTCCTTTATTAGAGTGAAGTGGAAACTTCCTAAAGAAATAAAAAACTGACCCAAAATACATATTAAAAAAATTGCATGTCTTGTATCAAGCAGAAGAGCTGCAACTAACTGAAAAATACATGGACCACAGCAAGTGTAAAAGGGAAATTGTTGTAAAATAGCTCTACATGAATTTTGTTTAAGAAAAGCTTGTGTTCTCTGCACTGGATATTACACAGAGGCCTGGATAATGCCAGCAGTCAGACCATTTAAATTGGAAAATTTCTAGCCATCTGTCTAAGCAGCAGAATTAGTGTTAATGGCGGTCTCTGTGCCAGTATTTTTATTCAATTTTTTTTCTGATAATTTTTCAGTTTTCTTTAAACCTTTTCTCTCTTTTCTTCCCTTGTGTAAACCTGCACCTGTTCAACATGCTCTGTATGATATTATGCATCACAGTGGCCAGTTGGCACCAAACCAGCTGGTAAAACACACTTTCATTATTGTGTATTAAATTATTTTTCTACACGGTGCCTGGTTCTGTACTGAGGCAACTACTTAATTCAGTACAGAATTGGACCTGTTATATTAGTTGTCTGTGAATTAAACTTTGTAATGGGACTGAGCACTCTAGCCAAAACATAGCAACATTCTTAGCCAGCAGCATGGTTCTGAGGTTAGATGGGACCTGAATCAATTGCCAAAGCAAAATAACAATGATTGTAATATATTGAATTTTATATATTGAACATAATAATATATTATTTATTAGCACTAGTTACAGCACGGTCACTCCATGGAGAAGCTGGAGTTATTAGTATAGTCGCTAATATGATTAATGGGCATGTTGGGCAGTAAAGGTTTCATTATCTTACTGATCCACAGGGTTGCAAAAAGGGAGTACTAAGACAACCCTTGTGTACCTAATTAGGCTGTGCTTTTTGTGGCTGAACAGTTAGCCAGTAGCTTAAAATTTTTCGTAACACAGAAGGGCAAACTTTAAACTCTTAATTCAAGTTACTGGGAATGTTGGTTTCCCTCATCCAGGACTATGCCTGTGTTATAGATGGAGCTAGAAAACTGATTTTATTTCTATATGCTAACACCTTTTGGTCTCTGTTCCAGACAAAAATATACAATAAAATTATGCAGCTTTCAACCTCTAACATGTCTATGGGGGAGATGACTGCAGGCCAGATCTGTAACCTGGTTGCCATAGACACAAATCAGCTGATGTGGTTCTTTTTCCTCTGCCCTAACCTTTGGGCTATGCCAGTACAGGTAAGGACATTGAACATGCTTTTGTTATTAAAGTGGCATGTGCTGCAGTGATTGATGATTGTTTATGAATTTTATGAAAGTAGAGATATTAAAGAAGTTAAAGAATAACTTGAAATAAGATTTCAAGCTATTAATATCTAGAAACGTTGTAAGTAATGTGTTTCACATCTGTGTCAGGACTTTAGGTATTTAGGATTGCAATAGGATCTTGACTGCTCCCTTACATGCTTTGCATTTGTAACAAAAATTTATAGGGTACAGCAGATTATGTTCTTCCATTGATTCATTTATTATATCAGTGGAGTTAACTGGAATGTATTGCGGTCATTTGTCTTCTGAATCCCAACAGACGCAAGAGAAGCAGCAGTTTATTCAAAAATATGATCGCTTAGAGATGAGCCTCTGGACATCCCTTAAAACTACCGCTGCTTCATGGATGACAAATTCTAGCATGCAAAATTCCATAGATTCATTTGTTATTTGAAATAGTTTTTCTCCTTTATCCTCTCTGGTGTCTTTGTCCTTCTGTCTCTGAATACCGCCCTCATCCCTTCAATCTCCTTTCCCACATGCATGACATGGGACAGATCACTGTTCCGAGTCATGTTCAATCATCAGTGACTCCTGGTTCCATGTCCTGTAGCCTGTGTAATGCGCAAGGAAGTACAACTGTGTCCTATCAAGGCTTTAAGATAAGGAAAGCAGAGTGCCGTCTTAGAAGATCCTTTCATGATTGATTTAAATTAATCCAAGCCTGTTCTCTCACTGAAGCAGGAGTTTGTATGTGATGTCCAACATGGAAACATGGTATTTTTACCTCCTTCATTGTTCCAGCTCTATAGGTTGTTCGTTGTGTCACATGAGCTACTGAAAAACAAATCTGATTAAAACTAGGATTTTTTTCAGTGAGCTAGTATTCCTCTGACTCTGTGAAATGGTCAGCCTTGGATGGCCATGTGATTAATTTAAGTTTATGCTGGTAAGAGGACAGAGCAGACACAGAGTAGTAGAAAATCAGAGCAATCTCAGTACAACCTTGGATCATTTTTCAAAGTTCATGCTTACTGAAACAGTGGAAAAATGCAAATTACTTAGCCTGGAAGAGCCAGTACTTAAACCATAGAAACTTCCTGCACTTCCATTTAGGAATTTCCTGAGAAAACTGACAGTAAAGCACATAGTTTCATCTGATCTTAATACAGTACTCTGCAATTCTTTCTGTTGTCTTCCAACTACTTAGTGTATTTTTGTTGAGACTGTGTCAATACTAAAAGCCAATACAAACAAAAGAGGCAAGAAAGTTTAAATTCACTCAGTATTTTCTAAAAGTATCATTTATTTTCAAAAACATGATGAAAACTCCATTGTATTCATGTCACAAACGTGGTCTGATTCCAGCATTACACAGAGGCTGGTTTGGCTTGCGTGGAAGTCAGAAAGCTGCCAATAATCAACCCAACAGTTTTGCATTTTGAGTTGCCTGCTCTTGCCCAAAAATGAAATAATTTTCAGGAGACTGTATATGGGCTGCAACTGGCAGATCATCTTTCCGGTCAGTTTCTAACATGGTTTTAGGAGTGTTGCTTAGGAGTTCCTGTGTCCATCAACATCTGATACTAGCGATTTTCTTCTATAAGATGCTGAGCATATAAGAATACTACATTGAAAAGTTGTGTATGGGGGAGAAAAGCCAGCTGTTCAGGGGATTATATAAATGATATGAATGACCTTTAAAGAGTACGGTGCTATGCTGCTGGCCATCAGGAGATCTGGATTCTTTTCTGACAATAAAGAGACATATTAGGATGGAGTGGATTTTATAGCTGTTTCTGTCAAAAACGAGGGTTTGGGCAAGTTGCTACAGATTAGATGAGCAAGTCCTCCTTTGTGATGAACTTAAAATCATCTGATTGCATGGTAAGCCAGGCTAACTTCCTAACCTGGGGAAAAAAAACCTTTTATTTGTTTTCCCTGGATTTGTTTTTTTTCCTCACTGAGGAAAATACTGGGGAGGTCCTTCTTCGTTGTCAGTGATAGTGAGGTTTTGAATGCGTCTTGTGTCCTGTTGTGTAGTCTTATTCTCTGGGGAGTATTTGTTCTCTGGAAAACCAAAACCAAGTAGTGTCCTCTTGAAATGCTCTGGGAGTCTTCACATTTTTGCTATATGTCTTTGAAACATAGTATGTTACTATATGTCTTCTTGTACCCCCGTGGTAGTGAGGGGTAGATTGCTTCCAAGACTGAAACAGGACCTGCAGGAAGAAGAAATCTTTGGTAAAACTCTTGCTAACGCCAATGAGAGTTGTGTAAAGCCTCAAATCAGAATAGTGAGCACATTAGGATATAAACAGTCAGCAGCTTACTAACTGATAGCTTCTTTTAGTTGTGCTTTCATGCCTTGGGTTTGCATTTACTCTATGTGTGAGATGTATAACTATACCTGTTAAAACATTAAGACCTAAAATGATTGATATTTATATGGTTGAGTATGATTTGTACTTATATATCCTAGTCATATTTATACAGGCCATAATGTGGCTGTACTCATACACTATAAACGCATTTATCTCTCTCTTGTGCAGGAGTGTAGCTGCATTGGATATAGACTAGTTTTTCTGATCTACTCTGGAGAGGCCTATATCCAGTTAAAAACATTTTACTTTCTAGAATTAAAAAAAGGGTGATGAATATAGCAATGATCAGCAGGAAGTTTTCAAAAAGAAACTTATTTTTTAGCATCAGGATGGTTTCCCTGAAGTGATGGGAAGAAAAAAATGGGAACCAGGTTATTTTTAAGTGGGGAAAAAAATGCGCTGATATTGATTTCTAATTGCAAAAGAGAAGACAACTATAATGAAAAGAAACTGATATGAAATATCATATGAAATATAGTTAGAGGTTGGCAGTTTGTTAGTAGTAGTTTGAGTATCAAGGTATTTTTTTATTCATTTACTAGAAGTACCCTGCAGTAAGAAGTCAGTGATTGTATATTGCTAATGATATTGCTTAAAGAGCTATGAGGCCTTAAGAGGAGTCCACCCCTTTAATGGTAATGTTTAGGGTCCAATTATTCCCTAGGCTTAGTCTCCATTGTAAGTCTGTTAGTAAAACAGGCTATGTAACAGGTACCAATTTCATGTACACTTTTTGTAAGACCGCTCTGGCAGCTCAGTGTAGAGAGCGCTTTAGTGCAACTGAGAATTTAGCAGATTTCATTGCATATTCTCCAACAACATCTTGCTCTAATGTGCCAGAAGTCACAGACTCATACAGATTTCCTGACAGTCTGCTGAAAATATGATTACATTTGCATTAAAATTCACCCTGCAAAGCTCCTTAGCAGATCAGGACTATCAGTGCCAAAGCGTGCTCCTGTTTTGTGGGTGGTGCACGCATTACAAAGCACAAATCAACAAGTCTCGGTGGTCACAAAGGTTTCTCCAAGACATGTTTCTGTAACACTCATTCAATACCTTGTGTTGTGAGGCAGTGAAAGCAATTACTGGATGACTGAGAGATGGCTAATAAAAAGTTGAACCAGCTTTGTTATTATTTAAAACAGGTTTTTAATTGTTTTGTAGCTCTTAACCTAACAATCAGCATTTCAGCATCTGCTGTGGATTTTGTAATTATCCTCAACTTAGAAGACCTAGTCATTCATAGCAAGTTTGGATTTCTGTACAGTCTAGAAAATTTGAGCCCCATCTTTGCCCTGACTGGAGTCAATAGGAGCTTTATCATTGCCTTAAGTTACTGTTTGAAGGCCATTGAAATCCATGAAAAGAGGCCTGGGGATACCCATCAATTGAAAGATGCCCTCAGCAGGCTTGGCTCAAACCCTGGGAAAAAAATGAGGCCCTATAAAGGCTTTCCCCCCCGTCTCCATTTTATAAACACCCTTGTTTGATTTCACTGTGATTATTAAAAACTCCTGTATTCTCATTTCTCTGGTTCGTTGGCAGGGATAGCTTACAGTTGTAATGAAAGGACATTTGTCTCTTTCAAAACTGGCCACAAAGCAGTTTCTGGCTGAAAGTATTTACTACCTCAAATAAATAATCAAGACAAAATAACCAGAGCTATTGGTGAGTTTCTAGCTTGTGATATATATCTCTGGCAGGTAGGAACTTCGGGATTTTGATGAAAGGGAAGCAGTGTGTTTCATTAGACAGTTTTTTAAAAATATGATCGTTACCTTCTCAGAAATATTAATGAGAGTCTTCCCATCTGCCAGATACTGTCCTCCAACAGTTCAGCTATTATCTACATGTTTATTATTGACTGTGTAGTATGTGGTATGATAAATGTAGAATTACTTGCAATAATGCTTACAGATTTCAGCACATTTCAGATACAAGTATTCCCGTACTTAAATTGAGAATAGATATATATTTGTCCCATACATGATGAATATATTTTAAAAGTTTGCCCTTATCGCAACGGAAAGATAAAAAAGGGATCATTTTTAATCTATTGAAAACAGAATTTTTATTGCAAAGACTGACCCTTTCAATAGCCAGGATGGGGAAAAAAAGCCAACAACAAACCAGCTGTGAGCTGGCAACTCCCTCAGGATCCAGTAGCTAGAATAGCTTTCCCCATGTCTATGTGAGAAGCTGAGGCTCTGTTTCTAGAACCAGCTGGTCCCATAATGTCCTTGACAATCAGCCAGCAGTGGGGGAAAGCAGGGGGTCAGTGTTCCACATTGACTCTGTATTTTTGAACATCTCTTAACTGTGCACTGTTCAGTGCTTTCCTGTATTTTGCGTGGAACTAAGGATTTTGTTTTTCTTCATGGAAACACCCAATTCCCATAAATATGTGTGGGAATGGATGGGCTTATGACTACTGAGCTCTGAAATGATGGAAGATAGTGCTTCTGTGAAGGTTACAAGAGTACGCAGATATGCAAATATAGCAAGAATAATAGATAATGCTTTAAGGAAATTTCCAATTTTTTTTTCATTAAGGGAAATGATGTATGAAATTAACTTCATGTCATTATGTCTTCGGATTTATTTATCAGCTCACATTGATAAATATATAAATTGTCAGTGCTCCACATTGTTCAACAGTCAGTCATTAGAATGGTGGTAATTAACATTAGTATCTTGTTTATCTTGTTTGTGTTTATTGAGCTGCTTACAGTATCCCTTTCCATCCAAACTGTGACTCTCTAGATTCTTACTTACCCAAAGAAAAACCTTTTATTCCTAAGCTGTTTCTCTAACTTTTTTTTGAACAGTCATCGCCAGTCTGGTACTGTGCATCCTTAAAACAATTCCTTGCAAGTTTATGTTAGAGTTTGTTTGAAGTGGAGATTCTTAGTGATATGATTTATCACGCTCCTTTTTTATGTACTGGACGGCAATAATGTCATGTTACCATTTACAAGATCAGTTGTATTTTTAATAGTATTTCATACTAGCTCTGTAGTAAGCAAAGGAGTGTTCCTTCTTTGTGGAAGTCCCATGTGTTGTAGACTAGTGATTTCTGATCGAACCGGGAGATGTAATTTCTTCCCCAGTGTAAAAATGCTTTAATGTTAGAGGGGTAAAAAAGATCGTAAGTCAAAGCAAATGCATGCTATGTCATCTGCCGAATGGGGAAAAATATTTCATAGTGACTGTAAAGGGAATATCTCAATGTGTTACTTGGAAATATTTTAAAATAACTTTTGAATTCCATTTAAAGTTTCTTTTTTATTGTATAAATGTATTTATTTCTAAGTAAAGTTATTTTAAATAGATATGAGAGTTACATTGTAGAAGATACGCAAGTCTTTGCAACCTTCTACTGTTCATAATGGGGAGTCCATGAAATGGAAATACACAGAATCTACTCTGCTGGAGAGTGACACTAGGTGGATGTATTTGGTTCTCTGATTGAACCCCACTGTGCCAGTGCTGCAGAATGTACGACATTTGGGGTAGGGTTAGTGGCAGTGGCTGTTGGTTTTGAATGTGCTGTCCGGTTACCCTGTGATGTGCATACACAAAGTGAAGCCATCCCAAGCTTTCCCCTTGCTTTCTTTTCTCCCGACAGATAATTGTAGGAGTTCTTCTGCTCTACTACCTTCTTGGAATCAGTGCCTTAATTGGAGCAGCAGTAATCATAGTCCTTGCACCTGTTCAGTACTTTGTAGCAACAAAACTCTCACAGGCCCAGAGAAGCACATTGGTAAGTGTCTTCAAACTCATACATGATAGAAATACAACTTTTGGTAGTTATGCATTGGTCTGTGTTCAGAATTACAAAGCTAACCATGGACGTTGACCAGGAACTGATTCTCAAACATTTTGTAATGTTCAAGAATGTGAAAGCATAAGCAGTGAAAATGTAAGTTTGGGGAGTTACATTTTTCAACAAGTATGTGTTTCCCTAAAAGCAAAAAAACTTAAGGTCTTTCTAACTTGCAAATGTAAATGGTAAGCAATCTGACTGAAATGAATGAATCACACAGGGCAAGCTGTCCAAGGGGAAAGGAGGTAGGAATGCTGCATCCAAACTCAGACCCCAGATACGTCATAGATGTGGAAATCTATCATACTGATTTATTTAAATAACCTCTGGGCAGTCCTAACTCCCGCAGTATGCTTCTCAGCTGGGGACCTTAGAGGTCTGCTCAGTCACGAGCTGTTCCTTGATCCCTCACTTCGCTTGTCTATAATTTGAATTGCCTGCATCACTGCAGACAGAGTTACCTTGGTTCATAGGAATTACCGTGCCCAGCTTCTCTGACCCTTATCCCCACATTCAGTGACTGTTGCACTTCCAAGGAAGCCATACACCCAGACAGCTTCCTGAAATCTCTTCCACAAGTTATGGGTGGTAATGGGAGTTATTTGTGCACCTTTCTGTGTGAAAGTAAAGCCTTTGCATCAACAGTGTACACCCATCTAGAAAGGTAGACAGCTTTCATCCCCGTAGCATCCAAGCAGACAGTTAGCATCACCTAGGAATTCCTGCAGATAGGAGCAGCGTATTGTGTGCTAGAAATGTCTCGCAACCTAGTGTGGTACAAAGATCCTTTATCTAGCCTGAAAATTGGAAGCGGCATAACTTCCAGTGATGCTTTACTGGGAGTATAACTTTACCAGTGTATTATTGTGCCTGAACCAGCTGGCCCTGCTCAGAGTCAGGGTTCCCTACAGGATCACAGCTTCTTGCTAATGTGGCCTTGCTGCTTTGAAGCCTGCCATCGATGTTTTCACATCAGGAAACATGGCTGGGTAGAGTGGTGTGCACAGTCGTAACTTGTTTGTGCGTTCTGATCTCCTCTGTATGTTGTCAGTGTGCCTGTTGAAAATGTAGCTAGTGTGCTGGGCAGTAGAAGTCATGAGAGGCTGCCTTGCAAGCCATTGGAAGGCTGACAGAGGAGTAAAATTTTCAGAAAAAATTATATGATTTAGAAGTGCAAACCAACTGCCTGTTCACTTGAGCTCTAGGGAAACTCACCTTTGTGAAAAACAGTAACAAAACATTTAAATGGACAGAACCAGTAGAGTGTACCTGACTGATTATAAGGGGCTGCATAATTCTTTTGTGTGATCCTTATGCTTAGGGGACAGCTATTTTAATTATACTCTTTAAGTAAATATGCATGTAAATGTTGCAGGAGTACTCCAATGAGAGACTGAAGAAGACAAATGAGATGCTTCGAGGCATTAAGCTCCTTAAACTCTATGCTTGGGAACACATCTTTCACAGCAGCGTAGAGGAAACAAGACAAAAAGAAATGACTAGCCTCAAGTCTTTTGCCCTTTATACCTCCATATCCAGTAAGTCTCTTCTTTCATTCTAATCCACTGTTCAGCTGAAGTGCTACTGCATTATTAGCTACTAATGAGTTTACCATTTCTCTGTCGAGTTTGTTTCAGTTGCTTTAGGCTCTACTCCTCACTTTCCATTTAGTCAGACTTTCCATTTAATTCAGCAGAATTTTGCCTGTATGGGAAATATGCCTAAAAGAAAGTTAAGCATTAGCTTTTCTGGAGAAAAGCTTTTAAGGTACAAGCATTTTACAGGGTAGCTACCTTCAGCCAGCAATATTCCCCTCTATAATATAGCGTTCAGCTCTATAATACAGCATTCAGGAGGAAGCCTTTGTTCATGTTTCTTTTTCTTTTCCTCCTGCATTTTGCACAATACAGTGTATCGTTATATGTAACAGGAATTGCTTTTGCATTGAAGCTAGAACAGATGGTACTTATATTTCCTTATTCAAAGCTTGAATTATAAAAACAAGTGATTCTTCAGAACATTTCTATATCCTAAAAAGGTAAAATGTCATTCCATATGCAGATTCTTTTGTCTCATGTTATCTTTCAAGCTGCTTTAAGGCATTTATCATCCTTTCTAAAAAGACCTAGGGCTAATTGAACTCTGTATTTGAGGAGATCATATGCAACACCTGTATAATTGCTATTGTAATACTTTAGAAATTATTAGTAAAGTCATACTGAATAATGCTGTTCATATACTCTGTAGAGTTATTAATGAAATGGAAATTTTTAGTGAGAAGTATTGAAATGCCACTACAAATACCTTCTAGGCTAATAAGGAAGGCTGCTCCTTAGGAAAATAACTTCCAGTCTGATTAGTATTATTTGATTTTATTCACCCAAGAGACATGCAGCTGACTTCCTTCTCTGCCAAATGATCACAAAGGTAATGCACTCTGAGGGAAAGATCCTGATCCCACTGAATTTAACTGACATTAAGTTGAGGTTTTCATTGACTTCTGAGACCAGAATTTCTCTCTGGGGTTCCTGAGCTCTCTGTGCTTGGAGAATAGTTTCCATTTTGCCATAAAACAGAATTTACCTGGAGCAGATTGTGTAAATGGAAACTCCATCCTACACCCAGATCAACACAGTCGGGCAGCCTTTGTTTGCACTGTGGCACTTTGTTTGCAATGTGGCATTAAAATCTATTTATAGTCAGAGCCACAGGTTCAGCTGGAGGACTGAAGGAGCTGTGGAGGCTTATTTGATATTTAAATCCTCACAGTATCATTTGTAACAGCTACCAAAAAGCGTATTCATCCCAAGAGAACTGACTATTCTGTAAAGAAATAGTGACATAGTTTCACTAAAGAATAGTGACATAGAAATAGTTTCATAAATATGAAACCATATTACCAAAACCAATTCTAAATACATACTGATGCTTCTTTAAACACTTAATTTGCATTCTTGTTCATACTACACACGATATTTATGTATATGTAAGACACAGTAGGTCAGCTTCTCAGCTGGGATAAGCCAGTGCAGCTTTTTTATGTTGTTGTTGCATATCATTTTGGCTTATAAAGAGTTCCCATAGTTTCAGCCTAGGAGTTCCTTACACCCTCTGTCTTTAGCAGAAATTACATTGATCTTTGCAAACTTGCACTTTAGCAGACTACATAGGGAAAATAAATATAGGAGAATTTGCTGGTGTTCTCATCGTAAGTATAAATAGAATGACAGGCATAATCCGCAGAAAGTGTTTGTTAATATGATAGTGAACTTACGATTTCATTTTTTTAAGAAAAAAAGTTTAAAAGGCAGATGACAATGAAGATTTTATGGATTATTGATCAAGAGGAAGGGAGACACTTCCTAGAACAATAAGAAAGTAGAAATGAAATTAATTTTTTTATGTACTTTTTTTAATGTACAGTCTTGTATAGACTCTAGGATGCTTTTCTAAGTATACTTAGCTGTTAACATGAATGAAAGAATTGGCTGGAGCTACTTCTATTCATGAGGAATAGGTTTGCATTGGATTACAGAAAATATACCTACAAGTTTCAGGGCAGTGTTGGCTAGACCACAAGGAAATTCCATTTCAAGACCGCATGGAAATTGGATCTCATCTGCCTTGCCCATGTGTCTGGATCCAGTTTGTATGTATATGAAGTTGTTCATGTGTGTTAAAAGAGCTATTATAGATGTTAGCTCTTCCTATAATTTTAATGAAATGTACCCACCAGAATCAAAGCTGATAGTGACACCTTTGAGTATTGACAGTGAATTCTTTAACTGTACTAAAGAAGATTCCTATGTAATTTTTTTCATATTGATCGGTAAGATTATCCTATGTTCAGTTTTACAGGATTTAGTATACACAGAGAAAGGAAGGAATGGTTTTCCTATTTCTATGAGTTTTTACCTAATCTGTCAGATGCAAAGTAACTCCATGCTTTGTCACAGGAAAATAACAGTAGTTACTAACCTAAAATATTAAAAAATGACTGAAAACATTTTTCCCAGTTTTCTGTCTGCCTTTTTCTAGTAACAAAGTCATTTTCACTGAATCTAATTAAACCAAAATTCTTAGCTGTGAACAAAATTTATGCTAGAAAACTTTTTATTATTCTGGACATCTGCATAACTGAAAAAATAAAATAAAAAAAAACCAAAACAAAGCAACCAAACTCCCAAATTCCAGTGGCTCTATAAGCCCTTATTTGTTTTCTTGAAAGAAGATGTTTGAAATGAAGTCCTTGTATGTACTTGTGATCTCACAGAATAACAAAATTCAGATTAATTTATTGGGAGCCACCAAGTGACTCTAGCTGCCTTAACTGCAGCAGGCTTTGCCAACTCTACAGTATATTTAATCTGTCCAAGTTTGTATTTGACAGGTATGATCTCATACTGTACACAGCAGAAAAGCAGGACCTCTCTCTGAGAAGTTCATCAGCTTTGCTAGATTCTCTCATCAGATTCATTCATAAAAGTAAACTCGTGCTGTAGCAGTTTCAAGGGCAAATTGGAAATGCAAGGATGGGATAGAACTAAGTAGTCCATAGTCACAGGCAGCAAGCTTCGCTTCTTGTTCAAAAATTCTATGCTGTCGCTACCTCAAGTTTATACAAAGTGTAAAAACTGGGCAGAAAGTAGAATCATTAGGAGAAACAAGAGTCTGAACCGAAGCAGCTGCTTCGTATTCCAACACAGAGAAGAACATTTGCCCCTGAAAAATATTTTCTTTTCCTAGGGTGAGCAGTAAACTATGAATATGTATTAAAGCCTAAAAGTTTATCTTTCAAAGGCTAAGCTTTTATTTTGGAAACATACATACAAATATACCTATATTATTTTTTTTTCAAACACTCTCCTCTGTTAAGGAATTAGAGCTTCACGAAATAACACAGCTGTTTTATTTCTGCTTGAGTATAGAGTTTACAAGTATGTTACAGGATTCATCAAAGATCTTCTAAATGTAGGAAAAAGAAATGTCTGATGGTATGTTAAGTTTTTCAGGGGCTTTGTGCCCAGAAAAGAATGGCCCAACAGTCAACTACAAGTACTTGTGGGTCAAATGATGACACTCCACTTCAGATGAAGTAGCTGTGGAGTGCTTTTGCTGTACCTGGTAGGAAAAAAGATCAGGCATAATTTAAAC
This sequence comes from Numenius arquata, assembly GCF_964106895.1. Classification (NCBI taxonomy): domain Eukaryota; kingdom Metazoa; phylum Chordata; class Aves; order Charadriiformes; family Scolopacidae; genus Numenius; species Numenius arquata. The sequence continues at coordinate 18,631,220 of NC_133581.1, forward strand.
AAAAAAGAAGTAGCTATCCTTTTTCTTTTTTGTTACATGTGTACTGATATTTTAATTCTATTTTAGCCATAGATTCTCTATTCTTTCTCTCTATTGTTTACTTCATGAAATAAAATTGAGTGAAGGTCAAGATGAAAAGGTGATGATTAAATTATATTCTCAGGTTGCAATCAGAGGGAACAGATGTGTGGGGTCAGATAGTAGCTCTGGTTCTGATTCAGGCTCCCAGATGGATAACAGGTTCTTATTGCATTCTTAACCAGTATTCCTGCCTGATATAAAGAGATCCCTATACGGAAATGGTATTTACTTGTTTCTCCCCATCCGTCTGTTTAGTAACCTCTGAATGCTGTAGTTGCTATAGTGAGGGAATCCAGGGCATCAAGACAGAAACTGTTCGAGGTCAGGGAGGAAACTGGTTCATTGTTTGCTTTTTAATAACTCAAGGCCTAGCTGAAAACAAAGCTCTACCACATTTATGTACCATTAGAACCTGTATAGAGCTCCTGAGGACATTCACAAAGTAGCCAAGCCTGACAAAGCAAGAGTAATTATGAGTAAATTCTCCATAAGAGTAAACTAAGTCAACAATTATAAAGTGCAGGGTTGCCAATCTTTCCTTACTCTTTGAGCTGCATCCTGAAACCTGAGGGGACCATGGAGCCCTGCACTTCAGAAGTGGTGCCCCAGAAGTATGTCACAACTTGATGTATGTACCAGTGGCTCTCCCAGGAGGTCCTGTCGCTGGGCTGCAGGAGGCAGTCCCAGTGCTCCGACCTGAGCAGCCTCTGCTGGATCTCCTTTCCTCTCATGGTCAGGTATTCAAGTCACTCGCCAGACCTTGTACCAGCTCAGCTTTTCTGTCTGTTGTGAGATGGATGGAGACCCGCAGCGTCCCTCTCCTGAACTGTGTCTGAGCTGATAGAAGCTCAAAACCAGTTGATTAGTCATCTGCGTTAGGGTACATAGCTGGGTTCTGTCTGTTCTGATGGCGTGAAGGGAAGTAAACTGTAGGCATTTTAAAACAATGTACTGATCTGTGTAGATACTTTTGCATTTTTCCTATCTTAAGCGTAGAAAATACCATTGTAAACCAGTGCTAGTAGTATTTTAACATTTAGCATGTCTGACTGAAAATTGTTTCTAAATGTTCCTACATGTTTTCCTTCACAGTCTTTATGAATGCAGCAATACCAATTGCAGCTGTACTTATAGTAAGTATGGACTTTTTTAAGTAGTGTTAATTACAACTGCATTTTCAAGTGTAAGTGATGTGGAAATGAGGAAGGAGAAGGACAGGCTGCAAACCTGCCACACATTTGCAGTTTCTCTGGGAGAGAATGGAAAATGCCTACTTGTCGTCTGTGACTAGAAGCAGCCACGAGTACGCCGCACTTCCCCAAACTGTTAAGGGAAAGATTCTGTTAAGATTCTGTAAATGAATGCTTATGAAATATGAAGTCTTTGTGCATTTCCTTCTTTATGACAAAACACTGATGATGATGTCTGTATCTTTGTAGACATTTGTGGTCCATGCTCATCTGACAAGAAAAGCTGACTTCTCCCCATCTGTGGCATTTGCCTCCATCTCCCTGTTTCATATTCTTGTGTCCCCGTTGTTCCTGCTCTCCAGTGTGGTTAGATCCACTGTCAAAGCATTAGTAAGGTGAGAACTGTGAAATTAATATCTTTGCTGCCACCTCTCTGACTTTTGAGAATGTGTCTATTTCTCATATTCCAAATGTAAATTTAGAAGTAGTGTCATGATTATTTATCTGTAGTTGTTGTAAATTGCTTCCTAACTTTTTACCTGGCATGGTTCCCTTAGTTGTACCATGTGGGACATGTTCTTTGCTGATACAGTTGTCACAACCAATATTTTGTGGTCCACAGCGAGTACTTCATTGTGTAGAATGAGTTGAGCTATATTGGTACTGCATGCAACATATATGTGGTAACAAGAAAGGAAGTCAAAACTTACCGATGATTTAGTTTCATAAATCACCTAAAGGTTTCCCTCCATCAAGCATGTAGAAGGGAAAAAGGTAATCACAGAAGCACATGTGTTTCACCATGAATCACTTGGGCTGTGCTTGTCCTCCACCCCTCTGCCTGAGAGGTTGCCTGTTGGTGGAGAGACTTAAACAAATAAACAAACAAACTCCATCAAAATCACTGTTAAGTGTGGGAGTAAGTTAATGACTAAATGGCTAGTTCAGACTTGATGAATTTTTACTTTCTTATGAATGTGTTAGTCTGAGTATTCAAAAACTGAAATAACAACCAGTAGAACCGCTGTTTCATTGTGAGTTTCACTTTGGGTATCAACAGATTTGTGTAAAAAACTCTTTAATGCTTTTCACGTGTGGTGTGACTCTACCTGACTGATAGGGGAGGAAGAGAGAGTTTGGGCTTCTTACTTTATTAGAACTTTTTGACCTCCAATTGCTGTCTTAAGAGCTTGTCTGAACCATGGGACAGATACTGGATGCCAGCCCTGGCTTAATTGCCTTTGTGTCGCTTTGGAGATGGCAAGGAGACTGCAGCAGGAGGCTGAGGTTGCCCTCACTGTTTCAATATTCCCTGACAGTGCAAAGTCACAGCTATGTCCTCCCTCCTAACAAGTGTGAAATCTGAGAGTGTCAGTGGCTCATGATGAAATGTTTTGCAGCCGCTCTGGTTGTCCCTAGAGTTATGGCAAATTGTTATGCTAAGACTGCAGCCAGCAAAGTATCTGGGGGCCCACACTGGCACTGGTAATGGACATTTATTTTGACTTGTCTAAGATTTCTTTGTAAATGATTTGTGTGCCTGTTAATGCTGCCTGAACAATTCTAAAGCAATCTGTATCAACCAAGTATTAATTATTGCTAGCCGGGAGTTGTTCATGAGTTGTTCTGTAGATATTTTCATGTTAGCAGGCTATGGCCCTGCAATTTGTAGCGCAGACAGGAATCTCCTGGTGCAAACTCTGTAACAAAGTTGACATGACCCTGGTTTTCCTGGCTATCTTTACTGCAGTAACCCAGGTTGTGTTCCAGAATGCGTTGCTCCATAGTGCTGCTGGTGTTACTCAAAGTGTGTCTTCTGAGTGCGCCATCCTCCAGTGCAGTATTTTGGAAGCATGTGCCAGATATTTTCAACCCATGCAAATACATGCTTGCTTAAATAGTTTAGTAAATGTGAAAAAGCAGACAGCTATTAAACACTGTGTTTGTGCCATCTGAGCACAATTAATGTTTACTTTCTATAACTGTGTTCTTGCTGTTACACTTTTCTGCTAAGTAGCTGATCAGTAAAATCAGGTAGAGGTAACCTAACTTGATAAAGTTGTACTTCAGTTTTCTTTAGGCTGAGATATTCTAATTGATTTAGCCTATGTACGAGACAGCTGCTGTAGAGACAGAAAGGAACTGTCCCAGCGAAGGTGATCCAGCAGTGAAACCAGCACGTAAAGGATACTAAGCGGGTGTTACTAGCTCTGCATCTCAGGCACTTCACAACCCCTGCTCTGTTAATATTGGTTACAGTCTCTGATGCCAGATGCTATTAAGGACCATAATCTCCACAAATAGACTTGTCAATATCTTTTATCATTACACATGTGCCCAACTGCAAAGCATCCTTATGGATTATCATTGACACTGTCAGAACAACCGTGTGATCATTGCAATGATAAAACAGATTTAAAGCTTCTGCTCCACATAGGGCCCCTGCAACTTTCCAAGTTCTGGGGCCAAGATGTTTGCTTCTGAGAGGGGAATCTGTTGAAAACTTTTAGGAAGGTGAGAAACTCTGTTATGTCTTTGAAAAGTTTTTTTCAAGAGTGTTTGTGCCATTGAAAATTAATACTAAGCAGCCAGTTGATGTACTTCTTAAATGTGAGGTCTTCAAGGACAAAGGTACAGTGTACAATTTTCTGTCAGCAAAGGTCCAGTAGCAAGAGTGGCATTATGTATCTTACTGGGTTTAATATGAAACCGCTTTTTCAATCAGCTGTGCAAATAACCATGTTTTAATCAATATGTCTGTTCTGTGGCTTAAAAATAAGTTCCTCCTTGGAGATATTGGAATACTAGTGAAATTGCAATGTCAGTTAGAGCTCTGCAGAGAATGTTGGGATTTTTTTTATTATTTAAGAGTGTAAAATGGTGTGGCATACCGAAATATGAGTTTCTGCCTCTAACGAAAGATTTTCTCACAGCTATACTGATTTTCCTCAGTAATTGCCACTTGAGCAGCAATTCCACCATTAAGCAGAGCATTGGGTAAAAGACTTGCAGAGACAAGTCTTGGCACTTAGAGTACAGCCACCTTGATACATAACCAGAGAGCAGAGAGCAAAAATCAAACTATTGAATGGCTTAAAACGGTCTTGTTTGGGTATGCGTGGTCCAAGAATATGTTTGCTGTCTTCTTTGCCTACCCCTCTAGACCCTGGAACAGGTACACAGGGGACTTTTCTATCTGCTCTTGATACCTTCAGAGCAATTATTCAAATATCAGTGTAATTTTCCTATAGAGAATGTAAGCACAGCTGCATACCAACTTCATATAGGCAGCATCTAAAACATCATTTGGTCCATTTAAAGACATTTAAAATGTTCTTTTAAATATCTGCTTCACTGAACAAAAAAGGTAAGATCATTCCTAGCCGTGTTTCCCAGAGCTTTGTGCAAATACATACCAGTATCTCTAGTGATGGGGCTTCTAATTACTTCCTTTGATATAATAGACCTTCCCATTAAGAAATTTTGGTCCTGCTTTGAGCCTGAATTAGTTATACTTCTCTTTCCCCATCCCAAATAGTTAGTCTCTCCCTTTTCACTTGCTTAGATTGTAGTACCTACTCTAGCTAAATTCACCCCAGTGTATACCTTAGAATCATAGAATGCTTAGAGTTGGAAGGGACCTTAAAGATCGTTGAGTTCCAACCCCCCTGCCATGGGCAGGGACACCTCCCACTAGACCAGGTTGCTCAAAGCCCCGTCCAGCCTGGCCTTAAACACTTCCAGGGATGGGGCATCCACAGCTTCTCTGGGCAACATGTTCCGGTGTCTCACCACCCTCACAGTAAAGAATTTCTTTCTAGTATATAATCTAAATCTCCCCTTTTTCAATTTAAAACCATTACCCTTCATCCTGTCGCTACACTTCCTGACAAAGAGTCCCTCGGCAGCTCTCCTGTAGGCTCCCTTCAGATATTGGAAGGCCGCCATAAAGTTTCCCCGGGGCCTTCTCTTCTCCAGGCTCGACAACCCCAGCTCTCCCATCCTGTCTTCATAGGAGGGGTGCTCCAGCCCTCTGATCATTTTAGTGGCCCTCCGCTGGACCCTTTCCAACAGGTTCATGTCCTTCCTGTGTTGAGGACTCCAGAGCTGGACACAGTACTCCAGGTGGGGTCTCACGAGAGCAGAGTAGAGGGGTAGAATCACCTCCTGTGACCTGCTGGCCTCACTTCTTTTGATGAAGCCCAGCATGTGGTTGGCATTCTGGGCTGCCATCATAGTCCTCAGCTGCCATGAGCAAGTGGGCAGGTTGACAGAAAAACTATAGAACCAGTTCTCTGCTAGGGAGTCCCCATGTCGCTTCGATCTCTACTTGCAGGACAGCTGCTAACTGTACAGGGAGTCTGCCTTAAGCAGTCCTCTACTGCCTTGGTCTGGGCACTGTTTTGGCACCAGCGCAGTATCTCATGAGGTCCTTAGAGGAAACTAAGTCTCTTTCTGAAGAAGAAATCCCTGGCAGTGGAATGCAAAATAAATGCTGGGGGTTTATATTTTTATTTTTTAAGATTTGCATAATGACATATTGCCACGTATCACTATGCTACAGTGGCATCATTCGACTGTTTCTCCCCAGTTAGCCTAAGGCTAAATATTGAAACCAATTTTTTCAGTGCTCATCCATAAATTTATTTTTAGGAACTTTATGCCTTCTGGCACTTTATCATTTTGGGACTGATAGTTAACTTATTTCCAGCTAATTGAGCCCCTTTGATGTTGAGTTCATGATTCAATCCACTTCCTTTACAAATTTCATTTGTGGTCCCTGTGAGTAAATTAGACATGGATTTTATAAAGTCAGGTACAGAGATAAAATTGATGGTCATGATCTGTTAAATGTCATAATAAAGGCACATTATCTCTTAGCTAATTAAATCTTAAACAGCTTGGGAAGATTTTATGGATTCTCCTTTGTTGCTGGTTGTCAGGATCCCTTTTATATCTCATCTGTTGAACACTGTTCTGTTAAGGTATATTCCTTTATCATGTTACCTCATACACTTTTTATTTCATCGTAGCTGGTTGAATTTAGCCCATGGTGTACAGATTTCATCAGATTCCTAGTGTTCATAAGAGTGTTCAGTGGAACTGACTCTGCAGCGCTTCAGTAACATGAACGACATTAACTCTACCTCAGCACGTGGCTTCAAAATGAGCTACTGTTGTAGCTGGTCTACATCCCACCAAATGCCTGAAAAAATCTTTTGTGTAATCTCTCTGGTAGAATCAGAAAACAAGACTTGAGAAGCACCTGCACAAACCTTTAAAATATCATAGCTGTTAATAGACAGCAGGGCAGGTTTTGCCAACTTCCTTGCAGTAACTTACAGTAATTACAGGCACATTTTCATGCGCCTGTAAACAAAATGAAAACAAACCAAGACAGTGGTTGAAATACTAAAAGGGATGCTCTGTAATAAACATTGCAGAGAACAAAAGTTTTGCCTCCCAGGTTGAGGTGTAATTCCATTTTTTCCCTTTCAGTGTGCAGAAACTGAGTGAATTCCTGTCAAGTGAAGAAATTGGAGAAGAGCATGATAAATCTTCAGAGATAAGAAGTGCAGATCATCACAGCAAATACCAGGCAGTGGTGAGTAATGATGTTTAATTGCAGGTGAAGTGGCTGGAATAATTTGAACCCAGAATATTTTTTATACTTTTCCGTTTCCTACTGATTGTTTCTTGCAATTGCAAAAGCTCTTTTTAATACCCTGAACTGCATAGGTCATAATATGGCTGGTTATGCTTAGGATGTTTTGCTGGTACTGCCACCAATTACTGCATATTTCTGTCTTTCTGATTTTGCACAGCCACTGAAGGTTGTTAACCGCAAGAGGCCTGCCAGGGAGGACTGGAAAAATTACAGCTCTCACATGAGAAGACCCATTAACATCACAGAAGCAGATGATTTTTGTGTAAAGGTGATACGAAGGTCACTCTAATAACACTTACTATAGCTCACTAATAGTCACTTTTGTATTCCAATGGCGGTTTCAAATTCAAGAACCAGCATTTGATGTGAACTGTCAGATACTTGTGCTGATGTCAGAGATTAACCTCCACCTTTCTTTTCTGTGTCCTCCATTCTAAGAATTGACTGATGACCTCTATGTTGTGATTAGCTGTGTATATCCCTGTAGATTTCACTCAGCAGTTTTCTGTCTGAGATGTTTAAGTCCTGTTCTCATTACAAAAATTTCCAACTTAGAACAGCCCGGGTGGGAAGGAACCTTGAAAGACCACCTGGTCCAACCTTTTGTGCATGCCAGACTCTTTCTTCCATTTCCAATGCTTGTACAGGAAAATGGTATGAAGAAAATTGAAAATAATTTTTTTAGACATTCCAAAAACAATCTTGTTATGGGTCTTCCTTTCCTTTTTTGGAATTCCTAGTAGCCTTTCAAGATGAAGTTAAAAACCAACCCTCAAAGAGCTAACTTCTTTGAAGAAAAATTAAAACTACCCATGCCACTTTGAAGACAGATACTCTTGATTTGCTATAGAAATGGCCAGAAGTAATAAATATGCTGGTGGTTGTTATAGTGATAACACTGTTTATGTAGTAAGTCTGTTACGATATTTGCATTTCTGGCACAAGAGAATGAATAATTCAGTTTCATGGGACTAAGTAGGACAACTGGTAGTGCTTTCAGGGTGGTTTTGTTTTTTTTTTAGAGGCTGTCATCTGACATGCTGCTTTGATGCAGGATTCTTCTTGAATAGACTTCCAAGAAAATAAGAGGAATATTTGAGAGAGGTATTTGGGTGGAGTGTTGGATGAAAAGACAGCCTGGAGTGACAACAAAGGAGTTTGTCACAAAGGAGAAGCAAGAGCAGCTACCTCTGTAAGGACAGTGTTTATAAGGTCTTGAATAGAAAGCCAGCACCAGCTATAATCTTTGGCTCCATCTGCTGACATCATTGTCACTGGCGGCACCTGGGTCAGGGAACTTCTGCAGTTGTTAAATACTGTCTGCCTGCAGCTCATTGCCCATGAAGGGGCATTTGTTGAGAGAGGATCCTCTGGCTGCCTTCAGTAATCTAGAGGGAGGAACACTGCACTTTCTTCTGCTCATTTTTCAGGTGGTTTCCCAAGATAAGAGTATCGCTTTTTTTTCTCCAGGGTAGGATAAAAGTGTCCCATTCCACTCTTCTCATGTCAACAGATGTTGTACCTTGTGTTGCTGAAAGGCTTTGAAGGCTTAAGTGGCTCTGAAAAAGTGAGAGAAGAGGTTCCTATATAAATGCAAGCCTTTTAAAACTGTCTCCTGTTTCTTATTTTTCACATTATCCGTGGAAATCTCCTCCATTTAAAGTCCCGCACAGGCTTTGTTTCCTGGTTTTAGTTGTTTTCAGTGAAAAGATTTCTGTAGCTAGCAGAGCTTAGGTTATCTGAGAATTATATCAGAAATTCAAAGGAAAATACTGTACTAGGCAGCAACAGCTGTGACCAAAGGTGATTCTGCTCCATACTCTGCTCTCGTGAGACCCCACCTGGAGTACTGCTTCTAGCTCTGGAGTCCTCAGCACAGGAAGGACATGGACCTCTTGGAACGGGTCCAGAGGAGAGCCACGAAGATGATTAGAGAGATGGAGCACCTCTCCTATGTAGACAGGCTGAGAGAGTTGGGGTTTGTTGAGCCTGGAGAAGAGAAGGCCCCGGGGAAACTTTATGGTGGCCTTCCAGTACCTGAAGGGGGCCCACAGGAGAAATGGGGAGGGACTGTTTGCAAGGGCATGTAGCGATAGGACGAGGGACAATGGTTTTAAACTAGAGCAGGGTAGGTTTAGATTAGACGTTAGGAAGAAGTTCTTGACAATGAGGGTGGTGAGACACTGGAACGGGTTGCCCAGAGAGGTGGTGGAGGCCCTATCCCCAGAGACACTCAAGATCAAGCTTGATGAGGCTCTGAGCAATCTGATCTAGTTAAAGATGTCCCTGCTTACTGCAGGGGGGTTGGACTAGATGACCTTTAAAGGTCCCTTCCAACCCAACATATTCTATGATCTAATTTCTGTGGAAAGTTCTGTAAATCTGCTTGGAATTTGGACCATGTAATTGCTGTATATGCTACAGTGTGTCTAGAGTGACATTCAGTGCTCTGCAGATAGCAAGCCGCGACCCTGTATATAATTTAACTGTGTTAGAATCATTTCTCTTATTTCATGTGCCCGCCTTACAAATAACAAAATAAAAGAAACCCTGAACAGCAACTTTTTTTTTTCCCAGGAATTTTCCATAATTTTCTAATTGTTGTGCTTGTTTAAGTTCAGAGATTCTTGCACATCAGAATATAGGCCTTTACAAAAACAGTCACTTGAAGATCTGTTTCCTGTATTGAGCAAAGGCTAACTCTGTTCCTATCCTTAGTGTAATGAAAACAGAAAAAGTGTCTCTGATGTTGAAAAAAGAAGTCACCTCTAAAGGTGGTTTTCTCTTTCTTATTTCTCTCCATCTTGGCATAGATCACAAATGGATTTTTCACTTGGACACCTGAAGGTCCTCCAGCATTGTCCAACATTGATATCCGAATCCCTCAAGGTACAAAATGACATCAGATATACAGAATAAGATGTTTTTCCTTGAGCATTTAGTAAATCAGAAGCTTATGTATGCCTTCCTCTCTCACAGGTCAACTAACAATGATTGTAGGACAGGTTGGCTGCGGTAAGTCATCTCTCTTGCTAGCCATACTTGGTGAGATGCAGAAGATATCTGGGAACATATTCTGGAGCAGGTAGTGCTATTTAAAAGTTGAATCTTGAGTTGAGTAGTATTGCAGAAAAAACCCCAAAATCTACCTAGGTACCTGTTTGTGGAGTTAGGGATTTTGTAGGTGTACAGTCAAGATAAAAACCTTACCCTAAGTGGCAGGGGAGCACATCAGAAAGAAACCCCAGCCAGGGTCAAACAAGCTGTCTATTCCATTAATAGGAATAGATAACCATACTTGAGCATTCTGCACTCCAGCAACATAACCTGAGTCAAATCGTAACTAATTTGGAATCAGAATTAATTAGTTTGAAGTGTTGTGCTGCTACAGAATGGCAGTTGCACTTTTAGGCCTGAGCTTATGTCTTTGAATGGAACTATAAAGAGGTACTGGCTCACTAGGAGTAGTCCCGGGCTGTGCTTTTAGATGTGTGCTTCATCCCAGCACTGGTCTAGTGCATGAGAAATTGAAGAGTTTTTTGTAAGTGGCGGTGACCTCAGGGTGCTCCCCCAGTAGATCCTGCCTGATTTGACAAAAGGGAGATATTCATGTCCTTCCCTTCTTTCCCAAGAGGACACAGCAGCTGCACTCTGCCAGCCAGTTATAGATTATACTTGCGTCTAACTTTTCTACTGGCCATAAAGGGAGGGAAAAAATGATGCCATACTCCAACAGCTGTACTGTTAGGGCTTGATGTCTTAGCCCTCAAGCTAAATGGCAGGTAGTATAATATATTGCAACTCCTCTATGTGGTTTCCCATAAATTACTGCCATCTCTAGTACACTGTCTGATCAATGAGTGTGAGCGTTTTTGGCTTGTTTATTTTACAGTACTAGACTTCCTAGCCGTACAGACTACACTTTGCCTTTTGGGATACAATTATTTGTAGGTAAAGCTTGACAAATTGTAGAAGAACCTAGAGAAACAATTAGTTTTCTTTCCAACTGATTGGGAATGAAAGAACACCAGTGCAACTGTAAGTCAAATCTGTGCACTCTGATGGACAGAGCGTCAATGTTACCCAGTGGGTTCTGCACTGATTTTTGTGAAACAATTTTCATAAATCCTTGAGCATTTGTAGAGAGATACTATTTATAGCCAGCCTTCATGCATAAGCCAGTCACGCTACGCAGAATTGCACATGCTTTAATTGTAATAGTACAAGGAGGGAAGTTTCCCGGTTTTATAGGTGGGGAAAATGAAACATAGGAAGGTGATCCTGTCAGCTGGTGAGGGAGACAAGAACAGAGCCCAAGTTCCAGAATGTGGTGATCTATCCATTAAAATATACTTCCCTAAGCAGAAAATGAGAGTATAGTTAGGAACTATACAGAATCCCTGCAGCCTTATTAGGTGAACTAATTTCATTTCAGCAAGGCTGTAATTTTTTACAGATGACATAACATGATTAAGAAGTGTAATTTGAATGTCTGATGCTAAACTAAAACAGATGACATGATGATTCTGATTAGACTGTGTTTTTAAATAGCACTTGTTTAGAAGTATGTGCTTCACAACAGTGTAAAGGTCAGCACGGGTTTTCATGTCTTCTATACGTGCCAAAGTATCACAAGGTAAAATTCAGTTGTTATCACATTTGCTTTGCTATCTGTCAGATGTGTATAAAGGGGTTGTGGCTGAAACAGTCTTAGCACTGTAAGTGCTGGCTGCACTGGGACAGATTACGTTTGTCTTATCTTTCAGAGCTGCTACCATGTGCACTGGTCTATTCAGAATGATAGATGCAGTCAGTGCAGGCTGCACACCTGCATTGTAAAGCTATCAGATGAAAGCTCCCTTAATTTGATAAGAAATAGTAAAGCCTGACCAGGTACATGTAACGTTATCCCAGGTTCAAGGAGAGTAGTCTTATCAAGTAATCACCAGAGCTCGTAGCCTTAGTTCAGGCAATAAAATGCGTCACCAAAATCAGTAAGATCCTTGTTACAGCTCTTTCTTTGGGATGAGACGAATGCTGGGCTTCATTCACGTTACAGAACAGTCCTGAATTATTTCATTCCAAATTTCCTCCCCTTTCCCTTGTTCCAAGGTCACAGCTATGAAGATGAAGGATACATCCTGCTGACATGTCACTCAGTGCTCAGGAAATCTGGATTCTATTCCTGGCCCTTCCCTTGGTCTAATGGATAGCCTTGCACAAGTCATTTCCCTCCTCTGTTGCCTCCATGCTCTGTGGATAAAGCAGGATTAACTGCATATCATCTTTGTTTGGTTCCTATAAAAATTGTTTCAAAACACTAGAAAGAAATTTATTTCTTTCCAATTTCTTTATATGTTATTTTTTCCTGGGCTAGGAATTGGCTAATAAGAAGTGAGCACTGGCTCATTTGTGATTTTATTTTGTTGTTTGTGTTACAGTGTGTGCCTGGAAGATCCAGCTCAGATTGCTGCCCCTTGTCCAAAGCAGTCTTGAGAGTATCTCAGCATAAATATTTTATACTATGGTTAGAGATTAACAAAAATAGGGAAATCATTATTTACATTCTGAACAGATGGTAAATAGTATTGATCTGACTGCTTATTGAGTAAATAATTATAGTGTATGCCATGCTAATTTCTTCTGGGCAGTATCTCACTTTAAATAGTCCCAGTGCAAGTCCAGGGAGCAGTTTATAGTATAAGTCTTTTTAGACTAAATAGTAACAGAAAATTGACCTAAATGAGAAATAGTTTGCTGAAACAAAATTATGTCATTCGTTTCTTAATAGGACATATATACTCCCATGTGAATCTAGAGTCATAATGTGAAGGAAGTGCTGAATTTGTTAAAGTTGTTAACAGCAGATTTTCTTCTACTTGATGTGGAGGTGGCTGTTTTAATCAAATGGCAATATTTTTTAAGTTACTCTGATACATAAAATGTACATTGATTTTTATAAATACATGTTTCCTGGAGTTTTCAGAAACATCCAGGTACTTAATTTTATTTAAATTGGAAATAGAAATCTGAAGGCTTGAAAATCTCAGGCACATATTTGCATCTTTAGACATCTATACGCCTTGAAAAATTAGTTCTAGACCTCATTATCAAAAATACATTACTTGGATGTTTCAACACTGGTAGGAGATAAATGCATCCTTAATTGCCAGGAGTATGCAGGAAAAAGGGGAAAGGAGGGATAAGACAAAGTCAAAATGGGAAAAAGTGGGTTGAAATGGCTGAGCTAAAACTCCAAATGGAGAATGAATTTTTTCCAGCTACAGAATAGAAACACAGATCAGGGAATTGATCTACCAGTACTTGCATATGAAAATTGTGGCACTTGTGTCCGTATAGCAAAAGAACATGGTTAAGAGAGGAAGTCGGGACACTGCTGTGAACTGCTGCACCGCGTGGTACTCTCTGAGAGTCATTCGTGCCGTGTGAGCATGGTGCTTTGACCTGGTTTCTAAGCAGAAACTGGAGCAAAGTTGCAGACCTGCAGTAAGCACAGGGAAATTGTGCTGGCCACCAGGGACCCTGGCTGGTCTTTGCTTCTTGAGCTACATTGATGGATTATGTGAGCTGCACAGTCTTCTGCCTGTCTCTCAGCCTGGTGTAGGAAAAGAGCGCGGTGGAGAGGGAGTTGCTGTCATGCACAAATACTACATGGTGCAAGTTATCAGGGTGTTCCCTGGAAGAATGGATGCCTGGCCAGCTTCAGGGTGGTCCATGAAGCAGGAACTGATGTTTGTTGTTCAGGGTCCTTGTGTTGTGCATGGAAGGGCTGAAAAAGATATTCCCTATTTTAGCCCCTTGATAGGTTTCTGTAGTGAATCTGTTGCTACTTAATAAGATGCAACAGGTTCATGGGGTTTTGGAGAAGGTGCCACTGAGTTCACACAGTCACTAAAGACCAGTGGAGTGCAAGGTAACTGTGGAAGAGCTTTGTTAGTACACTGACCTTTGGAGTAAAGGTACTAGTTGTTGGCTGGCTCTTTCAAATTCTACAGTAAACTGAATTTAGGTACGGTCATTGCCTACTATGCATAAACTTTTTGGAAGTGTCTCAAACCAATCTTTTAAACTGCAAGTACAGTTTTCTTTTCTGGATATTTATAAGCAAATGGTGTTAGCATAAAGTTAATGAGACTGTTCTCCTTAAAACATGAACAACTTTATTCGTCTTTGATTTTGTTTGTACCACTTGACACACAGATTTTTTTTTTTTTTATTCTTTTCAATGGAACTGAATTTAGCATGAGAAATAAGTATGGCCAGTCATCCTGTCAAAACAACATTGTCTGTGAACATCTTGGTACATGTTCAAAAATAGCGAAACCAAAACCTGTCTGTCCCTCAGACCTGCCCACACTTCCTTATACGGGCACATCCCCCCAAGGATGGGGCTGATACAGAACGCAGCATGTTGCAAGTCAACTGAAGGTGGGATTTGGGGTTCAAACTAACCCATTATATGCTGCAAAGTTGCAGTTACTGCCATGGAAAAATACAGTATCACAAATTATCAGTTTGTTTTCCCTGAAAATGTCCTTTTTTTAAACTGCATTCTTGTCACACTAGGATTTCTCAGTTCTATTAGCAACTTCAGGACAGAGTGGAGGTGATTTTATTTGTTGAACCAAATCAAATGTTTATAAGAGAAAAAAGACAACTGTCACCATTTTTTTTTTTTAACTGCTAAAATCAAGTCCGTTTGTGTAGAAGGAACAGATGCTGTGCTGCAGCTCTGTGATAAATATTGTTTGCAGTCTGTGCACTAAGTGGAATTTAATCGGGTTTTTTTCTGGGGCAGATTGCCTGTGCTTACTTAAATAAACAATCTTTGCTTTCTATTTGTGACGCAGCTGTACTTCTGACAGTGAGACGGGGGAAGATGTCAGGTACGGTATACGATTATTGATCTTCCTACTAAATTGATTGCAATAGAAGGAACCAATGGTTTCTAATACCTATGCTTAAGATTTTCCAAGTCAGAATTCTGAAAATCAATAAAACTTACACTTTCTTAATTAGCTTAGGATACAGTTTTTGAAACCACCTTTGTGACGTATGAAAATGAGAGCTGAATTCCTTTTATGAAAACATTGCTATTTGGTAATTTTGAAAATCATATTGTAAATTTCTTGTATGTCTTTGACAATGCTTTCTTAAAATCTGAACCAGATTGTTCCCGAATGCTACACTTTAAAAAATAGTATCGAGTATTGCTTTAAAGGTTTCATTTATTAAAGCAAATTCTCCCCATTGCCCTTCTCTTCATTCTTTACATCCTGTCATAAGTTAATTTTCTCACCTAGCATTCTTCAGGTACACACAAACTGAGAAGTGTGGGGTGTAGCAGATTAGCCCATCTGTTGGTAAGATTTCCTTGCATGGAAATTATTTTTACATGATTAATATAGCTCAGCTTGGATTTTGGCAATAGCTACCAATTCAGCTGAGAGCAAACCTTTCTGCCATGGTTGTCATTTTAGCGTAGCACACAAACCTCCAGAATGGTAAACCTTTTAAAAATGACAATCCTATCCCTACTGGAGTCAGTGAGAACTGTTACTGAAATTAGCTGAGGAAAAATGCCGTATGATGTCCCTTTTCTTGACTTATGCTAAACTGTGTGTCTTCTACTGACCAAAGTGTTTTCTTGGTTCTGTGACACACCGACTGCCTTTTCTTTAGATTTATCAGCCTCTTTTCTCCTATTTACCTTATATCTCAAACTTGTTACCTGGTTGTCAGACTGAGTGCTGCAAACTTCTCCTCCCATCCATGTGCAGTATAAGAGGGAGTTTCACGTATCTAACGACTAAGCCTCATGGTAAAGGATACTTGGAAATCTCATAGTTCTTTCTGTATAAGAGAGACTGCAATTTCTGGGCCAAGTTAAAGTGAAACCATTTGAACACATTAAGGTACAAGAGAAATATGATCAGAACTAGACATTCACATGTTTGTTATGGGGATGGACAGCAAACAGAAAGATAACATGCACAGCAGTATGGCAAGCATATTAGAAAGTAAGAAAGAATATTAGACTGTATGAAACAATTACGTTATCACAGGTTCTGGGAATCCTAGTTGTGTTGGGTAAGTGCTGTGGTAATATGTTTCATGGCTTTGTTGCGCTAGCATCCTGTGGGATATTTTTGGTGTTCTCAGAGAGTATTTTGAGCCAAAGTCTTATGAGGTCTTGAGCATTCGCTCATAGATGTTGAATACATTCTACAAGGTTGTTTAGCACTTATGAAAACTTAAGCTTTAACTATACCTTTTTTAGGTCAATATCATGTAGTTCAGAATTTTAGCATACTTGAGAGGTTTTTTTCTGTTATGCAGTTATTAAATTGTATTTTTAATTATAGAATAGTGATAATACTTTAAGGTATTATTTGTATTGTCTAAAATAATTTATTTTTAAACAAAACAAAATTCTTGTGTTTGTTTTCTGCAGCCCAGAGAGAGAATCTCCTGTTGATACAGAATTCAGGTACAACACTTTAATGGGAACCTCCAGAGGTCCCTTCCAACCTTAGTCATTCTGTGACCCTGTGAACATTCTTCAGAAGTGTCTGCACTTAATGAGTTGTTCCTCCTTAGAAGGCAAATGGGTTGTCTCTGTATGCAGCTGCTGCAAGATTTACAAGTAAAAACAAGCAAGTGATCCTTGCAATTTAATAATGGTAAAAATGTATGCTCCTGAATACTCAGTACTGGTAATATCAGAATGTTCTATTACCTACCATCAGGCTGAAAGTAATGGAAGCTTTTTTTTTTTTCCATGCAGTCATAGTATAGGACAGGACAGTACGCATTTCTGTCATATCTGGAGAAAACTTGATTTTAAATTGTTGACCGATATTTGAAATTCATGAATTGTACAAAATAATAAAGATAAAGCTGTAGTCAGCAATCCAAAACACACAGGAAAGGCTTTGTAATGTATTATTTTCTCTATCATTATAATCGTAATTCCATTGCATTTTAAGTGCATCTATTTTCTTTTAAAAATCACCAACATTCCAGATTTGGTAGATTGATTAAGGCACTGAGATTAATATATGAATGTCCCTTAACTAGTATATTTTCAGTGATCTTGAATGCGTACTGAACCTACTGGACTTAAGAAAATGAATTTTGAAGATAGACTAATAACTTTAAATAAGCAATCTTGACAATGTTGTTCCTGATTTTAAATTAATGAAAATTATAATTAATGTTCATTAATTATATTAGTCAAAGCATGGGGAGCTCGGGGAAGGTTTTCCCTATTTATTCTAAGGTTGGATTTTGCTGTCTGCCTCTTTGTCATAATTGAGGCATAACTGAGACATAATATGCCTGTCATAACATAACTATGTTCACTCTATCTTGTATTATCAGAGAAAAAAAATTATACTCCATTAATGAAAATACATGTTTATGCAGTCCAGGGATAGGAGGCAATTGCTTCCACCTGCAGACTAAATTCTTCATAAGTCTTTGTCTGCTAAGCCATTTGTTTGCATTCAGTCTTTTAAGCGTGAAACCTTAGGTAGGCTCAAGGCAGGCTTTAAGAGAAAGTGTTACTTCATTTCAGAAGATTTTGTTCTCTGGATTTGTGGCCATGTATTTCTCACAGTTTCAGTAAAAGTTGTGTTTGATTGCCTCTTTCCTGTAAGAAGCACTGTAGACATGCAATAGATTTCTCATATGATGAAGCATTTGCAAGCTTTTTGCTTATGTCAAAATAGGATGACCTATCAGGACAGATCATAGTGTCAATTTGCAATTAGGACTAATTTAGAGGGGTTTACTAAATTCTAAATCTGTAATGAATTTTGACAAGCTCATTGCTTGTTCCCACATTTCTTGCAGTAATTGATTCTCACTGATGACCTAAAAGCAGAATGTAAGTGAAACATGAACGATGTTCCCAGGCATTGTGTTGGTTCTTGGTATGGAGTGCATCTTATCGGCAGTGCCTGTATCTTCACTGAAAAAAAGAACACCTTTTACAGAAGTTGTAAAAACTCTTTCCTCAAAACTTTGCTACTATTTAAAAAAAAAAAAATAGAAGTATCTTTTCAATTACATTGAAAATTAAAAGCAGCACAGTTTCAAGCAATGAAAAGGAGGGGAAGGGAATACATGTTTAACTTGGAACGCTGAAAGCAATCTTTTCTCAATCATTGGGTTGAGAATTTCATACTAACTGAAAAAATACTTTCCCTCTTGAGGCAGAACTGAATGCTCTTTGAATTAGATTTTGGGACCGTGGGCTGCACTGCTTAGAGGATTTTCTCGGTCTTTTTTTCTTATTTTTTTTTTATGTGTTTCTGTTTCATTTTCCAATAAAGAGAATTCAAAAAGCATAATTAAATTCTAATGAGCCATCAGACATTTGAACTTGGAAGGATGTTAGCAGGATAGTGAAACTGTGTTCTTTTGGGTCATCAAAGAAAATTAGATCCTATAATGACTTCTAAGCAAGCTTGGTGAAAGCCTGAAAAAATGAGCAGGGCGAGTGACCTTAATTCCTGATGAGCAAAGATAAAGCACCTGGTGTATTTTGGCAGCTCATGGTTTGAATTGCATTCGGGTCCAACTAGAAAGAGGCTGCTTTAATGGCTGTCTGGGCTACAAAAGACAAAGGCTATGTTTGAGTGAGAGGACCTATCTTTTTATTGGATTAATTGATATAGCTGGAGAGAAAACAGATACGCTTTTGGGTGCATGATCCCTCTTTTTGGCCCTTTTATGGAGAAACGGTGATATGCCAATGACTTTTCCAACAGTATCAGTTGGAAAATTGTTGCCCTTCTACCTTTTACTGAAGTCCTTAGCACACGATGGCCACAAGAGCACTGCTCACCAACAGGCAGATACTTTTATTTTTAAATAGTAATAATAATAATCCCTATGAAATAAAATATGCATGGTGAGATCCTGTTGACCATACTGTTCTGATGGGACAATTCCACAGGGGGCAATTTCGCAAATATTTTTTGTCTATGTTCTTTTTTTTTTGTCTTAAAAGACAAAGAAAGATTTTACCCATGAATACATGTTTACTTTATGATTCAAATTCTCTTCTTAGAACAGGGAAAATAAATGTGATGAGGGTAGAGGGAATTTCCTTTATGCATGTGTGGGGTTGTTATTTTTTTTTAAATACCTTAAAATAATTTTAGAACATCCCTCCTGCAATGTGTTGCCTAACTAGCAATTTGCTATACATTTTTTTTTATTAGTCTATACGAATAGAGCTGGGATTGAGTCTTTGCTAATTTTCTTCCTGCCATCGGCACTGCTCAAGAGGCAGCTTTGCTGAGCTAGCCTCTCCAAAACCCACCTCACTGCAGAAAAAGAGGGAACAAACTAAAATTCAGCTAAGTGAATTTGGAAATCTGTTGGAAATTTGACATCTTATATATTGCCTTGATGGGAGAGGTATTGATTGTCCTAAAGAAAAGAAATGAAAGACGGCATTTTTGAAGACTTATTGCCAGTTTTTTCCTCTAGAAGAAAATGGTTTCCAAAAACACCTACCGCACTGATAAGTGGGGAACTCTGGTGTTTTGCTTTTTTTTCCAGGAAAAGAGGATCAGTAGCATATGCATCACAGAAGCCTTGGTTGCTCAATGCCACAGTGGAAGAGAATATTACATTTGAAAGCCCTTTTAACAAGCAGAGGTAAAAGGTTTCAGCACTGTTATGTGCTTTACTCCCCTTTTAGCTAAATAATGGAGCTGCACAGGCCTCAGTTCATGCATGGGTCCCCATCTCCCTCTAGTAACAAACCTACTGCACCTGCCTGAACATGACAAAAGACCCTGAGTTCTGCGCAGTCTCCCATTTACCATGTTTTTCCTGAAGGACACAAGGGACAGAGTTCAGTCTTACTTGAACTTAAGTGTAGAAGTGTTTTCATTTCCAAGGACCGTGTTTGTTTAGCGTGCAGTATTCTCTTCTTACACCTAATTGACTAGTTTAACTGTCTTAGAAGGACATCAGCCATTTGGGAGTGGGAATGTTGTTTATTACAGTTTCAGTGTTTTGTACATTGTGAAGGATTAATGGGCTGCCTTTTTATTCAGTATAAATACCCACCAAGCAGCCTAAAATACTTAAAAGTTAATTCCTGGTATTCCATCTCCCCTGCCCTTAAGAGAGGTGGTTGTCCATGTATTCACATCCTACGTGCATTTTTTCTGTCATCTTTGGATATTGAAATGAGATACAAAGACTCTCGGGCATGAAAAAAGTTAAATGCTGAACAATAACAATATGCCATGGAAGAAGTTGTACTTGTTTTGCCTGGTTTTAACTACTAAATGTTTTTAACTGGGAAGCAGACTTAAGATGCTTTTTCTTAGCTGAAATATTATTCACTTGCCTGTGACTGAAAGGGATCCCATTAGAACAATTAGTGGCTAACAAATATGTTTTCCATCATGTGATTTTTCCAGCTGGTTAATTTTTGTTCCTCTGCAGGTAGGAAATGTGCTTCTTTAGCAGTATCTGTGTGGATTTCGCGTTACCTTTTTTGTTTCCGCAGGTACAAAGCAGTAATTGATGCGTGTTCCCTCCAGCCTGATATTGACATTCTCCCTCACGGAGACCAAACTCAGATTGGAGAGAGGGTCAGTAAACAGCTACAGGCTTCTATTTTTGTTTTAAATATATAGAGGGGTTTTTATTATTTTGCTATGTTCTTAAAATCTTACTGGTTATTTGGCAACAAAGGTAATCTTTTAGTTAAGTGTACGTTTGGGTCATTAGTCTGAAAGCTCGTTGCTCAGTAAACATGGAAACACTGTCATTTATGTGAGATGCAGTGATGTAAATGTGCTGCTATCAGAATGTTTGACTAATTTTACAGCCACAATCTCAGATAACCTGACTTCACAGTGCATTTTTTTTGTTTCTTTAGGAATAACATAAAAATAAATAATTCATAAATTTGTAGAGCTCCTTCATTTAAAAAAGGGCAGGTGTTTAATCAACGGCAAACTAAGCATTATCACATCAGGGAAGATTAGGGAGTGACAAGGAAGGAAACAGAAGTCACAAATATGTAAACAACTTACTCTGGCACTGTCACAAGCAAACAAACGAAAATACCCCAATGAAAACCACAATAAACCACCCCCCACAAGGATACATTTAAGGGTACATTTCTATGTCTGATCCCCACACTGGCTGCCATGTTAATTTTACATGGATTAGTTCCTAATGAAATTTATTGTGTATCTAAACAAATGTTTTTTGACAGGAGGAGGGAAGTGGAGGGGAGGGAGCATCTTTTGGCAGCAGTACTGGCTTATGAGAGTTTAAAGTGTTTGTGAAACTGCAGGTGGATCACAGGAAGGATAAGTAACTTAGAGCAGGGTGGTAGCAGGGGACTAAGGGCTGAAAACAAGTACAGTAGCAACCAGGTAATGTTCACCTTGGCACAGCCTGACTTCCCAGCTAGCAATTACTGATTACAGTAGATAATGGAGCTGATACAGTGTGACAACATACGATTATAAAAATAAATAAAAAAAAACAGGACACAGCCAGACTAATTAAGGCTAATTTTTGAGTAAGAAGTCTAGTTTAGACTGCCTGCAGAATATCTATGCCACCTACACCATTATGTCACCACAAACTATTAAACATTTCCCATGCCTCTGGTATGTATGGAGTACAGCTCCAGACAGAGTGCTCTGGCTTTTTGAACAGTCTGTGTACTGTGTCCCAGCTGAATTGTAGGCCCATACTTTTGAAAAATTTCTCTGGGTTTCTCTGTCCAGAAAGTCTTCTGTGGATAATCTGATCAAAATATGAATATTCGTTTGATGTTTGTGTAACTGTCTGATTGTTTTTCTCCTGCTTATCTCCAGGGTATTAATTTGTCTGGAGGGCAGCGCCAACGTATCAGTGTGGCAAGAGCACTTTACCAGCAGACAAATGTTGTCTTCCTGGTGAGTAGGTGCCATTATGTTTATGCTGGAAACAGAAGCAGGAAATGCAAATTTAGAGTATTTCATGGGTAACACATAGAGAACATTGTGCTTCACTGAGCTAGGCCAAATGTGCAGTTTATTTTATATCCATTGTTAGCTAGCCTGCAGGTAAGAGGCATTTTGCAAATGCTGCAGACAGACAGGTAGATATTAGGATATAAATTGAAATGCTGATGCTTCCCCTCTCAGTCTATTGAAATTCCCATTTGACCCTGTGTTTAGCTTTTGTACTAAGAAGTTTAATAGTCTGAGCTGTATTCATGAGAATCCTAAATTGTCTTAGGCCTAAAATGGATGTTGTCCTGTGTCTGGGATGTTTCCTTTCTGCAACAAACCGAGCTGTCTTCCCATCCTGAACTGCTTGTTGCGTATCCTGTCCCAACTTCAACAGAAGTGCTATGGAAAAAGGAGTGAGAGCGGGCTCTAAAAAAACTGTAGGTGGGAAAACGGATGCATCCTAGACACTTGCTAGTAGTGAGCTTGATGGCTTTCCAATTTGGGACTTCCTTCTTAAGCTCAGTTTTCAATGGGATTTGAATCCAACTGTTATGACAGCCAGACATGAGTCACATGGGATTAGAAAAGCTGTGCACATTAGAGGTCATCCGTAAAAGTCTGTGAGGTTGCTTAGACCTTTCCCTGTAATTAGGCTGATCAATATGTACTTGCTCCATGTACAGGACATTTCCAGGCAGTGACCAGAATGCAAGAGGGTAGAGAGCAGTTGGGCCAAGTGCTGCAAATCAGCACATCCAGTATTGGGCCTTAACTTGGTTTTGTCACTTTTGTCTTTTTGTGCAAGACACTCAATAATTTCCTGATAGTAGCAGGTTCACTTATGGTTTGATAATGTATAAGTGCCTACAAATAAAATTTTTTCTTATTAATTTTCACAAATAGCCAGGAATCCCATATGTTCGTATTTGCAAACAATTCTTTTAAGACTGATTTTGTAAACAAGAGTGTGCACCTCATTCAATTAAATTTCATATTCCCTAAACTTCTTGTGATCATTGCAGATGGGAAAAAAACGTCATGTGGTAATTCATTATGTATTTTATTCTTAATTACATTCATTCATGTTTTATTTAGTTGGGGGTTTTTTGGACTAGACCTGTAGCATGAACAGATTTTTTTCATGTCTTGTAATCAGTGCATCGTTATAACCGTATATGGTGAGTGCCACCTTAATAAACAACCTCACCTGACTCCACAATGCAGTGTCCACAGTGCGGTGCCATGTTCTGCGAGTGGGCATTTACCCTTAGCAGAATTGCAGCATTGCATACAAGGTGGCCGTGCACACACTCAGTGCTCTAAAGGATGTTTAGGGCTGTGCCAGATCAGCCTGTTTCAGGTGGTTTTGGTTTTGTAGAAACCAAAGTATTGTTGCATGAAAGCAACAATACTAAAGTATCTAATGCAGTCGCAATATAAATGGTTGCAAAACTGAAGGGAATAAAAGCTCAAAAGGATTTTTTAAATCACTCACCTTTGTGTTTATACCTCTCCCTAACTAACTGGTGGTAACGATGTCACTCAGAAACCAGAATTAATTCAAATTCAACACTACTTTATCAGCAAACATCTGGACAAATGAAAACAAAATTTTATTTTTAAGAAATCCTGGTTTTAGTTTAATATAATAGTACGAGATAGTATTACTAAGTCAATCCTACAGCCTGTATCAGTAGTGCAAGCAGAAATAATAGATTTGTAAGTTCATATAAATAGGATTAAGTAAGCAAGTCCCCCAAAAGATGATACAGATTATCTTATGCTTAAATCAATTGCATATAATTAATTGATTCAATAAGATAATCTAGGCTGTAAATCAAGCATCTGAGCAGAGTCATCAAAATGATCAATATTTCTCATTTTGTGATTCTTTGTTCATAGAGTTTTGATTTATGGATAAAATAAAATTAAAAATTAGAAGACAATTATGTTCAAGAGAAATAAAAATGTGCTCTTTGTCACTGTCCCTGGAGCAGTTTGTGTAATACGTGCCAGAGACATACATTGCTGGATTGCCTTGAGACTGACAGAAACAATGTACTGCAGTTACGTGGGCTATGAAACACATCTGTTAAGAGAGGAGCAGTTCCCAGAAAGCCTCAGGAAATCCTAGCATTTACACAGCTGACATTACTGTATGTCTGAGTAGTCATTGCAAAAAAGACAATTCAAGGTTTGTTGTTACGTAAATTAAGACAACTGTTCCTCAGAATTTTGATCTTCTGATGGCCCATTTTGATCATCTATATTGATCTAACTGGTTTTACTGGTATTAAAATCTGTCAGTTTCCTTAAATCCCATAAATGCTGGCTCCAAAAGCTGACCTCTTTTCTTCATGACAGGATGATCCATTTTCTGCACTGGATATCCACCTAAGTGACCATCTCATGCAAGAAGGGATCCTAAAAATGCTGCGGGAAGACAAGCGGACTGTTGTGCTAGTAACTCACAAGCTGCAGTACCTACCCCACGCTGACTGGGTAGGAAGGCTCTTCCCATTTTTTCTGAGGAGGCAAAAATGTGGCATGAATATGTCTTGCTACAAACAAGGCTTTTGCTTCATCTTTCCACCAAGTGGTACTTTAGTGAGAAGAGACATAATAAAGACCTTTTTAAAATTAGCCAGTGAGTTTGGTGTTCCATAATTCTGAGATTCCCATCTTAAAACATCCCAAATAAGTTGGGTTTTCATAGAGTTGATACTTAATACTCTAATGAAAGCAGGCTGCATTTAAAATATATTGAGTATCCAAAACCATTAGTTATATCGGAAAATTTTGTTCATTTTTTGATCTCAAAACAGTGAAATGTTTGAGTAACATACTTGCCTATTCCTGGGATGTTACTAGGAATTTGTGCTGTCACAGAAAAAGGTGGTTTTATGGATATTGAGGTGCATGGAAATACAAGATAAAAAACAGTATTTCCTTGCAGTTAGTACTAGTACATAATGTACTGAGAACATCTGTACCCTTTGTATGTTGGCAAAATTTTAAGAAATGTGTAGTATTCAATCGTTTTGTTAGGTTTCTTTGTTATATCTTGTAGTTTACAGGAAAAAAAAATCAAGATATGCTTTCTATAAGAGTTTGCAATTGCAAATGTCAAAGATGAAGCTGGTCAAGTAAGATAAGGAAGTTTCAGGTTTTGAATTTTTAAATTTTTATTATTTAGTTATTTGGTTCATACGAGCCTTGCACTTTGTTCTCGTACATTTATCCACTACAACATCACAGGTCTTCTTGCCCACGAGGATTGATGACTGCAGTTATACTTCCTAGCAGGACTTCTGTCTTGTTTGCAGCTTGCACAGACTGTAGCAGCAGTTACTCTGTCTCAAGAAATAATCATATTTCAACTGTTTTCTGTTCTTCATATTGTCTTGCTATAAAGTTGCACATAGACATTAATCATGTT
Source organism: Numenius arquata (assembly GCF_964106895.1). Lineage (NCBI taxonomy): Eukaryota > Metazoa > Chordata > Aves > Charadriiformes > Scolopacidae > Numenius > Numenius arquata. The sequence goes on from NC_133581.1 coordinate 18,656,609, forward strand.
CTGATCTTGTTTTTGGTGAGCAACATTTATCCTTTATGGTGTCTGTTGTGACCTTGTCCCTCAGTTGAACATCTTTAAGAATTGCTACTGTTCTCAACACAGTTCTGGTTTTCTGATCCGCATCTCTCTGGATACGGGAATTTTCTGCCTTCTTCCCCTCCCTATGAGGTTCATCTTAGCTTCTTCTTTTCGAGTTGTTATATATTGGCATTTTGTTTAATATGCACAGTATGATCTTTTTCATTTTCTTATGAATGTCAGACCCATTTCTAGATGTTGGTGTTTTATGAGATACTCTATGAAAATTATTTTATTTTTATTATCTTCTTACTGGGTTTCAGTAATGTTTTATGAAATACACTGTTCCAAACAGCCTGTAAGACAGGAAGGGTTTGTATTAATGAAGTTTATAATTTAAAAATATTTATTAAAAAATAGTTCTTTGGTTTTTCCCAAGCACAGGTCTCATTAAGCCTTAGCAAGTCTTACCCAGTGGAGTGCAGCAGGAATACTTATTTTATTTTATTAAAGAATTTTAAATAAAAGTATAATTTGAAGTATATCTGATGGCCCTCCTAAATCTTTGTAGCAAAACCCTCAGCAGAATTCAAGGCCCAGCCCAATTACAGGTTTCCTGGATTAATTGACCACGAAAGGATCCTTTTTTGCTTCATTTTTTCCTTTCCTCTGGTGCAAATTCTTAGCAATAAGCGGAATAGATTATTTTCCCACCTCCTCACCCCCCACTCATGGAAATTTCTGAGTTTCTAGGGAGACAGAAAAATAAATGCTGCATTAACTATTTTCTAATGATGTCACGTGTGTTTACAATCCACACGCCTCATTTTCTAATTCTCCTTGTCAGATCTAAAGTGAAGGTAGTTACACTGTGTATATAGTGTAGTTGCACTGATATAAACCTGGAAACTACACCTTTCAGACTTTGTCTTGCATATTTATTTTTTTTTCCAAACCTTGTCCACTATTTATGCTTTTAAAAGCTTTAGGGATTCAAATTCCCTAGCTTTTCCTTATCAGGAAATGATATCAAACAGCCAGTGGAGCCAGCATGCTTATATCTAATTGCCTGAATGAGGGCAGACCATGCTGCGCACAGTGTGTTGCTAAAAGCCTTTTCCTTTTAGGAGGTAAGAGAACTCTAAAATCTTATCTTGCTAATGACTTGTATTTAGGAAGAGTAATGCACTCTCATGTCTGCTGACAGGGACCCTGTTCTTCCTTCTTACGTAAAAGGAGCCTTCCTTTCTGAAAGCATGAAGTGTACAGGAAGTTTCTGTTTTAGCAGCACCTTGAGTAGCGGGGAAGGAGTTGAGAGATAACTTCATTATCTTTTAAAAAGACAGATTTGTTCACAGAAACATTGTTTATTTAAGAAAAGAGAAAATTTTGTCCTGGCCCAGCAACATAGCTTTAAAATAAATAGAGACACGTGGCTATTTATCTCACCGCTTGCGTTTCTAACTTTTTAGATAATTGCAATGAAAGATGGTAACATCCAGAGAGAAGGAACACTCAAGGACATTCAGAAATCAGAGACTGAGCTCTTTGAACACTGGAAGACATTAATGAATCGTCAAGACCAAGAGCTGGAGAAGGTTTTTGATGGGCAGGGCAATCGACATTTGCAAAAAAATTGACAGGTTTTTTTTTTTAAGGTTGAAAGCATTAGCAAGGATTGACATGCTGTGTGTGATTTATAACTTAGCACAAATGTAGTATTACTATTACCATTGTTATTGATCTATTAAGAGAAGTTCCTTCATCTGGACATCTCATAATTCCTTGGTACTGTTGCCTCTGACCCATTCTTGTTTGTAAAGTCCTATCAAAATATTCTTGTCTAAGGAATATTCAAGTGGGCCATTATGGGGGAAAAGCACATTGGTAACGTGGTAACAACTGTGCTAATGTGGTAACAATTGGTAACAACTGCTTCTATAAATATGCCTGAATTTACTCATTACATTGGGTAAAGTTTTTCAGATGTGCATATATCAAGCTCTCTAAATCATTGACACACTTTGTCTTTAATACTGCAACACAGGAAGCACGAGATAGTAATCTTAGTTCTCTTTAATTCAGGGGTATCTGTCCAAGTAAAGATTCCAAGAGGGTTGGGACTGACAACCTGAAATTAATGTCAGATATCTGATTTATGTCCTTTGGTTTTACACAGAGGCAGCAAATCAATCACTTATGACTGCCTGCAGTAAGATTCTCACTTTTCTTTTCCTCTAATGTTCTGATTGGAAACAAGTTTTGTCACAGCAAGTAATTTTTTTATTAATTCTCTGGTTGAAAACACACAAACTGTCCCTTTTTTAGGAGACTATTATTGAAAGCAAAACTGTCTTGGAAAGAACGAATCTCCGGAGGACTATGTATTCCCGTGAAGCTCTGCTGAAAGATGATGAAGAGGATGAAGGTAAAAGGGCACCCTTTGAGCCCAGTACCACTATATTACTGTTTCACAGTTAAATCATTTTAGAAAGAATTAGCGTAACTAAAACTGGCAAGTGAATCATCATTTTTCATGTTGGTCATGATTTGTAAGAGTGCTGTTTCCATTGATTTTACCTCTGGACTACAATCATTTCAAGCATCCAGAAGTCACAGCTTCCTCCAAACTTTTGAGGGTTTTTTTCCTTGTACTTGATCATGATTTGATAACAAAAGAGGAATAATATTGAATAATGTATGCTGGGTGAGCTTCAGACCTGTCAGTAGCTAAGCGTGCTTGTTTAAGGTTTTACCTAGGAAAAAATTGCAATTAATTTTTATCAAGCCAGTACTTTTAAATTGCAGAAACATGGCTGAAGACATTGATTACCTAGTGCTAAGGTTTTTTGCATCTTTTTAGCCTGCATTACTAATAACATTAGCAGGTAAATACATGCGTGCCTGAGCAGGCAATTTCACCTTAAAGCCCCTCTTATCCCTTATATGATGACCTGTTCTGGCCACTTGCCAGTCCCTATGAAAGATGTGTATGAGTAAGTCACTGTGGCTGTACTTTTTTCGTGCGCATTGCAGAAGAAGTAACAGAAAGTGATGATGAAGACAACCTGTCTTCAGTGCTGCATCAGAGAGCAAAGATGCCCTGGAGAGCCTGTGGCAAGTACCTCAGCGCGGCAGGAATCCTCCTTCTGCCACTGCTGGTTCTGTCCCAGCTGCTGAAGCACACAGTGATGGTGGCCATCGACTACTGCCTGGCACGCTGGACCTCGGATGCCATTTCTGGGAAGACAGATCTAGACCTGAGAAACTGCTCTCAATGTGAGGTATGCAATGCCTTGTTCACCTTCCTCTTGTGACTTAATCAGTGGTAACCTCCCACTGTCAGCCTCTGCTCCAAGATTTGTATGTGATGTGCTATATTTCTTGTAATAGAGCCACTCCAGAGTATTTTGAAGCTTAACGCGTTTTCAGGTACACAATGCAATAAAAATAACAGTTAAATCTTGTGCATTGTTCTCCTTTTGCTAGATTTATTGTATTTTCGTCATCTAGCTGATATGCCTAAACCTTGGTCTCCAAAGTAATTTTGATATCATAGTTCTTTTTTCTTTCCCCTGTACTGTTGCATTCTCACTGCAAGTAGGGCTTTCAGGTTTTGTAACATATGGAAAACACAGACTTCTAATTTTTTTTTTACAGTGAGTATGCTTTTTTGGTTGATTTTTATGGGGATTCCACATTGAATTGACCGCAGTGTTACTTAGCATGGTACTCCGTATGTATATGGCAGTAGCAGAGGGATTTTGTTAGAACTGGGATTATTTTCTTTATCAGAATTTAGTGCCTACAAATAATCCACATTAATGTTTGGGACATGTATGTAGATTTCACTGGAGTCACGCTTTCATCTCTAAAAGATGTATTGTTGATGCTGGGTTTTAATATTAAATTAGTATTTCAAAATAAAAACTATTATATTCTGTACCTATTAAATATAGACCAAAACAACAAAGCCATGATAAATGCTTTGAAAATTTTGGAAGGTTTTTTCCTTCAGATGAAATTATCAAATATATCATTTCAGGATGTTTTGTAGGATTCTGTTATTTTAAGTTTCTGATTACTCTTATTTTCATGCAAACACTCCTCTCTCCAAAGCATAATAAACTGTGGTTTAAGATGGTTGAAAATCATTGGCAGTTTAATTTAGGGAGGAAAAGTCTTCTTTTAGTCTTGTGTTTTTACAATAAATTCTAGATATAACTTACAGTGAGTAATTTTGTTATTCTTTCTTCGTTTCTTAGGATTTCAACCATTCTCCGTATTCAAAAGTTTTCAGCATTCTCTGCTGTCTTGGGATTGTATTATGTCTTGTCACATCAATAGCAGTGGAGTGGACTGGCTTGAAAGTCACCAAAAAGCTACACTCTGCTTTACTAAATAAAATTATATTGGCTCCAATGAGGTATTCCTCTGATTGTAATAAAAATCGTGTTGCAGTCATTTGTGTCTTGTCATTGTGTTTCTTACTTCAAGGCAGTCTTCTAAGTACAGTTTTTATTAAGAGGTGACTGCAAATCACGTTTTTTTAATGTGTCATTGAAAATCACCAGGTATCAAACTACTGAGCAATTTTTGAAAATGGTACCCATGCTGCTCAGGTTCCTGGACACTAATCAAATGCCTCTCCTGCCTGACTGCAACTTTAGAGAATTACTTCCTTGCATGTTTAATTTCTCTTTGCTGTTTTTAATTTGGGAGAAAATGCAATTATTGGATCAATATGTTGTGCAGTTCATTCATAGCGTGCATCATAATCTTAATTGTTGGAAATATTTACTGTCAGGCAGTGATTATTCAAGCCTTTGAAAGATAATGAGCTTAGGTAAGTGTCATCACAGGAATCATTAGAGTAGACTGGGATGCACAGATACCAGTAAAGGCCTTTGTTGTCCTGCGTAAGCTTTCTTTCTAGTGCATGAAAGGACAGTTGTAGTTTGATCCAAACCTGCAGCTGTTACTGAACATTAGGAAAAATACCTTATTTTTAAGCTAATTTATTTGACCCAGAAATCATGGAGAAATAACATACATGGAAAACCTCAGATATTTTTTTAAAACTTTTTTTCAGGATAGAATTAGACTTCAGGCTTAATATGAGTTATGGAACAGTTAAAAATTACAGAGCAATAATGAGGTTTGCATTTTGCATATGCAAATGTAAAAGAAAGGTCTTTCAATATATTATTCCAATGGTTGTTCTTAGTTATGTTTAGTATTTAGCATGCTTAGTTAGCATTTCTATTCCCAGAAAAATGCAAGACCTGCGATTTAACTTTGCTTCCATTTTTCATTGGTTGAAGAGTCCTCAAATTGCAAATATGAAAGGATTTTTTTTTATTTATTTAATCATGTGATTTGCATAACTTAGGCAGTAGAGGGAGCTGAGGACATGCTTGCTGTTGGTTTCAAGACTGCCATTTTATTGGAAAGCCATGGCTACAGGGAAAACCGAGAAACTTTACTGTGGTTGTCAATTTATTTGTGTGTGTCTGTGATTTAGTACCTAGATCAAGGAAGACCAAAAAAAATTAAAACTATTCTGGTATCAGTATTGTAATCTTTCCCATTCCTTGTCTCATTTTAGGTTTTTTGAAACAACACCTCTAGGAAGTATATTGAACAGATTTTCAGCAGACTGCAATACCATCGACCAGGTACTACATAAATATATTCAAGATCCCAAGTTATTCCGTCTTTCCCAGTCTGAAAGACTGGATTTATTGTAGACTCATTTAGATGAAGTTTACTGATGATCTATAATTTTGACTACTGTATCAATTTGCATCATGCTTTCCTAGGTTCAGAATGAATTCCTCATCATAAATGCACATTGAAAAACCATTTCTTTGATTAAGATGCCTATACAGAAAAGGGAAGCAAAATTAGGTCATTCCCTAAGTTAAGGGAATCTCCTTTTTTTAAAAGTGGGTAAACACATTCACTTGACTCATATGAGCAAATGAAATGAGAAAAAGGCAAATGCTGTTGCCCAAAATAGAAATGACTGAACTTCAGATTATCAGAATTTACTCCAGAATGCACTGCCAATTCATAGGATCAATGCAGGCACTGAAATTATCTATTGCATCCCATCTGTAATCCTCTGACATGAGGATTGTGGTCTGCAACGCAGACATGTGAAGCAGCCCCACAGAAGTCCCTTCAGACTTTCAAAACCCAGCAGTCAATTCAAAAGCAGACCTGTATGCTTAGTGCTTCAAATCCTCACAATTTTCTTCCTTGTGTAAGTGGGAGAAAGGTAAATAAAATAATGTGCTTTTAAACTTGACATGTTATGGAAGATTCTGTGTGCTTATTCTTCTTTACCTATACAGCACATTCCAGCTACCCTGGAGTGCTTGAGTCGTTCCACTTTGCTGTGTGTATCTGCTCTCGCTGTCATCTCATACGTCACACCAATGTTTCTTATTGCCCTGGTTCCCCTCGCAATCATGTGTTACTTCATCCAGAAGTACTTCCGAGTCGCATCACGGTAAGAGCATAAACCATTATCGTTCTGGCAATAGAAACATCTACAAACAGTGCTGGGGAACTTCTGGTTTAAATTCAGTCCTGTGAAAGCCATGGTCCTGTCTGAAAGTGAGCCAAACCCACTATAGCGAAAATGTGTCATTTTACAAGTGCCTTTCTCTGCAGCTCTTCAAACAGAGCTTTTTGGAGGCATGAGCAGGGTCTTTGTCCATGATCAAAGTTTTTTAGAGTTCACAGGACACAAAAAACCCCAACTAGATTCTGTCCTCCCCAAGGGCCACGTGCTGGGTACGTCCAAGAAAATGTGGTGACAGAACAGAGAAACTGATGTCTGCCTATCCAGATGGGAGTGGAAATCTGTAAAGCCTGGGAGAGGCTGGAGAATGCGGTGTAACCACGGTGGTACTGCTACCCATTAAGGATCCAACATACATGAGCCTCCATTCTCTCCTATTCTGAATGTCTCTCAGTTTTTAACAAGTTGAAAAATTTTAGCCATATCTGTGATTTTTCTCCTTCTACGGTCATACAGCTTCCTCCCTCGGTGGTGCTCAAGAAGCATTTACAGCAGGTGCTGCATTTGTCCCTTCATGCATGCATGGATTGAGAGGGAGTCTGCAACCAATTTATGTCTGCTGGAAGGAACTGAGACCAAATAGAATTTCACCCCACATGTGCTTCCACTGATTTGATGCCTAAACATGAAATTGAGAAGCATAACCTAATGATGAGTGAGGGCTCTCAGTTACTCGTCTGAGTGTATGAGTTATACTGTTAGTTCAATGAGAAGTTGTGCTCTCATCTGGGGATAGAAAGGGGAGAGAGAGGAAATTGTATTTTGCCTTCTGCTTAATTCAAGATCTTATTTGCAGTATCCCATTAAATTTATATTCAGCACAGAGCCAGAATGGTGTTTAAATGAATAAACATTTGAGTATAAGAGATAGGAATATAGGAGAAATGAGGAAAGGCAATGAAGGGAAAAGACCCATTCAGAACTCCAGCACCGTTTGTATTCAAATATTAAAAGAAAAATCCTCCTAGGGTCTTGCTCAGAGACGTGCAACACTGCCTTGCAATCTACCTGAACCTTACATATCTATTCTCTTTCACTCCCTGGGCCTGTTGCAAGAGAATAACTGCACAACAAAACTGGCTTTTACAAAATTCTTTTCATAACCCTCTCCAGGGACCTGCAGCAGCTGGATGACAGCACTCAGCTACCATTACTGTCCCATTTTTCAGAGACTGTTGAAGGTCTCACCACCATCCGCGCCTTCAGGTATAGTTTTTTAAGAAACATACATTACCTCGCTTTTGAGTATCTCTCTCTGATTCTGTTCTGCAACTATGCAGTTACAAGTAATTATTATTTGGATCACCTGGAAAATCCAGATTTCTCAAAACACTGGTAGGGGGAACTCCAAAACATTGAAGAACTTTAAGCATTTTGCATGTGAAGAAGTTACTGTAGAAAAACAAGCTAATGTGTGTCAGCTGCCCTGCGGTTAACTCTCCATACACTTGCGTGCAGCCTGAAAAAATACTTGTGGGCAAATGTGATTTAAGAAGCTAAATTAGCTTGCAATTACCACAGCATGCAGTGTGGCAGACTATGTGCTTGGACAGTTTCCATGGAACAACTAATATGCACTAACTTGTTATGCCAGAGTAATTTGTGTCTGAGTTGATGTCCTGGTAAGATAAACTATGCATGCTCCTGATTTCAGAGGATACAATAGCACCCTAAGTTATTATTTCAGGTTGCTGGCTGAAAATGCAGTTGTTTATACTGATTTTGAAAATACACAACCTGGAGACAGTCTTTCATCACCTGTTTTGATTCATTTTTCTGTCCTCATAAGCTCATGGGAGAACAGCCCAGGAATACCTGATAACATGCCTGGGTTGTGTATCTGTGTTACAAAAATGGCAGTCACACTGGTGCTAGTAGAGGTAAAACTACTGGTGAGCTTACCAGCTGTTTTCCCTACATTAGTGCTATTCTTGTCTTTTCCCAGTAGACTCAAACGCAGTCAGCTGTCTTCCACACCCATCTCTAGATGTCTACACATTTTGTCAGTTTATTATTACTGTTTCCATTCTATCTTTGAAATGGTAGTGCTTATTTCTCCTAACCTATAATGTTAATTTTATAATAGAAGTAATGCACAAAGTTAGCTTTTCTTAAACTCTTCTGAATAGGGTATAAATAGCTCAATGAAAGAGCAACCAATTTAAGAGTTTGTTTCTTTTTGACTGAAAGTAGCTTCCCAGAGAGTGGTAGAACAGCATGGTATTTTCCATTATTAATTACTGTCATTGGATATTTAATTTGTTAAGTGCCAACAGTGTTCTCTAGTTTGTAGCTATGCCTATGTTCAGTTTTAAGGAAATTCAATTTCCCTTTTAACTACTTTTCTCATTTATCCATGTATTCTTCTACTTCATCAAGAGGTACTTTAGAGTATTATGGCTGTATATTTTCAGGTACATAATGCCATCTGGCTAATATTTTCCAGTCATTTGGAGCATTCCCTCTTGATTCTTCCTGTCCCCTTGAAATGAATTCCTCTGTCAAAGAATTGTGTTTGGTGCCTCCTTTTTCTTAAATCCTGTAGTAACTGATGTGTGTCTGACCCAACAGCCATGTGCATTCAGTAAGTTCTGTATTCTGTCTGCCTGCCAGCCTTCAGCATCAGCTGGTAACCTAGCTATTTTTAGGACTGTGTAGCTTTTCAACTGCCTAACATATTAGCAGGAGTGTAGACTTGCTAGCTTGAGCATCCCTAAAAATAACATTAATTCAGGAATCCAGTTATTAAATTAGGAGGTGCCAGTTGTTTCTGGAGTGTCCTTACCCTTGGCAACTCTCCTGCCCTTACTCAGAATGCATAAGGAAAGAAATGTACAAAAAATCCAGGGGGGGGTCAGAAAGACAGCTACTGCTGGAGCTATAAATACACCTTCAGCAGATGCCCTGGCCTGATTTACAGTTTGCTATCTGGCACTTCAGATAGTGCCGGTGCTAAATAATCAATAAAATGTGAAGGCTTTTGCAAAGACTGGTCTTTATTCTGAGAGGCCTGGTAATCTGGGGACACTTTCTGAAGAGAAATTCTGATGTTTCTGCAGTACTGCACCAACAGTGGTAACTTTGCATCCCCATTCCACGTTTATATGCATGACTGACTCATGATGCATACCTCACATTTTCTAAGGCATATCTGCATCCCATAATCCTCACAGTATAGAGATATGAAGGTTAACTGTGATTGAATTGGTTCCAGAAGCAGTACAGCCATCTCTGTATGGTGCAGCACCGAGGGTAATTAGTCCTGAGGAAAGGCAGGGCTCACTAGCTCTGACACTGCATGACGCTAATGCTTGCTTTCAGGTACAACCATTCTAGGCCATGCAAACACACCAACACGCTCGGAGCCAGCACAGGCAGTTCTCCATTGCACACAGCAGACATGTCTCTTATGTCTGGGCACATAGCTAAATTGTGAACAGCTAAATTATTTCCACAAAGTGGCACTTATTTCTTTTCTTCAAAAGCATAAAGGTTATATGTTAAGTCATAACTTTATTACACTGTACTCAGAAGAAGGATTTACATACTCTGCAGTGAACAAATTTGAAAACTTCTCTAAGACATGTACTTCCTACTTAAAACATTTTCATGTCTTTCTCTCATGTCAGTATAAGGAGAGCTGAGTTTATAAATAAGTAGTGCTTGTTGGAGCCATAATGGCTAAAGGATATAAATAGGGTAACGTTTTATAGGGGGAGGAAGTTTGTTAAACTTGCTAATGTAATAAAGGGAGGAAAAAAAAGACAAGCTTTGGGTGCTTAAACTAGATCCTCAGGCCTTCAAGCTTCTATAACTACCCTGGAAAAGGCTTTTGTACCAGACTTCTTTATCATTAGACGTAATTGTTGATGCACTTTATTATTAACATCACATTAACTTAAACCTATGCAAATAAATATGCCCAGCTAAAAGGGGTGACTTGCTGACTTGCATGCTTGCCAAGACCCCAGTCTAAATAGGTGTAACAGGGAATCATTTTCTGTATCAGCTGAATTCAAGGCACAATTCATTGATGCAGCTCTTCTGATGAGTGGGTGCAGATCCACTACAATAAACTGAAAATAGACCTATTTGCTGTTAATCTTGTTTTGTATCCTGTGGCCAATTCATTTGGTGGGGAGGGGGGGAACAGTTCTTTCCAGTCTATTACTTTTTGTTGCACCGTGTGCTTGGACTTCTGTTTTCCAAAGTGCTCCATATGTTTAGTGATAAGGACAAAGGTGTTGTCTAACACTGGAGCTACTGTGACTGGAGGTACTTTGAGTTTATACTTTATAAACTGTTAAAATTACAGGCACTACAGTAATATAAATTTTAAAACCTGAGTTTATATGATTAAGAGAGAAGAGGAACTGCACTGTGCAGTGTAATACTTCTTTTTCACAAGTACATGCCTGTATTATTTCTCTCTGGTATATAGCTTTACTTTTTTTAGTTTCAGGTTTGTTTCTCTCACAGTTACCATGTAATAAAATACATTTAGAAAATGCCCAGTGTGATCTGGAAGTGCCATATAGAGTTTCATCAATGCAATAACACCAATTTACTCCTGAAGATATGTACAAATACAGTTTGCATGTGTCTAAGGCAAGTCTACAGATGATGTCACTCTGAACTACTGACAGGCTGATTTAGAACCTGTGTCAAACTGCCCATGAGTATATACCCCCAGAAATTAAATTTTACTTTCCATTTTTCCAAGACCAAGGCCTGACACTTTTTTCCTTTTCTTTTCTTTTTTTTCTTCTTTTTCTTTTTTTTCTTCTTTTTCTTTTTTTTTCTCTCTCTCCTTTTTTTTCAGGTATGAAGCCAAATTTCGACAAAAGCTTCTTGAATACACAGATTCCAACAATATTGCTTCCCTTTTCCTTACAGCTGCTAATCGCTGGCTGGAAGTCCGCATGGCAAGTACATTATTTTTGTGTATACACAATGAATGTATTTGACTTCATTCCAAGCACTCTGATGAGGCATCCAACAGTTATCCAGCTTCATCTGGGGTTCAAAGATATACCTTTACCCTTTATATCTATATCTCTGCATCTGTAATGAGCATGTGCCCAAACCATCCTGGAAGCTGAATGGCATGTGATTTTCCCCCGTAGCCTGCAGCTGTTTCTCCAAGACAAGAATAGTTTTTATAGGTCACATTGACTCCTCTGTGTGTGAAGAGTGATCAGAGCTGGTTGAGCTGTGCCGCCAACCAGGATGCCTTTATGGGACTGTGATAGTCAGTGTCAGGAGGCCTTTGCCTTGTGGCTCCCCAAGAACATTTTAACATCTTGGAAGTGCTCTTAATAAGCAGGTTTGTACTTGGTTTTGGGTCATCTGAAGAATGCCAAAGATATTCAAGTGCCCATTTCCACAGTAAAGTGGCCTGACATGAGAAATTATTTATTAAAAATAATTCCCTAAGAAGCAAATCAGGAATTTTATGTTGTGGATGGTGATATTTGTATCAGACTTTGTTAGATACACGTGTAGTACCACTGTTGGGGTAACATGGTCTCCTTTTTATATGTGCTAAGTGTATGTTAACTCGTATTTCATGTCACACACTATACCTCCGTTTTGGACTCTAGTTTAGCTGGTAGCTTTTACTACTTAAATTCAGATATTGAGTATGACTTAAAACGTTATTACCCTTTTATATCCTCAGTCCTAGACCATCTGAAGTCCCTAATTCTGATCAATGCCTGCATCACTAAACAGTACAAACATACACAAGTGACAATTTCCCTCCTACAGAGTTTGTTTTCTGGTCTGTTACATAATTTTACTCAAAGACTTGTCTGTGGGAAGTCAAATCACTAATGATTTAAAGCAGCAAAAGCTCATCATAAGTGGACACAGTCCAACTAATAGCTACATGCTGTGCAAGAATAGATTGTTTCAACAAATATGGATGGTAGTCACCCATCAATTATCAGCCACAGAGAGGATCACATGAACATTTCCCTCCTAACCCAGGTAACATCAGCTGCACAGTTTCAGCCACCACCATTACGTGCTTAAGATACCTGTGTTGACTTCTCCAGAAGATAAAGAGTGTTGGTACAACTCCATCTGTGTACAACAGCGTTTCCAAACGGCACAGCCATGCTAAAGGCAATGAGAATGGGTTCCTAGGCAGGTTGTGTACGAAGTTATGTGGTGTTTTCTGCCTGTATTTCAAACTGTGGAATGGGTTTGTTATTTGATATGCAAAGTTATAAGAATGTTCTAATCCTTTATAGTCTTATAGTGATGGAGCTTATTCATATCCCTTCAGGAGTACATTGGAGCATGTGTGGTACTCATAGCAGCTGTCACTTCTATTACCAGTTGCCTGTATAGTAAACTCTCTTCAGGACTTGTAGGCTTGGGACTAACCTATGCTCTTATGGTAAGAATCTCAGGACCCTTTTTGTCTCTCCCAAACTTGTTTTTGTAATTCTTCAGGGCACAAAGATGAACAGGAAGATTGAAGGTGTCTGTACGTCTATAGTGGGTACTGTAACTTCACCGAAACCATGTGTTAAATTCAGTTCACATTCAATGGTTGACATATTTGAGTGTATGCTTTCTTCAGTTTTTAGATAAAATATTCATTGGAATGTTAGTTCAAATATGTCAAAAAAACATGGCCAAGTTGCATTATATTTTTTATATTGTCTTCCATTGTGAAGAATAATTTTTTCAGTGCATCAATTGTAATTGTGCCCTGGTACATCATTCTAGTCAAACCTTAAGTTACCAAGATGATGTCTTTTCACTTGTCTTTACTGTTCCCCTCCCTCTTTACTGTTGGTGTAGATCAGATCTCCATAGTACCAAAGTATCTGTGCACTGCAGTTAGGAATTTTAACCATTAGTCATTGTTGTCACCCTGTTGATATGTGCCATACAGTTCATTCACAACCTCAGCTTATTAAGGCTGAACAAGTGTTATTGTGGAGGAATATAAACTGCATGCTGGTCAAATGTTGCAAACTACTAAAAATCTGGAATTTAGTACTGTATTTGCTTTACATCAGGTGTCTAACTACCTGAATTGGATGGTTCGTAACCTGGCTGACATGGAGATCCAGCTGGGTGCAGTGAAAAGAATCAATGGCCTTCTCAAAACAGAAGCTGAAAATTACGAAGGGCTCCTTTGTAAGTGCAGTTTTGTGCAGCATGCAGAAAGAGCTTGCTGAAATTCTAATGATTCTGACGTGTATTACTATGAAAAACATAGTACATTACTTAATGAGCTGATTAATTTATTATGAGAGGGTTAATTTGGGTGGTGGTTTTCTTTTTTTTCCCTGTGGTCACTGTACAGCTTCCTCACAGATTCCCCAGAACTGGCCAGACAGAGGGGAGATCCAAATCCAGAACCTCAGTGTCCGATATGACAGCAACTTAAAGCCAGTGCTAAAGCATGTCAATGCCCACATCTCTCCAGGACAAAAGGTAAAGAATTGCAGTGATTCTGAGAAGCTCTTTAGACTAGCACATCACAGAAATCACAAAGTTGAAAAAACATACCACAGTATGTTTTGATGACTGAATACAGTTGGCTTTTTTTTCTCCAAAAGAATGTAGTGCACTGGAAAGAAGTCTGTGTGTTTAGGCATAGGTTAGAGTGAGAAGTTAAACTACACACCAGTTCTCAGTATCCCAGTGGCCTGCTGTCAGCACACAGTACCAAAAGAAGCGACAGTGATCCCTTACTGTGTTAGACCTACTTTCCATCATTCCCATGTGGCTCTCTTGCCTTTATTCCCATCATTGCCACTCTCCTATTGTTCCTGTATATAGGACTGGCCTTCATTTATCCCTAAATGCTCAGACCCCTAAAGACACAGAGTGAATGTAGGGACTCTGCTACGGCCAGCTCAGTTTCAGTGAATTGTCAGGAGGACATGAGGATCATGTGGGTCAGAACAGCTCCTCCATCCACTCATCTTAAGTGTTAAATACAGACATTACCCATTTTCCCTCACCTGATGTTCGTCTGCTTTCTGTGTCACAGATTGGGATCTGTGGCCGAACAGGCAGTGGAAAATCCTCCTTCTCTCTTGCATTTTTCAGGATGGTTGACACTTTTGAGGGTAAGATTACATTTTTTCATATTGGTCAAGCTTAGCCACCTAAGGTGCTTCGATAGTCCTTTCCTTAACAGAAGCAGCTTTGAAGTGTGATTTTTTTAATCTGCAGGACACACATTCTCTGGCCTTGTTTAAACACAGTATCATCTGTCACCTAACAGCTGTGCCATTGATAAGATGGATCAATAAAAATTCTACTTGACAGAAGCAAAAGTCCTTGTATTCTTTTAAATCACAACAGTAAGAGCAAACCATAAAAGGGGAAGGTGTTCAAGTACAATGAAGAATCCATGCACAAGACAAGAGTTAGGACCCACTTGGGGCCAAAAAATCCAGCAACTGGGGACTGCAGTTTGGCCTGCTGCTCTGGGATTTCCTGCTGTATTTCCTGCTATGTGTGCCGTGTACCTCATGGGGTGTCTTCTTGTGCATCTCAAAAAATTTTAGCCTCAGTTCCCCATCCACGTTGACAACAGTACCCTTATGCAGAACCAGACAATCGTACTTAGAGATAAAATTTCAAAGTCCTCTGTAGTAATTTAGCTTTCTGAAATGCTTGTTCCCCCTGGTAACTAGCCCCCTCATGTTGTTTGATAGATGTTCATAATGGTCAAGCAGCAAAGTTCATGTGTCTAATCATTCACAAAATATTACAGGTATACTTTGTATTCTTTCCAGTTGAGGCTTAGTCTCAAGACAATTGTGCTTGCTGCTTAAGCAAAACTCATTTCATTAGTGAATAAAGGGTTATGCAGTTCAAGGCCTGTTCCTGCTGTACTGTATTATAAGCTGAAAGTGAGCCATGTCTTTGCCAGCAGCCGTGTGGTGTGATAAACAGTCTAGCAGACTATCCATTTTCTTTTGAATAGGAAGGATTATCATTGATGGTATAGATATCGCTAAGCTTCCCTTACAGACGTTGAGATCCAGGCTGTCAATCATTCTCCAAGATCCTATTTTATTCAGCGGAACAATCCGGTAAGTGTTAAGCACCAGCAATAAAAACCATATAATGACTTATATGCTATTATATATTATAATTATACCATATAATGATTTTTACAGAATTGCTGATAGCAAACTGTTCAGTTCTGGTCTCCTCAGATGGAGTAGGGGGAGGATCACTGCCTTCTGTCTGTGTTTTTTACCTACCCCTGCCAGACTGCACCTTCCCAGTGCCTCAGCTTGGTCAGCACGTTATCAGCAGAAGGCATCCCATGCCTGGGAGGTAGTGAAAGTCACTATTCCTCCAGGATCTAGTAGTCAGTTTAGTTTACTGATCAAATAGCCATAACCACTGAGCACTTCTTGAAACCTTCTTTCTCCTGCATCCATTTTCATCTGTCTGCCTTAGAAAAATGAGATGGAAAAAATGCAGACTAAAAAATTAACGTAGAAGAAGGGGAAGCAATAGAACAATATGAGAAGTACTGGAGGAGGTCTGAATCTCTTATTTCGATTATCATTCTATATATTAATATGATATGAGATTCACATCTGTTGCTATAATTTCTGGGCTACAGCAAGCTAAAAAAACATTCATCTGTTCATAAATCCAAGATTTGTTCAGTTGTAGTGAAGACTTATATTTCATAATTCACTATGAAGCTTGATTGTTCTGTTTAGCATTTCTATAGCAGTAAAGAACCAAGAGACATTGGATTTAAAAGGAGAGATGGCAGAATTTTGGCCTATGTTAAAAAATGAATGTCAGTTTATACTGATTATATTCACAGATTTTTTTCTTCAGAGCTTTTTCTAGTAAAACATGAGAATTTCTTCACTTTATTCAAAACAAAGTAAATTCTAAAACCACGAGGAAAAACAGGAAGCTTTTCCTGTTCTGCTCAACTGAAAGAGTCAAATTTTGTTGTTAGTCACACCGGTATCAATGTTGACCAAGTCTGCAAAATTCAGTGAATTTATACCAATGATAGATAAGAATCAGCCCAGATCCTTAGCATATGAATCTGATTGTTTGCAAGTTTGTTTCTAAGCACACTAAAAGAAGAAATATATTGCAGAAGTTTATATTGATTGATATTCTTGAATCTCACATAACTGTAGGTTTAACTTGGATCCTGAGAAGAAGTGCACTGACAGCATGCTGTGGGAAGCATTGGAAATAGCACAGCTCAAGCATGTGGTGAAAGCGCTCCCTGGGGGCCTAGGTAATAAGACTTCCTTCTTGAGAAGATTGCTTCCAGTGGTCACAACACTTCTGTTTCACATTTACTATTTATGAAAAAGGAAGTTGCTGAAGAAAAAGTATTTTAGGTTTATGGAAGGTGACAAAAAGTGCTTGTCTGCAAGCAAAAGTCCTATATCCATCTAACTCCCTTACTAAGTGCACCTGTGGGGCAGAATCCTGTTTCTGTTCAAATCAATGGTAAAATTATTATTTTATTTCAGTATGTCTTTGGTATGAAGCATTGAGGTTTATGGGTCTTGTGAATTCAAATAAGCTGTCAATAAGTCAGGTGTTATCTAGAATATGTTCTTGTGTATTTTCCAATGGTCATGTCCAGGGAGGAAGATTTCAAAAGCTTAAAGATGTGAAACATTTGGCCATACAGAAAAACCCAAACAAACAAAAAACAACCCAAAAAACCAACTTAAAAATGGTAAGTTATACAACCTTAGGGTAAAGAAATGATGGATGCCACTTTGACAGGAGGATGCAGCGTCCTAGACTGCATGTTTCCAGAGAAACTTGCTCATAAACATCCTTAGCTACTTTGATGTCTAATAGATACAAAGGACACAGAAATACTGGTTGTTTCAAACAATGGAAATAAACAGGAAAAACTGGATCACCACTAGCTGTAGACCTAGGAAATGTTACTTTGAAAATCTTTATGCTGAAGTGAGACGTTCTTTTCCAAGCGTATGCTCTACTCTGATCTGAACCTCTCATACACGTGCATACCCCATAAATACTGTTTTTGCTATATCATTTCCAGATGCTATAGTCACAGAAGGGGGTGAAAATTTTAGCCAGGGCCAAAGACAGCTGTTCTGCCTAGCAAGGGCTTTTGTGCGGAAGACGAGCATCTTCATCATGGATGAAGCCACAGCATCTATTGACATGGCAACAGTGAGTTTGGAGTGTTTCTGATTTCTTGTTTTCCTTGAGGGGGAGATAACTGCTAATATGCAAAGAAAAAGGTGGAAAGCAGTTCTATCAACTCTGTAATATGCTTACACCGTATTTAGTACTGATATGTTTACAAGTCCAGGTAGTTTTATGTCATTGCTAACTTACCTAAAGAGCTTTTAAATCATTTTACTAAGGGTTTAATTGTTATTCTAGCATTGCTCACATTAGGAAAATGAAGCATGTTATTTGCATTGGCAGTTTGATTTCCTAAAGTGAACAAAGCTTTGGAAGGTCAGCTGGGATGGTCAGTGAAGGGTAAATAGGCAAGCAGACAAATTTCCCCAGGATGGTGAACAGAACAAGTCAGGAAGTTAGAAGGCTTAGAGTCAAGGAAATAAACAGAGACATAGAAAAGATGTACTGGATTATTGCATTAATTGCCTGAAATTGCTAGACAGAGGTTAAACCACACAATAATAGTGCACTGACTGTATTTTAGCCAACTAGAACAGTACATTGTTAGGATTTTTTTTCCTCTGTTGTACTATTAGGAGAAATGTTTCAGTCTTCATTCTGTGAGTAAAGAGTATAATTGGAAGTGTTTATTATAACAGCTATAATTTTTAGTTCTGTAAAATGTTAGTGTGTTGGGTGTCAGTAACGTTGGAAATTATACTGTATGCAGCCCAGTTAAAACACATTTTGAATTTTGATGCATTGAGCATACAGTTCCTTGCTTGTGATACATACCTTTATTTGCTATTATCTGTTGTTTAGATATCTGTGCTAGTGACATTTTTAGGCAGTTTGGTATGCAACAACATGTTGCCTAAATAGCAAAGGATGAGTACTTGTTGAGTGAGAACTCTGTATGTTAAGACCATCTTAGACATCATCTCCACTGTTAAATATAACAGGTACAGCACACTCCTTTGTTTATCCCTGCCACCCGTTGGTGTTAGATGTTCTCAGCGTGCTGGGACATTCCTGGGTTTCCAGCAGGGTGAAGAACGCACTGCAGAGGCGCCAGCATGTGGGCAGCCTGGCAGGACCCTGAATTCACCTTTGATTTCCTCACTGTAAAACTGAGGTCAGGATAGCAGGGATCTGGGGGCCAGAGTACAGTTCTTGTGTGCACTGAAGCCCAGAGGCAGTGGGAGTGGCAGGAGCGAGCAGGGCTGTTTAACTGGAGACCAGGCTCTGACTTAGTTCTGACATGTAGTTAATATGTAGTTAATTTTTCATTTCTGCAACGAAGGATCAATAAAAGCATAGAATAATCAGTGGTTACTTTAGCCTTCTTAGTGTCTGTGTGTCTATCATGTAACTTCTGTTGTTTGAAAAGTGACAATTTTTTTTTTTTTTCCATAGGAGAACATACTCCAGAAGGTAGTCATGACTGCATTTGCTGACCGTACTGTGGTTACAATAGCAGTAAGTAGTCCCTGCTGCTGTTCGAATGCAAACAAGAATCAGAAATGCAACATTAGTCAATTCTTGTCAATGTTAATAAATGTGCTGATGTGGCCATTAATCTTTTTTTAACATGGTGTTTAAGTGTAAGCTTTCTCTTAAATTTTAAACTACTTTCTTATTTAAATACATAACAACAGCTTCTTAAATATGTTGCATGATGCTAAGAAGTCTGATTACCTGTAAAGGTGTGTAATGCACTCTATTTTCTGTTACCCATTTTAGGCTAATTTAAAATGTAATATGACTGACTATTGTGGAATCTAGGAATAGGTTTTATCAAGCTACAGCAATCATTTAACTAAGGACAAGTAAATTGTGTGATAGTTCTGCCACTGCATAAAGCAATTGTTTCAGAATTTAAACAAATAAATGATAATCTTACTAACTTTTAAAAATAAATGTTCCATCCCTGTTGACAATAATTGAATTTAAGTTAGGGTATTCTTGAAGTGATTTTACAAAGATCTCAAGTATCTATAAAAAAAATTGTTTATGAAAGAGATTTGACCTGAATCAAAGCAGTTGGCT
Source organism: Numenius arquata (assembly GCF_964106895.1). Lineage (NCBI taxonomy): Eukaryota > Metazoa > Chordata > Aves > Charadriiformes > Scolopacidae > Numenius > Numenius arquata. The sequence goes on from NC_133581.1 coordinate 18,676,419, forward strand.
CAACAGATATGTCAGAAGCAATACATATCTTTGAGTCCTCTATTTTCTAAAAATACACATATTTCAGGGATGTGAAATAAAGTCATTGTGCTGCTTAACATTTAAAAATTAAACACAAGTCAAGAAATCTATGCTCAGGAATCTTACAGCATCTTTTTATTTTCACATAGTGAATGTGTAATAGAAAACCTGATTTATCTCGTGGTATCCATTCAGTCTGTTATAAAAAAGGCAAAGGAATCATAAGCATGAAATTTCCTGGTTTCTCTGCATGAAAATTCAGAGTTGCACTGCATTTTGCATTTATGTATCTAGGACTAGATACTAGATTTATGACTAGATACTAGATTTATGTAGCTTGGACTAGGTGATCTCTAGAAGTCCCTTCCAACTCTGACAATTCAGTTTGTTTGGGGATAGGCTGAGAAAGTTTTATTAGTCTTTCACTCTCTCAGTGAGTTTTAAACTGCACGATTCAAACAAACAGCATTTTGGAATAAACTTACTTTGAATATTTTCACTTCCAAATGTAAATGTGGTTTACAGCAGATGGGTTTGTATTCAAAACACTCTGTAATAGAAACATGATATGGGTTTTGGAGAGGCGGTATTGGGTAGTGGTTCAGGTGGGGGGTTTTTTCAGAGAAAGCCATGTATTCCTAATTTGTGTTCAAAAGGAACAGGAATAGGAAGAGGATGTTATTGGGTCTACATTACCATCTCTGTTATTTTACCAGGATAGCAGGACAGATTATGTTATACTGAAAGAGATCAGACAATGAGGGCAGCAAGTACAACTGTAAATGTGACATTTCAGTCCCCTCCCCCTGCCTGTGGACTGGATAAATGTCACAGGAGGACTGCAGCAGAGACGAGATTTGTAGATGCCATCAGTGATTATTTCATGGAACATCTGGCTAGGAAGCCGCAGAAGGAAATACAAGAGTTGTTTTGGTATTGAGGGTGCCTAAGAGCCAATTAGGAACCTATGGGTGAAGAGTATGATTGTGTAAGAGGGACTAGAGTATTCCAAGAGTAAATATTCCTGCAGGAGTAACGCATACCCCAGAAATCCAATGCAATTACACTAAAATTTAAAAAGTGGAATTCTGTAAAAATGGGGAGGAATGCTAAAAACAAAACCTAAAAATAAATGGGGGAAAAAAGATCTAAAAGAGGAAGTGAAGAAAATTGAATCTAGAGGGATCATGGAAACTACTAAAGGATTTTATTAAAAAATCCTAGAGCAAATGCATGCTGTTTATTAGGAAGGGCTTGAGTAAGGATAAAAAGAAGCTGGTATGACTAAACAAATAAAAAAGAGTATTAGAAACAAGAAAGCATTCTTGTAAAAGCTGAACTCAGCCAAATAAAACAGAAATGATGGTAAGTTCTGTCACATTACACGTGAAAATGCAGTAAGGGAGACAAAAAAAAAGTGTAAGAGCAGTTTCTGGAAGCCATCAAAATGAATCCATGAATCCCTGAAACACACCATGAGAAGTCTGTCAGTCTTTAGGGCCATTTGATGATCAATACCTGAAAGGAAGGCTCAGGAAAGATAATGGCATTGCAGAAAAGCTAAATTAATTATTTTCAGTATTCACTGTGGAAAAAACTAATAAAATAATCAAATGTTAGGGCTTACTAGGAAAAGGATAGAGAACAAAAAAGAAAATATCACACCGCTGTCTAAGTCCATAGTTTGCACATACCTTGAATATTGCAGGTAGTTCCAGTCTTCTCATCCCCATAATGACACATGACAACTGAAAAATGTTGAGAAGCACAAGGATAATCAGAGGAGTGGAACTGTTCCTTAAGGGGAGCAGCTGAGTAGGCCAGGCCTCTTCTGCCTGGAAAAAGGACAGAGAAAGGACATATGAGAGAGGTCTGCAAAATCATGAGGCAAGGGAGAAGAGGCCAGCAGCAAGGTCCCGACCATACAAAAGGGAGTACTTGTTCATGCAATGGGGAGCAGGCCTGGAAAAATCTTTTCTAAAGGATGTGGGTACAAAATGTTTATGAAGGCTCAAGAGAAGACATGAGCAAGGTCTTAGAAGGGAGATCTATTCAGTTTTACAGATAGACAAACAACACCAAGCTCAGGAACCCCCCTGATCTAAACGTAGTCCAAGACTGGGAGAGTACTTGCGTGCAGTACCACACTTGTGTGCCCTGTTCTCACTCTTCCTGGCTACCTTCTTGTGGCAACATGTCGTGGCAGGACCATGGGCTAGGGACATCATAGACTGAACTCATATGACTCTTCATATTCAAGTACCTGTGTGCAATTTAGGTATTTGAATATCCATGTGGCTCTCGGTCTGTATATTTATCTGCAGTATTTGCACAGCAAATTACAATGAAAAGTAGGATAAGTAGCCTTAATCAAACTTGAACTTGTCAGGAAAATTAATTTCTGGAAGTCTGTCTTATGCTGCAATATATTTGACAGATACACTGAATTGGCATTTTGTTTATTTGTTTTTCAGCACCGTGTGCACACGATCCTCAATGCAGACTTGGTTATTGTAATGAAGAGAGGAGTTATTTTGGAATATGACAAGCCTGAGGTTCTGCTAGAACAAGAAGACAGTGTGTTTGCTTCATTTGTACAAGCAGATAAGTAGTAAAAATAAATGAAGCATTTTAAAGTACAATTGTATTATTTTTAAAAATGTAAAATACCTGTAAATAAATATTATTTCATAATAAATTGAGGTTTTCCTTTTTTAACAAAATGAGCCATTTTCTCCATCTGAAGAATTAATGAATTATCCATGTACTTCTCCTTTTTTGTATACTACTACTCCTCTTCTTTTTATTTGCTACCAAAGAATCATGAAATATAGTTAAAAAAAACTACATGGGTGAAATATGACAGGATACACATCAAATAAACATAGCCAGCATGGAGTTTTTATGTAACTCTTAAACCTCTCCTGTAATTTTATTAACATGTTATTTTTTATGTCATCACCTTACTGTAGATAACACTCATGACTGACTAAATGCAGAAGGAAAAATTATATACCAAAGGTATTTCTCAAAAGCTTGTATCTCTTTTAATCATATGACTCTGTAAAGCTTTAATATCTAAATATAAAATCTACAAAACCTTTTTTTATATTGTGATTTATTGATAGTGCCTGTGTCTCTTGGTCTCTTCTTTAATACCTTTTCAAAATTAATCACAAGCCGATTCCTTTAATCTTTCTTAGGCTGCGTCACCTCTACCCTCATTGAATCATATTGTACTGATTCCAAACGGGATTGAGTCAGTCTCCCTCCCAAACTGCAGGAAAGCTAAGAGGAGGCAGGTTGTGATAAAGTATCAGTGTTTAATGCATGCTGTTTTTCAGACCAGTACAGACATACCACTTCATTTGGAAATTATCCCTCCAAATCTGGTAAATAAACAGTATTTAACCTTTCACTATAGCTCAGAGCCATGAGAGCTTGACTCATTGTGTCCTAGTTCCACGTTTTTTGGCCACTGTCACACTCTTTCTAGATTCACTTGGGATCTTTACCAATAAATTATGTACACTTACTAAGATAACTTGTAACCACTGAAATTATCCTAATTTGGCTGGACAACTACTTCTCCCTGCCCTATCAATTCATTGTGACAATCATTCCGGGACTTACTAATTGTGAATGGGTTAGAACATCAACAACCCAATGGAAGACTACAATGAATATTTCACCATTATTCTTTTTATAGCAACTTTGGCTTTACATCCAATTTTGTCCTCTTCCCCTATTTTGAGGAGTTCCTAGTAATTGGGAAAACTCCTTTCTCTTTTTTTAATCTCTTCAGCCTGCTCAATTAATTTGGAATCTGTTTTTTAAAGTCTTTATTTCCTAGGAAAAGGCTTCTCTGTGTTCTCATGGGATGCATGATATTTTTAATGCATTACTTCTCTTCTAGCACTGCAACAGAGAGCAAGGAAAACTGAAGAACTGTTGTTGTTGTTTAAGTAGTGTTACCAGTTCCACAGCGGAGTGTTTGCAGCATCTGCTTGCTATTATTTATGCAATACCTAAGGGCATTAAACTGGGGCCAGAGAACATAGAACCAACAGGAGAGTGTAGGATGAACCACAGTAAAAGTGGGGAGGTAGAATACAGTTAGGCAAATGAAATGCATGACCTCTGTCACTGCCTACTACAGATGAAGAGAGAAAATGGCCAGTTGGAGGGTATCTCTTCCTCCAGGGAATCATTTTGCTGAGCAGCTTCAAAGAAAAAATAGCTGCAGAGTTATTGGTGTGTGTTTTCACCCTGGGATGCCAGGCATCCATTAGGGCTGAGAGAGAAGAAATGGGAGACAGGTGACTGTCCTTCCAGGGTAGCAGAAGGGCACAGTGAGCACAGAGCCGGTTTCTACTACAGCTGCCTCATAGCCACCCAGCACTGGTCTAAGGCAGGATCTCATCCTGTAAAGGCTTAGGAAAACACCACTCTGCAGGACATCTCAAACTTATGCTGCAGAGAGAGATCCTCAGAAGCTTTTCAACCATCTGTGGGAGATCCTAAATCCTAATGGCAAGAGGAGAGATACAGAGAAGTGAGGTTTCATATGCTTTTAATAAAGTGCCTGGGATTTGACATTGCCATTTGGACTAGTTCCTATTCCACAAACTTCTGACAACTTACCTGGAAAAGACTGCAAGGGTGTAAAGGACAAAGCGTATCGCTAAGAAGACTGTACTGTGTCTCACAGTATTAAGAAATAAGAACTCAAAGTACAGGTGTCATACGTTTCCATTGTAAATGTGGCTTGTATTTCACAAAGCAGCTTTGCAAGAGAATAGGGTGAGTTGGTTCATATCCAACTATGGAATATCTTTTTAATGGTACCACACTGCTGGATAAGTATGTGTGAACAGGGAGGCCTCCTAGCTGCCTCTTGGACAGAATATCCTTCACGTTTCCTCAGCACATTTTATATAGTCTTTATATGGGGCCAAGTCCCAGGGAGTTTCTGTCCCCTAACACCAAAGGGTTAGAATCTCAACAGTGACCAGAAGCAACATCCAAGAAAATTATTCTATGGTGGGAGGCTCACTGCCATTATCTGAGTTGTTAAACTTGTTGCCTCGAGATAGGCATTTCAGAAGTCGCTATTGAATCAGGTTCACAAATGTATTTTGCAGGGAAATGAAGTGTTATGAAGCAAAGTGCCGTACTAAAATGGGTGCAAGACAGCCTCAGAGCAGCCATGTGAAGCTGCTGAGGGGAGCTGCCGTGTTCAGACTTTTGTTCCTGCTCTAGGATGGAACTTGGCTCAGTCCCAAAGGTGTTAGCGTGATAGGTTGCCCATGGAGATGCAGCCAGGGTTTGGTTTATATTGTTTGCTTTCTGTAAATGTTCCCATTATGCAAAAACCTTTATAGCATTTATCTCCTTGTCTTAGTGTGGCCATTTCACCCTGTTCTACTTATTTCTAAGGGAACGCTGTTTCCTTGGAAGGCCAGGAAGCAGAGCATGCCTGCTATATTAGCCCTCAGCCCAGCTCTGCTCATGCCCCCCATGGTTTTGTGTGATCAACTCCAATCTCTTTTCTTCTGTCTACCCACTCGTACAGCAAGGTGATTTGTGAGGCTTAATTCATGTTAGGCTAACACTGCGTAGCCTTCGAAAGAAAGGCAGAGTAATATGGTGCAAACTAAATTTTCATTTAACAGTTCTAGTAATATCTTCTTTGATAGCCATCAAAATTAGGATAAATCTGGGCAGGTGGGAGTTTTCAAATGTAAAACGTATTTTGTGGGTGGAAAAACTTACCTCTTATGCATGATTCAATACTATGGAGTGGGATTGTTCATTCCCGTGAGCCCCATTTGTTAAGCAGCTCTTAGCACAAATATGTTGGCTCACTCAGAAGATCTGTCACTTTCTTCTTTTAAGTATCTGTCACTTGATCCACAAAGACAGGCCTTCTTTTTATTCTGCTCTAGAAATTCTTCAGCAGAAGTCATTTGCTTTGGTGTCCCATCTTCAACCAAAAAGTGCTCAGAGGTGAAGGAAAAGACATGGCAAATGACAGTCCCAATAAAGAACAGAAGTGGAAACAAGGAAACACCCTGCTAGCTCTACAGAGTTCAGAATTCCTAAAACCAACATGGTGAGCATGTTCATGCAATACTCCTTGCTGTAGGAGGCTCCATGGATCGTTCCTAGTATCAGACTATGAAGCAATTTATGTTTCCCTTTAAAACACCTCCTGACACATTTTTTTTTTCATTCTACATTCATGTAGTTACCGCCCTCTGGCGGAAAAAATACAGAATAAGACAACGATTAGAAAAAGAGTAAGTAAAAACGGCACGAAAGACATGACTGCCTCTTGAATATTATGTCCATCTCCACAAAGAAGTGTGAAATGTTACCCATGAACTGCATGTTGTTATAGAGCCTCTTTACACTCACTTCAAAATGCTGGAAGTAACTATGAGCTGCCAGCAGCTGTAGGACCACACCTTTGACAAGTAAATCTTCACATTAGTTTATTTGTTTTATTTTAAAATGTTTAGAAAGACAAGTATAAAGAATACAATTTCTTTTTAGTTAAATTGTGTAAATGAATCACATACTTAAAGTGTAGGTGCAGGTGACGTATTCACAGCAAGCACACAAAAAACATCTAGCAGAAAAAGAGATACAGAGAAAGGGGAAGTATCTTTGGCTAAGCTCAGTGGCCTGGCAGCCAGGTGCCAGGGCATCTTGTTGTTATTTTGGTTTTATTTATCAAAGCAGCAAGAAAGACAACCCAGAACAAGAGAAAACATGGAGTACTGGGAAACTGACCCCCTCCAAAAAGAATGGATGTGCCCAAAGACATGCAACTATTCATACATAAAAAGTAGAAACAGTCTAAAGTAATAGTACTCGTTTAATTCCAAGGCCTATAATGGCTGTCCAGAGAGCTCAGGGTGATTACTTAAAAATACTATTATGAAATCCCTAGGTGGGCTGCTGTACGTAGCTGTAGGTGGTGAAAGTTAATTTCAAACCCAACTGGCTGGTTCCCAACCATCAACTGGGCAATTTTCTTGCCCAGGCAATCAATGAACTGCTTAGACTGTGCAGCAAAGCACTTACAGCCAAAACTGAAGGAAAAGTCCATGGACACATACAATTAGAAAAATATAATCATAAATCCACTGGCACTAAAGAAAAACCTCTTATCCAGAATGTCCTAGATGCTTTAGCAACTTGACAATGTTGGTATCTAAACTGAAATAAAACCAAAATATTTAAATCAGAGTAAGTAAATGCATGAATGAGAATATTGGTATTTAAACAGTGGAGCAGTCACATCGGAGTGTTTTTAAGTAATGCATCTTGCAAAGATACATCCATATATGCATGCATATGTATGCATTTATACACACACAGACACTTGCCACACACAAGTTCTAGCTTCCTGCCCATTTTTGTTGCCTCTTCTGGTGATTTTGATGTCTGGACGTTCATGTCACTGTGGGTTAACCATTTGTGGATGGATCATTTGTTTGCAGTATTTACTGCTGTTTGGACAGTAGGCATTTTCCTGAGAAGTCACAGCTCACAACATCTCATGAGCTCCTTATTCCAGACAAATCCTTCCTTGGTCAAGGCTAAATAACTCTAGCAAATTTTCTAAGTGGGAACCCTTTAGTTCCAGGTCTCTGTTTAACCATTATGTCCTTGGACAATCCTCTCCAAGCCAATTTCCTACCACTACCTGCCCGATTCACTAGGTGAATGGTTTCCTCTTATTTACAGAGAGATATGCAGCTGAATTTCAGGATTTAATTTTTTTTCATTAGATTTCCTTTAAAAAAAAAAAAATCCCCAGTACCGTTTTGTTTTCTATTTCATGGAACAATTGCCCAACCTGAAACACACTATCCCGCGAAGTAGCCGCTGTTAATGGAAGCCAGGTACTGGCAGCAAATCCATCCTCGAACAAATATTTACTGAAATCGGCTCCGGGGAAAGGGGATCGCTCACACCACCGCGGCCCGAAGCCCGACCTCTCCCTTCCTCGGGGGGGGGGGGGGAGGAAAAAAAATTAAAAAACCAAAACTGAGGTAAAAAGGTAAAGAAACGCACCCAGCGCTCACCCGGGAGCGATCCAGGACTCGGCTCCCCCCTTCCCACAGTTCGACCTTGAGGAGCGGCGCCCAACTGTTTTTAACCGCCTTCCGTTGCGCCCGTTGCCCAACGACCGTTACGCGGAGCCGCGCGCCGCTCCTCCGCGCACACACATGCGCGCGCGGGCGGGCGAGCTGCAACGCCTCAGCCCTTCGTCCCTCCGCTTCGGGCTCGCCGAGGGACTCCGGGACCGCAACACCGAGGCCGGGAGCGGCCGGGCTCGACCGCTCCCGGCCTCGTCGGCGCCGCCTGGTGTCCGCCGCGGACCTCGCCACCTCCCCGCCGCCGCGCTACCGGGGCCGGCTACGGCGGGGGCTGCGGCGGCGCCGTGCACCCGCTCGGCCCCCGCGGCGCGGCCGTCCCCCCTCACCCTCCCGCCCTCGGCGGCTGCATGGGGCGGCGCTGAGCGGCGCACCGGCGGCGGGGAGCCATGCTGTCGAGGAAGGGGATCATCCCCGAGGAGTACGTGCTGACCCGGCTGGCGGAGGATGTGCCGGATCATGCCCGGTACCGCGCACGGGAGCGGCGGGCCCGTTTCGTGGGCAAGAACGGTGCCTGCAACGTGGCCCATAAAAACATCCGGGAGCAGGGACGCTTCCTCCAGGATGTCTTCACCACGCTGGTGGACCTTAAGTGGCCCCACACGCTGCTCATCTTCACCATGTCTTTCCTCTGCAGCTGGCTGCTCTTTGGCATGGTTTGGTGGCTCATCGCCTTCGCCCACGGAGACCTGGACCACAGCACCCGGCTGCAGCGCAGCCCTGGAGAGGAGGCGGCAGGGGGCCCGGACAACTTTGTCCCCTGTGTGACCAGCATCCACTCCTTCACCTCTGCCTTCCTCTTCTCCATCGAGGTGCAGGTGACAATTGGCTTTGGGGGACGCATGGTGACGGAGGAGTGTCCAGCTGCCATCCTGGTGCTGATCGTGCAGAACATCGTGGGGCTGGTGATCAATGCCATCATGCTGGGCTGCATCTTCATGAAGACTTCACAGGCCCACCGCCGGGCTGAAACCCTCATCTTCAGCAAGCATGCGGTCATTGCCCTGCGGGAGGGCAAGCTCTGCTTCATGCTGCGGGTGGGTGACCTCCGGAAGAGCATGATCATCAGCGCCACCATCCGCATGCAGGTGGTGAAGAAGACCGCCAGCCTGGAGGGGGAGGTGGTGCCCCTCAACCAGATTGACATCCAGATGGAGAACCCTGTGGGGGGCAACAGCATCTTCCTCGTCTCCCCACTCATCATCTACCACGTGATAGACAAGAACAGCCCCCTCTACGACATCTCCCCCCTGAACCTTCACCACCACGAGGACCTGGAGATCATTGTCATCTTGGAAGGGGTGGTGGAGACCACTGGCATCACCACTCAAGCCAGAACCTCTTACCTGGCAGATGAAATCCTCTGGGGCCAAAGGTTTGTGCCCATCGTGGCAGAGGAAGATGGGCGATACTCTGTGGACTACTCTAAATTTGGTAACACGGTGAAAGTGCCCACCCCTTCTTGCACTGCCAGGCAGCTGGAGGAGGACAAGAGCATTATGGACACCATGCCATTGTCCCCTAAAGGCACAATAAGGAAGAGGTCTGTCAAGCTAAAGCCCAAGTTTACCATAAACGATGAGCCTTCCTGATGCCTTTTGACTGACTGGGAAACTCTGTTAGGACTTTATGTCTGAAAGATCTCATAAACTCAAAACACTGAGGTGGCCTCTTACTTTTTTTTTGAATTCAGGTTGGTAGCACAAGGTATGTTCTGGTGTTATTTATTGCGGGATAAATCTAAAGCTAATTATATTTTTTTAAAGGTGTGAGAGATTTCAAGCAACACTGGGAGTAGGAAAATATGGTCTGCAGCTTTAAATTTCAATTCAGACTGTCCTATTTAATTGCACGATTTTTTTGCATTGATTCGTCTGCAGGTAATGACATTTTCTCAAAAAAATAAGTATATATTTATCCTCAGAGATTGCAGTACTTAGGCTCTTGCAGTGTCCTAAAGTCAGTAGTTTTTAACTGTTTTTTTCTAACTTGAACAATCAATATAGCAAAATAAAATATTAATTATTAATAAAGTAGGCTGGATTTAAATGATAACAAAAAAGTCAGGCAATGTTATGTATGACCCAAGACCAGATCTGGAAGTGTCTATATATTATACTCTATATATACAGAGTATATTATACTCTATATTTCAAAGAAATTAATTGCCAGATTTGCTTCACCCATATTGTATTGTATGGAGCCACTCCTACCACATACAATATGAAAAGCATTTGAATATTTACTTTTGTTCATTTTAAACCCTTTACACTTCTGAAATAAAACATTCAGGAATATTTTTTGGACTGTACGTTTCTGATACTAAGCAATGGTTTGCCTTTAAAAAGAGTAGCAGATAGTATACAGCTGAAATTAACTATAAATAGGAAAAATTCTGTATTCTAATTTCTAAAGGAAGAGAAGCCCACACACAGAGCCACATGGCAATAGGATAGCCAGTAAAAAAATTAATCTCTCCCTTAGGTCAGCATGAGTTCTGATAGATAATCAGGGAATATAAATAGAATTAGATATTTTAAAGGAAGGGCAATGCTGAGTTCTGAAATTATATCTGCATGCAGCAGGCAGAACCTTTCGCTCCTTTCCCTTTTTGTGAAATAAGCCAAGGTCTTTGTGCTTAGGGAAAGGAGGGATGTGTAAGACAGTGTGGGGTCACTTACGGGATGCTGTGTCACAAAACACACTCCTGCTGAGGAAACGATTCCCCTTCCATTTACATCCTGACCTCCCTACACAGCCAGTGCCTGCCGTGGTTTTTAGCTGAATTCAAGATCTGGCATTTACCAGCAAACATGAAGGAGCCATGTTCATCTCCTCAGTTCCACTGTGACAGTAGGAGCAATTCCCCTTAGCACACTCCTGCAAACACTCTATGTGGGGATTTTAGTAACAGCAGCAATTTTATTGCTATGCAGGGTTATTAGGAGATAGCAGCAGTATTAACTACAATGTGCTATTAATAGGGCAAACTGCCACTCAAGTAAAAAAAACGGCAATGTTGTCCAAATAAAACCTACATAAACATTACAGAGCCAAACCAACATCTAGTTGCACAAGCTGTTCAGAGAGGCACCACCGTTACTGTCAAACCCAAATATTCAAGGAGCTTGTAGTATCAAGTTCATGTGTATTACGGAATTCACGACAGACACCTGAAATCATTTGTGTTGGCAATAATACAGCAAATTTTTGATGCCTTGTCAGTGTGACAGTATGACAAACTAACTCAAAAGTGTGACAAAGCTTCCATACTGACTATGGAATATTTTCAGGTACCTACAATAAAATGAAATAATATTTGGGTAAAATCAAATGTTGTTTTAAAATGATAAAATAGTAGTTATATCTTTAATATTTATGTGTTTCAGTTTTATGAAGACCTGTATCAGCATTATCAGACTGCCAGTTAAGAGAATAAATGCCTGTTAATTTTTCGAATTCCCAATACACCAATACTATTCTGCATACAGCTCTAAAAATGTGGTCTGTGTTCCCCAATGAAAAGACAGTCAAACTAGCATTAACAGCAAAGTCAGCAAAGAAAATTTGAAAAGGCATATTTTACATTTGTAATCATAAAAAATCCTACTTCTTAAAATAGAGAATGATTAAATGCTTTTGATGATTAAATTTCTTCTGTAAGACTGAGTCTAGTTGTCACATTGTTTTCCAGCTTTGCCTTTTACTGCTTGTGTTCCATCACCCTTTGGAGGGGTACTTACAGTAGAGCTATTTGCATTTCCTACACACCTGTGTTCCTTTCAAATTTTGTTGTTCTTTATCATTTGTCACAGTATCACTGCTCTATCCTTACAAGAGTCATAGACAAAATATTGGAGTTAGCTTTCCAGTGACTTGAAATTGTTGGCTTCTCCGTAGTCTCTTTAGTGCCTTATTTGAACGTGTAAGATACACCTTAAGGTTCTTGCATAAAACCTCTTCAGCTCTGGTAGCACTTTAAAGCTCTTGTCAAGATTTGACCTAAATGTGAAGCAATTTCAGTAGCACTACCATGCAACTGTTTTCAGGAACTGATGCAAGCCTCTTTTTCCCTCAGGGAAATCTGTGCTACAGAGAGGTAGAAAATTCTCTTTGTTCACTGTGAGGTGGGAGGGGAAAGACGGGAGGAAACAGTTTGCATGTGCTTGGCTGCTTTCAGGACCAATGTATGTGTCACTTCTTTTACAAGAATCTGCCTAATTTTCTGAAGTCTTGCAATAAATAGGCATAATATTATGAGGAAGGCAAGTTTTGTACTATTAAAATCACCATAGCGAATTATTTCAATCAAAGTGTTGGTGGTTTTGAATGTCAGGATTCTTGTAAGTATAAATTCTTCTTTCACCATTTAAAATATTCAGAAGCATTTCAGGGGCAGAGCAAGGAAAAATAAGTGTATTTATTCTGTACTAGGGATATTACTTCTTTTGAGGATCCTTTCATTTTGTTATTTACAAAGTATATGGGAACACAAATATCTGAAATTGTTCTTAAAGTTGTACTTATGCTGACCCCCCACCATTCTCTGTAGGAAAGTCCTGAAGAAGTCATCAGTGCTATCATCTGACGTAGCAAAGTCCTCATTCTTAGCAATGAGCTAACGCTGCATTTTTCTGTAGTTGAAGTCCAAAGCAAGTGAGCTTTTGAACTTTCTCCCTCAGCCTATGTCTGCTTTTTGGTACGTGGTATCGCAGTTGGGATCCTGCTGAGCAACTGGGGGGAACGTGCTGTGGCTCCCACTGCTGCTACCTCTCCACATTTCCTCTGCACAGAAACCGGCATGAGGGAAGCTGGGGGCTACACGCTTGGGGCTTGCCCTGGCTGAGGGAAGGACATGGACAGAAGAAGTGGGAAGCTACAGGTTTTGTAGCAAGCCATTCCTGAATTTAGGGTGTGGTGGAACCGTGTCCTTGGAAGTTGCCTTTTATGTGCTTCAGAGACTGGAGACCATTGTCATTTTATGCTCATTGTTCACACTGTTTAGTGTGTTCCAATTGCAGTTTGTTCAGCTGTTTGGATGGACAGAAGGATTACAGAGCTTATTAATCAGAAAAAAGAGAATGGAGAACATTTACATTATATGCCATAGTTTTGAAATGCTTGTGGTGACCGCTGGTGAATACATAGCCACTTGCGCCTATCAGTTTCATCTTGTGTTTCCTAATGAAATCAAATGACACACGTATACAAAATTAGAGTACAAGGTCTGACTTTGTGTCTTTATCCCACAAGGCACATGATTAGTATTATAGCAGTGTACTTCAGTAGGAACATCTCTCTATAAAATAGATACAAACCAAAAGTGAACTCAAGAAGCTGCATATTAAGGCAAAAGAGGGTCAGGGACACAAAATAAAAATATTTTAAATCCACAAGTGGCACAGTGGGAAGACAATGTCTTGGAAGTAATAAACTATTTTCTTTTTAAGCCCTTCACAGCAGCAAAGGTGTGACGATGCTGAGATGAGAGATCAGAGACCTAAAAAGCAGATGAGAGGCCAGTATAAAAGTCTTTAACAAGGCCAGGGCTTACATGCTAAAACAGATTAGCAATGGGGTCAATGTCAAAATTCAGTCTGCCCTGTAAAACGAGACTGTAGGCTGGGCATGATCAGCATTGCTCAATCCAGTGGGTAAATAGTGCTGCGTGTTGAGCAAGGTACAAGTCACAACAGAGCCCTGTTGGAATCAGTGTTACGAGGGCTTTGTGGTGACTGATTCTTGTGTTTAGTTATTTATTAATAATTAATAATATCAAACTAATGAATAATTAATAGTTCTTTGAAAACTGAATTTGCTTCCTCATGTTTACCTTCCTCTTCCACTCTTTCTTTGTACATTGGTCACCCCTGAAGGTAATTATTGTAGATCTGCTGGCGCAGATTGTTTTGATTTGGGATAAAGCAGCGGAGTGCTACAGGAAACAAAATACAAAAATAAAATAGATATTAGAAACACAAAATCCTCTATGAAATTGCCAAGCTTACAACTTTCACAGTGGTTCCTTGTAAAAGCATGGAAATATCTATTCCTAGGAACTGGATATTAATAAACTACCATAGATCATTCACTGTTGTTAATTTTGCAGGTCCCTGTGGAAGAGAAAGTGGTTTAGCTCTTTGGGTTTGGGTTGAGGAAGAAGAGAAGAAGGTTCAAAACCACTATATTTTAGACTCCCTGGTTACACCTTTCTTTCTCCCCATGCTCAAAGTCATACTGGCATTGCCACTACAAATGGGCAAGATCAATGCTTTTTGCAGTGCATTTTCCTGTGTAGTTCTGCATTCATTCAGGGCCAGCTGCCCCAATCCAAGGTGGATATCTCAAACTCCAACTGTCCTGGAAGGCAGTAGAAAAATTACCACGCATTTCATTGGATTTTTGGATCAAAGGATGTAATCTGCGAACTAATGAAAGCATGTGCTGCAGCAGAAAGAGGGATTTAATCAGCGCTACAGACCTTACTCAAGCAAGGTTGCTGTTTGAGATGAGAAGCCCCTTGCGTGAAGGAGGCTTTGGGTAAGATGGACCTGAGCAGGCAGTGGGACGTGTGCTCAATGTGGCTGGTGACTGTCTAACTGCCTCTAACAAATGACTCAGTGTACTATTTTTGATTCAGCAAAGGAGAAAGATACGTGATACAAACCTCCACACCACCCCAAGGAGAACTATTAAAAGAGCAGAAGACATTCTTGAGAGGCTGCAGATACCGCTGCCTCCATCCTGCTCTTAGCACTGCTGGTTGCCTACAGAGGATGGTATGCTTCGTGTTTTTCTGGCTCACGCCCTTATTTTAATACATAATGTGGCTTTAAAGAATCATCACAGGGGAATGACTCAGTTTAAAAGTAATTTTCAAAAATCAAAACCTGCAGCCCCTCTTTGCCACTTGCCCCTGTCAACCTCTGTGCCTGACAGACAGCAAGTCTATGAGAGGTATCTTAACCAGCTGCCTTACTGCAGAGCTGAGCAATCAATCCCATCTCAACCCGCATGACAGCAGCCTCACAGAGAACGTCTCCTCTTTCCTCCCCTCACAGGAGCTGGGGCCTGCCCTGGCAGGAGGCATGGAGAATCCCATCCATCTCTCTGCCCATGCTGCCGTGAGGGCGGTGAGGCCCTGAGCTGGGAGCGGGGCTGCCATGTGCTACGGCAGGAGGTGGGAGACACCCCTTTCCCTGGCTGTTCCTTGTTCATTTGCTATTTTAAGTGGCAAATACCTGCTTTTTTTTTCATTTATGTTTTCTCTGCACAAGAAAGGGCAGGCACAGAGTATAAATAGCATTGTTGTTGTTGTTGTAATCATAATAATGTTATTCCTGAGCAGAGCTGAGGCACAGAGATTGATAGCATCAATGCCAGCAGGTATAGCTCTTGACTTTAATGAGCTTCAGATCAGGCCCCCATGTTAAATCTTGGGTCTTTAAATCCAAGAGAGCTTGCCAGGGAGTTCATTAGCACCAGGATTTCCCTCTTGGGGTTGGGCACTATTAAGTTAATGGGGTGAGCAGCTGACCCAAATAGTCCCTGATGGTGCCTTGGCTGCAACAGCGATGCTGTTCTTCGTGTTTTATGTTAAAAGCCTTCTTCTACTTCACTATCTCCTGGGAACATCTCCTTGTGAGTAAAAATCTTGTTTTATTTCCTTTTGTCTAATATGAGAGAATATGGCCCTTGTGCATATTGTATGATCCTATATGCTGAAGCACTTTAATGTTTATGTTGTGGTCTGATACCAGCTTGTTTGTTGGACAAACGACCTGTTTGTCGACTACCTGAGAGGAGGTTGTAGTGAGGTGTGTATTGGTCTCTTTTCCCAAGTAACAAGTGATAGGATGAGCGGAAATGGCCTCAAGTTACGCCAGAGGAGGTTTAGATTGCATATTAGGAGAAATTTCTTCCCTGAAAGGGTCATCGAGCATTGGAACAGGCTGCCCAGGGAAATGGTTATGTCACTATCCATAGAGGTGTTTAAAAGACCTGTAGATGTGGCACTTAAGGGCATGGTTTGGTGGAAGACTTAGCAGTGTTAGATTTGTGGTTGGGCTGGATGATCTTAAAGGTCCTTTCCAACCTAAATGATTCTACGGTTCTAAGTTCTTGCTGTCTCCTGGTGAGTGCATGCGAGTAATGGGGATAATATTTCCCACACCCTGCTGTTTTGCCCCAGGTGTGTTTTTCCAGTGTTTTTAGCTCTAGCTTTAAAACTTGAGGAAAAAAGAGTTGGCAAGATAACATTTCTTTCATGGGATGGGTGGAGAAGAAGAGCAGTGAGGTGAGCGGAAAGATTGGGGTATTCTTGCAAAATGTATGGATTTTGTTGGAGCAGAGGGCCCAGAGAGCAGCTTCCTTATGTAAAATGATGGTAAATTTGGACACTGAGGGTAAAGAATCTGCACTATGTGGCCATCCCCAGTGATGTTTTAGAAGACAACTAGCACTTCGTGTGTGTGCTGCTCACGAGGGTGAACTTGATTTGAAGGAACTAATGGCTGGCTTCACCAACCATGGAGAAAGTTCATGCTTACTGAGAATTTATCTAGAATTATAGACAATAGACAGATATTTTTCTAAAGGCAGTATCTATCTTTAGAAATGTCTCTGTAGGACGCAACCATTATTTACTCAGAGTTTCTTCTATTAAGTGTAGTCTGGACACCCATAGCTGAGATCTTTACACTTAGAATCAGTCATGACTGGTTTTCACATTGATTCTCAAAGAAACTACTCCAAAGTATGCTAAATTCAACAGATGTCTTCTTACTGACTTAAAAAAAACTGGATGTGGTTCAGAGAATGTCTGACTGAAATGGTGTGCTGACACTCATATTTCATTCATTTTTCTGAAGCGGTTTAAAAAAAATTACTGATCAGCATTACTAGAGAGTTTTGATTTGATTCTTAGTGAATTTTAGTGGAAAAGTTCTGTTAGCTCATTTTTAAAGTTTATGGTGTAGCTATAGCTCATTCAGTGCATAACTGTGGGATGGAAGATTCAATAATTCTGACATATAGAAATACTTCCTTAAAGGTATAATCTCTCTTAGGAGACTCCAGTATCTCTAATAACTTTGTGGGGTGTCTTATTCCTTTATCCAACTACCCTAAAAGTATTTGCAAACTAGTATCCAAATTTAAGCTAATTTCTAAGAGATAACAAACAATAATAAAACAATAGTTTACCTGCAAGCTTGAGTTGAAAGGCTTGTTCTACAGTGTTGAGTTGCTGGATGAAAAACCTCATGTCTTAATATTTTAATAGTCAGATGCCCTTGGAGAGAACTGTAGTTTGCTCATACAAAAATATAATACATTTTCTCCAATATTAATTTTTATGACTTGGCTTCAGGTAACTGTCCAATCTTTGTGGCTCTGATGCATATTTACAAAACTTGATGTTGTCAGGTACAAAATTTGCTATGGAAAAGTCAAGACAGACAGTTGTATTGACTATGGGTAGTGTAGGAATTTCTCTTATCTTGGAGACAACAGGAGACTTTGCTAAAGTAAGAGGCAAAATGTTCTATTAAAAGTCTGCTGCAGTAAAATACTCTTGGTACACTAAGCCAAGAGTGATTTAGTACAGAAGAAAGAATTATAACAGAAAAAAAGTATACACCTGCTGTTCTTCAGGTGCTCTGTACCTGGACTCAGTAAGAGTCTGCACTTGCATATGTGCATACGTAGTGTGTCATACTGCATATATTAAGAGAAAGGAATTTTGGCCTTTGTGAAAGGGTGTGGATTTTCTTCTGGCATCAGGAATAAGACCAAAGTACGATTCCCATCAATGTGATAGCAATTAAGCACTTGTCTTGAGCAGGCTGTTTTCAGCCCATTCACCATCACTTTCAGCAATTAAAATATTCTGTTACTTTGCAACAAAGTAAGACAAGATCTATAGTTTGAGGGGGAAAAAACTAGTCAAGAAGTGAACCCCAGACAAGGGGTTTTATTCTAGCGCTCCTCAAGTATGAAATCTAAAATCTGTATTGCTTTCTCACCACTAGAATTTTACAGCAGGGTAAATGTGAAATTACGTCTTGTGGTTGAGAGGGGAGAGAGAAAGTGAAATTGCTCCTGTCAGATGTGATATCTCCTGGAAAGAAAACTGGGGGTGGAATGACTGGATTGAAGATAACGAAACCTCAATCTCTAGCTGCTTTTTTTTTTTTTTTCTTTTTTTTCACTAGTCACTTTACTTTTAGCAAATCTCATAGTGGGGAATAAAATGCTCTTCATTCATTTGAAATAAAAAAATTCAAGGAGAGCAAAAATCCAAGTTAAATTCAACATTTGGTTATACTGATTTGTTGGTACTTCTGTAGAGTCTCTCAGTGGCAAAAATAGCGTGCCAAGTGATTGTATCTACTGAAGCACTGCATGGACTAATTTGATAGACCCCAACCAGGGTCTACTGGTGCTGACTCATGCTTGCACAGTGACTCATTAGTTACACACCTTCCTGTCCCAAATGACTCCATATTACAAAATTATTTTCCCCCTCAAATTACATTAAATAGTGCTCTGTACTGCTCTTAAAGTGAAAGGACCCATAGATGTATCTTACATGCCCAGAAGCCTTAGAGATATCTCTTTTGTGATGGGTTTCTCCAGGCTTTGTACATTACTTTGAAAACAATTTTTTTTTCTTATTTTCTTTGCAAACATGAAAGCTGTAGGTGTTATCTGAAGAACAGATTGTAGGTAGAAGTAGTTGCCTGAGTGGCCCAGTATCTCTTGTCTGATGTTATCCTTGGTTATATCCTCCTCCATAATCACTGGGTTTGAATCTCTTCAGAGCAGAAATCACTTACTCTATGTGCACAGACACAGTGTGATGATATAGTATTCGCTAATGCTAGATAAGCAGATAAAGATGTGAAAAGGAGGTCAAAGAATCTTGACTATTTAGCACTTTATAGCCTTGGTATTTATATATTTGATTATTTATACAAGAAACAAGAGGGATCCAGTCTCAGTAAGAAATACAGTAAGTATGAGAAATAATGTTCTTCTGACAGCTTAAACACAATGAACCTCTAGTCCTCTGGATATGAAAATGTACTTATAATACTTTAGTACTTGTCCAGCTACAGAGTTTCTGTATATTAACATATAATTATGTGTTTTATTAAATTTTCACTGGCTTATGTAGTTCCCAGCTTCCCCTTGCTAGTCCTTCTTGTAGTTCCCAAAACAGCTGTGCCAGCAAAACTTAATTTTTTTTTTTTCTTTTTTGCAAGAGTTTCTTGAAACCTTTTAAGAGATAGAAACTACCAAGTCTGCTCAATGGATTAGGCTACCTGATTTCTGGTGGGGTAGGCAGGAATACAGATGCTGTGGGCACTTTGAAATTCTCGGCTAGCTGTGTTTCTCAATCTGAATCTAGACCTCAAGCTAGGTATAGATGTGTATTGTAATATTTTTCTTTCTTTTGTGCGCAGCGCAAAGTGCAGTGCTATGTAGGTGTCTCACATTGGGACAGTCAGATCGTACTGCTGGGTGGTGTTTTTTTTATTTTTTGTAGTACTTTATTAAGCTAGTTCATGACAAAGTCTGTGAAATCTTATAAGGAGCAGTACTTCCGTTGCTCCTTAGATTCAGCCCTCTCAAAACTCTCTATTCCTGATGTGTCTGTGCATATAGAGCTGGACACCCAGGACACAGCTGCACTGATCTTGCTCCAGAGCACTGATCTGTCTCCACAGCAGTTGGCATGTCTGTTAAACATTGCACTGCATCCAACTCTCGTAGGGCTAAAAAGCAAATAATCAGATTTCTTTAAATTTTATCAAGATATGATACGGTGATGCAATGTGGTGATTGGGGGTTTCCCCCTCCTGGTCCCCTTCCCCTGGATACTGAGCACCATGAGCCCCAGAAAAACCTGTGCTGGAAGCCTGTAACATAGGAAAAAAAGAAAAGGATTGGGGAAGGATGGATTTCACGGTTGCACCTGATGCAGCTCTGAAATTCCCCTGAAGAAAAAATGAAGATGTGTTTGAAGGGTATTTGCTTTCCCAGTTAGAGAGATCTGGTGACTATGACCAATCAGTGTTTGAAAGATTAAGGTGCCTTCTCTGGGGAAATGGTTTCCAGACATTTTAAATAAGATTTAAGGAAATGCATCCTCATGGTTCCCGAGGGCCTGTGAGGGAAATGCCCAGCTGCTGGAGGACTGAGTGTAGCAGTTAAGACAGCCATTTGGAGAAAATATATAGTAAAATATAAGAACAATTCTGTGTGAGCACATAGGAGTAAGTGTGTATTTGTCTGTAGGTGTCTGGGTTAGAAAAATGGCTGTCACAGCTCTGGAGACAAAGAACACCCATCCTTGTAACAGTGAGATGAAAATTTGGGAGTCCTAAAGTGGATACTTGCTTTGAATAATTATCTGCTTTAACACAAATCATAGCCCTACCAACTTGTAAATCCAGACAGCTACTGTCTTCCAGAAATTAAACCATACCCTCAATGCATGGCAAAGCAGTTCGCTTACTATGACAGTCAGTGGCATTGTCTTCTCAAGAGGATGCTGCTGAAGAGTGTCATAAGCAATTTTGATTGGGAGCTCTTTCCTGTTATGCTCATGTACGTTTGGAGAAATATGGAGCCACAAAAGTGCTGTTCTCTTCTATGTGCACCTGAAACTGTAAAGCTTTCATATCTTCCTGGTCCTTTAGCAGAATTGCTTTCCTGTCTCTTGCAGTGTTACGTTGTGTGCTACATTGCATCTTACTCCATAAGAAAATTTGTACCTTTTTTCTTGTGGATACTTCAGATAAAAAATTTAGCATTAATGGCTTGTGATGAAAGCCCACAATCTGGTAATTCAAAACAGCTCCTTCCAAATGCTTCATTTCTACACTTCCTTTAAATGCTAGTATTTTTTGAGGAACTGTAAGGAAAAAATGAATATGTTTGTTTCTAGATGCACATTAAATTAAAAAGAGCAAGAAAAAGAAATTAATGCCGATTGCTCTCTCTCTCCTAAATGAGCTACATACAGTCAGCAGTGTGCATGCTGTCAGGAAGGGCTTGGGGTGGTACACAGGTTGCTTCTCTCTCGCCTCTGTCCAGGCAGGTGGTGTTGTGCCAGAAAGATCTTCTCTGCCACCCTGGAGATGTGGCAGGAGGCTGCCCTCTGCATCGCAGGGCAGCTTTGCCCCTTCCTTGACAGCTGTGGGCAGATGATGTCCTCCCTCCTCAGCTGCAAGAGTGCTGGGAAGACAGCGTTGGGAGCTGCCCCAGGAGCTTGCCCCAAGGGCTGGACAAACTGCAGCCAGCTTCTGGGCACCATGAGGAGCCGTGCCCCAATGACAACAGCTATGGGAGAAGTGAGCTGCATTTACACAGTGCAGATGGCTGCCTAAAATACGCTTGAGTTAGCTTTTATTTTTATCAACTCATAAACATGAGTTGGTTCCTCACTTTAGAAAGGTCTAGATAGTATACTGTCATAGCGCATAAAAATATTTTGTTGCTTTTTTGCTTAAAATATGCAACTAAATTTTCTTGAAGAGCTGCGATTAAATAATGTTTAGTCCACCACTGCTGCCAGATATGTGACTGTACAGTTGACTACAGCCAGCCAGCCTCCAAAGTTTCTTCTGCATGAATTAATTTGTGAAAGGGTTGTTTAGATGCCCAAGTTTGTCACTGTTTCTTTTTAATAATGAATAAACCATATAATGGAGCAGTTGGGAGTTACCACTTTGAAGTTCTACTGATGACACACGTGCATCAGGCTTGAGCAGGATGATGTTTATTAGCCACTTTCTTAGTCAAATCACATCTTTTCAGTTAGTCCTTTGTGGCAGTATGTGAATGCATTGCATCTAATCCCAGTACCACTTTTTCCCTATTTCATAACTACTATGTTGCAATTTTTTATTATTTTTTTAAATACATAAAAATTCTCTGTGCATACTTGGTGCAACACTGGTGCAACCCTGGCTTTGTCCTGAGGAGCCCAAGGGACGTCTGAACCATTTAGGACACGTCTAGACTGAAAGACGAGCTACGACAAAGCGTGTATAAGCCAGCAGAGATCAAACGGATAAGGTGCCGACTGGTGATCCCTGGCCCTCAGCGAGGCTGGTGCCGTGCAGGCAGTCAGACAGCTGCAGGACCCACCCTGAATCCAGCCAGCGCAGTCTGCAGTGCCACGTAACAGCACAGATGGCTTAGCAATCTCCGGCCGGCCTCCAGCCACCAAAGTACTAAATGAAAACATTGCTTTTAAGCAAATGGGAACTAAAGCGTGTGAGCGTTGCCTTTGGGAGCAGTGGCTAAAGAGCACAACAGCGGTAAGGAGTATCCAGTGCTGGCTGTAGTCGCTCATCCCTCCTGTTAGCCTTAGAATAAAATCACTTGCAGAAACAGTTTTCAATGTAGAAATTGTAATATAATCACAACAGAAATTTAGACACTTGAAACCACTTATGTGGTTTATAGTGCTTAATGTACAGGGAAGCAATCAGTCCCAACCAAAAGAAAGGCAGCTGTTAATCCAAAGACTGAGCCAACTAAAATGCAACTTGGGAGCTGTAAATAATTAATGGATAAATTAATAAAGACCATTCTGATGATATTGTAATTACCTGTAGGTTGAACTAAATGTACCCATCACGGCAGATGACTGGCTGGTTATTTTTCTTGTCTGAGTGTTGCAAACAGTAGAAAGTTAAAATACAGATACTTATTTATAGTGAATAGCGTATGTGATTTATTAAGTTCTTGATAATGTTATAATAGTGAACACAAGTAAGTGAACACTTCAAGCACTTAATTTTCCTCTTTCCTTGCTGAAAAATGAAATGCACGGGAAGGGGGTATTTAAGAATTATAAACTATTGTAGTTGAAAATGAGCCATGGCTTTGTGTGTAGTAAGAAGCGTAACACTGACAATAAAAGAGGAGATACAGGGAAACTGATCAAAAACTTGAGGTGTGCCTTGATGACAACATCCTATTCCTTTATCCCCATCCTCTTATTTAACATCATGATTTTTATCAGTTTGCTTGGCTATTCACTGGTGATCATGCTTTCATGGGAGCTTCAGGGACTGAATGAACTAGCATCCCTAAACTCGCTCTGATATATGCAATTTTTATCTTTAGAATTCTTGGGGGGGAAAGCTAATAAAACAACTTACCAACTACCTCCAAAGAAGCTGTTCCCTGAGCAGAATCAGGAGTGACCACGAGTTGGCATCTGTATAATCCTGTTTCCTCCAGCTGTATTTTTGGCAGAAATAGTGCAGTATTGCCTTTTTTATTTCACTGCCTAACATGTAGGATCCTAGTCCAGGAAGGCTGTGGTTTCCAGCTATAAATGTGAACGTTATCTTTCCCTGGTCAGTATCTTGGGTTTTTAAGTACCAAGTGATTCTTTTATCCTTTTTATCCAGTGGTGGTACTTGGAGATCAAACATGGTACAGAGGTCTCTCTATTCAGGAAGAACATCATCAGCTTAATGCTCATTCGCGCTTTCAGGTTCTCTTCCGAAGGGAAACAGCATTAATGTAAGAAATGCATTCTTGTAAAAGAAAAAGGGGGAAAAAAAGGGCCCTTTAGAAACATGGCAGCTGCCGTTTGGCTTTTGAGGGATCATGCAGTTTTCAACATCCTGTTTTATTATGCTACCACTCTGCTGTTTAATTAGCTTTTAAAAGTGCTCAGGCTCCCTCTAGTGAACAGTATGGAACTGCATGTATGCGCTGAACACGTGAAAAATCGCTGTGTGCTACAATAGATGTTGTGTCGCTTCTCCGTGGTACTAAGTGCACTGGCAAGGCCTGCACAGCCTGTAGAATAGAGGTGGGCTCAGGAACAACACTCATTGCTACCAAAGTATCTAGTGTCTTTCTCGGACTGTGGAAATTTCCACGCATACAAGTTTGTATAGGACTCTACTCCGTGGCTGAATAACTCATCCTCTCCTCCGAGGTGGGCTCTAAATTCATGCAGTGGGGCAGCTTGGTGTGATGCACGGTGGAGGGATGCCCGCACCTCCATCTTACTTTCTTCACTGTCACTAGTGGTAGGGAGTACAAAAATTGAAGTCTTCTTCTCAATGTAGTATGAACTGCAATGATAAGCTAGTGGGAGAGGGTGTGAAAAGAAATATTAGAGGGGAAGCTCTGTGTATTGTGTGCAGCATCACCTTCTGTAACACAAAAATGGCTCTATGGGCAGTTTCTTTGAAGATACCAGCTGTGAGCTATTATGTGTTAAGGAAATGGACATTTTAGTAAATACAAATTGCAACAGAGACCAAACAGCAGCCACTGTGTGGCCATTCAGACTAACGGCTTCTTGAATTGATGGAAAAGTTGCAAAGAATAGAGAGGTCAGCTTTGTAGTGCTGCTCTGTCCCTGCATTTGTCACTGAAAAATTTACCACATTTAGAAACTTGAGTATCTCTGAAAAAAATTACTTTCCCTCATTGATATTGTACTTGGCTACACAAGCAAGTGTGCAGGCTGTTATTTAGCATAGTATTGGCTAGTATAATTATAAAAAGAGCTACTATTGGATACAAAGTGTTTCTGGCAAGCATAGCTTTTAAGGCATTAGAAAACATTAGTGTAAGTGTAGGTGGTTTTGATATTTGCTGTCCGTGGATGTGTAAATAATAGGGCTCAAGCTGTTTCCCATTATGTAAAAAAAAAAAAAAAAAAAAAAATTTTAGAAATGTAACTAAACTACAGTGAGTGTTGGTATGTTTTCAGGTGGGACTTTCACTACCTTGGTACAACTACCTCTTCATTTCAGTAAGTAACAGACACCTGAGGATATAAACAAGAAAGTATTTTTGGGGCTGACCTTAGTGACAGCTCCTGGCATCTGCTACCTACTTTTAGATAAATCACAAAATGACAATCTGTAGCTCAGAGCTTCACTTCTTCAGAAAATACTACCATACATCAAATTTTTCTTAATCAAGATACATTTACAAAATGGAAAAAATCTCATGTGGCTGGATATGGCAGCATGTCCTGTGGATCTCCCCAAGAGACACGCTGCCACAGCCATGCTGACACCTGGTTTTGAAGGCAAAATCTGTAAGCAAAGAAAAGCAACCGATAGCAAAGTCTATTATTAAACCTGTGGGTGTTTCACCTTCTCTGGGATTTCTGTTTTGAATTTGAACAAGCTAGGGAAGTGTGTGGCGTTGTCAAGAGTTTGTAATGATGTTGCAGTAGCATTTCAATTACTTAGTTTTGTATTTTTATGAAT
Organism: Numenius arquata; assembly: GCF_964106895.1. NCBI lineage: Eukaryota > Metazoa > Chordata > Aves > Charadriiformes > Scolopacidae > Numenius > Numenius arquata. The sequence continues at coordinate 18,701,881 of NC_133581.1, forward strand.
ACTTGAATGCTCAATTTTCTGTATCTAATTACTGAACAGCTATTGCAGTGAGGCAGCTGGTGCCAGAAAAGAACACAAGATACTCATCTCTTCTTCAAAATTCCTTTTCACATCTTTCCAGCAAGCAAAAAATGGACATCTAAGCAGAACGGCCTCTAAGCAGAAATAAAAAGCTGTGCATATAGACAAGATCTAAACCCACCTCTTTCCCACCCACTTAAAATAAAACACTAGACAACTGTCACTACGCTGAGTTTCAGTTTAATCCAGTTAAAAACTAATCTATATAAACTACAGAGCGGGGCTTTTTTTTTTTTTCTACATATATTGCACTGGAGGATACGAATTTCTACAACATTGATCAAATATTATTCCAGCCAAGAACAAAACCGAATCTCTGCATCTTTGTCTTGGAACTGGTGTCTGTGTGAAGCTACATTTGGTTTTCTTGTAATCACCTCCTAAATGAAAAGCAGGGTACAGGTGAAAGCACTGGTGCCTAAAATATTCCAGTCCCTTTATTTATCTGTGATTATAGCTTTCTACTTCCTCGCTTAGCTGTAAGCTTAGTTTAATAACCTTTTTTCAACTTTAAAAAGCTCCTGAGAAACGAGTACCATGGTAGAAACATGCTTTTAGTGGCTAATACTTTTAGTCTCTTTTATGGAAGAGAGAACCCAATTAAAAGAAGACATCAGCATTGAAAACAAACAACACATTAAAAAGCAACAAACCTGCTACACATTTCATGTGTAAGCATGACTTCAGCACATTGCATAACCTCTAAGACAGATGTTTTTCACAGTGAGAAAACTCTTATTTAAACCACACTTCAGAATTGATCCACAAAAATAGTTCGGTGACTTTTACACTCTGATGGAGTGATGGAGTTTTACTCTCTGATGGAGACCACTTTCAGCCTGGGCCTGAAGAATGATATGCTTCCTCTACAGAGGAGGGCGAGATGCACAGTATTGGGTGAACATTGTCTGTCCATAGCCCAGACCTGACAGACCATCTTTTGAAAGAACATCCACTCAGTCTTTGCTGTCTTTGTGGACATGCGATACAGGTACCCATGCATATGAGGTTTTTTTAATTGGGTGGACGAGTATGAAGTTGTAATTTGGGTGCTCATCTCCAAAACATTTAGGCAAAAAATCTAAGATGTGTTCAGTAGAAGTTCAATAACTTAAGCATTGCTGAGGACTGAGGCTCTTGCTTCCACATAATTTAGGGCAAATAACTGTCAGTTTGACTAAACCTTGATTATTGTTCACGAGAAACCTGACCACCAATTCTAAGGTTAAAAAACCTGCTTGTTTCCACTTCTAAAAAATTAACAGAAAGTCTGTAGTATATTGCTAAACTGCAAGCTACTAATTACATTAACACTGACAAGAACAACACTTAAGTATCAGATAGCAATTGAAAGAAAGATGCGAGCCGTTTTACACTGAACGCACCTCAGTGGCTAGTTGAAATGGAAAACAAGGAACTTTTGCTAATGCTAGCTCATGATGAAATGACAAGTGAAAACTCTGGCTTCTCACAAGTGGCTTCCTCAGTCACCACTGATGCTCACTACGTGGTGGTGTGCAGAAGCTGAGTTCAGCACCCAAGTTACAACAGTTCTTTACAAAACTCTGGATGTTTTGAAGTAAATGGTATAAGGGGGATATAATGCCCATCTCCAACAGCAGGGAGAGTTAGGATCTTACAGTCAAGAGGTTGCACTGAAACCAAAGCTTATAAGCATTACAAAGCATGTCATTACGTATGTTAGGAGGCAGATGTAGCCTGAAGGAATGATTTGTATGGTAGAAATGCCTTCACACCAAAGGTTTCAGTCCTTAATTTTCTACAAACATCTGTGGCTGTATCATTTGTCCTCTGTAAACTTTCATGTGGGATGGGGAGAACACAAACAAATTTCCCCTCACCTTTTCCACGATGTTTGAATAATTCCCCCTTTGTTTCCCTCCTCGCTCTGTTACCCGTTACCAGGCTACAACCTCAAAGACAGGGCTGTGTACTGAGACACTGTTAGTTTGGATGTAGCTGTAACTATGTCTGGGCCTCTTAGCAAAAAGACTAAGTTGTTGAAACATATTTTAGACTCCTGACAAAGACATAATTAAACTCATGTTAGAAATGCATGGAAATGACACACATTGGAGACACTGGTTTTGGAATTAAAATATTAACCACTTGTGTAAAGAAGGAAAAAAAAAAAAAGAGGAGGTAAATGAAGTCCAATTGTTTGAGTGGTATAAATGAAGGAATTATGACATGACAACTAATAAGATAAAACAGTTAAGGAAACCTAATCTGTTCTGGCAGTGAGTTCTATTCTATTGTGTGGAGAATACTAATGTGCTCAATCCTAATGAAAGAAGCCTTAAAAATGGAAGGGATATGCCTAGCTTTAATCGATGAAAGTTCTTCAGAGTGAAAAACTTCCCAAATGTCAATACAAAATGTTAGTAATTGCCTCCTGTCTTTTTTGAGTTTGCCTAAAATATTCAAGTCTTACACTGAAAGGCACATCTTTCTGTAACACAGCCTTGCCTCTGTTTCTTTGCTCAAACCCCAAATGATCTCTTTTAATGACACTGTCAATAGCTAGCCACAGAACAGGAAGGAAATGCAAAGGATACTTGCCAAGGTGTGATGTGTGCGTTTGTATCAGTTCAAAGCCAGAATTATACAATCAGAACAATGCAAGTTTCAAAAAAAACCCCAGCACAAAATCCCAAGCAAACAAAAAAAAAAACCCCAAACAGGGTTTACACTTTAGGATACTTTCAGTCTGAAATGCATAACAAGCAAGGACAATGACACAACTTTTCAATATTATAGTAAAACCCACAGGAAGATTAACTTACTCCTGTAAAATCTTGGCTTACAATATTAGGGACCTATCCTGGTTCAATACCAAAATAATACGATCAAGTAGCACCCCTGTTTTAGGACACTTCATGAACTGTTGAAAGACTAGTAAGAGTTAACAGTGAGACTATTAACAAGTCAAAGATTCATGTCTGAGAAAAGCTTTCTGAAGCTTGTGGTGCATTTTGAAAAATCTGGTATTATCATAGGAGGTAGGATAATCTGTACAGAAAAAGACAAAGAGCCTTGTTCTGTTTTGCACAATATTTCCATCAACATAAAAGGCTTACTTAATAACTTGCAAAATTTTGAGATCAGCTGGCACCTGATGAAAGAAACAGGGACAAAAGTACTGTCCCAAGAGCCAGTTGAGTATTCAACTGCTACACAGAATTAATCTCAACAAGGAGGACGGTTCAGATCAGTACACCGGAAATACAGTATTTCTTTTGAAGGCTTACAGTGAAATTCTTAGGCTTCTGTAAACATGAAAAATATTCACTGTTCCATATAATTCTTTGCTGTACTTAGATTTTAGAAAGTGCAAATTTTCTGTGATGAAGGATTAGAAGTCTGATTTTTATTTGGTCTCAAAGAAGAAAGGGTTTGGTAGTGCTGGAAATGGTAGGCCTTTATCTATGGTCTTTGTTTCCCCATATTTTACTTCTCAGCATTTCCGGAAAGACTTTCTATATAAAACTAGACCTAACTTGACATGCAGGCCAGTTCCCTGCTTCCTCTCTGAGAAGATTCCGATTTGTGCCTAAACACAGAATAGCAGATACCTCCTCCCTTTTTGTAAGAGAAGAGTTCAACAGCTCAGTCCCCTAGCCATAAAAACCTTTAGTTTTAATTGTTTCCTTAATTCCATCCTCCATTATAGCCTCTAAATGATCCCATTGTTGTGTTTCTCACTGCTGCATTAAGGAGAAAGTTAGTTCAATCTATGATTTGAATCTGATTGATACTTGACCTCTAACATTCCCAATGATTTTACAATCTGGGGAAGAAAGTGGAGAGTTCATGTTGCAATCTGATTTCCTGCCCCCCCCCCCCCCCCCCAATAAAGATGCTATAAAGTTGAGGCACAAGTGGTTAAGGGTGAACTTGATCAGTTCTAGCAGCTGGTTCTTGGACATGCCCTGGTGGTAAAGGCTGATCACCTCCTGCAGGATGTTTTGGTGTATCTCCAACTTTGTGTTCCCCAGCTGTAAAACAAGAATAATAACATTTGTAACTTCTCAAATTGGCCCCAGATGTGAAAAGTCTCTAAAGGAAAGTTTCAAGTGTAGGGACAATCAAACAAAACCTTCTGGGTTTTGGTTTTTAATTGGAATCAGGCATTTTGTATGTGACTAACAGTGACATTGGATTGAGATCACCCAATAGACTGCATCAGTGTGCATATTATATATATTTTTAATATTTTAATATATTTTTAATATTCTAATATATTTTTTATATATATGCATCATATAATATTCCGTTTCCTCTTAGATTATTAGTTGTTCCTGTGAAATATTTTCACTTATAAAACACATTGGTTCTTTGGAGATTGTTCTTTCTGAAATATAGTATGTGTTTACGAAACTTTCAATCTCAATATGGGAAGCTTGGGGGGAAAAAGAAAAAAAAAAAAAACCACCAAGAAAACCCACAAAAAGTTGCTCCTATATTTACTCCTCACTGTGGCAACAATATTTACAGCATTATCCCTTTGGCTACCTTTGAATACTACTAATGTTCATAGTTTGCTGACAATTTCAGAACTCACAGCTGCATTTTTGTGATTTTCTGTTTTTCCTTAGAACTCTTATTAGCTCCAGTAGCCTACAGATTAGAAATATTGTCTGCTTGGATCTCCTTAACTCAGTGAATGAGTAGCGACTAGTTCTGGCTGATATAATGAATTCTTATGACACCTCATTAAATGACTTTGCAAAAAGTTTTTACATAAAATAATATGTGTTAAGAACAGAGCTATACGCTGTTGCATGAACATACGCAATATGCTACAATATTGCCAGTATCAAAAGATGTATCGTTAGTCCAACTCCCAGGGCATCTGCTATTATACATGGTGTTTTTACTGAAGATGAGGGGAGGCTCTCAGAACTAAAGATCATAAAATGAAATTCCCCACAGGTAGTTTTGAAGCAAATGGAAGAAAAAATTAAATTGGTACTGAAATGTCATTATTTCTTTTCACAGAACTGAGTGGTTTAGGGATAGAATTTCAGGGTACTCAACAAAGTAAGGTGTAATAACTGGTGGTAGCATTTAAGGTTTGAAAACCCACTGTTGGCCCTGCAGGAGCGGTTAAGAGCTTCCAGTATTCAAAAGGCTGCCTGCATATAGTCTGAAGTGTTATGTTTGAGACTAATGTCAAAAAGTTCTTGAGCTCTACTATAACGTTAGCACGTGAACATGGAAGCCAATACAGGCATATTACTTTCAACCTTTCCAGAGGGGGAGAAAAAGCTAAGTTAGGATGCACGGGAGAGCAAAGCCCCTTTAAAGCACAAAAGAGACACGGACAATGTGTTATAGATAAGAAATGCTAATATATACCTGACCATTTTGTTGCCACCAATGAGCCAATGCAATGATTTATTATGACACTGTCTTCTGAGGATGTTGAAGCAATTAGTCATTTGTACTGTCTAAAACTACCTTGTCATGTCCTGTTGTACCCAACTGCTGCTCAATTAGCCACAGAGGATAGACTTGTTGAAAGCATTTAAATGCTTTGATTTGTTCTGCAGTCTCAGACTGATAATGCAGCCATAGGACATTGACAGACCTGGTCATTTGTATTCCCCTATTCTCTGGATGCTCAGAAATCCTAGACCTCAATATTTTTAGACTGATAGGTACAACACAATCTTCCTCCTCTGCCCATTGGATGCCTTGAGTTAGAATTCTGGTTTTTTACTATGGATTTAAAAGCATTGAGATTTCAGGAATACTTCAGCAGAGTTATACTTCCCTTTTAAAGACAATTTAGTGAACCCCTCTACAGAGATTATTGAAACTACCTTATATTAACAGTTTGAACAGAAGCTATCATTTTAATGACTTGGAGATCTGGTTTTAAAGTTTGTCTATCTACACAGACAGATACATACGGGGTTGGAATTTCAGTTCTCCAGCTGGTCCTGCAGGAGGATTTCCTTGCTGTAGTTTCTTTTGTTCCATCTGTTTTACAACCTGGTGAAAAATAAAATCCCACAGTTAAAAAACTTAAATATGTCAACTTTCTCTGACGTGACATAAAAGAATACACTTAAAACAAATTTTGCAGTCATTATTTAAAGTCTTTGTTAATGGGTATGCTACTGAGTTGAGATGCTTGTATTGTTTGCTATATTGCTGAATACTAGATTATGTTTTGCTGTGGTACCATTAGTTTAGAATTCAGCTGGGACTCATATGAGAAATCAAGACAGAGCTGGGGATTGCCATGAGCTGTCACACATATAAGGATACAGAAAAGGAAAAAAAAAAAAAAAAATCTGTTCTCCTAAGTGTACCTGCTGAAGCTCTTGTTTCTGAGCCTGAAGCTGGTCGTGCTGCCTCTGTAGCTCTTCCTTCTGCTTCTGAAGATCTTCTGCCTTCTTTCTAAGTTCATCCTCCTGCTGAGAAATATGACTTTCAAATTCCTTCAGTTCGTCCTCAGTGAAGAGCTGCTGTTGATCTAGTGTCTGCAAGAAAATACATACAAACGTGAATACTTAGGCAGGAATGCATATATATTTTTATTATCTTCCCACTAGAATTACTATTAGCTGAATTGTACAATTCACCAAAAAACCCTCAGAATTTTCATCAAAACACCCAGACATGGCACTGTGAAGGGTTAGTACACTCCCTGTAAGAAACAGCAAAATAACAGTTTCTCAGCTATTTTCTCAGCAAAATTCTACTACAGATCTAGGGTAAGGAGAAAAAAAGAATTACTCTTGCTTCCAGCTGAGCTCTTAACTTCCCTTTAAAGTAATTAATAAACCAAATGTCCATTTTCTGTTTGAAAAGCATGTGGGAAAAGCTCTTCTAGAATCCACAGGGTGGCGCAAGACCTTTTCTGTTTGTGTGTGGACCATAAAGATTACATCTGCATTACATTATCTGCTACATTTTGTACATTACATACAGCTAAGGCGCTTAACCACACACATACCAAAACAGGTCCGAAAAAAAGCAAAGGTCAGAGACATGCCGTTTGGTTTCCTGGGTAGTGATGGTAATAGTACAGTATGCTGCACTTGGAACACACTCTCATTACCTCCCAGCTATCTGGCTCCAAAAACTCCTTTTTCTCTGTAGCTCGCAGGAATTCTTCCAAAGTCACTAGCCGGTCCTTGTTGATGTCAACCTATTTGAAGCAAAAAAAATTATACTCAATCTAAATGATAGGTTTTGGTAGAGCTAATGTTTAATTTCATTATGCAAATATCTTCAAATACAACGATTTTATTTTTAAACTGTCCCATTTTCAAAAGAGTGCTTGCAAAATCTTCTGAAACTTTCCCTCACAAGTTCATATAGCTTAACAAAAATGGAAATAAAAAGTAAATCCTCACATTTTACTTCAAAATTCATTGGCTTTATTGAAAACATTATTTGTGGTCGCAGCCCCAATGCTAATAGCGGCATGATTTTTTTTGAGTGAAATGTTTTGTAGGTTTCTGGTAGTAATTTTGTAGCTGTGAGTCAGAGTAATCTCTACTGTTGGTTAGGGAGGTTTTAAAACATAAAAAAAAACCCAAATGAATTGTGTGAGAATCCTTAAGGGGAAGGGAGGAAATGCTTCCCTTTATGACTAAGAGAAGACCAGGCTTAATCTGTTACTCAAGCTTAAGGAATAAATATATTTGAATACAGTAAAGATACGAGTGAAAAACGTGGTGGTTTAAAACATCATCTGTCCTTTCCTCTGTCTTCTGAGCGGAAAACCTACCAGCACTAGTAAAGGTATTCACTGTCACAGGTGACACCTGGAGTTATGAGCTCCCTTCTGAAGCGACAAGGGTGAGCTACATCAAAGAAGACACAGCTCTACTCCTTTTTCCTCACACCTCAATCTTTCATTGTGCAAAAAAGCATTGTGCAAAAGCACATTTAGAGTCTTCCCTGCTTGACACGAAATTCACAGGGAATTTCTACTGAATCTCAGTATCTGCAAAAGATGGGAGGCTACAGCACAATTCCTTCTCTGGAACTTCTTTAAAAAAAGAAATAGCCAGCAGGCATTTACATCAGAATATGGGGACAGGGCTTGACAATTGTAACTTTATGTGAATCCCGGCACAAACAGCACTCAGTGTGACAGGTTGTCCCTTTCTGCTGTACTTGGACAACCCTTCTTGTTAGGAGGACTGTATTTACTGAACATAAAAGGAAATTGGCAGCTCTACTGAATGTCAGTCCGCACCTCATTCATTACATGTTCTCTCATTCTCAGTCTTTCTTCTTCCATTTCAACCATGTCATCCTCTTCATTTTTGGGATCGTAAACTTTTTCTAGCTGAAATTCAGAATTAGCAAATGTTAGCTTGGAGAAAGGGCTGCTCATTCAAATGACAGAGCGTATTTGGAACAGTAGTTTGAGATTTTGCTAAAAACATGAGTTCACCATTTTTCCCATAGAGTGTGTGTGTGTAGTTCTCCTCTTTCAGCATAGTATTTAAGCAACAAGTGAGCCTTTCATTGCTAAGAATGAAGTTTTCAGTTAATTCATGTGGTCTGTTGTAATTTCGTGCTCTGGACTTTACAGTAAAGATGACCTTGGCATGCACAGTCTGATCCTACATTTGATTCAAAGCAGACAGTTTCCACATGGTTTCTGGAACAGGAGAGAGTAGCTTTTTTATCAGAGCATGCAGCTGACACGTAAGCATCCAGGATACCACAAGATAAATTGAGTGCTTAATTTAATGGTCCGCTTCTCTTCTTGAACAATGTCTTTCTGGTGAATTTATGCTTATTTGCTTCTATTTAGCTTTCTTAGTCATTTAGCTTTGCTTGTTTAGCCATAGGTAATTTTGAGGCCCCAGACTATTTGTTTTTAAACTACAAAATTGCAAAATGGTGGGACATATCTGTCAAAAAAGACTGCCATATATCTTCATTGTATTAGAGAGGATTATGACAAAGTATTGTTAGAGATCTGTGTTTCCAAATTTAATTTCTTCAAAAATTTAGGCTAGTTTGAATTTATAAGCTTCTATATACACTATATAGCACTTTTCCTCCCTGACTCATGAAGTTTAGAAAAGATTGTAAGACTAGACATTGACGACCATAGCACCGGGTCTCTGAATGGGAAGTTTAGGGTTTTTTTCCTGCTATACTGAAACAGAACCTACTGGAAAAATTAAGACCAAGGCCCTTTGTTTACTCACTGATTCTGCAATTCCCATCACTATAGAATCTCAATACATTGCTATCATTACCCCTTTGGGAGGCAAAGAAGTACTAACATTTGCGTTTTCACAAATATCAAACCAAGGCTTCAAGAAACTAAGAGCCTGTGTACTTTATCAGATGTACATGCGCTCCAAACTAGCTAGATACAAAATATGTGAAATTTCTGTAGCTGCTTCCGCAATGCGCTTTGAGCTAATTCGCATAAGCGTGACCCTTTTTCTCTCAATAAATCTTATGACTTTAGATTACCACTGAATGAGCAGATACCCAGCTTCAGAAACTCCACCAGGCTGCATCTAGCCAGAGCATGAGTGCAGCTCTCTGCATTGCAATTTATACAGGTATAGCTGTCGTGCAGATTAATTACAAAATCTCAAACAAGCCTGCGGCAGAGGACTACCTGAGCCCTAGATCTCTAGTGTCTGAGTCCTATACCTCATCTAATTTATTTTCCCTGCTGATATGTTTTTACACTTCTGTAGAAACATTAACAAAGCACAAAACTTGGCATGAATACTCAAATTTGTAGTCCAAAGCCCCCAGATATACTTGGAAAGAATACAGACATTCTTGTAACCATTTACTGAAACAAGTTAAGTTTTTGAACTTTTTTTTTTCTTTACCTCTTTAGTAAACAGGGCTTCTAGTTCTTGCTCATCCAGGAAACCATCATTATTGACATCTACAAAAAGTAGTGTTGAAAACCAAAGCTGAGTATTTACAGAAAGCAATACATGTAACAGTTCTCCATGAGTTAAGTAAGTATCAGCATACACATCTCACATAAATTAAACTCATTTAACAAGATGCTGGTTACATAGGTTGTTTTTTCTCTTTAGATTTTTAGCAGGCGTAGGCTGAACCATATTGCCATATTTGGTTGGTTGACTGGACAAATCTGGAGCAATCTCCCTACTTCTTAGATTAGGAAACTGAAGTAGATCACAACAGGACTGCACAGAGTGCAACTGCCAAAAAATAGTGCTGAGAACAAGTTGTCCCAATTTAACAATTAAATTTGTAAATAGATTCAGGAGCAATAAAAATCTGTAGAAAAACTTTGTTAAACAACAGTATGACTCTCCAAAAAAGCTAAAGAATTATGTGAAAATCTATATAAATATGCAGCACTTGAGAAAAGATCACTGTAAAATGACTTTTCATGACAAATGCAGAGAGGAGAATACTTGATAACTAACGATCCATTTGTTACCCTAAATTCTACTCTGAAAAATGTTACACTACCTCTGAAACTGAAAGAGAATGTCTCCTTCAAGTGAGTGTTATTATGCAATATTTTTGTTTAATTGCTTCAAAGTTTTTTATATACTAAGCTCTAAGGCAAAAGGTTGTTTCAGGTATCTCTGTTTTGGTAAGATTTGCACAAAAAAGCTACCAAAAATTTTCAGACTATTATCTTTCAAGATCTCTTTCTAGAAAGAAGAAATATGGTTCAATAACTGTAATATGTATTTATATATTTTATAAACAAAGATAAAAGTTTAGACTCAAGCTAGAGCACTTTTTCTTTTCAGTTAAATTATCATCTGTGGGATTAATCAAATTCTGTGTACTGCTCAACCCCTCACAGCCCAGTGCCAGGCAGGATCTGCTTATGGATACTTTATTATGAAGCATTTAACAATGTCAGGATATAAGGTTACACATTTACACAATCACATTCAAAGCAAAATGCCCATTGCGATGCATCCTCATGTCTGCTACTATTTTACTGTTTCTAGCTGTACACTGCTCAGAAATATAGAGACAGGACTAGAGGTCATTTTATTTCGGTTTTGGTTTTTGGTTTGGTGTTTGTTTTTTTTTTTAATTAAGGGAATCTTGCAACTACTGAAGAGGGTTGGCACTTCTGTGACCATTCCAAAGATAAGGGGAGTCTGGCACTTAACTGCAGAGATGATGAAAAAGCAGGTTTTCCCACAAACACCTCTAAGCATTTATTCCTACTATGTAGTGTGTAAGCGAAGTTATAGTTATGGACAGCCCTCTAAGTGCCCGTACTTCCCTGAGTAATCACTACTGGTTATTGCCTGTATGATTTTATGGGTAGTTAAACAAAACAATGTTTTCAACTCTTAAACCCCGTTTAAAACTCTGCAGTAATCTTACAAACAATAACATAAATATTTTCTCCTCTATACTCTTCAGATTAACCCAAATTGTTTGAGGTATAAGACTTCATCCTAGCGTAAGACAAACTGGCCCTCGGTATAAGGTAACAGCAAGTCATTTCACTTGTTTATTAAATTAAACTAAACCTCTTACCGTGTAATTTGAAAAATGTTTTTGGGTCAAATTCATTGGGATCTAGTCCATCTGCTTCTTCCCACACCTCTTTCAGCTGATCTTTGCTTCCCTATAGATTGGTTACACAGAAAAACTATTAAAAAAATTATTAACTGTAATTTTTCTGCATTACTTTTGCATTATAGTTTCTCCGAAAGGATTTATTTTCCGATTGGTCATGTTGCAAATGGAATGAATGGAATTTTCTTTAATTCCCTTTTGGTCAGGTCTAATACTTTCATTAGACAGAAAGGCCCAGGGAAAGGGGGAATGTCAAGGAAATGCATGTTTTGTGGAAAGGAACACCTGTAATAATCAGTCACGGCCACACAGACTTATCTAGAAACAACAGCTGAAGGGAGTAAAATTAGTTTGTCTTTTCTAGAGCAAAAGGTGCTGTGAAACAGTTCCTTGCAGGTCAGGCATACCATGAAGGAATCCCTACAGTTTTGAATATCATTCTGGCTTCTTCCTCATGAGTTTTAGCCTCTTTGTAAATAATAACTCTGCCAGCAAATAGCAAACTTGTACAGAAAAAATGGGGGGGTATATATAGTGGGTTTTTAATGCTTTCAACACTATTCCCACAATCTGCTCCTATGTCAATGAGAAAAGCCAAATGCTGAGAAGAAATAAGATACACCCTTCTCTTCATTAGGTTTTTCTCTCTGGAAAGGAAAGCTTCCACCCAATCATGTAAGAACAGACTCTGGCCTTACAGGATGGTGAACTTTAGGGTGATCTCCATGTTTTTTCTTCATCTCCTCAAATTTGGATTCTTCTCGCTGCCTCTTTTCTTCATCCAGTGTTTTTAAATACTCTCTCCTCTCATGTTCTTTCATCATCTCATATTTTTTAAACTCCTCATGGCGGGTCTTATCATAGTTTTCCAGGTCACTTGTAGCCTAAAAATATAGATATAAGTAGACATATGATTATGCCACACAATTATGTTAACACATATGACATTAAAAACACTGTATTGTTCAGATCTGTGGGCAAGGCTGGCCATATTGCCACTCTGCTTTTAAACAGGAGGTAGTCTAGTCGGTGCTTTCCTTTCATGTGACAGTGAATACCCCTCCTCACTTTGTTATTTTCACAAAAATTAAGTTGCAAGGGTTCAACTGCTGGACAATTTTTGCAAATACACAGTAATGTAAGAAGGCATCAAGGTGTCCCTTCTCATCAATTAATAATAAATTAACTCAAGTTAAGTATGTCCCATACTAATTAAGCACAGCTTCAAATAGTGGCATTAACCCCTTGTTTGTTTCAGAATAAGAACATTTGTAGGTTACCCTACAGTTTAATGAAAAAAGTGCCTTCATTAATAATGGGAGTTAGTAAATGAGAAGACAAGAAAAATAATATAGTAAGAGAAAGAACTGCCCCGCTGAGGATATGCTTCTCCTAGCCAACCAGAATTTTCCCAGAAGTGATGCTGAGAAATGGCAAGAAACTTTATTATATATATATAAAAGACAATCTTGCAGAAACTGAGATAAAATTTTCCAAGGGTAAAAAAAAATCCACAAAAATTGCAGGAAGCTTAACATATACCTTAACTTTCCATTTATTTTGAAAATATGAAAACTGAAAAATTCTCATGTCAAACATGCAGTGCTCTCTAAAGCATATCTGAAATTAAAGCCTTTTTTACCCTTGGGAAGTGTATTTTTTCCAGCAGTTGAAAAAACCCATGTCATGCTTTGCTTAACTGCATCCCCTTAATAAACATGCACTGAAAAAAAAAAACCCACACCTGTGGTTGATACCAAACCTGTTAAATAGACATTGAATGCCATGCCCACCATATGCAATTTCTAATATTGATATCTTAAATTCTACTCTGCGGTGGTTTTGCAGCTTGATGTATAACAGATCCCAAAATTCAAATGGCTAGTTATGGGGTGATTTTTTTATGTCATTCTGCGAGACACTTAAATAATTTAGAATTAGAAATCAGAAAATATACTTGGGAAAAATGTAACCCTATCAAAACTGCATTTAACTTAAATGTTCCTAGAAAGGCTTATTTTATTCCCAAAATTGTTTGTACTGGCACATGAATGCAAGTCCTGTTACGATGCCACCCCAAAAATTATGTGTTCTTCAGCATAATGCACACTGACAACAGTTTTCAAGTGTGCAATGAAGACATTTTTCTCTGAATTACTTTTCTCTGAAAATGAAAACTGCATCTCACTTACAAAAAAGTGGTGTATATATGGATTTGCTTTTACCAGAGAAAAAGCGTAATAATTAATAAAAAAAAAAACACAGTAGTTTATATCTAGCACTCACTGCTTTGATCAACATATCTAAATCTTTAGGTTCGAACGTGTCAGGATTCTGATGGTTCAGGTGTTCAAACTGTTTAAGGAGAGCTTGATGGTCTATGCCAGTGTCTGAAAGAACAAGGTAGAAATGTAAAACATTAAAATAAGTTTGAAATCAAGCAAGATCAGGAAGTTAAAAACTTTTATACAGGAGTTTGTGCCTTGTAAGTACTTGAGGCTCCTTGAGGGCTGGATACTTTTTTTACTGTTGGAGGACACTATAGCAACACTTCTGAAGTTGCTTTTGCTGAAGGAGACTGGCAAACTTGATAGCAATTTGCACTCTATTCCTTCTTATGTGTCAGTGTTTCACTGCTCATCATAATTTAACATGCAGAAATTAAGGCTTGTGCTTCAGCAAGGAAATGTACAATCAATTTGAGCTTCACAAATTAAGAAAAATATTTTATTCCCTTTTATATAGATGGCATAATTGAAGTTATGTGCAGTATCAGAGCCAACAAATTGCATCTTTTTCCTGAACTGGGAGAAGCCTGACTATTCTACTGCCCTATACATTTTGCAAATGACTTGTATCTGGCCAAAGATGGATGTACAATATGGTGCAAAATTCTATCAAATCAGATAAGCAGATATTCAAATTTCACTTGTGCGAAACGAGAAGTGCAAGACAGTGGAGAGTCAGGTCCCGTGTCTAAAAGCTGCAAAACATTTATCTCGTCCTTCAAACAGGAACTATACCCAACAATATCAATACACAATGTATCTAAAACACATTTCTGCAACACACTTTTCTAGCTGTTACCATGGTTTCTGACTGCTAATGCTAGATAACATGTTAACTTAAGCAACCTTCACTTTGATATATTACGTATAACAATTTTAGGTAAGCTTTTACTAGATCACTTAGCAAAGAGTATTTTATTTGTTTGAAAAACAACTGGAAAACATTTTGACTGTGTTATTCTTTGGTAAACTATCTGTCTTACACTCAGTGCTGTGTTTGTATTATTACAAAACAGCAAACACTGGCTGGGGCAGATTTCAACCATCATTCCTCTCTGCTGAGATCATAATTTCTGTTGAAATATATGCGCCTTAGCCTGGTTTTGAAACATTTTTTAGAAGTGTAATAATAGGCTTTTTAACAAAAACAAATAAAACAAACAAATAAACAAATAAACAAAAAAACAAAAAAACCAGGCCTGCCCCCAAACCCATTTTCCTCCATTTCTTATATTTATGGGAAAAGACTTATTCTTTGACACTATTTACTTGCCACATTACTGTATTATCTGAGACCCAACCCTAACATTCTTCTGTCCTGTACTGATCAGTCTAGTAGGATCTTGGTGCAAATGTTTAAAAGCACATCTGGATCAGGATTGAATATATGCATAATATAATCTCAAGTCTGGTTGTTTTTTTTTAAACCTGATACATCTGAGAGGGAAGAAAACGGGGGGGGTGTGTGTTTCTGTGCTTTTTTTTCTTTTTTATATCTGATAGAAGACTAAAATATTAAGTGGTGTTACAGTGAAAAGATTAACAGAATATAAGGAAATCAAACAGCTCTGCCTGCTGTTGCCACACAGTGCTCTTTTGTACATGCTCCAAGATGTTGTACAGGTGTACAGATGCAGCTGTATTTTATAGATAATCTGGCCATACTTATTGTATGTGGTGTGAAGTACTTGCTGGTAGGGCTGATTATAAAATTTACAGGATGTTTTCCCACTCCCTTTGTTTTCACATCCTAGAAGTCATCTGTGTATTTTTAACTGGAATAATCTGATCTTGTTCTTTCCCAAACGTGAGATCTCATACACTGTAACAGATCTGATCTGTTGGGGGGAATTATCTTTCTAAAACACTCTTGACTTATGGAAGTAGAGAGAGCTAGAAGCAATCAGTCCATTAAACTATTAAAAAAATTCAAATTACACAAAATTACTATGTAAACAATCAGGTATCATTACCTGCTGTCAATTAGCTCACTGTGACTGTCACCATGACGTCACTGGACCGTTTGCCTGCAATAGGAGCATGAGACTGGGCTCTTGGGAGGCTAAAGAGCCACCTGAGGAAGATGAACACAAGGTCTGGCAGGTATGTGAGGCTATGCATGGGCTCCTGTGGAGGTGCTACCGCTGGTCTGCACTGTCTAGCTACCAGTGGACTGTACTGTCTCGAGTAGAACTTTCATTAAAAGAAAGCAAAGGACAGAAAGGTCATCTGATGCCCTCAGGCAACTGTTATTATTCATTGTAAGCACCTAAAGATCTCACTAGAAAGGTACTGCACTGTAAATATCCTTTTTCCCAAATTAATCCGATGCCTTCCTGACCCTAGAAACATCCCCATGAACACATATTTACAAATGCATACTTCTTCAGCTTACTTGCCACCTCGAAATTCGACTTAGCCTGGAAGACAGATTCTTATTCTTGAAGTATTTTAAATTGATATGTTATCTATTCAATTCAGTGGGATGCCTCCCCATAACTTGCAAATATTTTTAATAATAAAATTTTTTAAATTAGAACAAATAATAGGCAAATTAAGCCCTTTTTATTAGAGCTTCTTTGTGAAAAACTGCATTTCAGGAACAAAAGCATGCAGTCCACCATTAGGTTCTTTGTTTATGAGCAACTAATTATCTTCAAAAAGAAACCACTAATAAGAAATTTACAGAATTAGTTCTAAATGAAAACTTCAAAAATTCTTTGGTAATAAGAAATAAAATGGGATAGCATCATTTCCCACACAAACATAGAGCAATCAGAATCATTAGAAACCTGTATACTTTATTCATTAAAAGAAATTGCCTGAGTTTGTATGATTTCATTAGCAATTAAGAAAATGCTACAGAGAATTTTTTTCACTCCAAATGGCTTTTCTTTAGTCAGGAGCTTAAAACTGCCTCCAAAATAAGAAAAAATAATCTTCTGAACTGAAATGTTTAATGTTTGTTATAAATCTGTACAATAACTCTAATTGGTGGAACAGCGATTTAAAAAGAGAAAAAGGAAAACTTTTGTGTTAACTCACTCTAAAAAATAAGAAATAAACAAACAAACAAACAAACTCTTTTTCTACCCTGTAAAGACATGAAATGCTATGTCATTATGTATTCTTAAACACAGACCTACTATGTTACTAGTTCTCAGTGGGTAATCTATAAATTGATGCACTACAAAAATAAAAAAGAGGTTGAAAAAGATTATAAGTATCTGAAAAATCCACTGCCAGAATCAAGTTCAGTTATTTATAAAATACAGATGGCTTTCCTCATCTTCCCAGTTTCCTGTAAAGATGGCTCTTTACTGGCCCTAGGCCAGCTCAGAAAGGACACTAACTTTCAGCTTACAGTCATTATTGTTGACAGCAAACAAAGCATAACTAATAGATCTTGGGCACCTCCCCAACACAATCCCATCTGTGAACTCACCTAGTTAAATTTTGTATTCTTACCTTGAACAGAATCCATTTTAGCTTTAATTAACATTCTTAATCTTGCCACCTCTTGTCTTTTTAGTTCATCCAGCCGCGTTCTCACATGGTGGCTTACTAAATCAAGCTCTCTGCTTAGTTTTCCACTCTGTCAAAAAACAAGTTATATGTAAAAACAACGTGCCTTTAGGATTCCCATTAGACATGATCTGCAAGACAGCAGACTACTGTCAGTCTTTGCCAATACTGTAGCCCATATTACAAGAATCTCAAAATTTTTCAAAGAGTATATTCAATTTTTTTAAGCCTATGGTTATAGAAACAGAGAGAAATCCTAAAAGCTTTCTGAGAAGAGAATTTCTAAAGTATCTTGCTCCTTCAAAGAGCAAAAGCGTGACCTTGAAGCAGCAATACCTCATAATGTTTCAGAGGTGGCAAATTTCTTGATCAAATGTTCTCAAATTAGTTCAAAAGAACTGCGAGGTGCACAGGAAGTGCTGTGTTCTTCATCCACTTGATGACAGCTGTAAGACTTGAGACAAGCACAGCAACAGCCACCAATGTGTATTGCAATAATAATTATCAGGACCTGGAAATGGATAGTAATCTTCAAGGGTTACACTAGATCTCGTACAGAAGAAAAAGGAGCCAAAAGCTGCCAATGGCAACGTGAGGGATTAAAGGAAACGCAAAAGGCAGGATCTCCTCTTTAAGTCTATCACTTTAGACTGTTTCCTACCTGTCCCTTGCTGAATTTCTAGCTCATAAAGGGGAATGCAGAACAGCCACCACCTAGAGCCAGGAACTAAAGTAGAAAAGACAAGAATGCGGTGAGGTTTTGGAGAGTGCGCTATGTGGATTGGCACAAAAGAAAGGACAGCAGCGGAGAAAGCCAGAGGTCGATTTTATTCCTATATATACTAACTTTACCTCTAGCACAACTCCTCAATTTCCTCAGATTTTAAAATATGACTTTCTTGTAATTCTCTTCCGTGTCATCATATTTGTTTGTGACACACTATCTTAATCTCAGAAGACAGATATACCACTATGTTCCAAACAGTGTTCCAAATTACTCAGCAGGCAACAGCGAGTGAGAGCTACACTTCCAGCTGTTTTGATGTACGTGAAGGTTCACCTACCTGTATGAAGTCTGAAACTGTCTTTTTAGCAGATAGGCAGAAGGCAGAAACTGCATTCAAGCATATGTTGTTAGGGGTTTTTTTATGCTATGGGATATTCTTTAATGAACAGCAGTTCTGCTGTCCCTTGACTAAAGACAACGATCTAGTAAGAGTTAAATACCTAAGTAAATAAAAATGAGAGGAAATTTAAGATCACAAAAATTGAGAGTAGTATAAAGAAAGAAAAGGAAGACAGACATGGGTCATGATTATGGATTTAATTAATCTTAATTCTTTTTTTTTTTTGTACCTACCTTTATTTCTTCTATGTCAGCAGTCTGAAGTTTTTCCCTGAAATGCTTATCTGTTTCCAAGACGTCTATTACTTGCCTGAGATATTCATCATAATAAAGTCCTGTATCCTTTAAAAAAAGAATGTGATATAGAGGAACGAATATACTACCAAACAAAATCACAGAATTTTTGTTTAAATACAATGATTAAACTGAAACTCAAATCTCAGCAACATAGGCATTATGCTCTCTTACATATCTTTGTTTTTTCTGATTTGCATCATTGCCCTATAACAAGTTATTCTTATGATTCATTTGTTTCAGCAACTGACAAGGAAGAGGAGAAAAGTGTTTAGGAATCCATGTTATACACAAGCATCTGTCATGTTAATATAGTTTGTTGGTGTTTTTTTAAAACAGTGCAATTCATTCATTACTGTTCTATTTGAAACACTGAACTGGAATCACTGAGTGGAATTTCCTAAGCCACCACTCAATTGCTTGAAAGAAGTCTGTGGAATAGCAAGCAGTCCTTCCTATTGTAAACTGGGGAATTCCTTCCATGTGCCACCTCACCTTGAGCAGCTCATGGGAAAAAAAATAAAAGAGAACAAATTTAAACAGAACCTCACCATAGTAGATGGTAGACTGTATAACAATACTGAATAATATTAGTTTCCTTCCTGCAAGTAACTCCAGTAAAGAACATATAAATTTTACAAGGGAGTTTGCTATAGCCAGATTACTAACAATTAGGGAAAAATGCTTAATTAGACAAATTTCATTACACTTACTGGATTTTCTACCTTCTCTCCTTCTACGTGGCCTTCTCCTTTGACTTTTGTCTTATCTATGTCTATAGGTACAGCTTCCAAGGCCATTAGGAGACATGTCATCAGCAAAATACACTGTTGGGGCAGGATAGACAGCCACTTCATCTGAAATGAGACCAAGACACAAAAATTAACATAAATGTGTTATCATACCGTACTGGTTAGAATTTTTTGAAGTTCCTGCATAGATAACTGTAAGAACCCACTTTCCAGATGTTCTATGGCTCTCAAGGAACACTAAAGCTCAAAGAATTAAACACAGCGTTAATTTTTAAAGGTGATTATTACATAGGTAGATTTCCTCATATTATCATACAGTTATGTGGCAAACCTAAATTGTACTGTAAACAGGGAGAAGTTTTTAAGATGTTGAGGTATTATCAATGGCTTCACAGAACAGGTGGGAACACACAATGTTCATACACTTGTTTAGGATGGCCAAGTCTTGCATAACTAATACTGACGTTCCTACTCTGATCATGTCTTTTCTGAAGTTATTGGCAAACTCCTACTAAAGATAATAATGGACACTGAATCAGACTTTAGTGTAGTAATGCCAGTAGTTTTTATGTTTCGGTAATGGAGTATTTTCCCTAATTTGGAGCCGAGATCTCTTCCAAAATTTATTTGCAGGAAAAATATTTTACAATCCGTGTTATATCCATATTTCCTGTTGACAGAGATTCCTGAAAAAACTGTTCAGGCTACCTGAAATTGTTGCTGAGGCTGGGGCTTTATTAAGCTAGCCTCCTGTAGACTTTCTTTGGTGTCTTACATAGGGCTAACTCACACAGTTTGATGAGCACCAAGCTCTGTCTTCCCCTCTATCAAATTTGGTTGAAAACACCTCAATTCATTCAGAAACTGGTAAGATGGAATACTTAAACAGTGTGAGCATCAGAAATCCAGCTACAAAAGCAATGATGGTAATCCAGCATCTGACAGTGAAGTCAGTCTTTTGAGACAATTCAGCCAATTTAGCATATGACAGTCCATAGTCTCTGGGTATTCTATAAAAAGCTTGAGCAAACTCCAATGTTACATTAGTAATATAAATCACCTCCTAGAAAGTGAAAGTTGCCAGTCAAATACTGTCTAAAATTAGCTTAGATACGTCAAAGAAAAAGACATAATATTCAAGAAATATGCAGTCAAAAAAATCAAAAGTATACCTGCTACAAGGAGAATTTCTGCACAAGTGCTTTAACTAGTCATGCAAGTAATTCTATCAAAAGTACTTATGTCCACGAACAGCAATTTTTATATTTTTTGGGGGGGGAGGGGGGAACATGGACAAACCGTAATTACAGTGTCAGTGCCAGTTTTCCTGACTACATGCTCTGGTACTTGACACCGAAGCATTACTTTTGCTTGGATTAAACTGCTGCTTTACTAAGGCAATAAATGTAGATAACGGTAACTTACTAATATTAAGTATTGTTGACACCCCCTATTCACATAAGTATTATGTAAAAGAAAGCACTCTTATTAAGAAAAAAAATGGGAAATGCATAAAAGATGTGCAGAGATATTCTTTCTTTTGTTGGGGATGAGGGAATAGCTGAAGATAAAAGTATATCCACCTATCCATCTTTTGGTTTATATTTCAAAGGCTCAAGAATGACAAGAATACTCTGGATTTTTTTAACTGCATCTTTGGCAAGAAGAGCCTACGTGGATTCTGCTCAGTTAAAGCAAATACCTATTACTTTCGTTTAAAAAATGACTAACATCTGATCATTACCAGATGGGATAGCAGGAGCTATTGTTGCTGCCACATTGAGCATATTAGATTCGATGTCAGCACTACTGTCAGATCCACAACAGCAATGTCTGATTAGCTTTGTCTAGGTCATTCCTTTAAAACAAGCAAACATACAAACAAAAAAACTCAAACCCAGACTGATTTGCTGGAACTAGGAAACTAATTTCTACACTACTACACAAGCTGTTCGCCTGCAGTGACTTTATAGAGTTGATTAATGAAGGAGTTACTCACTATCCCTTTTTAAAATGCCAAAGATCCAATACTTCAGATGTTTTAAAATACAGAACATTGTTGTATAAATCAAAGAATCATTTAATGGTTAGAGTGGAAGGGACCTTTGCTCATGCTTGTTAGTCTTCTCTGAATCTTTTCTATTCCTTTGATACCCCATTTAAAATAGAAAAACCTTGGGAGGCCTAGGCTATGCTACAGATTTTATCAGAGCATTGTTTCTTAACAAGAAAGGCTTATAAATTCTATAGGTAGGACTATGAATACTTGCAAGGTGGTGGCTCACTTCCAAAGCAGATTGAGATACAGTTGTGAGGAAGCCATTGTATTTTCCTTTTCAGTTGAAAAAAACAGCAAAGAAAGTAAAAGTAAGTCAAACACTTAATTAAATATCTGTCAACTAAGTGCATTTTAAAAATGAATAGGAGAGAATGGAACCCCAAAATCTACTTTGAAAGATCCTGGATAAACAGCCTGGGCAATAACATCTCTAAACACAGAGCAACACAGTCAAAAAAAAATTGGTAAAACAAAAATCTGCCTCACTGAAATTCCAGCAGAGCATGAATGGGGCAGTCAAACTGGTAAGTGAAAGGCCATAAGTATGCAATGGATAGGTAACAAAACTAATAAAAAAAAAAGACTTACAAAGTATATGAGCATAATAACATTTCTAAGAATACTGAGAGTATAGTTATTTTTAAAAAGGTTATGTATGTTTGAAGTATTCATTTAAAGAAACCGTAGCTTTGACGATGCTAAAGATTTGGACCCCTGATAGATGGATAAATATTTTCCCAACCAAATTATTTTCATATATACAAAATTACAGAAATAAAAGTAATTTAATATTATAAGCCATTCTAGTTGTGTACGGTGTGTAGTGTTTTTTAAAATCATATGTGGCTTTTATTTGAGCATGCTCATTTCATGTAAGACCAATAGGTCATTTAGTTAGACGAACCATGGCAGAAAAGCCAGAAACTCAAGTGCTAGCCGTAGTTATGGCACTGATTCATTCTTTGCCTATGGCAAGTACTAAAGCCAGCACTTTCAACAATGACACCTGATCTTTGATCCATTTTAAAGATATAAATAACCTTTTTTAAGCTGCTGACCTACAACTTCTAGTAACACAAGAAATTGTAGAGATGGGGATTGTCAGTTTAGGCCAAAGGAGGGCACACCATTAAATTTCTAGGAGGTTTCCTCTGCTACTCAGGAAAACTGATACATAAAATGTCCATGCGGTACTGAAACAACTGAGGTATAAGCAACCATGCAGGTCTGCCAAACCTCATATAAGGGAACACTAATCTCCAGCAGATTTGGGATGGGCAATTGGAGCTGTATCATCTCAAACTACCTCTGCAGTGGTCAGCAAAGCTTATCTATCAAAGGCCCTAATCAGACTAAGTGCCACTGGGTCTGCTGACTTCCTGTGGGACTTGAGCTCTTGGGCGATTTGGGTTCCCTTGGAAATACCAACCTTTGTAATTACATGCTGTCATACCTAATGGAAAGGACTGGATGATATCACAATATATTCTTCATATCTACTCGATGTAATAAGCCGCTCTGAAAAGAGGGCTATCTACTACCCATCAAGCAGTTTTGTTTCAGGTTGTGCACAGGGCGTTTTTATTGTAACCCTTCTGATCGTGGCAGTCTGGTAAAGTTCTCGCTGACTGGAAAAAGGGGAACATAACCCCAATATTCAAAAAAGGAAAAAAAGAAGGCCCAGGGAACTATAGGCCGGTCAGTCTCACCTCTGTGCCTGGCAAGATCATGGAGCAGATGCTCCTGGAATCTCTGCTACGGCATATGGAAAATAAGGTGATTGGAGACAGCTAACATGGCTTCACCAAGGGCAAATCATGCCTGACAAATTTGGTGGCCTTTTATGATACTGCTACAGACTTGGTGGACAAGGGCAGAGCAACAGATGTCATCTACCTGGACTTATGCAAAGCATTTGACACTGTCCCACACGACATCCTGGTCTCAAAATTGGAAAGTCGTGGATTGGATGGATGGACCACTTGGTGGATAAAGAACTGGCTGGATGGCCGCACTCAAAGGGTTGTGGTCAATGGCTCAATGTCCAATTGGCGGCCAGTGACGAGTGGAGTTCCTCAGGGGTCAGTACTGGGACCAGTGCTATTTAACATCTTTATTGGAGACATGGACAGTGGGATAGAGTGCACCCTCAGCAAGTTTGCCAACGACACCAAGCTCGGTGGCGCGCTTGACACGCTGGAGGGAAGGGATGCCATCCAGAGGGACCTGAACAGGATTGAGAGGTGGGCTAGTGCAAATTGCATGAAGTTCAACTAAGCCAAGTGCAGGGTCCTGCACCTGGGACGTGGCAATCCCAGGCACAAATACAGGTTGGGCAGAGAATGGTTGGAGAGCAGCCCGGAGGAGAAGGACTTGGGAGTGCTCATGGATGAGAAGCTCAACATGAGCCGGCAGTGCGCACTGGCAGCCCAGAAAGCCAACCACATCCTGGGCTGCATCAAGAGAAGTGTGGCCAGCAGGTCGTGGGAGGTGATTCTACCCCTCTACTCTGCGCTCTTGAGACCCCACCTGGAGTACTGTGTCCAGCTTTGGAGTCCTCAACATAGAAAGGACATGGACCTGTTGGAAAGGGTCCAGCAGAGGGCCACGAAGATGATCAGAGGGCTGGAGCACCCCTCCTATGAAGACAGGCTGAGAGAGCTGGGGTTGTTCAGCCTGGAGAAGAGAAGGCTCCAGACAGACCTTATAGCAGCCTTCCAGTACCTGAAGGGGGCCTACAGGAGAGCTGGCGAGGGACTCTTTGTCAGGAGATGTAGTGACAGGACAAGGGGTAATGGTTTTAAATTGGAAGAGGGGAGATTTAGATTAGATACCAGAAAGAAATTCTTTACTGTGAGGGTGGTGAGGCACTGGAACAAGTTGCCCAGAGAAGTTGTGGATGCCCCATCCCTGGAAGTGTCCAAGGCCAGGCTGGATGGGGCTTTGAACAACCTGCTCTAGTGGGAGGTGTCCCTGCCCATGGCAGGGGGTTGGAACTCGATGATCTTTAAGGTCTCTTCCAAGTCTAACCATTCTATGATTCTATGATAAAACAGGCAAAAAAATCCACAAGTACCAGGAAGAATTAAAAACAGAGAAGACAAAAATGAATAAGCAAAAAGTACCTCTCTCATTTCAGCTGACTTTGTAGACTACTATGCTCAACACTGGACTTCCAGTAGTATTTTGAGGAACCCAAATGTTTACACAATCTGTGCTATAACATATATTTATTAGAATAAAAAATAATTACCTAGTGAAGACAGAGTTACTGTATTAGTCCAACACTATACTCATCAAAATTCCCTTAATAAAAGCAGGTGACTAAGACGTATGTTAACCTTTAGAGTTTGACAGTCACAATTGAGTCACTGAGCACATTCTACTCTGCCCGGTATTAGGAGACAGAAACCAGGCCCATTGCAAATTCTAACATTAATCAGCTGCAAGAAAAAACTCAGGATGATTCTCAAATTCAGCAACTAGAGTCCCTAGAGTGACAAGCAGCAGTATGAGAGGAAAACTGGGGTTCCAGTGTTTGTTCCACTAAACACTTTACTATTAAAAGTTCATCCCACTCTCAGTTTGTTACCAGCTACCTTGAATAGTTCCTGACTTTTGAGAAACCCATTCCCGGATGCCCATTTCTGCCCAGGCACTTTAGGGTGAATCTATGTGTCTGACCCAGGAATGTGATTTCTTCTGTAAGGACTAGGAGCGACCAAGTAAACAGACAATCACAGTGCTGCAGAGGAGGAGCAACGCCAACAGCGGTACCTAACGGACAGCATGCATCCTTGTGCCCTGCCATGGGTGCATCGCTTGAGCCTATCACTATTATTATTATTCCTACTGCTATATAGTTTAATATAAATACAAATTGTCATGAATCTGTCCAGCTGACTGGTTACTATCTTAGCAACAGGATAGAGCTAGTGTTACAAATGTCATCTGCAATTTAAGTGATTTTAGTCAAAGACATGTAACCCACCTAGATGAAAAGGTAGCACAACTCTGATCTGTTGTATCAGAATTCAATCTCATCTTTCCTAGAGGGATAAACAAACATTTCTACTTGTAATACATTAAGAGAGCTAATCATAAAAGTAGTGCTCTAAAACTGATAAATACTGCAGTTCATAAACAAAGCCTATATCCTAAGCTTTCAGGGAAAGCAAAAAAAAAAAACCTCTCTGAGTATAAAGTATTTAAAAAAGCGAGAGTGAGAGCTAAAAGAACGAGAGTCAGCAGAAAATAGAGCCACCAATGCACCTGCACGAACAGAAAAATACAATTGGAAAAGAAAAGCAGCAGGCTGTCTGCCAGCAACCTTTATCTTGACCCCACCGAAGTTAATCACAAATTCCTATCAACTTCAGTGGAACAGGATCGGACATTTAAATTATAAAGAGCTAGGGGCTTTGAAAGATAAGTACAAAATACAGCTTCTAAATGTTGTTCTAGCAACATTAACACAAGCAGCTAAACATGGGCTTAGCACACCTATTTTACAAAACTGCCAGGTGTTTATAATATAAACCTGAAAATTTACTTTTCATTAACTTAACACCTATTGTCCAGAAAAAAAGCATGATTCTGGTACTGATGCCTCCACCACTTTCCTAGCAAAGCACAAATATTTTTAAAGAAGTGTCACCCAATGTCAAATTTTTTTCTAAAACTGAGGTAGGCAAAACCATATAGTGATATCAGCGTATAGTGTCTAGTGTCTGCATATGTAGAAGCTCAGTGGATGATTATGAGCCAAGATAGCACAACACTGTAAATGTCATACTGCACGTTTGCACTTGCCAAACACCTGTGTACCATGACGGGCAATGTAAACATAAATCCAGGCTTACAGAATACACAAATAAGCCTACCTAATCATAAAATTTCATGTACACCTGCTGTAGCCAATATGGAAGTAATCAAATCTGTGTAAGATACAGTTCACATATGCAGGATGATAGCAATATTCTCTATAGTTATGACTGTACTGTGACTTCCTATTTTAATGCTGTACATTGGAGAAGTGAACAATCTTCATATGCAGTGCTTCTCTTTAGAGTTAAAAGTTGGCTGACAACAGCTTCCTTTTTCAGCTTCTCAGTAAAGACAGCATGCCTCAACTGTGTGTAGTAGTGCAACATTTGCTGAAAAAAACCTTTTTTTAAAAAAAGACACTTCAGCTGGTTTATTAAATGAGTCACCCAAATGCTGGGGGATACTATATAGTAAGACAAACTATGAATGCTTGAGTGGGAAGGAAGCAAGTACTATTTACAATGCAACTGTGTGTCCAGAAATAAAAATGGCATTGAAGCAAAACATACGGCCTGCTGCTACACGTGCTTAGCTCTGTCATAAGTAAAGTTTGAAAACACAACTATTTTTTCTTCTTGTTGCAATGCTAATGGTTCATTATTTAAAAACCTGTGTGCACACACACAAATACATATACATATACTACCCACCTCCAAGGCATTTCCCTATCACTGTTTCAGAAAAATAAGTATCAGTGTCTACAAATCTATCTTACTAACTGAAAAATGCTGAAATATTAATCTTGTTTTTAAAAGGAACTTGCATGATTTTATCAATGTTTTTCAATAAAGTAAGCTCAAAAAAAGATTTACGAAACCAGTACACACGCAAAACCTTGTACTGAATTCAATGCATACTTAATAAAACTCTTATCAACTTCAAAAGCATTTTTTTTTAAGTTACCAATACAAATATAGCTTCCTGTACTACTAGTTCAGTTCCCATACAGAATAAAATACAACGGCAAACCTGGAATCTCACAAATTCTTTTTGTGTAAATCCAAACAGTAATTTTGCCAGTGCTGGCATAAAACACAACTTCATTTAAAATATGCTATTACTAGCAACCAAAGTGTTGCTTAAACTCTAATCTCAAATCAAAAAGTATTTCAATTATTCTACTAATACACGTTTCACTCTAGTCAACAACAAATGATGATGCTATGCCTCAGCACTTCAAGGTACCTTCTTCCCCCCTTTGGAAAGAAAATACAAAATAGCTAACAAGAATAAATTTAGATCTAATGATATGCAGCCAGATTTAAAAATATTTAGGCACTTAATGATAGCTGCCTAATGAGATTTATTTCTATAATTTGTTAATTCCCATTGATTCCTACTTACTTAGTAATCCAGATATGCATAAACGTCCCACTCTTTTATTATAAAGAATATAAAGCATGAGAAATGTAATCATGAAAAGGGCCTATATATTTCCTGAATCCTATGATGAAGAATAATATTTACAACTGAATATGACTAAAACAGTTCTAATAAAATGCAATTTCTTTCATTCTTCCAACTGTCAAATCATGCATAGTACCTAAGAGCAAAACCTGTTGAAATTAACATGAATTTTGCCTCTGATTTCATTCAATTTGCCTTAAGTACCTGGCCATGTTTTTAGCTACATACAAGCATATCCCTAGCCGGAAGGCTTGTGTCTACTACATATCTAACAGGAACTTCACAGAGATTTCTTCTGCTTACTGAGCAATCAAAGAGACAATACCTCACTAGATAAACACCTTTGCTGCACAGGAGTTCAAATCAAGGCAACACCGATGTGGTCTTTTAACTTAAGTGTAAAGGATTTTATCTTTCCTTTGTAAAGCACATTTGTTTAGTCAGTATATCACTAGAAGCATGGGTCAATATTTCCACACCTCTAACACTTGAGTCAATATAATAATATTTTATATTTTTTATTATCTCAGAGAACTACCGCTCTCCCCTTTCATGATCACAATTTAAGTTATACACGTATTACTTGGAGGCAGCTTTTGACACAAACCCTTTAACTTGGTTTATATGAACAAAAAGTTTATGTTCAGCAATACTACTAAAATAAACTACTATACAGCCGAGGTATGGAAATTTATTCATCTTATTTAAAAATAATCCTTTCTGTTGTTCTGACTTAGTTTTTTTTGCTTGATGGGGTTTCTGAATATAATTTCACATATCAAATAATGATCTGTCACACCATATTACAGCATCATGTCACAAGCAAATTTATATCAGATGCCTACATTAGATGCCTTTGCATCTAATGGCTAATGCAAGTTTTAAGCAGACCCAGTGAGCAATACTAATTTATATTTTTCCCCCTTTTTTGTCTATGTTAATTATCTTGTTTAGAGTGAATGAGATTCACATTGTTCTACTACAACACATTTTTTTAAAGACAGACTTATGTTATTACTTTTTTATATAACTTTTTTATTCTAAAATAAAATCCTGCCACTGTCCAAAAGATTACAATAGCAAGTAAAAGGGAAAATACATAATCACAGTTAGGAGTTACTGTATGTAATGAGGTTAATAATTTGTAGCCCATGGTGGATGTTGCACTATGACCATACAAGATCACTGTGTAGCAATTGACAGTCAGAGATATAAGTGGATCTTAAGTGCTCCCAGAAATGTGGGTTTCTCCCATAAACCTTTTGTGAGTCTCAAGCAAAGGTCAATAAAGGTTACCACAAAACCTGGTTTCAAACAATTTTTGAGTGTCTCTTCATCTCCTATCCAGTCTTTAGAGTAGGAATATCTCCCATGCTGCTCTGTTTAGTTGAAAAGGACAGTCACATCAGAATTTGGGATAGAACTGCACCAATACTGAATCAACTACAGGTCTTTTCTAAAAGTGGGAGAAAACAAGATGACAAACAAGATCCAAAGCAAACCTCTACATTGAACTTGATACTGTGGTGTACTGGTGCTTCACTGTTGTTACTGTGATGGCCTAATTTTGAAATGCTGGACATTATTTCTTCACAGCAAATACTTACAACTCAAACCTCAATGGAGGCTTTTTCTCCTATAGGCTTACTAAAACGTGTTGCCAAACGTGAACACTTTTGAAAAACATAACTTTTTTTTTTTTTCTGAAAAGAACATGGCTATCTCTCTACAACCATGTTTCAACCTTTTTCTCTTTTGGAATATCTATTGAGTGAGTACAGCAGCTAGCCTGCCACTAGAGTATTTTATCTAGCTCTGCCAGCGGTACTATAGTAAGCACAATGCTGAAAAGCTATACCCTTTCTAGTGAAACCAGTCTCCTGGACAAAGCAGCCAAAATTTTTCCTGCTATTGTGCAATTACCAGCCGGTCAGGATTTGGGTGCTGCCGCCGCCGCCAGGTATGCATCAGTTTCTCCCGGTGCTTTAAAGCCAACCGCTTAAGCGCCCGTCACCGGGGCTGCTCAAGTGTTACTTCCTGCAAAGCCACTGACGCCGGCGGACGGCACCGGTGCAGAAAGGCCGGCGGGAGGAAGGGGACCGGCGGAGCCTCCTTCCTGGCGGGCGGCAGGACACCCTCGGCCAAACTTCGGCCGCTCCTCGCCTTCTCCCGCCACCTCCACCCCCCACATGCGAGAAAGCCCCTGGCCCCGGCCGGCTGCTCTCGCCTGCCCGCCGCCACATCGCGCACCGTTTTCCCCCGCCGCGTTACCTGACAGGAGGGAGGGCGGTTAAACCCCCACGAGGGAGCGCGCGCCCCCTCCCCACCCACCCGCACGGCCCCAACGGCTCTCCCTGACAGGAGCTGGCCCCCACCCCCGCCAGGCCTCCGCTCCGTTCTGCGCCCACGAGGCTCCTCTCGCCGGCCCCCTCCGCCACCGAGGCCGGGGGGGACCCCTGCCCCAGGGCGGCCTGGGGCGTGCGGCACTACCTTTCGGTTCCGCTGCGGCGGCAGAAGAGCCGCTGGCTTTCTTAAGGGCAAGGTGTCTCCTTGCGCGCGGGGATGTGAAGGGGGCGTCCCCCGGGGCGTCCTCCTAAGGATCGGCGGGACGGTACAGTACGGCACAGTGTGGCGCGGTGCGTGCGGTACGGTACGGCACGGCGCGGTGCGGCGCGACAGCCCCACGGCGGTCCGGCGGCCCCGGCTCCCGTTGCCATGGGAACAGGTCCCGCCCCCCCAAGGCACGGGGATTGGCCGGGCCTGACCCCCGCCCGGGCGTCGCGGAGGGCTGTGATTGGGCAAGCCACCGGACATCGGGGCCGTCCCGATGGCGGGAGGGGGTGGGCCGCCAGGGCAGCCGCCTGCGTCGAGAAGGTACGTGGCGGTCGCCGCGGAGGCGGGGCCGGGCCGCGGGCCCCGGGCCCCGGGCGTCACGGGGGAGGCGGGCGCGTACCTGGGCCGCGCGGGGGGGGTTGGCGGGGGCTGGGGGCTGGACCGTTACTGGGGGGGACGACGACACCGCAGTAGGGCTGACACTACTAACACTACTTGGAGCTTTCCCTCGTTCTCAAGGAAATACTATAAAATCATTTTTCCACAGTATTTTTCACTTTATGAACAGAGTTTTGTGGTCAGTTAGCATTCTTTACTAGTTTGTAAACTGTCATTTTCGGGACCTGGAAGCGCTGCAATTTTTAAGCATAATTTCATATGTACATGTCAGTAATCACAAACAACGTCAAAAAACTAAATAGCTGTTCTGATGAGAATAGTTGAACCAAACATACAACGATACTTAAAGTTCAATTGAAAAGGTGCCACAAATACATGCAAAAAGAACCTGGAAACTTGAGGCTGTGCATTTTATCAGGGTAAACCACGATGTGTCACCAGGAGAGCTGTTGCGACCAGACCTTTTGACATGTCACAGGCTCTACAAGCGTGACTCGCTGTAAGCTGGGAGATCGTGCTCTGCTTGCGTGGCAGTGACCCAGCGTCCTCACCTGCGCGTTGTCAGGAGCTGGTTACGTGCCGAGGCAGGAAAGAAATCCTCTAGTGCTCTGGGTGGTGTTTGGCCATAACTGACTTAGTTGGCTTTCTGGGAACACGATCACCCTCATCTTTTGCAGCTTAGTTTAAGGTTATAGCCTGTTGCACGGTGCTCTGCCATGCTGCTTTGCCTTCTGTGTTTGAATGGGTGTTCACAAGGCTGCAGGACAGATCAATTTGCTGCTGGGTATTTAAAACATATGCTTTTTTTTTTTTCCTGCCCCTACAAGCAACAGTGAAGAAAGGGAGCATGGGGGAAGAGATGGAAATCTTTAAACAAGTGTTGGCATCAAGAAGAAAAAAGCTGTGTGGAACTATGCCCTTGTTGCTAATGTTAATATGGGACATCCAAAATTGTTTTCCCCAGTCAGGCACAATGTCAAGCTCTTCAGCAGCTGATCTAGAATACACAATGGTAAAAATGTCTATGGTCAGTTTATGCAAACAGCCTATAAACCAACAGGGTGCCCAGGCAGTAGTGCAGTCGCTCTGCTGGTACTCGTCAATACATGAGAAACCCCAGCATGTCTGAATGCAAGAAAA
Source organism: Numenius arquata (assembly GCF_964106895.1). Taxonomy (NCBI): domain Eukaryota; kingdom Metazoa; phylum Chordata; class Aves; order Charadriiformes; family Scolopacidae; genus Numenius; species Numenius arquata. The sequence goes on from NC_133581.1 coordinate 18,733,900, forward strand.
TTCACCTTGCTGTATACCATGAGATTAAAATATACTCACTTTAATGCAATGGCAAGGTTTGTTCTGTTATGATTTCCTGCTTTCTTTCTAACTTAGTTTCTGAGTTTCTATCTAAATTTCTAAAGCAGTTTTTACTTCTGTTAGAAGTTACAAGATGGTGTTATGCTTATTAAGATCGATTTTCCTTTTTCTGGCTCTTGCTTTTTTTTTTTCTTAATTGCTTTGGGTTTGTGTGTTGTTTTTTGGGGTCTGTTTAGCTCAGATCTCCGCTGGATTTAGCCACACAGCTTCTAAAGCTGTTTGATTGCTGGTTTAGATGGTTTAGAAGATGATTTTTGGATTCTTAAACGTTACTTCAGTTTCAACATGCAGGAAGCTGCAAGGTTTTAAAACTGCTAAGGATTTCAGTATCGCAACAGAAGCAGTTACCTTCATCTGAAATTGGGAAACACTGTTCTTAATGGTGGACTTAACATGGCAAAGTGGAAGAAAGGGACTGTCTGTGGCTACAGTTTTGTTACACTGTTCCATACGCTAGTTAAAATTAGTAGGGTTTCAGGGGGGCTCCTATATATCAGAATGCCCTTGATACTTTTTGCAGTTGTTTTTATTTTGTGGAAGGTTATTGATATTAAAACTCCTATCAGCAGAATGAAGAGTTAGGGAGTCAAATGTCTCTGAAGCAGTAGTCCTAAACCCTGGCTCCTAAATCTCCCTCTTCTGTCTCTGCTCAGGGAAACACAGTGACAGATGCTACTTTTGACATTGGCAGCAGCAAGCATTATTTTCTCAGAGCAAAAGTGGGTAGAAAGGGTAACATTAGCATTTGTGTTTTAACCACAGAGTAAGCTGGTAACTTCAAGGCTGGTGCTAAAGTACTTTTTTTTTTTCCTTCTCCTCTCTCCTCCACTCCCCAGTTCTGTCCATCAGAACAAGCAGTAGTGACAGAAGCCATATTGTAACTTGCTTCGAGTTAGGAAAAAATACCTAGAAATGAGAACAGAGTTTATTCTGCATGCCTATACGGCCATGGCAATGCTGGTATTGAAAACCTCATGCTTAACTAGCACAATGTGTGGTTTCCTGTGATGTGTACAAGTTCCTACTGGCCACAGAGCTGAGACTGCTAAAGTCATTTGCTGTGTTTCTTAACAGCAATGAGTTAATAGACATAACCACAGACCTGAAATGGAAAAAAAAAAAAAAAATAGAGATTTTAAAGTTAAGAGTGTGATGGTTAAGTGCCTAATTTATCTGGTGCAGGAGGGCTATTGACTTCATATGAAAGTATGTAAGTGATATTAAGGGCATGTAGTAATAGGATGAGGGGCAATAGCTTCAAACTGGAAAAGGCTTGATTTAGATTAGATATCAGGAAGAAAATTTTCACTGAGAGTGATGAGACACTGGCACAGGTTGCCCAGAGAAGTTGTGGATGCCCCATCCCTGGAGGTGTTCAAGGCCAGGCTGGATGGGGCTTTGAGCAACCTGCTCTAGCGGGAGGTGTCCCTGCCCATGGCAAGGGGGCTGGAACTAGGTGATCTTTAAAGTCCCTTCCAACCTAAACCATTCTGTGATAAAGTGGCAGACAAGAATGCAATTAATTCAGTGGTGAGAATTTAGCTGTGATATATGTCTCCTTGAGGAAGCATTGGCTTCAGAGGAGTTGAATGAATTTCTACTTAGCTTAGTGTATGACCCATAAGTTTTCTTCCTCTGGCAGACCTCTGCCTGGAATCTTTCCCCAGTTTGAACAAGTACAGCTCATGTTCTCCCTGATTAATACTACCTATTTGTGGGGTTGGTTTGTTGTTTGGGGTTTTTTTTTGTATATTTAACCAGCCGGAAAATCTTTATCCAGGTGTAGTTACTGGTTCCATGAGCTTATCAGTTATGACCATATCCTGGCTTTTGGGAGATGTATTTTGTGGGCGTTATCTCCAGTTGTAACAGGGTTAGGTTTTCTATCAACAAAATTACTTCCTCACATTTAAGCCCTGGTAAAAGCATCCTAAGTAAAAAGGGAGTAGAGGAATTATGCTGTAATTTTAGCAGTTTTTTCTTGCATAGTCTCTCTTTTACGCAACGAAGAATATTTGCCTCAAAGTTTGCCACATCTTCTGTTATTAACTCAGACAATCTTACCCTAGTACATGATAAATGGGACTGATTTATTATTCCTTGTAAAATTGAGACAAATTTATTGAGGCAAGATACATCTTTCTGTTGTAGAATTGCAGTAGCATTGTATATTAGTATCGGCTAGTACGAGCCTTTCTAGGAAATGAAATTTAGAACAAAAGACTTCAGATAGAACTAATCCAAATGTTGCAATTCGGAGCTGAAAATTGCAGTCACTTTTAAGAACCCCTTCCAGGCTGGGAGGAGGGAATATTTCTAACCTATTGTTTTGTAAGCCAAAAGTATGAATTCATTAAGAAATTGCTGTGAATTAAACCATGACATGCTCTTACAGCATGGCAACTATTCTATGCTAAATTTGAGATACCTCACCCCTCGGTAGAAAAATCAAGCAGCAAGATTTTTTTGTTTTAGAAACAAATAACCGCCAGCTGAAAGTTGATTTCTTTTTTTTTCCTTTTTTTTCTTGCAGGTCCCATGCTGTTGTAAGGCCTGCTGCTTGGAGTGGAGAAGATTTCTATCATTGCTTTGGCTATTTCAAGATTGTTTTCACCCTCTCTCAGTCACAAGACGATAAGTACCATAGCCTAGTTAGTTATGCTACTTATTTTTCTTTCTTCTAGTACTATGTGGCTACTGCATTTCAGGCTGGAACCTGCTTTAACAGAAGGGTGGAGAACCTCTGGGTAGGGTGGATCCCCAGCTTTCTGGGACTGTGCCAGTGCCCCCTCCCAGGATCTGGGGCACATCTGGCAGCGTGACCACAGCCATGGGGTGGGACGTGTGCCTATTTGTGACTGGGAGTGCCTGCAGCTTGGTCCCTTGGTTGATCCTCTTCTGGTCACGTCATGTGATTAATTGGAATAAAAGCTAGATGGATTGTTCTGGTTAGTTATTAGAGACTTCTTATTCCTGTTTTGGTGTTAGTCATATATTCATTGACATGAAACGAGAGCCTATTTATTGCATGTCTTGAGCAGAATTCCATTACACGAGTTAATTTGGAGAGGTAGGGGGAAAAAAATCTGTTGTCTTCTAATGTTGACCAAAACCCAAATTCTAGAATAAAGATGAGTTATCAGTGTAATTGCAACTATTTATATTGCAGTAGTAGAAACTCCAGATTCCTTTTCTGATAGCTACTGAACAGCGCAGACACAGAACAGGAATGTTCTTTGTCTATGAAGGTTTGTAGTCTAAAGCTATCTTGTATTATCTCTCATTTTCTCTCTCTCCTTTCTTGGGGATGTACGTAGCTGGCCTTCTGCTGCAGATTTCAGAGTGATGTATTAATTTTCAGACTGATTTTCTAACTTTAAAATTATAAAAAATAATTTTTCTCTCTCTGTGTATTGTAAGTGAAAGGGAAAATAAAATATACTGTGAACTTAGAAAGGGTTGGGAAGGATGGGAAAGAAATGTTTTCACAATATGAAATTTTATTTACTGAATTTTAATAAAATGGCTACCCTAGAACAAAAATAATAAATCTTAGTCTGAACCCTACATAGCCTGAGGGTTCTGTTTCAATTGGACGTGATTTGTCAAGGTTAATGCGCTTAATCAGATTCAGCTTTTAAATTCAGCAACTCTTAAACAGAAATTTATCAGCCAAATAACTTTATTTGGAAACAGGAATACTTAGGCCTTGGTGCAGCAAAGTATTTAAGCATATGTTTGGACCATGCCTACTTCCTTTTGTGTATTTGCTTACATTTCTGTAAGATTTTATAAAATATATTTTTCTAAAGGAACGTGTCAGGACTCAGGACTTTAGGTTAGAGATCAGAGAAGGGAGGCTTCCTTGAAAATTTCAGCTCTACGCTGATAAAAAAGGAAATAGGCAGTTTTTATTCTGCAGGGGAAGATTATATACATGCACATTTACCAAAACCTGGTAAAGATGCAGGGTGCTTTAGAAACAAAGAAGGAGATGTGGTTGGAGAAACAGGTGTGACCTTGCTTCCAAAATGTTTATAGTTAGAACTGAGGCAAGATCCATAATATATTCAGAATGAAAAAACACAGTAAATTGAGGAAGAAAGCCTAGTTTCATAAAAAAAAAAACTCAAACCAACCCAAACAGGTTTCACTCTTTTGAAGGTGTAGAAAAATATGAATACTGGTAGAAGACATGAGGATAATTTCAGACTTGAAGCAACACAGAAAAGTCATGAAAAGAAAACAGAAGAGGAGTGATATCTTGCTTAAGATGGAGGTAAGACATCTATGTTGGTACAATTCAACTGAACTGTGTTGGTGCTCTCAATTGAAGAGAGGGTGGCTTGGAAATGAGACAGTAACGAACAGCATCAAAAACAAGAAGTAAAAGGTAGGATACTGTGGTTACAACGAGAAGTGTATCACTTACAGCACTTCTTTGACTTCTCATTTCAGTTAATGGAAATATTTTTAAAAGTAGGGGGAAAAAAGTCTTGTAGTAAAGGACTTACATGTATGTGGATCACACAAATCTCATGTGGAACAAGAAGTACCATAAATGTCTCATTAAAGGAAAATGTAGCTCTTTATTCTGATGCAGTTCTTGTTTGATTTCTCATGTAAATCAGTATTTTATTACATATTTTTTCAAATCATCTGCAGTTTATATAATTTATATAATGCTACTGTTTTCATAAAGCAGATAAGTAGCATCTGAACATTAGGCAAAGGCCTAATATTTACAAGATTGGCAAAGGCCAAATACTTACATAGTTACAAAATTGTGGTAGTAATTTAAAAAAATGCCCATCTTTTAAAATTATAGCTACTTCTGTCATAATTATATGCATGCAACTATGTCTCAGTTATTGTAAGGAAAAAAGGGGGAGTCAACATAGGGAGTTTTACGCTTCTGATGTTTAGAGGTTTTGGTTTATTTACTATTATTTTTTTACAAACCTTGAACTAATGGGGGAAGTCAGCAGTGGCGTTTCTCAGGAACTTGTACCAGGCCTCTGTGCTTCAGTGTTATCATAAATAATCCCAAAGCGGGGATACAAAATGATGTGAGAAAGTTTGCTGATGACAGGGAATTCCTTAGAGCAACCAAATTGGAAGCTGACCTTTTACTTCAGATTTGCAGAGTATAGCTCTGTCATAAAGCAGCAAATGATATGTTAGTACTGTAAACTGATTTGCCTTGAGGAAAAGGCGGTCTTGTAAAAAAAAAACCAACATCCAAAACGGCAAGCTGTGGACTAGCTCTCTTATTGCTTAGATTGTGGATGTGTAATAAGAAAGTTCTGTGAAGACATCAGCACAACACTCAGTGATGGTCAAAATAGCAAGTGTGAGGCATAATGGAATTGCTAGGAAAATGATAGCATAAAATGCAAAGGATTGCTGTATTACTGCATAAATTCATTGTACACCGCTATAATAAATACAACATGCAGGTTTACTCCTGTAATGTAATGAGTGGCATGCTGGAGGTGAATAGAAATGGTCACTATTTCTCATAACACAAGAAAAAAGCAATCAAATCAGGTGGCAGATTCGAAGGTATGTGCTGAACGTTACTACCTGTCTTTCCTTGGTATTGCATGTTTCAGTTTCTCAGCTGTCTTCTACTCTGTGAAATTATCCCACCTTTTGGGCTGGATTCCAAATCAGAGTTAAACTATAAGCTTTTTAAACTGCTTTGTGGAGAAAGATGTGGTAGGATCTGATGTATCTTTGAGAGATTAAAGGACAGAGCACACTTTTCACTTTTCTAGCATGTCATGAAAAGTACAGTTCTGCTCTTTGGGCGCAGTGGATGAAAAGTACTATTACCTTGTGTTGTTGTGAATTGTATGAACCAAAGGTCTTCCTTTTCCTTTAGGTTTTTTAATTATGGTGCTTCGTTCCTGGTGAGAATCTATTTCTACTTGCAGACAAAATAACAATCAGTGCCATTAGCAGAACTTGGTGTTGAAAATACAAAATGTATAGCTGAAATTTATAGCAAAATCTCAAAGGAGGGGGGGAAGCATATGTGAATGCAAGGGGGTGCAGGTGTGTGACCGAGTGTTAGTGTGTGTATGGGAGCGTGGGCGTGAGACAGAGCAGGAGTCAGTGTGTAGGAGCAAATAGGCAAGTGGGAGGCGTGTGAGTGAATGTAAAGATGCATCAGTGTGCGTACATACTGGTGTGTGTGGAAGTGAGTGTGGGCATGCACAAGCACGCACAAGCGTGCAGGTGAATGTGCGTATTGAGTGATTTTCAGGAAATACAAAAGCTGAGGGCTTAAACCAGAATTTACGGCCTTTCATTTTTGTGCTCCACAGAGGTGTTTGTGGAGAGGTGGCGCTCAAACCCCAGTCCCCTGCCTGTCTGGAGTTTATTCATTTTTCCCTGCTACTCTTCCCTGAGGAATGTGCTGAAGACTGAATCTTCCAGTGAAAGGGTAGCAAGAGCATTTCTGGTTTGGAAGCCACTTCCCCAGCCTTTCTAGACTGTCCACAGCGTGAAGCACCCTTTTGTCCACTGTTTCATCTGGTAATGCTGAAATGAAATATGCATGTTTGTGGACATCTGTAGAATAGCGCAGACAATATTTACAGCTTTGGAAGCTGAAAGTAAAGCACACAAAAAAATGTATCTATGTGCTCATTGGAACGATGAGTTACAGACTAGGCATGTATTTGTTTCCTCACACTGAAAAAAAGGAACAGTATTTAGCAAAAAGCATTGTTGGTGTCCTTGTTGGACCTCAACGTTATCTTGTTCTTGAAAAACTTGCTGAGGAAATTCGAATGTTACAAGAATGGGAGGATATGGTAGCAAGTTCTGCTCCATCCTGTGTTGTTTTGGACTCTGGCCACCAGGAAACATTTTGTATACTTCAGAGATGACACACTTTCTCTTCAGTAGTAGTATTATGAGCAAGATGTGTAAATAATATGTGGCAAGGGGCAACTTTATTGCAGAAAAGGAAATCATGCCAACTTTTCCTTTCTTTGATGAAATTTTAAAAAGAGTTTTCTACAAAAGCTGTGCCAGGGGGAATTTGCATGTTTTGTATTGACCTACATAAAACCTAGTTAGGCATAAAAGTAACTTAAAAGTTGTTTCAGTCTGCTTCTGTCACCCTTTGTACTTTAGCAATCATTGATCTTTATTCTTTGTCAATTCATAAATGTTTAACACTGAATTGCAAATATTTTTCCTCACCTCCAAAAGTATTCATAAAAATAGGGCTGAGGGAGAATATTTGAAAGAGCATTGTTTGTAATTTCCTTGTCTCTTCCAAGCTGTGTGTTTAGAAAATGGAAATACAGGCTTTTACCTACTGTAGAAGAATGGAAATAAGTCATAATGCAAGGTCTTTCAAAATAAATCACGTATCTTGGAGTAGGAAAACTCACAGATCAATATAACATTTTCTTGCATAGCTTGAATTTATTTCAAAAGATTGACTCCAGACATTAGCTTTGGTATCTAACTGGTAATTATACCAAATTTGTCTAATTTGGATAAAAAGTTATGTGTTTGACCTGAATAACTCATGTCATGGCTGGGGGGGGAGTGGTGGGTGGGGAGCAGGGGAAGGACAGTTTGAAGCAAAGGGTACAGGAAACCTTGTGTAGAAAGAAAATCAAGATTGCTATATACTCCTGCAACTAACACTCACTTTTAAGGATACGTTTTGGTAGAAGCAGGAATTAAGTAGTGATATGAATAAAAAATTAATACTTTTTAAATAATTTTGGAAGACCAACATCAAATCAATTGTGTAACTGGGTGGCCATCACACTATAATTACTTAGACACTGTTTCTTCTTCCAGGCAGTTTTAATGTGAAATATTTTACGGTATTTAGTGTTCATACTTATTCTGTGAAATAGGTAAATACTAAGCCAAGAGTTTCATAAATTGTGAAGCAAAGAAGTTATTCCATGTGGTAGAGCAACTACCACACTGGAAATAAAAACCAGAAGCTTTGATTCCAACAACTTAGAAGTGAAAAAACTGCCATATGAGCCAAAACCTAAGAGCTTCCTAGAATTGGTTAGCTACATGCTGTCTACTTTTCTGGTATTGACATTGGATTAAAGGTAGCTAATATTGCTTTTCTTTATGGTACTTGCTGCAAGTGTTTACAGTTGTGAAAGGTAGTGGAGATGGAAATGTTTGAGAGGCAGACTGACCTATGAAATAGATTGGGACAACAACAATTCTTCTTCTGGACCTTATTTTCTTTGCTTATGTTGTCATTTCTTCTGGCCTCACTCACACATCCTTCCATATTCTATACCCTCCACCCATAAATATGTAACGTATGAAGTGAAAGCTTTCATCAGTCTATCTGAAAGCACACTGCAATTGCTCCTTGTTTCACAAAACCGCAGTTAGATAATGTCCATTTTGCAGGCTGGTGAACTGAAGCCAAGACAAACTGGTTTGCCTAAACAAACTGTATCTGTTGTAAAAGTGTTATCGAACTCTTTCTGTGAGCCTCCAGCTCCGGATGTATAACTTCATCTAAGAAATGGTGCACGTTCAGTTGCCTCATTACCAGGGGACTGGAAGGCCTCTCTCACAACAAATCATTTTCATCTGTCTTTTTCTGGCATGTCTGAGCCTCTCTCCAAAACTTCTTGTGCAAAGGTACAGGTGGAGATCATGCAAGTCCTCCTGAGGAGTCACCCTTCCCCAACCTAGACAACAAATCACACATTCTCCATGTTGAGTGGAATTGCTATACTTGCAGAGATGGAAACAAGTATTGCTTCCCATGTTATTTTTAAATTAATACTATCTTCTGAGGTTTTAAGGACATTACCAACTGAAGTGACTGCACAAAACTTTTTTAGATACTCAAACACAGTCTTAAGGCTTTATCATCTGGTCATAAGGCAAAACTCCCTCCACACTAGTAACTACAGACATAAAGTCCTTCATATAATGCAAATTTTGGGCAAGAATTTTTGTCTTGCATCAAAATATTCTGACTTTTGTACCACTAAGGGTTAGTAGTAGACTGCAATCAAGTTATTTAATTATTTAAGAGTTTTCAAAGCCAGTAAAAAGATCAGCATCAGATTTTTTTAAATCCTCATTTACAACAATAGCCCAAAACATTCATTCCCAGTGCTTAATGATCACAGAGGGACATACAGTTTAAGCATGGGTTTAAAAAAAAAAAAAAAGCTTTCAATACAAGCTCTACCTCTGTCATCACATCTGTCTGCCTTTTGCCACTAGGCAAGCAGTATATTTATCTTTGAAATCCTTTATTTGCAAAGGTGCTAGTCATGCTCTATTAGTAATCTCTAATCTCCATGCATGCACTTAGTTGAGAGCATAATACAACATTTGTTCTTTACTGATGAACTAATGATTTCTAATGAGTTGCGGGGTCTTCAGTATTGTAAAAGTCTGTTTTGACCCTGAATGACTTGGGCTAGGTCATTAAAATGCTAGGTGGTGAAATAATCTAGCATGCTTATTTGAGCTTGCTTAACCTATATGCTTATTTAAGAAAGGAAAAAAAGGAAAAGAAAAACAGGAGGGGAAAAATGTTATTGGTGATTACACTCCCAAAGGTTATTGAATTCTCAGAATTGTGATATCTAACAGGGCATTAAAAATTTAGTATTTTTAAAGTAATTTAGGGTTAAAAGGGACTTTCTGGGAACAATCTAATACTTATGGAAGAACTTGTGGGAAGCTGGATACCCGAGTTCTGGTCTTAACCAGGTGCCCCCATGTGGCCTGGTTTTTAGGGAGTGAATATACTCCAGGGTTTGCTGCAAATCCCCTTTATTGAGGGGTTAGATGGAATCTTAACAAATTGCATTATGATACACACTGTCACGGAAACTGTTCCAGCTTTTTGCTCTGGTTCATTCTTTCTTTCTTTCTTTCTTGTTTTTTTGGTTTTTTTTTTTCCTTTTTTCTTTCCTTTTTTCTTTCATTCTCTGAATGCAACATAATAATAGCTTTTGAGAACTACACATAACAAATTCCAAACTTCTGGGGAATGTTTTAGTTATCTGTGAGATCAACCCTGTTAATTTTGGTGCAAATTGAAAATGAATAAAGCTCAATTTCCACTAAAATCAGATTAAAGGAGGATTCTTTAAAGGCTTTCAGTGTAAGCCCTCTGCAGCTGTCAAGCTATCAGTCCTTTTCCTTAGAAAACTGTATGGTGACTGCAAAGCTCATGAAACTGTGATGTGAGGAAAAACTAAGCACGTAAAAGTGGTCTAATTGAGAATAGGATTTTTAGCCTGACTATTCCAAACTGTAGGATTTGTGATAGCAATAATTTTAGAAAAAAAGAAAAAAACCATCTGTTTCAAATCCGTATCTTCCCTCTTTAGTGAAAGCTGTATGCGTGCTCAAAGATATCTAGGGAGTTCTCTAAAAGCTTGGGAATGTTTCTTATATTTTCAGAGTTGCAAAAAGTGCACTTCTGTCTGTCTTGGAACAAGCTATTAAAGTCTCCCTCAACCAAAGAGAGAGATCAGAGATGATCAGTACTGTGTATTCTCTGCTGCTTTAGGAAAGTGTAGTAGCCAGGAACTACATATGTTATACTTCGTTGCATGGTAGGGCCATTTTATAAGACATGTTCATCTTTATTCAGGTTTTAAACCTCATAAAGACTACTTGGTTTTGGAAAAATTCTGGCTTTTCTGACATAAACCTTGTGACTTTTCAAAGGTTTTTAATATTAGATAGGAGATGGGCATTTTACTTCATAATCTAATGACCAGGTTAGAGATGGGCTTGTTTGTAATAATGTGAGACTAAAGACAGGATGACCTTGCTAACACAGACTATGAACAAGTAGCTGGAGGACCTACCTTTTCATTAGTTTGGTATTTTAATACATAGTCTCTCACAGGTCAAGGATTCAGCCAAGTACCTTTGGGGGGTGCCAGAACATTGCAGGTGGATTCATGCGTTGGTTTTAGTGGGAGGAAGCAAAGATAATTTTATTCTTTTTAGGCTATGCTTTCAGTGAAACCAGAGCAAAATTTCCATTGATTAAAATACAAAAACAAGATCATCCTTTATGCTGCTGTGATGTGATTGGATGATATTTTTCTGCTCTTCCAAAAGACTATGCAGTGCTCTAATGGAAGTAATACTTGCAGGTGGCTTACTCAATTTAATCAATTTTTTTCTGAAAGGCTTGGGATTTAGTTAAAATGAAGTAGTTAAGGTTCCATTATGAAGCTGTAAAGAGTTACTGCACCACTCTATACTTTCACCACACATGCATAAACTTAAGTACTTGCTGCACTGTGGCAAATTAGGTATGGTATTATAGGCAGAATTAGCCAATGACACTATGTTGAAGTGCCATTCCCTTATCCGTATCCTTTTCCATATCCTTTAATTACTCTTGACCGTATTTTTCAAGCAAAGGGCCATTACTATTTAAAATTTAATATGACATTTATATGTGGAAAATAAGTAACTTTCTTAACATTAATACTGGGTTTGCAAATGCTTCAATACTGCCCAAGCACTGCTCTACATTAGGATGAGTGCTGTATTTCTCCATGGCCTGATGTGTCACTGCTTCATTGCAGAAGGATGACTGTGGATCCCAAGAAGGTTTGCTGACAGGTGATTTTTCTGGCGCCTTGGAAGATAAGAGTAGTATCCACAAAGACAGGGTTCATAATGAGGCCAGAACCGTGCAGTATGCTGATTAGCCCTCTTCCTCCTTGAAGTTTCTCAGCAGGCAGTGCATACATGAACACACACTACTTTTTTCTTCCCACACACACAAGCTCTGTGCCAAGAGAGTGAGATGTGACACATATTAATGCTGTTGGTTTCCTTCTGCTGGGGGCTGACTATTGCAATCCTATCTGAAAAGTTATCCACCAGGCTCAGAGATCATTTTCATTAAAACAATATCCAGTTTTGTCCCTCAAGCATGGTTGTCTTTCTACTCATGAATGTAGATATCAAAGGCGAGCAATAAATCCCTTTGAATAATGTGCCAGTACTCTACTCTTACATAACTGTCATTCCTGAGTAGAAGATGCTTATTTACCAATTAAAGCATCTTGGCAAGGATTTCAGGCATTTTAAATTCATTCTGATGCTTCCAGAGCATCCATTAGATAAAATCTGTTGAATTTGAATCATTGACCCTTAACCTGAAAACCAGTTTTACAAATGTCCTCCAGGAAACACATTGTGCACTTAACTTCCCCTGTGAAACCTACAAAAAATTGTATACCAAAATACAAAAATTAAGGGCCAGAGCCATGACAGAGTTAGACTTGGACAGGCATATGAAAACTGCCTCACTGGATGAACTTGATAGGATAATTTCATCTCAGCAATATACACTGTGTGACTACAAATAAATTTGTGACATGAGGAATCGTTTATTTTTTTTAACAATAGGCTATTTCCATTGACTTGCAATGCTTAAAGAAGAACTGTGAAGTTGTTACTGATGAACATGGGGTTACTACAAGAAGCTTCATGCAATTAGCTCATACCAGAAAGGAAATACCAGACTTTGTTGGTGAGGGCTTGGATCTTCCATGGAGTTGCAGGAATTTGGGCAGCTGGGAGAAGACCCTGTAGCCGCTTTCTCAGTGGCCTGCCGAAGAGATCACTGTGGAAGTTGCTTACTTTAGGGTTCCAACTGGTAGCACTGGTTTTATTTTGTTTGTTTTATTTTAATTCTTCTATGTGAGATAGTCCATCTGAAGTTTTATCATGCCCTGCCTTTGGATGTCTGATTAAGCATGACTTGCTGTGATTGGGATTTTAAATACCAGAAGTCTTCCCAATTACCTCAATTACCTTTACCCAAGGAATGATTGCTATTTCCAGGTACGCATCCTGTTGCCCACAGTTTCTCCCTCAGGTTTTTCTGGCATCATTCTTACATTAATAGCCCTTACCAAAGCATGTGATAGACCAGCAACTATCCCACGGTACCTCCTGACTATACTGCAGCACTGACACAGTTTCTGCCTGCATTTTCTAACTCTTCTACTGCCACTCCATTTTAGGGATGTTCAGAAGCTTCACTTTATTTAAGGCCTTAAAATGATAGAAATTGTGCATATCTACATAGAACATGTCCTATGCAAAAAACATTTCTCATAATTTCCTCTCTGAAAAAGGAAGTTATATGACAAAAATATATGAAGTGAAAAATTATCACAAAACATTTACAGTAAAACAAGTAGTGAAATGTGTTAAATTGCTTCTGCCTTCAGTTCCCTTGTCCAGTAGCTCTTCCGGGCATAATTAATTAAAAAGAAATGGGGTAAATACAAAAAATCTTTTATGGATTTCAAATATATGCCCTGTCATGCCATATTGAAGAGAATGTTGCCTAAATTGTGTGGGGCATATCTTAAGTTTCTGTGCCAAGATCTGTAATGGTATTTTGGCTTCTAGTGCCTAAATTCCCATTTACTGAAACAAGACCTGGGTCCTAAGAAATTAACCCAAGAGAAGATTTTACTTGCACTTTAAACTATTGGCAGTATTTTTTGATTGCAGAGCAGAATTTTCATCTTATATTTGAGCCTTAAATATATAACTCGTATGTATAGTCAGCTGAAATTACTGTATAGATTTTGAGAGCCATATGCAGACCTTACACATGCTAAAAATACATGCAAGCTGTTGCATAATGGTAAAACAATAAAAACATAACCATGGCCTATTTTTCTCTTTCATTCATTACTAACACCGATCTCTTTCTACCTGAAAGAAATCCACAATTAAATATTAATAGCAGCAAACTGTTGAATAAACATCTGCAGCTGTAAGCAATAGCCATTTAAGCTTGAATAAACACTCAGAACAAGAAAAGTGAGTATTAATAATAAAGTTCAAAAATTACCAAGAAGCAGCATTGTAGGACTTATCTAGGAAATTATACTGAATTTTCAGAAGGTATATTTTTGAGGAAGTAATACAATCTTTTGCTTTCTTTAGGAGTAAAAAAGAACCTGTCTCCCTCTGCTGGTTTTCAGAGAAAAAAAAAAAAGTTTATAGGCACTAAAAAATCATAGCTGAACTTTTGATACAAATTACCAGATGTTCTAGAATTAGGGCTCAGAACTTGTTGCCTTTAAATATGTAGTAGTTGCCTTGAGAAGATTAGAACTACCTGTCTTGATTAGCTGAGGTTTGGCAGATTTTTGTGGTAGTTACTCTGTTTAATCTAACAGTTTCTCAGTATATTTAACGTTATTTCTTTATATGTACATCTTTAAGAAAAATATAACTTAAGATAAATTTAAACTGTTTAGCCTTTAACTCAAGTATCACTGAATCTTGTAGCTATCCTGAAGAATGGCCTAATATTGGAGTCGTAAATATAGATGCATAATTTTCCTTTCCTGCATACTCTGAGGTAGTGTACTTTGTCATTCAGATTAAGCCTTTTTCTTTCAAATATGAGTTTCTAAATTGCTCGATAAATATGTCACAGGCCATAAGGCTTTTGCAGGCCACATGCACAAGAATAGCTACAGCACATAGCATAGCTCGCCAGTTATGACAACTGCATGAGGTTTCTCTGGATTGCGCTGGGACTGAGATGCTGAGACTGGCTGCTCCAGGATGGGTGGTCGCCCCTGGCCAAGATGCAGCATTGCCCACCCTGCTGAGCTGTGAGCCCCTGCACTGCTGTTCCCCCAGACCGCTCCACAAGACAGTGAGACACCCACACATGATCTGTGCCAAGGAGAGTGTATCAGCGGGACAGGAACTTTGTGTTGCAAACCCCACCCCGATGAACAAATGTTTGGGAATTTCCATGGAACAGACGTGCTGCACAAAGTAGCTACCATGTTCTGGCACTTGTCGTGGTATCTGCAAAGAGCATTTTGTCCTTCATACAATATGCTCCAGCTTCCTATTGTCAGAGGAAACGTATTTGTCATTTAATAATCCCTTTGCTTCTACTGACAATTCCTCATTCACAAAAGGATACTCTTACTAGAGACATCAAGTTTATTCCATGCAGTTAGTAAAGGGCAAGTAGCAATTAAATTAAGGCCTTCATCTGTTAAATTTGGGGGGCTTACATAAATGCATTTTAGGCTGAGAAGAAAATTAAGGCAATTTTCTTTTTAAAGTGATTTTGGGGTTGGTTTTTTTTGTTGTTGTTGTTTTTACTTCCCATGTGTTATCTTCACTAAAACACATTTGTTATGCTTTGTTACATGTAGCTGTCCTTTTGATCTGGGTATACATCAAGGTTCCTTTTATCCTTAGTATTGTTTTATAAGGCATCTGCCAGATGCAGTTTGTGTATTTCCAGTTAAAACCAGTGTCACTAAAGTCAGTGTTGAGGCTTAACCCCAGCCAGCAGCTAAGCACCACGCAGCTGCTTGCTTGCTCCCCCCCAATGGGATGGGGGAGAGAACTGGAAGGGTAAAAGTGAGAAAATTCGTGGGTTGAGATAAAGGCTATTGAGTTTAATGGGTAAAGCTGTGCACACGAGCCAAGCAAAACAAGGAATTCATTCACTGCTTCCCATTGGCAGGCAGGTGTTCAGCCATCTCCAGGAAAGCAGGGCTCCATGACACGTATTGGTTACTTGGGAAGACTAATGCCAGCACTCCAGACATGTCCGCCCCCTTCCTTCTTCTTTCCCCAGCTTTACATGCTAAGCATGACATCGTATGGTATGGAATATTCCTTTTGTCAGTGAGGGTCAGCTGTCCCAGCTGTCCCCCTCACAACTTCTTCTGCACCCCCAGCCTACTCTCACACCACTGGTGGGGTGGGGTGAGAAGCAGGAAAGGCCTTGAGGCTGTGTAAGGGCTGCTCAGCAAGAACCGAAACATCCCTGTGTTATCAACATTGTTTTCAACACAAATCCAAAACAAAGCTCCGTAGTAGCTACTGTGAAGAAAATTGATGCTATCCCAGACAAAACCAGCACAGTTAGTTACACAAGTTGATTTGATTTTTGTGTATGTTGTGTTGGAATTCTTTTGTGAAGTTTGAGTATCGGGGTAGTGAGCGCAACATGCACTTTCCCCAAACATTTGGCCAAATTCTCTCATGTTTATTCTGCCTGTGGTATACAATTTAATTTTAATAAAAATGTTACTTAATAAAATTGAATGGATTTTAACTGCTTGTCTATGTGCAACACACTTCTTCTTTTTAACAAGACACAGCTTTACCAAGTGTCTCCTGAAAACTCTCAGGGCAACTGTGGCATTTGGTCAATGTATCACAGAGAACATACACAGGAGCAAGGTAGTGAGACTGCCAAGACACACACCTTGTGCGTTGTATTTACACAGGCATATTAATTACTTCCTGTATAAGAAATACTTGAAAACTGATGTAATGTTTTCATGCGGGAATGTGTAAGTTGTAATTATCCATTCATAAGCAAGTCTGCAGGCTATGTCATTGTTCTCTTCACTGACTCAACTATCTAGGGGATACTGTCATTTTAGTTAGAAGCTGGGCTTCCAATGCCAACCACTTATCTCTGCTAAAGCAGAACTATTTCAGCTGCCAAGCTATGGAGAATGCTACATGGCATCTGATATGCAAGTGCCGTTTCTAAAACTGGCTGGTACTGCTTCTAGAGTGCACCTGATAATTGGTATATATTCAATGTGAATGTAGCTGAGAAACTATGAAAGGGGAGGCAAGAGTACCTGTGTCAGAGTTGCTCTTCAGTGTAATGGGTGAAAGCTGAGGAAGGAATGGCATATTGTTTGTAATTTAGTGTGGTAAAAGGAAATCAGTACCTATTTAAGAAACATGAAGTGGAATTGGGGTTTTATGCAGTCCTTCATAACCTAGAATATTTTTCAAAAATGAGATACTGCTGAACAGAATGGGTTTAAATTATAAAAATAAATGCAAAATAGCAGGAAAAATTTCTGACAAGAAGGAAATAATTTCTAAGGAAAGTCACAGAAGGTTCTTAGAGTTCTCATGGTACTGGTAGACAGGCTTGATAATAGTCTAAAATTCTGCACTAATCTGTAGAATGAACCAAATCATCCTTCCTATCTCAACTTTTATGATTCATATTTGACCTGGTCATACTGTCATGTTACATAACATGATGGAGGCTCATCAGTCAAATAGTCATCATTTTGTTGAAATCGTTGGATATTGTAGCTGCCTTTTATTTAGGCTAAGCAGATTAATGCTCCCTTGGTTAGTGATGGATGAAACACAGACAAACAGTTGTGGCCAGTAAGTTGGAGGTGGAATCCAGAGCAGTTTAACGTGACTGACCCGTGTGTGAGGGGGAAAGCAGCACAAACACCGTGGGAACTGCTTTGCACCAGGAGGTGCTGGTCCATTGGGATCCCGGTAAGAAAGGCGCTCTGCCTCTGTGAAGTATCACTTAAACTGCTGTTCATCAGAGCCAGCACTATGAAGAAAGAGAGGATGGTATAGATAATCCTGCATCCCTATAGATGCTGGGAACCCTCAGTTGTGCAGCATCGAACGCCCACAGCACATTCTGCAGACCCTATCCATAGAAAAGGCTTTCCCATGTCAGTCATTATAGGATTTTCTTACAAGAAAACAACTTTGTCCATCATTTCTCCTGCCAGATAGAAAGGGTGTTCACATGGGAACCTCTTGCTGCACTTTCAGATAAAGGCAAGGACGCGCAGGTGGTGTAATCGCTGGTACCAAGTGGGAGCCGCCTGGAGACTCCCATTACAATGAGCCACAAAGTTTATCCCGCAGCCAAGGGATATGCCCAGCACAACACAGGTCTGGAGGCCAGGCTGGACAGGCAGCACAGCACAGGCCTCTGTCTAGTTGTTCTGTGGGTCACTAACTCCTCCACGTAGAATGGTCTCCTGGCCAGCATCACTACAGGAGCCCAGCAGCAGAGATGGCCAGGAGACATGACTGCCAGGACAAAAAATCTAAAATGCAATCTGGAAAACAGGTCTATTTGGACAGACAGTCTGAAAAAAAACCTGGACCTTGAGAGCAAAGTAGGTGTCTTCTACTGATGCTCTGTTCTGTGTCCAGAATTGGAGCACATTTGGCTTATTGATTGTCAGTACTGGAATGGCGTTAGAGAGGATTGATTTCTCCTCTTAGTAACTGACAACCTGAAAAATTCTTGACAGCTTATATCACAAGGGTAGTAACAACCCTGGTAATTTTTTTAATCTGTGTAAATAAAAAATTATGCCTATGATGCCTCTACAGGAACACATTTTGTGTCATCCTTCAAAGTCTCCATTTTGCTCTTGTTGAAGTCACCTGCAAGGGCTTTCGTTGACCTTAATGTTGAAAGGTCAAGATTTATCTGATAGAAGATGCTTAGATGCTAAAATGGTGGGGTTTATATATAATCACACAGAAAAATGTCACTGCCAGCAATGTATTTATGACTTATTTTTATTAATTCATTTATATTGTAGCATCTGAGCTGACACTTTTTCATGTGTCTTCTATGCTTCATTAAGCATTTTGTATTTTTTGGGTCTTCGGTGTGCTAAAAGTGCTGGATAAAATACCAATAGGCATAAACAACTCTTCAATTATTTTAAGCAGTATCCCCTGAATGGACCGAACACAAAGTTATTCTCTCTGGAATTCTTTTGCATCTACATTAAAATTCATATTGTTACTTTTAACTGCCCATTACAACTTTTAATTTGATTTTACGAAAGGCCCATTGTCTAAACTTTGTATAAAATCCCACATGCAATACTTTTGAGCATACTCAAAGCATTACACTCTTTTGAAGCTATTGTGAAGGTCAAACCAAAATATTGTCTTTTTGAAACGTGTTGGTATGTCAGGGAGGCTGGAGCTGACAACAGGGATCAGCGGGGGCCAAGCGAAGTAGTTTCTGAAGTTAAATTAAGCAAAATTCCGTTCAGTGGAACACGTTGTTCCAAACCCCTGGAGCCGTCAACGGGCAAGTGAACAACCAAACCCCGTGTGCTGCGGAGCATCCTCGTCCCACCGGCGTCGCCGCTCAAGCTCTTCCTCCGGTGTGTTTTCTGCTCCCGGCGGGCGGGGGCCGTACCCTTCCCCCGCGGTCGGCGGCGGAGGAAGTTCGCTGTCTCTGCGGCCCAGCTCCTGCCCCCCCCCCCCCGACATTTCTGGTGCGTTGTGCAAGTTTCCAGTCATGCCGAACGTTCTTAGGAAGATGGGGCGATAAGGGGAGGAAATGACGGAGAGTCACCTCAGAGCCACCCAGCCCCCGCTCCCGTGGCCGAAGGGGCCCCCGACAGCTACAGCGGCGGCGCTTCCACCCAGACCCCCGCCGGCCGTTAACGGCCCGTTTCCCCTGCCGGGGGGCCGACCCCGCGCCACCGGTTGGGCTCCTCCTGAGAGGAGGCGGCGATGCGGGGACAGGTGAGGTGGCAGACGGCCGAGCGCCCGGGGCAGGCTCGGAGTGAGGCGGCCGGCACCGCGCCCCGCCCCGCCCCGCCCCGCCCCCGCCCATCTCCTCAGGGCCGGGGCCGGAAGTGAGCGCACGGCGGCGGCGGCGGCGGTTCGGCGGCGGGAGGGGGCTGCCTGCAGCCTGGCGCGCGCGGTCTCGGCGGCGGCAGGGAAGAAGGGAAATGGCCGCAGCTGCGGGGCGGCGGCGCTGCGAGGTAGGCGCGGGGAGCCGCCGTAAGCCGCCGTCGCTGGATGGCGGAACCAGGCTGGGGCTCTGCTCCCTGCCTCTGCTTCGCCCCTCTCCTCCCTCTCTGCGGCCTCCGGGCGCTCCCCGCTGCCGGCTCGGCCTCGGGGCGGCTCCGGGCCCGGGGGCGGCCGGGGCGGCACCTGCGAGCGGCGGGGCCCGGGCCGCGGTGGCGGGTGGGCAGCGGGGCCGGGGCCAGCCTCGTCTGTGCCGGGAGGCGGCGGAGGCGCTGCCCGCTGGAGGTACTTGGTGGGGTAACTTTGAGTCTGAAGCGCTGGAGAGGGGCCAGTTCTGACAGGGAGGGGATCCCGAGGCGTCCTGGGGAGCCGCTGGCGCTTCGTAGCTCTCCGGCTTTCGGAGGTGCTTTTTGTACCTGAGGGTGAAGTCTTGGGGGCGGCAGGTGGCTGTCACCTGGCGCCGAGCAGGGTTTCGGGAGCCGGAGCGCTGGCCCTGTGTAGGGGGGACCTTGGCTGTCGCCAGAGACCCGTCAGGTTGCCATTCTCTTTTTATTCATCCTCTTGTTGGCCTTTTGGATGGGTTAACTAACCGCGGGTTGGTGCGTTACCCTGGTTCCGCAGAAGTTGGCTGTTTACAAAGCTGATCTTTAAACAGCTCTGCTGTTTCCTCCGGGAGCTCTTCGGATATTAGTAGTAATAGGAGGAAGCGTGTAGCTGGTTTACTGTTCTCAACTTGATCGAGTTTACTATTCTGCATCAATGCAATAAAAAAAGGTATACTTGCATCTTTGCATAGTGAAGTTAAGTTCATCTGGGGTAGGGGAGAGATGCAGAGATTGCAATAAAAACCTCGCATATTTAAGGCAAATCTTCTTCCGAAAATGCAAGAAGAAATGTGTGATGTTTGTAAAAGATGTTGTGCAATACCTTCTTAGAATATAAACTGGGTTCAAGAGTAGTAGTCACGGATGATTTTGAAGAATTCAAAGGGAAGCACAAATGGGTCAGAAGGAATGAAATCTGACAGACAAAAATATTTTGTTAGTTGGTTTTGTTAGCTTTGAAAGTGGTTGTGTCCTTCATTCTCCCAACACTGAGAGTGGGCCTGGAAAAAACTTCCTTCATGCATCTGGGAGGAAGAGAAGTTCCTTAAATTGGGCACGTTTACTGCATTTGTAGGGGGGGAGGGAACAAGACTATAATGCCCACTAAGTTAACTTCTAAAAAAACCCACAAAAACCTGAAAACAAGTTGAAGCAAAATTAATAAGAATAAATAGCCAGTGAAAGGAAGTTGCATAAAAGATAATGGCAGTGAGAGAAAGCACAGGGAGAAGTAAAGTAACAAATATTTGAAGTTAAATGGCCTTTTGTTGGAGGTAAAAACAAAAAAAAACCCAAACCAAAAAAGTAATAAACTATTTAGAGTCTTCTTAAATGTTGTGCTATATTTGAACAGTCTTTTACATAAACGTGCTGGTTCATAAAAAAAAAAAATACATGGGCGGTCTCATGAAAGATTTAAAATTCTGATTGATTTAATAAAATAAATTTGTCCTACTTAATTACAATATAATAGTAGTCCTGATTTAGAAACTTGAGGTTTCTCTTTCCTTTTGGAATATTACTGTCATCATTAAGAACTCAAACATAAAGGTTTATCAGTACAGATAATTAGTGTATATAAAGATAAATTGATGATTTAGTTATTTTTATCCTTTTTTTTTGAGTAGCTCTCTATGAGCAACAAAGAAAATTGAATGCTTTAAATGGAAAACGATGCATTTCAAAATGCCGAGTAAAAAAATCCTTTCTGAATCTGTGGTCTTCAGTTTCTTACTTCTCAAACTAAGTTAACTTGAAACTGCTGATATTTTTCTTATCCCATGCTGCTATTATATCTGCTACCTAGCTGAAGAAAATGGAATTAAGATGTTGCTTAAAAAATAAAAATGCTGAGGTGATGTTTTGGGGTTTTTTTTGTTGTTGTGTTAGGCTTTGATGTGGGATCAAAACCAGATGAGTATGGAGCTATCTAGAAAAATGAATGCTAGACTAGAGCAGGATTGAGTGTTGTTTGGCTTTAAACTCTTGAACAATCCTCAGGCTAGCCTGTGGAAGCTTTAAAAATTGCAATAAATTAGCATTGATAGGTAAGACAGTATAAGCATAATGCTAACATGACTAGAATTCATAAAATATAGTATGTATTTTGAGGTCAGCCTTAATGACATCCAGATAATGATCTTCCATTTTTTATTTTAGAAGTACTCCCTTTTACTGTCTGCAGTTAGTGCAGTAGTTACTGTGGTATTTATTTATTTTTAGAATAGTACAACAAACTTGAGAGTATAGCACAAATATAAATTGTTTGCTTCATGGAAGTGTAACTGTAAACATATACCTCTCTTTTAAGTAGAAGACGTGGATATGTAATTACTTACCAGAAGCAGAGTTCAGTTTTTATCAGCAGTGGTCAATAACATCAGTCATCTAATTCAGCATTCATCCAGCCCCTTTGTACATGAGGAGGTTGCTGTGATGTCAGTATTTGCAGAAGAATGCAGAAGTTGTTTCCAGACTGGACAAGTAAGTGAAGGAGGAAATGTTTCAAAGCATGCCAGTAACGATAAGCCTCACTGAAACTATAAAAGATTTAGAATAAAATGTTTTCCTCAAAGCTCGCATTATAAAAAAAGTTATGAGAAGTATAGCTTTCATCTATACTTTACTAGAAATGCAACCTGAAACTATTTATTCAGACTAAGTTTAGTTTGTTGCAAGTGATGGACACTTTAGAGTGCTTTCATTGAGGAAACTGAAGTAAAGAGAGAAGATATGTCTGCATATTTAATTTAATTTTCAGGTGTGTGGCATTAAAGTTATAAACAAAATACCACTCACAATAAAACAACTGTAACTGCAAACTTGCAGTGTGTAGTGTGTGAGGACCTCATGGTGTTTGTGTTAAGAGTATGTCACTAGTTCAGATCTGGAGGTTGGTTACTGTGTGATGACCTAGGTGAATTAATTTGATCCATAAAGAGTTTGAAGCTCATAGGTTTCAATATTTTAGTTGATGTTAATAGTTATAGGAGACACATCAAGAACAAGTCATCGATAAATGATACAGTCTGCTTCTTAGATTGTAGTCACAGCAGAAAAGCGGAGGGTGGTGACAGTGCTGAGCTATAAGGTGAGTGCTGAAAGTTACATGAGTTCAGCATGCATCTGCACAAATTTCCTGGAGGGAAAAAATCCATCAGGGGTCTTAATATTAGAGAAGTTACCTCAGGATTCAGGAAGTCCTTGAGTGGCAAATTAGTCGAGACTAGAAGAGTATTTTGAGGAAGTGTCATTACATGTTTGCCTTAGTTTAACTTTTTTCCATTTGCATTTCTGAAGCCATCCTTAGAGACAAGTTAAGGATGAGATGAACCTTTGGTCTAACTGAGTATAGCCATCCTGTTCAGTTTTCTACAGGTGTAATGTTTAATTAAAAAACAGATGTAATGATTGAATCAATACAGCTAATAAGCTTAATATTTTCTAATGTATAAAGCAAAAAGGTACATGTGAACAGTGTATTTGTTCTGTCAATGAATAATCAACAATTCTGCTTAATGCTTTCATAAATACTATTTTTTTTATGACCAAGCGGCTTCTGCTGGTTATAACTGAAACTGTGCAAATTTCCTGCCTGAGGGGAAACTCATCTGCTGAAGCAAGGGGTAGAAATAATTTGACCACTGCAGCAGAATTGCATTTGGTTAGGCTGGTGGGTTGATACTAATACAGTGATACAGAGTTAAGCCTGGGACAGAGCTGTGGTGGCATGGTTTTGTCTCCTTGCTCTGCCAATGGTTTTGATTATGTTGTGTTGAAGGTGATACTGTGCGCTGCTGCACAGGGAATAGAATAGGATCTGTGTGTGGGAGGGTTATTTTCATCTCCATTTTAGTAGCCACTGGACATTGCATCATTAACTTCCTGCACTTTGCTGCATTTTGAATGCTTTGTGATGTTAGGAGGATATTTGCAGGGCTTACTTCAGGCATGTAATGTAAGAAAATTTGGGGTTTTACCATGATCCTCTATCTGTGCTGTAGAATGTTATAAAACTATATGGAAGGTGTTTATGCATCTCTATTTAGGTAATTAAAGTAGATGGCACGAATGTTTCTTTCTTCTTTTCTCTGTCCTCCCCACTCTCTAGACAGTTTCTGGATTTTTGGTTGAATTGGTTATGTAGTTTAAAATGTCTGCTTTCTGCTTGGTACCACTGGTATTGGGATTAGTGCAAGTACTGGTATAGATAGATGTTCCAGGTAATCTGTCATGCTCTACTGTGATCAGGCCTGCACTGTACGAATGACTAAGACATTGTCTGTGATATTGCTGCCTGGATAAAGCCCTGAGCACCCTTGTCACCTTCTCAGAGCTGACCCTGCTTTGAGCAAGTAATGGAAGTTGAGGCCCCTTTCAGTCTTAATTGTTCTGGGAAAGTGGTATTCCAGAGTGAAATTATTTAGCAAATCATGGATTACTGAGCAAATTACTCAGTTGGGTAATCAAAATACTTGGGGCAATGGCATTACCTAAAAAATAAGAAACCAAACCTTTGAACAGTAGTTAATATTGATTCTGCGTGGAATGTTTTGTATTGCATGAGTGTTTTTAAGTACCCTTAGAAAAGAGGGGTTGGTGGAAAAGAGTAGGAATCATAAGAGTGACATGGAGAAAAGCACAACTTTAGAGGTGGCTGAAAAGCAAGAGAAACAGTGAAAAATTTTTAAAAGCGAACTTCTGAAACAGGAGTGGGTATGAAAGCATTATTCTGTAAGGAGAAGCATTGCAACAGAACTAAAATTCTTAGCCTTTGTCAATCAATGCCGGTAATAGGCTTGGCTGTAAGGCATGGAAAAAAAAATAATCTTGGCCAAGTGCATCAGAATGAAACAGCCTGGGATGCCATCAGTTTCATTATTGCTTTTTCTGGTATCTGCATCTAGAAAATACTGTGCAGGAACAGGATTGCAGGTATGTTGTCATAGAGCTGAGAACAAAATAGGGAGAAATACAGAGATGCAAAAGTTAGTGAGTAGTTTTATAGCTCATGAAACCAATGTTGTTTCCTATTGATTTGTGTCTTCAACTGATTGGCTTTAAGGACTTCTTGCAATGATTCAAGCATTTATAGAGGTTATGCTGGTTATAAATCCGTGGTGTCTGATAACATGAGCTCATGCTACTGCTTTATTCTGACTGTGACACTCAACCTTCTTGGTAGTGTCAGGGCGCTTGTTTTTTATGAAATTTATATGGAATTCAGTTATCTTTAAGACCCCTATCTATTCAACAGACTTAAATGAAATGGTGACTAGGTTCAAAATTTGTGGGGAGGAGTATAACAGGACAAATATCCTAAGAAGCTTGCAAACATGCTGTATTAAATCTGCATGTATCCACATCTATTGGTGGATTAGCTTGCAGTGACTAATGGTGCAAATCGCTGGTTCAAGAAGGGGGAGAGTACTTTGTGGCGATGGAAAACCTATGGTCTGTTGGTAGCTGTAGCTGCCTACACTAAGATTTGGCTGGAACATCATCACAGATGCTTGCACCGTTTGTCTCTCTTGGAACATTGATCAAAAAATCAAGATTCTATAGGCTGAATTTTTCAAGGGATTTGTTGCCAATATTGAAAGACCTTGAAGCGTTCCTGGAGAATTACTGTTCTAGTACTGTAAACACCCTATTCTTACCTAGCTCTCAAGATCAGATGTTTTGTGATGGAAATTGTACTTTTCAGATGAAAATCAAAGTTAAGAGATGCAGTTGCTGTTCTGTTTATGAACTGAATGATTTGGGTAAAACAGAAATGAGTGCTGGTTCAGAGTTTGTGCCAAATTAAAAATTGCACCTGTATTTAAGCTAGTGAAATTGTCTTCGAAGATTCTGTAGATGTGACCCAAAACAAATTGGATTCAGTTTTTCAGGTAACCCCATCTGGAAGGGGGCATTTTCTAATTTTGCTAAGATGACTAGTTTAAAAAGTGATCAAGTTTTTAGTGGAAAGACAGCATGCTAGAACTATATACCTGAAATACTAGCCTTTCAGGACTAACGTACGTGTTATTGAAAAACTTCCAATTTAAACCAAACCGTATTTTTTAAAATATTGGATTTATTCATGACCTGACTTCTTGAAGTATCTATTCAGTTGTTTCTCGATTTGTGGCGATCTGAATGCATCTGGCAGAGAGGGCTTTTGAACATCAAAGTTCTTATGTTTTTTCTTGCTAAGGAGTTTTCCTGCTGTGGCAAATGCCTTGCTATGAATTCCTTTCCAGATGATTAGTACTTTCCGTAGTATATTACTGCTGCCGTCTTTTGCTAAGTTTTCCCTGTTATCCCATAAAACTGCTACCATCTCTGGTATGTAGGCACGATTTGCTAATTCTTAAGTTAGCTATCATTCAAATTATTTATTTTTTTTTTTTTAAATTAATGGCAAAATAACCATGGAGTTATTGTGAAAATGACACTTGTTTTGAGGAAGCTCTGGCTACTATATGCCAGGACATTACTTTATAAGGAATGCAGGAAATAGTCTGACTTGTTATCATTGCTTCTGTATTTAGTGCTTGGACTCTAGGGAATTTATGTAGACTGATTTGTGATAACTGCAAAGTATTTCTTAAGGATGAGTTACCAAATAATATGTTGTGTGCTTGTTTAGCACTAGAACAAATTATAAATAGAATGTTAAAACCCTTGGGTTTTTTGAAAACTCATCTTAAGTAGAGAAGAATGTTAACATGTACATAAGCAGATGGTGAGATTACCTCTGCTTAAGGTAACGTGGTTTTATCTCTAATAAAGTCATCCCTTGCTTGTTAAGATAGGAAACTCCTTTAGATTTTTGGGAGTCTTTGTCCTGGTAGAGATTATTATATCCTGTATTGATTCTTCTGAAGTTTCTTACCAAACACCTATAAATTCCTATTAGAAAAAAAAAAAAACCTCTTAATGGTTCAATTTTATGTATTTGCTAGATTAGTGCATATGTAAATATATTTTTCTTTTTTTATGTAAGCATCTGTAAGTGAAAATCTGGTTTGAAATTAATTTCCATTCCATGTATAGGCTTTGATCTGAAGGAGGTGGTCAGATATCTTGCTGTTTCTTGATGCTTTTTTTTTTTTTTTAAGAGAGTATTTTACTCCTTTGAAATAATGAATAATGAGCAATTGTCAATTAAATAAAATCACATAGCAATACACAGGTACTTGACTGAGCAAATTAACTTTAGAGTCTAAACGCATTTATGCGAAATTGCCTCCAAGAAGGTGTTGCTCTTAGGGGAACTCTGCTAGTCTGGAGCCAGAGAAAGAGGTCTGCAGACTCATGTCTGATCACATCTGGTTGAATACTTAAAGAAAATACTGCTTAAAGTTAACTAGGTCACGCTGCAAGAGACAGATTACCTTTCATCAAGCTATAGATAAATCGGGTGGTTGACATTTTTAGATCTGCTTTCAAACAAATCTTAAAGCGGGCAGTTTGGCGAGTTACTGCTAGGGCAGTGTAAATATGGGGATTTTGTATGAAGTATGAATGTGTCCATTTAATTTCAAATATAAGGGAGAAATAAGCGGTATAGGAATCTGTTTTACCACTTTCAAATTTCTGTTATAATTTGTCAAGTTGCTTCTAGTTGTACTTTTTTTTTTAAAAAAAAAAAAAAAAAAAGGGAAAGCATTTGGCCCATTCTTTTAAGTGTTTGGAAAGAGAGTTGTGCTCTTGAACAGATCGACAGTTGAAAACTGATTGTTACTGTTACTTAAAATTGTGTGCAGCAGTTGAGATGAGAACAATCCTGACTCTAAGGATTACTTCTAGGTCTTCCGATGACTTCCAGTTCTTCAAAACTTCTTGTGAATTCTTATGGTAATGGCTCAGGTGTCTGTTTTTCCTATTTCTGGGATTTGAATTGAAACATGTTCTTTTGAGTGTTTGAGAGGAGTTTCCTGCTGATGGATGGTCCAAATGGAATTTACCCTTCCCTTCATAAATGTTGGAGAATTTTAAATTCTCCTCGCTCTCTGCCTTTGAACTTAAATGGCCACTAAGTCAGAAACTCAAAGTGAAGCTAAACTTCTTATGTGAAAATGTTAACTGACGCGGTGTAGTTAGCATTTAGAAGAAGGCCTGTCTTTGTTTTAATCATGCTTATGCCTAGGGAACTTTTCTTCTGATGTTTTATCATTTGAGTTTAGTGCTAAAAACTGGCATGCAGGATAAAGTTTTGTTAAAAGTATTGCAATTTTTTTTATCAGTTTTTAACTTCAAACTGTTTGAAAACTCCAGTCTGCTTTTAAATTTTGACAGAAATTTATATACTGATTTGGTTTTAGAAGTTTTCCAAGGACAGGACTTAAACACAGTGATCGAATTAAGTGTATGTATGTTGATGAGACTGTCTTGCAAAAATGAAAGTAAAATTCCATTTTTAAGGTAACCACTGATAATAATATTCTTCTATCTTGAATGCTTGAAGTCAGTGGGTTTGTCAGTGCAAGTATGCAGTCATACACTGACGAAAATGCAGCACTGTAATCTGAAATTGTAAAATAAGCAACTGTAGAGCGATTGGGATTCTCTAGATGTTATGAATGAATGTGCTGCAGTAGCTGTGCACAATGTTTCTGAGTGCTAAGGAATGTATGTTTATCTGCAGTTATGACTTTGAGGAACAGAGACTTCTTGTGAGTAGGAGACTGCTTGGTGAGTATGCAGATCAAAGCTGTTGATTTCAGCAGAAAAATAAGGCTTCCTACTTTTTTAAGGAGCCAGAACTGTTTTATGTAGTTAATATAATTAATATAATCTTGATATTTTTTTCCTTAAGAAAAATCACTTGCTGCTGTAATTATCAAGCAGCACCAGAATGCATTGATAATTTTCTTCAAAGTTGGAGCCCAAACAGTTTTGAATACTCTCAGAAAGTAGATCCTATTCAAGGGTAGTTTTTTTTAAATAAAATTCAGGAAAAAAAATCCTGCTGCTATTTAGAATCCTTAGGCAAAAGCAAGACTGTGAAAACTGCAGTTACCTCATGCTGCTGCTGCTTGGAAACACTAAGCAGGAATTATTGAGATGACTTCATAAGTTGTGGTGTTCTTGCATCTGAAAATTTGACATAGCAATTTTAACCAGCCGTAACTTAGTAAAGAAGTTAAAGCCTGCTTGGATATCTAGGCAGTCTGAGCAGCTGGTGTAAAGTATATTAGACTTTTTGTTAGGATGTTATCTGTGGCTAGTAGGCTTAGACCATCTACAACATATTCAATAAATCTTCAGAAGGCTTAGAATGCCTGTCCTGTGAACAGGAGGCTAGTAAATACCTGAATGGCACTGAAGGCCACAGCTGCTGTAAATGGGACCAGGGATCTGCACTGTCTATAAAGGGATCCAGCAAAAAAGTTTGGGGTTTGTTTTTATTAATCAATTCCCTGATCGGGTTCAACACTCAGCTGTGCAAATAGGCAGTAGATAGGACAGGACTTCTTTGTAATGGCAATATTTGTGGCTTTAATGAATGTCAAACTCTGCAGCTTAATATATTGTATGGAAAAGGATCTGGTGTCTACTTTTTTCTGTAGACTTCATCTGTGTTGAATATCATTATCTCATGGAATGGATACATACTATTAACCTCCAAAGCTTTTCCTTAAGATTTTATTCCCCGGGACTTTAGTTGTCTGCTTTTCAGGGTTTTGAACTTTGTAAGTCTGTCACTGTTTCAGTCTTTCATAAGACACCCTCTTTCATTTAAATCTTGTCTTGATATCTGTAACATCAGTTCTGGTTTAATATTGCTTTTTGAAAGGCTTCACCCGAGTTTATGTTTTCAGACTTAGCTGAAATGTATAGAACCTCTTAAACAGATGTCTGTCCTTCATATTATAAGGCACCAAAAATGGCCAGAACGTTAAAGAATTTAAATAATCTGTTAAAAATCTATTAAGAATCTTGCTGTTTGTGGCAAATTCACAGAAGCAGTCAGTTTGTTTAAAGCATACATCTCTCGTCTGATTCAAGGGCTGGGGGGGAACCCCATCTAATGTTGTGAATAGCAAGGGGACATAAAGACAGACTTCTGAGTTTTTGACATTATTTACTGCAGAGAACTCTTCTAATTTGTAGATTGCTGCATGACTTAAACCCATGATGATTTACATCTAAAGGGCTTATCTAGTTCAGTGAAACTGTGTTTTAATGAGGATTGCTGTTTATGTAACTCTTCTAGCAGAAACTCATTATTCATGATTTTATCTTGCTACGTGATATGCATACTAGCTGTTGCTGGAAGACAACTTATCTCCTGGATGCAACTCTAACTTGTCTGTGTGTAAAAGCTGTGAAGTAGAAATAATGAAAAATAACATAGTTCCTGCAGTGATCTCTTGTAAGATTATTCTAATAAAGAGGCATAGATATCATGGTGAATATGGGAAGTTGTATAATAGTACCGAGCACAAGATTGGAATTGGAAAAATGTAAGATGTCACTTTCTTGGTGGTGGCTTTAAGGAAAAGTGACCTTTCAGAGTTTCTTCCCTTACCTAGTAGTGAATGACATTTTCTTTAAGGGGCTGTTAAAGGGATTACTTCATGAGCAGCTGTACTTAAATCACTTATTTTGCTTGTCCAAGAAATAGAATTTCATAAGCATTATTTATCTTCTTAAGAGGGTAAAGTTCAATGATCTTTTCCAAAGGGGGGGAGATCCTTCAGCATCATTATGACCATCATAATCATGGTACAGCAGTTTGATACATCTGTCGTTTTTGTAATAAAAAAAAATTGGTCTATTTAAAATTTTATGTCCTGGGTTTCTGAAGGACATATGCAACCTTGTCAGTTGTTGGTGTATGACTTAAAAGAAATCATACGTGGATAACTACTGTGTCTTTCTAATGTTTCATTTCCTTTTCAGATCTGCTAAATCTACTCCAAGGCCAAGGGTAGACAACCAGTACAAGGGAAGTGTCGCTTTTTCAAATGGACATTGGCTCTTGCGGTATGGCCCAGATATCCAGCAACAATGGATTTAAACAGCGCTCATCACCTTCTTTGGCAGCCACAAGGTCAAAAGACGTGGACAAAGAAGAGGCCTTGCAGATGGAAGCTGAGGCATTAGCTAAGATGCAGAAAGAAAGAGGTGTAGCTGGTAATAAACAAACTTTTCATTCTTTAAGCAGCACCAGACAAAAAGCACAGACTCATAACAAACAGGACCATGATCTCATGGTGTTTCCAGAGTCTGATGCCAAGAGTATGGAAGATAAACTAAGTACCATTGACATAGAGAAGCTTAGTCATGCTGAACTAGAGAAACTGCTGCTGGATGACAGTTTTGAATCTAGTAAAGTACCTACCTTACCAGTAAATCCTATTTTAAGCCCATCTGTGTCTTCACAATTTTATCTTGGGCCTACGGGTCAGAGAAGACAGTGGACGCCTGGGATACTAGCACCTGTGACATGCACTTTACCTCCTATTTACCCCTCAGCTTCTTACACAAAACAGACTGCTATATTTCAGAATGGATTCCATCCAAGTATGTCCTCCTATCACTCTAGAGAACCTATTTATCTTGGTCTTCCAAGACAGTCGCAATACATTTCATACCCACTGGCAGCTACTACACCTTTCCATCCACAAGGAGGAAGCCTACCTATGTATCCTCCAATACTTACACCAGAAATGGCAAAAGTATTTGACAAAATTGCAAGCACCTCAGAATTCCTGAAAAATGGGAAGTCGAGCACAGACTTGGAAATGACTGCTATGAAGTCTGCAGTTTCTAACCTACCAGCCTCAGAAAGCTGCAGGGATGTTAGTAAATTTGATTGGTTAGATTTGGATCCCCTAAGTAAACCAAAAGTGGATAGTGTGGAGACTTTGAATAAGGCAGAGAATGATGGAGAGAAGGCTTCAAGCATGACTGCTGAAGATCCTTGGGATGCTGTGCTGTTAGAAGAAAAGTTGTTAGTAACTTGTCATTTGGAAAGAAAAGTTAATGGGAAATCTTCTGGAGCAACAGTTACAAGGAGCCAGTCCTTAAACATGCGAACAACTCCACTTGCAAAGTTACAGGGCCAAACATCACAGGTATGTAAATCAGTATTTTTCAATTGTAGCATAATAATAAGGATTAATCGCAGTATTTTAAAGACACTTTAAGGTCTTGATTTGTTTATTAAATATTACTTGGCTTGAGCAGTGTCCAAATAACGTGATGTTACTTGTGATATTGAGAAACTTTTCTGCTGTCTCAGTATCACTTGCAGTCTTTCACAGGACAATTATAATTCACTTTTGTAGGTAGAAATCTTTCCTTCTGTGCAAAAATGCTAGAGAGATTGTTACTGAACCTTTCTGGTTATATTGTCCTGGGAAGTGGGATGCCTGTACTTCTGTGCCAGAAAACCTGTACTTCTGTGCTGGAAGAAGGAAAACCATCTTTGTGTGATGTTACTTTTATCAGGCAGGGCAAAAGGGTGATTTCTGCTCTTGGATTAGGATCACTTTCATCAAAATTTCAAGACAAAAATGCAACAGGGGCTTTAGTTATCACTCATCTCTTTGGACACTGAGCACGTGCAGTTTGTATGGGAACTGAACTGTACAGAAGATGATCAATACTGTAGCAGTCTCATCTAGTTAATTATGCCCCCATAAGTGCATCCTACCCTTTTCCAAGTCCAGTAAATGACCATAGATTATTTAATTTTTCCTATCTTTTAAAATTCTTTCTGTGGCAATTCCATCATAAAACAAGGTACTATGTTTTAAAATATTAGTCACCTCACTAGAAGGGAATATGAATACTTCTGTGTCTTTATTTTTTTGGTAGAGAGAGTACAAAGGCTGAAGGAGAAGTCTTCAGTGGAAAAGTCAACACCCTGGCAAAGGTGATAATGGCAGGAAAAATCTTATTTGTAGAAACTGACTAGAGGGGGGAGTAAAAGATTTGTTTGCTTTGAAGACTTCGGATTTCAGCTGTTTTGATCTTATGTGTTGTCTATGTGTTTTTAATAGACTAGGGACATGGCATAAAGAACAACTGTTATCAGTCAAGGATATTTTCCAAATTGCTCCGTAATTCTTCCCTCCCCTCCTAACTGGGGGAGGTTTTTTCTCAGAAAAAGAAAGATTTACTAGACTTTGGCTTAAAGGGCTGTCTAAATTTCCACTGAAGTGAAATTTTTGGCCCCTCATTTGAAGGATTTCCTGTTTTTCTGGGCTAGTTGTCAGTGTTCTGGCAAAAGTTTAATAGAAGGCCAGTGGAGAAGGACCAAAATAAACCTAAATCCAAAAAACCCTTTAAGTTTTTTTTTTTGTTTGTTTTTTTTTTTTAAGGGATTGCATTTTTAACATTATATGTGTGAAGATCTTGGGTCTAACTTTGTTTTATTTTTTTCCACTCACTGTTGAGCTGTGATGTGTGAGCTCAGTTATTTCCTAGTATTTGGAGAGCCATTTAAACTTGGGCTCTTCAGCAGTTTGCTGCTTCGGTTTGTCACCTTATCCAGTGAGGTGTTTGTCAGTTTTCCAGTGACCTTTGGTTGATTGTAGTGTAATTATTGACTGGAATAGCTAGACTATATTGTATCAGTGCTTCTGTGTTGTCTGTAGAAAGTAACGTTTCACTGTTGCTGAATGAAATATGTTTTTATAAATTCTAGGGTTTTTTCAAGAATGTAGGATTTTTAAGGATCTTTCCGATTCGTCAGATTCAATCCCATGCTGTTTGCAGATCATGTGTTAACTGGTTCATGAAATGCTCAAGTTTTGCCTTCCCGTGTGGTCTTTTCTCCTGCTACTTTTGATTTAAAGGCTGGACCAGACTCTCACTGTCCTCATCAGTCATCTGATTTTAAGCAGAAATGCATTCATAACTAGTTCTTAACAGATGTTATTCTTAGCAGGATGGAACAGTAGGATTTAAGATAAAGAACCATTTTGGTGTTTACCTCCAATGTGTTATAAGCGACAATGACTTTCTGTCAGCTTTCATTTCAAGCTCCCTGTGTGAGCTTTTCTTTCCTGTTACTTTTTTTTTTTGAAGATGGCTTAAGAGAATTTTAGTTCTCTGTGTGAGAGCCCGGTGTACCATGTGCCTTGTACAGTGGCATGAATAAACCCTCATTACAGGTAGGGGCATCCTGCTTGATACCCTTTTATTGCATTTGCTTTATTCACGATGTCATCACAACAGCACCTGCTGATCCTGTAGTCAATTAATATACCTGATTTTCTTAAGCTGGCATCTTTTTCAAACAAGTTCTTAGTTTATAGCAGACTCCTGCAGTGAATGCCCAATTGAGGGTTCGAGATTTTCTTTCTACTTGTGTTCCTCCGGTCTGTGGTTAACTAGTTTTGGCATAATACTCCAGTTCTAGTCTGTATTATGAAGTTACCTGATGATACAAGACTATAAATTATCAGCAGGGGTGTTTCTGCTGCTTGTGCTGAGTTAAAGAAAATAATAAATAGATCTAAAGGTGAGTCTCTCAAAGAGCTATCCTTTCAACATAACTTGTGGCTTTTGCCCATCTTGTGCTACTACTTTATTTTCTAGTTTAAATGATTTTTCCATCTGGTATAGTAGGAAGCTGAGTTATTTAGCCTCTATTTTTGGCAGTTCTCTTGTATTTTATCCCATTTACCTCCAGGTACATATTTCCTTCAAAGTATATTCTGAAGTCTTGCATCCTTGCATCCTAACTAGTTTGGATCATTTTTTCCCCTGAATAACTCATAGCCTCGCTGCCTCTTTAAACAAAATTAATATCAAATCAATAAATTGTTTTGAGTTTTCCTTCATTACTTGATGAAATATCTATCTATTCAGTATTCCCCCTTAAATACTTAAGTTTGTCACTCTCCTTTCTGAAAGCAGAGGCAAAATCATCATTTTGTCCTATTTTAGGTGTTTCCTTCTCTACCTTTCCTCTCTGCAGAGATGAAGAGTCTTGTGGCTTTATGTACTAGTATAATTTAATTTAACTTGACTTTTGGTAATTTACTGGGTTTTGGGTTTGTTCTTTATTGTTAAGAGTAATTGTATTTGCAGACCACTTCTATTTTTGCAAGCTATGCTGATATGAACTATTTATCTAGTTTGGCTTGAAGTCCTTTCTTACAAGTCATTTCCTGTTTGACTGATAGCTTTTGCACCTCTTAGATTTGCTCATCTGTAAGTTAAATTAAAATCCTACTTGTTGCTCAAAACCCTAATCATCTGAGTCCAGTGGATCTCTTGAATGGGTTTCTTAGTTTGTCAAAGCTTGTCCTCCTGAAATTATCTTCCACAAAGTGATCAAAAATAAGTATAGAAATTCAACTAAAAATGCAGGGAGGTAATGTTCTTAATTTTCCACCAGGAGGTAATTTCTAGCAGTACATATTTGTAGTAACAGTAGGTTTCTCTCCTTAGCCAAATGTGACCCTGAGATCAACTATGGGTAACCAAATAACCCTTTTTTTTTTTTTTCTTTGCTCATTACATTAGAACTTACTGTTTATCCTGGCTAAGCTTGCGTGTGTACAAATGCCTTGTAGTTGCCTGCACTACTTTGAATTTAACAGCAGAATAACCTGCAAATTTTGCCGTAAATAGTTCAGAATTGTCACATAGTAGCATCAAGTGGCAATGTTGAATCATTGGTGTGACTTTAATCCCCTTGTTCAGCGCTTTTCTTCTCTGGTTAGAGTTGCAAAGTGCTTTGAGTACTTGTAGTATTACTTAACTTTAAAAGAGTTTTTAAACAGAGAAAATTTAACATTTGTGTAGCCAGCTTTTTGATCTGAAATTTTGAATTTTGTGTTGAGTGCTGACCAGCAGTTAGCTGAATCTTTATCAAAGGTATTTACCTTTCACTTGGTATGTTAACTTCCTGTTTCCTTGTATTTTTTTATATTTTTTTTTTGTATTGTATAATTGCTTAAAGAATACAGGTTCTAGATACAATTGCACAGGTTTGTCAGCAGGTCTTGTGCAGTTGCATAGAAGGGTTTTTATGTGATAGAACTTGTCTGAGATGTTAGAATGGAAGAACCTTTTTAAATTCAAGGTATTGTACATGTTCCTGAATCTCATTCCAGGTTTTGTGGCTTTACAACTTCCTGCTCTAATAGTTTCCCATGGTATGGCTAATCCCCAGTTATATAGAATTTATCCCTTTGAACTGATCAATGTTGATGAAGCCAATATTTTAGCTGAAATAACTAGGTGTAAATGCAATTCAAGTGGCAATTATGGGCTGTGTGTATTATCCCTTCTTTATGCTGTACTGCTTAAACAACTTAATTGCAGAAAAAAAAAAAGTGCTAAAAGAGCTACCTGCCAGTCCCTAGCTCTGCATGTTATAGATTTGACCCCTTTTCTGAGACAGTCTAATTTGACTGTATTGTCTGATATACTCTAATGAAATGAGATGCTCAGCTAACTTTGTCAGCTAATGATAAATAACCCACATACTAGTTAAGTAGTTATTCACTATTTCAAGTATGAATAGATTGCGATGATTTTCAGAACTATGGTGCAGTCCGCTTTTTTTTTTTTCTGGACTTCTGGGTGGATTAAAGATTTCTATAAGCATTGTAAAAGCTTTGGATGTAAAATGTAACTGGTCAGAAGTTTATTCCCTGTGTGCGATGACCCTAGGTTGGACATGAGCAAAGTCTTCACGATCAACTTGTTCCAGGGAGTATCTGGCTGGAGTTTCATGAGTGCTTCAGGCTAGTGTTGGCTGTTAGACTACAGACAAATTATTTCCACCTCAACCCCACTGGTTGTTCCAGCTGCTCTCTGCTTTTTGCTTACACTAGCATTTGTATGGCTATATTGCGAATCGGATTGGAAACAGATATGCATTAAAAACTGCTGTAGTTTTTTGCTTGTGTTGTTTTTTTAAAAGTTTTTTAGATTTTGTTATTTGAAACTGCAGTTCTCTTTTAGCAACTGGTTTTTAGATTGGATACTTCAAAGATTGTGGTTTACACTTTTGGAAGCTGGCGGATGCCTATGGCATGAAGGATTAAAACAGCAGTAATTTGATACCATGAGATTAGTTCCGAGTTTAATGTTCTGAATGCTACTTCCTTCCGGTGCACAATTTATCTTTTCCTGCTTTGTACAAAAAGGTAGTTAGTCATGGGCAAAACTGGTGTGTAATGGTTCTTTCTGAAACTATACTGAAGGTTGAATCACAGAAGTGGAGGAAAAAAATCATTTGTCTGTCTTCCTTCTCTGGTTCAGCAAAATCTAGCCAAATTCTAATGTAATGGGTCGCTGCTGGGATCTTAGGAACTGTTATGCTTGCAAATTAAATTTAGCTGATAATGACTCTGTCAAATAAATTACCTTCTATAAAGGAGTCGCTGGTCCAGTGAACCTTTACATTTCAATTTAGTAATGATATACATTTTTCCCCTTATAGAAGTAGACATAAAACTAATAGTAAACCTCAGACACCTGAAAATCTATCATCTACACATGGCTTTGGTGGCTATAGGAATATGTTTGCAGCTATTTAAATACTATATTATCTTTGAGTTGCAGAAAGACAATGGGACCACTGGCATACTGACAGAAAACGTGCTTCTCCAAGAAATTGAAGGGCAGAATCAAGAACTGTCAGCTTTTTCTCAAGCAGTTATGAAGTAAGAAATTACTGAACACAAATTAGCTTTCAGAATAAAAAAAAAAGCTGAATAACTGATTTTCATTTAGGTTGTCAGGGCCAATGCTACACTTTTTTGCTTGATGGAGCAGATTTCAGTATGTCTCTCTTTCGCTTATCCTAGTTTTTCCTGGGTTTGTCTTGCTTTGTTTGGGGTTTTTGTTTTTGGTTTTTTTTTTTTTTCTAAGAATGCAACAGAATTGTTAAGGTGTTCAGCATGAAAGTTTTGGATTA
The DNA here is from genome assembly GCF_964106895.1 of Numenius arquata. Classification (NCBI taxonomy): domain Eukaryota; kingdom Metazoa; phylum Chordata; class Aves; order Charadriiformes; family Scolopacidae; genus Numenius; species Numenius arquata. The sequence continues at coordinate 18,771,580 of NC_133581.1, forward strand.
TCATATCTCCTCTTTTTCTAGTCCTGTGACTTTCCTCTTTTCTTTGTTTTTCTAGTATTTTTTTATCCTCAAACTATTTTTTATATTCCCATGTATGCGTATCTCCTTTGTCTATTTTTTAATACAATTTCTTTTGAAAGAATTTGAAGTCCTTTTTTAATTAGTTGATGCATCTCACTAAATCCTGTCACTCAATGGCTTTCTAACCCTTAAATGCTCTCCTTTTTATTGCTTCCACAAGTGGAATTCTGTAACAAATAAAACCTTCAAACTTGTTCCTGCTTTCTTCAGGTGAAGAAGTTTCTTAAAGGTCACCCCAAAGAAGATGGGACTTTATAGCCCAGAATACTCATTCTATTTATTTTTTTTTTTTGCTTACTTGCATAACTTAATGAGAGATTGGGTTTTTTAGAAAAGACAAACTAGGAATCTTGCCTTTTTTCCTCTCAAGATCAAAATCCAAGAAATAATGGGGGAAATAAACATCTTTGAAGGATAACAGATACTTTTTAAAACAGTAATATTAATGAAATGAAAAGCAAGCTCCTCAAAACCAATGAAGTCATATATCTGTGGAACTTGCTGATGAACAACATAGCGCTTAAAATGCCGAGGGACCTTTGACTGGACAACTCTTGCTAGAGGGATTCCTTTTTTTTTTCCTTTTCACATTATTGTCAGGAATCAAGATGATGAAATAGATGACCTTTATAGATTAGTTCTGTTCTTAATCTCCTATAATGCTACTTCAATGTTGGTAGAAGGTTAAGGCTAAATTATTTTATCAATGTTAAATAGCAGAAAATAGAAAGCAGCTATCACAGTGCTGTCTGTTCATTACTAGGTGAATGTTTTATACTGTTTGTTTCCTAACAAAAAGCCTTTCCCTTAATTTAGGCCTCTTTCTCAACTTCCACAACTTGGAATAACTACCTTCTGCATAGTATCTAAATTCAGACTAGACTTCCAAAAATAGAAAACATGTAAAGAGTTTTGTGGTGTTTTGTATGTAACAGAAATTACCCTTTTTTAAACTTAATCCATAGCATTTGCTAAAAATACCTTTTTAAAAACTGTTCTAGAGTTTAGCTTCTATGGAAGCTGGTTATGTCCTATAAGCATTAATGTATTAAATATTTTAAGCTGTATGGAAAACCTGCCTAATTATAAGCTAGATTTTTTTCCCTTCTAAGTACTACTTCTATAATTATTGTGGGCAGTGTTCTGTTGAGAGTAGAAAAAATTAAATGGTGTTTTGTACATACAATTTAGGTAAAGAGCAAAAGGTAGTCTTTACTGTTCTGGCTTGTGGTTATTACCATGTTATTTTGCTTTAGTTGTAGACTTACCCATTGCAATGTTTCATAAGCCTTCTCTACTTTCAGATTGAGGACCAAGTTTCCTTACACTAATCAGCAAACAAATCCAGGCTTTGTGCTGAGTCCAGTCATGCTGCAAAGAAATATAAGTGGGGAGAGTGCCAGTATCAAGGTTTCTATAGAAATCGAAGAATTCCAGCAACCGGTAACTTTTACGTGTGATGGTATGTTTCTGCTTTTTTAAATTGGAGTTTGCTTGTAAGACTTAGAATGGTGGGTTAAAGCTGTACACTCAGTCTAGGCCAATGGCTTTCAGTTTTTGTAATCCTAGGTCTCAGGTGCATGGATTGCTTGTGGGGAATGTGGAAAAGGTAGCTGAAGAAAGAACCCAATTCTGGGTTGGTGCTTCCATCAGAAAATATTTGGAAACTTACAAAGAGAAACATGTTTTTAAAAAGGAAAGCCAAGTGAACCAGAGCACTATTCTACCCACAACTGGGAATGTAAAACAGTTTTTCAAGTGTTTGACCTACTTTATGGTAATTAAAGAGACGATGATACCGGGCCTGAGATTCTTAACTGTTAATTTATTTGTTTATTTCAACACTGACAAGTATTTAAATAAATTCTTGCAGGCTATCTAAAAATTCAGACAAATTGCTGCAGGGAAATAAGAATAAATACTGAAATTATCTATTATTTGACTTCAATATATGCTTATGAAAACAAACACTAAAACAGTACTGTTGCAGTGTGCCACATCTTAGCTGGACTACTTTTGTAGGCAACCAGGAGTATTAGTTTGGGGTGTAACTTTTAGGTTTACCTTGTTCTTGTACATAAACTCATATTTGCTATGCAGTCCAGACTGCACAGCATGTTTGTATTAAAGGCTGTAACTGTGGATGCTGTCAATTTTTGGCAGTTCTTGGTCATAAAATAACTGAGCAACATATTTTTTAGCCTCTCTACTGCTATAGTCTCTTAGCCCTTGTGAGGGGTCCCATTCCCAGACCATGTCACCTGGTAGTGGATCTATGCTGTGGTGTATTTTTTCTCATTTGGTTCTCTACCTGCAACAGTGTAGAGTTGGTTGTTCTCAGAAGATATGAAATTGCTGTATTGGAAAACAAGCTCTTGATGCATAAGTGTTTTCATTCTATATTAATTTTCTGGGCCTTATTCTGCTGTGATTTTAGTACTCTTTTGTTAAGAAATTAGGTAGACTTTAAGTGTACCCTAGGAAGGGTTTCTGCTCTTCATCCTTAAGATTACACTTTCCTAATATTACAGGATTAATCCTTTCCTACAAAGGCTTTAGTATCATAACTAAAATGCTGCAGCTTCAGCCTTTTATTTCTAGAAATTTTTTTAATACCTTGGAATGTGTCTTGCATTCTAGCCTTACATATATTATTATTTGTGCTTTCTGCTTGCTTCCTTTTTTCTGATGCTAAAACTAATCACAATTAAACTACTTGTCTTCTGTAGCTAGTGAAAGATGGGTATCTGTAGCTCATACTGTGACTAGTAATACATGTAAAGTTCTTCTCTTCCTTTAATTCCTTCTGTTCTTGTTCAAATTGTTGCTTACCTGAGCATCCTAATGCTAGCACTACTTTAGTATCGCTTTCAGTCCTGCTCAGAAGGAACTGTAGCCTTTCAGTGTTCTGATGACTCAATGTGTAGAAAGAATCCAGGAGGGAAACAGGTGAACTTTAGAGCTTTTTTGGGTGTACCTATTCATTTTGCATTGGTTTATTAGACTTTATGTGGAAGTACAAGTCTACCTGAGCAATCATTGCATGTCAGCAAGAACTTAATATCTTTCAATAAGACAGAGGGTGGGGAAAACATGGTAACATTATCTTGGATTGCTCCACAAGGGTTTGCAGCACTGGCAGACCTTCGCCAATGCAGCCTGTGACTGTATCCCATAAACTGTTACTCATCTTTTTTCCTCTATCAATCACCATATTCTCTGCTGATGGTAGTACAGCAGTTTCATTTTAGATTAATAATAAGGTAAATAGCCTTAGTAATGAGTTAAATACTGTTTCTGAATTCATGCTTCTTACCACTTCTTGTCCTTGAATTAGATATGCTCATTCTTCATATGCTATCGAATACCTCTGTGCTTGTAATAATTAGTCATCTGTTAATAAGATGAGGCACTTGCATTATCTCATGGAAAATATTTTTGTGGAGTTACCTTTCTGTATCCACCACAGTAGTAACATTTCTTAAGAAAAAGAAGATTCAGGAAAATTAGGAAGGTCCCTAGATGGGGGGTGAGGGGAAAGCACCACTTTTAAAGTACTGATGAAAAAATAAAATGCTTTTGTATAGTGTTTTTTACAGATTTTTGAGACATTTAGTGACATTGTTTGCAAATGATTTAAAGTGGAAGATGAGAAACTAGATAGGGAGGTGAAGAGAGCGTTTTCAACTTAAAATGTTTGTGGTGTTAAAACATGCCAATGTATTTTTCCCCAGTGACATCTGGTGGCTGTGGGGGAATGGATTTTGGGTTTGACTGGGATTACTTCTTTTGCTCTGTAGTTACTGGATGGAAGAGAGACTGTTTTCAAAAAAGCATTTGGAGCCTGATGTGAAAGTACTAGTAGTTAAGAGTTGCTTTTTTCAAAGGCTTGGTGACGTTTACTGAAATCTGCTTTGTATGATGTGGAAACTGCCCTAGACAAATGGAAAGCGGGGAGAGGGAAGGGCTTCCATTAGGATTTGCCTCAGCTGCGGCTGATACTCACTTCCTCAAAAGCAGAACAAATACAAAAGTTCCGCTTCCAACTCTTCAGTGTTTTTAAACTTTGCAAAGTTCTGGGATCACTTAACTATTTGAAGTCCTTGCTAAATAAGACAATTTTATAATTAAAAAAAAAAAAAGGCTATCCACATATAAAAACTCCTGGAAGACAGATTACAGACTATTTTTGTACTTTTGGTCAAGTGACTATACTGTATTCTAATTTAAAAAGGATTTATTGATTTCTTAAGCTACAGGCAGGTGTTATAAGATGCCTGCCTTTGTGGAAAAAAGTGAAGATCTCAAATTTTATTAAATAACTACAATTTGTGCATGAACAAGGATTAATATCACTTGCTATAGATTTATATTTAACTTTTAGATGTAATTTCTTTAAACAGTGAGTTCCCCTGTTGAGCTTATAATAATGCAGGCGCTTTGCTGGGTGCATGATGACTTGAATGAAGTGGACATTGGCAGCTATATCCTGAAAGTTTGTGGCCACGAAGAAGTTTTACAGAAGTAAGCAACCTCTTTTTCATTAATACTTAACTTCATGCTTTTTTATGGCACAGTTACTGGAAAGTGTATCTTTAATGATTAAATATGTGAAAATGGGAATCTTAAAAACGTGGAAGAGTCACACTTTGCACAAAGATCAGAAGTCTTTAGAGTTGCTCTGGTATACAGCGAAGTAGGTTCTCAACAGCTTCCTAGAAATCTGTTCTAATCTGCCATCTGTTCTGTTGAACACAGGTTTTTTTTGGATGCAGATTTCTAGAGCATTTCTGTAGATGGATGTTGCTCTTCAAATCTCAACAACTAGGGGAAAAAAAAAATCTACTGATGATTTCTGATAATCTGAGATAATCTGGGTTTTGGTTGTTTGGTTGTTTTTTTTTTTTTTCAAAAGTAATGTTTTATAAATCCTCGTTATTCTAGGGGTTTAGAATATTTGGTTTCAGTGTTAGCCACAGTAGTGAAGAGCTTTAGCAAAAGTATAGGTATCTGTAATAGTATACTAAAACTTCTGCAGAGGTAAAAATCAGATCAAAAAGGATGGTCCAGAGGTTGATTCGCCATTTCCTTATTTTGAGCCAACAGGTTGCCTTAGTATTCCATGTGAGTTTTTTGAAAAACACTGCATAATTTTGATGTAACGAGAGCTTTCTTTTATTTACCAGTAAGCACTGCATAGGAAGTCATGAATATATTCAGCACTGTCGGAAGTGGGATACAGAAATCAAACTGCAGCTGTTGACCCATAGTGGAATATGCAGAGATCTGGCACGAACAGTAAGTACCTCCTAAACTGCAGCAGCAATATGTCTCCAAGAGATTGGGAGTTTTCAGCAGAGTTGATGTATCTGAGGTGTAACCTTTTTGTGTGATTAACAAATTAGTGTGTCTGCTTGGTGTTGGGAATTACAATCTCTTATGCTAAGAGGAAATGAAATACGTACTGAATTTTCACAAGGCAAACAACATAAATATGGATTATCTCTCTTATAGTTGGAAAAAGTATGCAAGCATTTGGACTAAACTTGAGGCCTGAAAGAGAAGCAGCAAATTTCAGAGTTAAATAAAAGAACAGTTTTTTAGTTTAATTAGATATGTATCAGACCATCAAAGAGGAAGGGAGGAATATTTAATATCTGCATACTTAGGCACTTGATTGCTATTTCTTCCCTCTTCCCCCTGTCCCAGTGTGTACACGTTTCATAGGCTATTAATTAGTTCTTTCCCCCTTTGAAGAGCATACCTTGTATCTTTCCACTTTTACTCCATAGGTATTAGTAATGAAACTTCTAAAACAGTATTACAAATTATAGAAAGGTGGGAACTGGACATAATATCTAATATTTTATTGCAGGAAGATGATGACAGAACACCCATACATCTAACCAAACACCTCTACAAAGTTGAAAAGCCTTTCAGAGAACCTGTTATAAGGTAAAGTTAAGTGGTTATTTCAGTAATCAAGCCCACTGCTGAATTTCTGACCAAGGTTATGTTATGCTCTTGCACTTCTCTTTGATAACTACTATTTCTTGCAGGTCTTCTATTGAAGAGCTTCTAGATGTGTATCACAAGCAAGTTAACATAGCTCTTAAAAATGAGGTAAGGTCATTGTAAATTAATGCTGAACCAAAAGTAGCATGAGAAAGCTTACTAATGTCTTAGTTGGAAAAAAGTCTTGCTGGAATTTTTGGGAAACCGAGATCTGAACAAGCTGTCAAATGTAAATTTGGAATCATGGATTTTTAGATTGCTTTTCCTCTTTTCTTTCTGGCTTCTCTTGCTAACTAATTATTACCTAATCATCATAACGAGAAATGGAACTTTGAAATCCTGTGGTGCAAAATAACCTTTTCCTCAAAAATGCTGGAGGGGATTAATTTAGGGGAATAGGGAAAAGGTCTGAATCCTGAATATGTCAGTGGTTGTCAGCTATGAATGTTGTATTGGTAACAGATAAAATTATACACAAGAGGGAGCAGTAATAGTGGTGTACAATGGGAGTTATAATTGAAGCATGTTTGGAACATACAAATAAGTTTTACAAAAAGTGTAATAACATCTTATTCTGCACTATTGGATTAATTTAAAATACACTGTCAAAGCCATTGTCTATTTCAGTGTATGAAGGTTGCTTAAAACAGCTTGCATGTGAAGTAGTTTAGAGTGATTTCCCAAATGCAAAAGCTAGCTGAAGGTAACCTGCTTTACTTGTTTCTCAAAGGAGAAGCTTATTTTAGCTCCTGATAGTAATGCAACTTGGAGACTTAAATTCTTAAACAACAGATAACTGTGTTTCTTAAAATTGAGTTTCTATTAGAACAGTCTTGGAATGAATGACTTAATTATGATACTTTTTCATTTGCACTTCGTTTGTTTGCTTCTCCAGGAATGCAGGTCTGAACAAGCTGATATCCACTATTTATATATTCCCTTAATGTTATTTAATTCACTTGATGGTGATTCACCATGTTCTCAAGGGTAGTTTCGAACACAATCTTGTTGTAGGAGACTGAGATGTTATTGATTATTGAAATGGTGGTGTTTTTGTCGCTTTGTTCTTGCAGCTGCTTCTGCTTGCTTGTTTAACTGATTTCACAGGCTGAGGGGAGGAATGCAAAACACCTCAGTTCAGGCTTGTGTTCTACTCTTTCTACAGTCTTTTGGAGGGTGGGAGATGTAGCTTGTAGGTGATGATGACTAGGTCCAAATATCAGCAGTTGTTGCACTTGAAATTTTTTTACTTCCTGAAGTTAATTCCTGTACATAGTCAGTAGCTGACGCTTGCTAATCAAAGTGAAACAGGGTAAAGTATTCCCTAAATAATTTGTACGTAGCCTTTGATTTCAGACTTTAAAAGTTATCTGTTGTCTTTTTATTGAGATGAATTTGAGCACCTGTGAGGAAAATTGCATTGGAAATTTTTCTTTCCATGTGTCAAAAGAGCTGTTGTCTTTGAAGTGTTAGCTTTGAAAGTATGGCTTAAATATTTACAATGTCTTCTGACTTCTGTGGTTATTTTCTTACCAGGACAAAGTTAATTGTTGCCAGGTAGCTTCCAATCCAAAACAGTTTTGATTCAAATGGCTTCTTTGCTATCCATTTCTGGAAGGTCATGAGAACATGTCTGGGGGTGGGTGGGGGTTGGCAATCAGCTTACAACTTAGCAAAAGGATATTACACTGTTCCTTCTTATTTAGTTGTAAGTGCTTGTAAGTGATTGTGAAAGAAACCTATATGTTAAGCCTTAAAAAGTTAACAGTTATTTTGAAGCAAATATTTTCATTTTCTACATGTGTTCTTTAAAATTGGATGAAGGCTTTGCTTATATTAAAAAACAAAAAACAAGAAACCTAAGATAATTTAAATCTAAATTAAGTGGCTTTTCTTCTATTTGAAGAGAAGGAAAGGAATATTAGGAGCATCTTGATTTTGTCTTAAGCAGCCTGCCAACATTTTCATTTTCTGATTAGAAGTTGATTTATTCCATTCTAAAAAGATTCCTGTTAAGTGTGCAGTCCCTTTCCTTCTCCAAGGTGACAGTTTACAATTGCATCATCTGAAAGAACCATTTAAATTAAATGTGAGGCAAAAGTTGTAACAAACTCTTTTCAAAAGTATAGTAAAGTGAATAAAAAAAGATGAAGTTCCATTATGGAAGCTATACTGTAGTGTAAGTGCAATTTGAACATGCATGTTTGTTTTCAGAGTGCTGAAATTGAAGCACCACTACTTTAGCATTCCTTCCTCACAGTAACTGAATACCCTTTTTTAAACTACAGTTTCTTTTTATGCCATGAGGGAATTCGAGCTTAATATCTTATTAGAAAATACACGTCTGCCTACAGCTTAATAGAAAAATAGTTTGAAACCTCCTAATGTTTCCTGGGACACTGTTCTAAATCTGTACTACTCCTATGTTTTTGGCGTTGATAACTGAGCTATAAAGAAGTTCTCAATACTGAGGTTTTTATTTAATCAAATTGTTACACCAGAGTTTAATGTAGTTGAGATATGCATCTCGGGATGAAACTTTCTTGGCAATTCATTCTTAAATAAAAGTAAACAATTAAAGCAATTCTGGGTTTCGCAGTTGTGATCAGATCAATCTGTTCTCTCATACATTCTTTATTAGAACCAGCATAAAGCAGTAGATCACGTAATTAAGACTGTCAGAAAAATCTGTTCTACATTGGATTGTGTAGAGACTCCCGCAATAACAGAATCTGTAAAGAAGCTAAGGAGGGCCGTTAATCTTCCAAGGACTAAAAATGCTGAGGTAAGATTTCACACTATACGCTGCATTTTGGGGTGTGCTTTTTAACACTAAAAAAACCTGTTTTTTAATCTTCTGTAGTTGCAAATACCAGCAACAGTTCAGTCAGGGTTATGTTGTTTGGTTTTGGGTTTTGGTGGGTTTTTTTATTATTTTGCCTGATATCTTCAATTTATTTTAACATCTCTTTGCTGTTAATGCATTAATCACTTGTGCTTGGAATCCTTTCCCGTTTTAAATAGTGTTTTTTTAAAAATACTGTTTTCTGGTTCTGTACCTACGTATTTGTGTCACAGTAGATGCTAAGTCTGTGACTAAGTCTGACCAATGAGAAACTGATGACTAGCTCATGCCCTCTAAAATCAGTGCAATTATGCTTAAAGTAGGAATTCACATCCTGTATTTTCTGTGCAGTATTTATGTGAAGAGCAATGGCATCTTGAAACTCTAGCAGTTCATGCTCTTGCATTCCTGAGCATATGGACAAAAATAAAATCTCTCGAGTAGCACAGAGTTTGATGATAAAACTGCCTTACAATGAATAGTTTACTTGTGCAGAATTGGTCTCAAGTCACGTTGTCAAAACCAGTCATTAAATGGAGAAGTGTGTAGATAACATTACAAGACTACTTAGCTTTTTTATTTCTGTTGTCCTGCTGCCTTATTAGAGTGGCAATTCATGTGCTGTTCTATTCACTTTCAGCTTCATCGGTTCAGTGATATATTTGTAATACTGAGCAGAATTCTTGCAAAATGCACAGACAAATATAGTTGTCACAAGAACTAAAATTCTTGCAGGGAAATGCAGAAGACATGAAGAAAACTTAGTGAAATACAGCATATCAAATATTTCTTCAATGTTTGCTTTTTGATAGGAGAAAGCTGTAGAAATAATTAGATTACAGTGTAAAAATAACTTCCAAAAATAATGCTATACCAGTAGAATTTGGAAAAAGGTACTTTTTTATCAGTAAAAACCTGCAATTCTCTTGCAATGAACATTGACTTAAACAGTAATATGTACGAAGGCATATAGGACTTTTCAGAAACAGTCGATTGCATCTAAACCTTACATAAGATATTGTTTATTTTTGTTTATTTTAAAGTAATTGATTTGTGGGTGGTAGAAGAGGCCAAAAAGAAAACAGGAAAACAGTAGATCATCAAGTAGAAAATTATATATATATGTATATATATATATATATATATATACTGCTGTTTCAACAGTTTGGCATCCTGTCATCCAAAAGACTTTTGCACTACTTGACAAGTATGGTGGAAACATACAGCAGTTTTTCTGAAAGGGGAAAAAGATGTTCTCCCCCCAAAAAAATTTCTGCATGTTTTTAATGAGAATGTGAAGGGGTTTGGTACTTAAAACTTAATGTTGACAAGATGCTCAGTTAATACACCAAAAGTATAAGGAGAGCTTTCACTCTTCTGCAGAAGTTGTGGCAATCTTCTTAGACTTTCTCTCAAGTATTAGGAATTCACTGTGTTTTGTTTTTAAAACACAAACTTAGTTTTCATTAAAATTTTTAGTTTTATCAGAAGTCGAATTTGGCATGAAACCCTTCCTTATTAGAAAGGAGTAAATTTCCGTGATTTGTTTGTCACCTTTTGGCTTCAGCAGTGTCCTTGTTGAGACTAGACATTGCTGTAGTACTGTATCATGTTTAGACTTTATTTTAGCAGACCAAGAAGCAAACATGGCAGATAGTACAAAGTTACAGTTCTTACTGTTCAGTTTTCTCAGTTGTTTAACATTTTTTTTAATGCACTAAATTTATAGTATCTCTGCCTACAAAAGATACCTTAACAAATGCCACAAACAAAACAGCTGTTTGGACTTAAATTACTGGGTGATAGAGCAGCAGCTGTTGCTCTTCATCCATAACAGCCCTGACTGAGTTTTATCTCTATTCAGAGAAGCTAGAGTATCCTGTGCAATATTCAAATGTGCTGTGTCTTGTAAGAGTTCATAAAGGGTGTCAAAATAGTTGTGACTTGACAAAACATGAGCTTTTGAACTTGGTTGCTGTATGATATGGAAATTGTGATGCTGTTGGTTACTCTTGAGGAATTTTGAGTAAATAGATGTTACATAAACCCAAATATGGGTCTAATTCAGATATTTCATAATTTCTGTATAAGATATTAAGAGCAATGGAAAATTAATGTGGGTTTCTTGGTATTGAAATTTGCTCTAACTTTACTGTGTAGGTGTCCTTACAATGTGGCGACAACACTAGCACAAGCTCATCTGGTGAGTAAAGTTCTTCAATATTATTTAAATATTGCTTTTAGGTGGCTGTTTTAGGAAGATATGCACTAAGTATAAATTATAATTTAGGTTCACCGCAGCCTGAAAACCCTCTGAAAGTGAGTATAGACCAGTTAACAAGAGCAGTTGAGGCCCTTCTGCGACTCCACATGAATTCATGTAGCAGTTCTGCAGCAGTTTCTCCAAAAGATAGTATGAGTACTAAGGAAGCATGGACTGCCACAGAACATCTCCAGTTCACAATATTTGCTGCTCATGGAATTTCTTCTGGTTGGGTATCAAAGTGAGTAATTCATTAGTTGTAAAATTGATCCTTTTATAGATTAGCTTGTTTGTTTAATTTACTTTCTTTTCCTTGTCCAGTTATGAAAAATACTACTTGATTTGTTCTCTGACCCATAATGGAAAAGATCTGTTTAAACCTGTTCAGTCCAAGAAGGTTGGCACATACAAGAACTTCTTCTACTTGATTAAGTGGGATGAACTGTAAGTGGCTTTAGCATCCTAAAACTCACTACAATATTTAATTTTAGCTTGTACCTACCTAGCTAGCTGCTGAATACAGTCATTCAAGCAACTCTTGCTTCTGATTCCATTTGAAGTGTTGAAAGAACAATGTGTGAGACTTATTGACCAAAATAAGAAATATTTTTCCAAATGGTATTTCTCTACTCATTTTAAAAGTGGGGATGGAAATGCTGAACAAGTGCCCTGTGCTAATATGTTTGTAGTATACAATTATAAGGAGTTGGCAAGGTCATAACGTTCCGTGTAATGGAACAGTTTATGGTGCTTAAAGAAGGATGAATAGAACTTGCTTATAAGAAGTGCTCAAATTATGTAAATGGGGAGGAAAAGCAGCTGACTTTTACTAACATTAATGCTGTAATTTTTTTTTTGTTCCAAATGCATCATAACAGCTTTGTATCTGAATTTAAAAATCTTAATTTAGGATTATTTCTATACAGAGAGCAGATGTGTAAGTGCTTAAGAGTATCTTTCTATAGCATATAAGAATGTCTGCTTTGAGCTACTAAACTTCAGTTTCTCTTTATGGGGCCAGGGAAGAGGGTAGAAAGGAAAAAGGAATGGCATGCGGAGAAGAAATAGGGAGAGGATGACAGGTGATAACTGAGAGAGGAAAATACTTTTCATTATCTATGCACAGCTTACTCTTCCACTTAATAGCTATCAGGCAACTTGTCATAACTTGAGTATCAAGTGAGCTCCACATTGCCCTTTATCAGTTTTCCTGGCTGTTTTTAAAGGTCAGAGACAGACAGACCCTGAAGAATACTGTGAAAGTCCACAGTAACAAATTATTTCAGACCAGCATTGAGAGTTTCAGGTTCTAGAATACCTGCTTTCAGAGAATACTTCAACTACCTTTTTTTTTTTTTCTGATGATGCAAGGGATTGATCGTCAGATCTTTTCCTGGCAAGTACTACTGTATTACAGTGAAAGGTGTGTTAGATTGCTTATAAGCTGCTTCATATAGTTGTAGTGTTTTATAGCATAACTACCTTAGTAATGTGCTGTGGCAACTTTTAGAATTATATTTTAATGTGCTAAAGAAAAATCAAACTAAAAAAGCTTTAAGCAATCAAAACAGTGTAAACAAAAATCTGAGTTTGAATTGATCAGTTATGTGTATACGCAGCTGCTTTCTTTATGGGTGCTGGTTTTGTACCATTTGAATTTAGCTTGCGGTAGTTCTTAATGGATTCTTTCATTTGGTTGGGACACTATTGTCAGCTGACTCTTTAAATCTGAGAGATTAGGAGGTGGCTAACATGGAATTGTGTGTATCCTCCTCCTGAGTAGAGTGGGAAGACTGGTTATGCTGGACAGTGCAGTTCTGTGTAAGGAATGTAATTTAATAGACAAAGATTAAAAAGGGTTGTTCCAAATCTGACTACAGAGCAGAAATGTAATTTAGCAGGTTTTGCAAACTATTGGTAAGGGAGATAGAGTGAAATATAATTGCATGGAAATTAGACACTTTTTCTTCAACGTTAATTAACTTTTTGAAAGCAAGAGGCATCGACGTATTATATGGATAAGCCTGTAACTTACTAATAACTGTCCTTCCTCTGACTTATTTTTAATACTTTTATTTTGTAGAATAATTTTTCCAATCCAGATTTCACAGCTGCCTTTGGAATCAGTCTTATGTCTGACTCTTTTTGGAATCCTAAATCAAAGTAGTGGGAGTTCTCCTGACTCAAATAAACAGAGAAAGGGCCCAGAAATTTTGGGTCAGGTTTCTCTACCTCTTTTTGATTTTAGGCGGTAAGTATCCAAAATATGAGTAAGAGTATTAATATGATTTACTCTATATAAAGGTTACTCAACTCTCATAACTATAGAAACTGCTTCTCTGCCACTGAATGTAATAGGCCATGATAAAGTTAAGAATTGTAAACTGTATTGTTACAGAAATAATACGTTCCGTTAAATAGGGTACAAAACACAGTCCTGTGTTGTAGTATTTCCATCTAACTGGCTGAAAAAACATATTTGCTGGAGGAAGTTGAATATTGTTTGGATCAAAGTGGTTTTGTTTGCAGGAAATCTTCATAGTAACATGGGCCAAAAGAGGTCATGTTAGGACCAACTGTTTAAGTATGCAGCAGTTCAGTGTGTAAGCATAATTCAAGTTGTTGTTTGAGGAATCCACTAACATTCAGGTGTTGCCCTATAAGTCACAGAATCACAGAATCTTCTAGGTTGGAAGGGACCTTCAGGATCATCTTGTCCAACCATCAACCTAACTGACAAAAATAAACACCCACAAAACAACAGAAAGCAACACCATCACTAAACCGTGTCTCCCAGCACCACGTCAACCTGTCTTTTGAATACCTCCAGGGATGGTGCCTCAACCACCTCCCTGGGCAGCCCATTCCAATGTCTGATAACCCTTTCAGTGAAAAAGTTTTTCCTAATACCTAGCCTGAACCTCCCCTGGCGCAACTTGAGGCCATTTCCTCTAGTCCTGTCGCCCGTGACTTGGGAGAAGAGATCGACCCCCACCTCTCTACACCGTCCTTTCAGGTAGTTGTAGAGAGCAATAAGGTCTCCCCTCAGCCTCCTCTTCTCCAGGCTGAATAGCCCCGGTTCCCTCAGCCTCTCCTCATAAGACTTGTGCTCCAGACCCCTCACCAGCCTTGTTGCTCTTCTCTGGACCCGCTCCAGCACCTCAATGTCTTTTTTTGTGGTAGGGGGCCCAAAACTGGACACAGTACTCGAGGTGGGGTCTCACCAGTGCCGAGTACAGGGGGACGATCACCTCCCGAGTCCTACTCGCCACACTGTTCCTGATACAGGCCAGGATGCTGTTGGCCTTCTTGGCCACCTGGGCACACTGCTGGCTCATGTTCAGCCGACACTCGACCAACACCCCCAGGTCCTTTTCTGTCAGGCAGCTCTCCAGCCACTCTGCCCCAAGCCTGTAACGCTGCCTGGGGTTGTTGTGACCCAAGTGGAGGACCTGGCACTTCGCCTTGTTGAACCTCATCCCGTTGGTCTCAGCCCATCGATCCAACCTGTCCAGATTCCTCTGCAAAGCCTTTCTACCCTCTAGCAGATCGACACTGCCACCCAACTTAGTGTCGTCTGCGAACTTACTGAGGGTGCACTCAATCCCCTCGTCCAGATCATTGATAAAGATGTTAAAGAGAACGGGTCCCAGTACCGAGCCCTGGGGGACACCACTCGTGACCGGACGCCAACTGGATTTAACTCCATTCACCACCACTCTCTGGGCCCAGCCCTCCAGCCAGTTTTTAACCCAGCGGAGGGTACTCGCATCCAAGCCATGGGCAGCCTGTTTCTCCAGGAGGATACTGTGGGAGACTGTATCAAAGGCTTTACTAAAGTCCAGGTAAACAACATCCACAGCCTTTCCCTCATCCACCAAACGGGTCACTTTGTCATAGAAGGAGATCAGGTTTGTCAAGCAGGACCTGCCCCTCGTGAACCCGTGCTGGCTGGGCCTGATCACCTGGGCGTCCTTCATGCACTGCATAATGGCACTCAGGATGATCTGTTCCATGACCTTCCCAGGCACCGAAGTCAGACTGACAGGCCTGTAGTTCCCCGGATCATCCTTCCGGCCCTTCTTGTGGATGGGCGTCACATTTGCTAGACGCCAGTTGGCTGGGACCTCCCCAGTTTTCCAGGACTGCTGGTAAATGATGGAGAGTGGCTCGGCAAGCACTTCCGCCATCTCCCTCAGTACCCTCGGGTGGATCTCATCTGGTCCCATAGACTTGTTTGTATCTAGGTGTTGGAGCAGGTCCCTCACCACCTCCCTTGGGATTACGGGGGCTTCATTCTGCTCCCCACCCCTGTCTGCTAGTTCAGGGGTCTGGAGACTTAGGGAACCCCCTACTCTACTACTAAAGACTGAGGCAAAGAAGGCATTCAGGACTTCAGCCTTCTCCTCATCCTTTGTCACTACATTACCTCCCTTATCCAATAGAGGATGGAGTCATATGCAGTTGAAGTATCTGTAGGAGTCACTGTCTACTGAATCGATAGCCTCCCTTCTACTGAAGGAGTATGGTCTTGGTAGGTGGCGTTTCATGAGTTCTCATATCAGATTAGAATATCTGTACGTTACCTTGACTAGAGGCAGTTCAGTCAGTATTCACATATATTTTAACAGCTGAAGTGCAAACAGCCAGTTCTCAGCCAATTCATGAGCTGTGATGATAGAGAATGCAACTTGTAGAAGACAGTGTTTGCAGCAATCCTTGCATTCAGCAGGAATAGTGTCTAGTGCAATGCAAAGCAGAACAGAATCCTGACAGCAGGTAAACAATGGGCTATGCTTCCATCATCTCACTGGGAAAGAAGCACTTTTGCCTTAAAACTGTCTTAAGATAGGAAAGAAGAGCACTTTTCTTCATCCAATACTGGTTGTAAAGTCAAGTGGCTTAAAATATCTTTACTTGTGGATGAGACAGAAGGCTGTGGCAAGTATATTAAATTAGAGAATTATTAAAAAGAACAGGCTGTTCAGTTATGCTTTAGTGGCATGATTCAGTAATTTTTATTGGCTTCATAAGCTCCCAGTTAATATTTACATATAAAGAACTGTTCGTTCTTTGAAACACATCTTTCAAAATATACTAAAGACTTGGCCTTCAAGCAGTCTTTTGAGACTGTATTTTGACTTAAAGACTGACAGAAGTTTTAAGTGCTGAATGTTAGGCACAGAACTGATTTAGGAAGTATCCTCAGTTGTACCTTAGTACAGTTGGAAACGGTATTAATATTGGGAAGAAACTAGCAAATACAAACATCATTGATATGTGCTTGCAGAATCTAGTAATGTGGAAAGTCCAGGCAAATGGTGATGTCTATAATATTCATATGCCTGTGCCTTTTTTTTCTGATCGGGTAAGAAGCTGTGTGTGTTCAGTTTATTCCTCAGAGGCAAAAGTATTCCTTTTCTCCCTTAAGAAGTAGGGAGCACTTAATTTAGCTCGGTCAGATGTGTCAGCACTGAACTTTTCTCTTTTGCCTTTCCTACCTAAAAGTTGTATGCAGCATTTTAAAGGACTTAAAGTACAGAAGATATCCAATTAAATTCACTTGATACTTGATGATCATAATCCCTTTTTTTTAAGCTCTGAACTGTATTGGGTAGTACAGTTTGATTTCCTGTGTTCTTTTCCGAACATCAATGTTGAAATACTCGTCCCAAGATAAACTCTTATCTCTGCAGCAGAAGCACATACTCAGTTTGAACTATCTTTCTATACCAACTAATATTTCAGAATTGTTTCCTTGTATTGACCACTGGTCTTCTCCAGATAGTATTCTAATCACTAATATCTAGTTGAAGTAAACAGATTGTGACATTAATACCTGTACATGCTTTTTTCTCAGGTTGTTAACTTGTGGAACAAAGCTCTTGCAACTCTGGACCTCATCACATCCACATCACGCATCAGGGATGGCCAGTAAGAAAGGAAATACAGAAAGAATAGTATTGCAGGTTATATATAATTCTGACTTGATCTGACTATGTTTTGTTTGAATACTGTCACTTGTAACTCTTACATGAGTGGTAAAAGATCAATTAATGTTTTGGGCAGAGTGTAAATATTGCTAAGTCGTATCTGAAAGCCAGTGCGGAATAGTGATTACTAAGCATTAAGGGCAAAGAATGGAAAGCTGCTGTAATTGTATACAAGTCAGTTACTGAATCACTGTCTTGAAGTAAGAGAAATTGGAGATGACTTGGTAGTACATGCTACCAGTACTGGGAGAGAACATCTTTGAAGAGCAATCTATAGAAATGTATATTGAGATGGGATTTGTCAAAACCCCAAACAATAGCAATTCCAGTTTCTTTACAGAACATAAGCACCTCTCATTCTAAATTCAGAGTCCAAATTTCTCTCTGAAGAGAAGGCATCCTGTTAGGCATGGCTTAGCAGTCCCAAGGCATGGCTGGAGTTGAAGGTTGGGTTGAAACCACTGCTGCAAATTTTAATAGTTCTGTGACTAGTCTCCACTCTAAGCATTCTCACTTCACTTCTGAGGAGTACTGCAACTACTGGGTTGTGTAACAACAGAGTTGTCATACACTTAAGGACCACAGTTACATAGAAGAATTGAGATGGAAAAAAAATATTCAGGAAACTGCGTGAAAACTGCTACACATGTAGAACTAAAGAGTTCAGATGCCTCAACATTCAAGTTTGATGAAAGGGGGAGCTTTCTGTACTATTCTTAAGGACTTGCATAATTTTATTTTTTTTTTTTAGATTGACTTCCCATCCCATGCTTTTGATATTGAATATAAAATTCCTCAAGCTGCAAAGACTACTGTGCATAGTTCCATAGAAACGTTAGAAAAACCATTGAGAGAACGTCTCCTTGCCATTCTCTCCAAGGATAACACCATTGGGTATGTTCACTTCTTTTTAGCTATGGGCTAATTGTATGTGACAGTTTGTGGGTATGCACTGCTTATTTATTCTTAAATTTCTTTAATATGGGTCTAGTATATTTTGAAGACCTGTGGGGACTTAAACAAGAGATTGAATTAAACTCGCAAAATAATGGTTCTGACATAATCAATTTACTTGTGCTTTCCATGGCCCACGTCATAATACTCTCTATTACAAGGTCGCTACCATTTTGGCTGCCTGTTATATATGTTATATATATATATGTGTGTGTGTATATATATGTAAAATAGGCATGTGTTATATGCCTATTCCTGCTTGGCAGTTCTTCAGTTACAGGGAGCAGTGGCAGTTTTAGCAGTGGCTGTTCATATGCTATGGAAGCTTTTCTGGCAGGCTTTCCCACTCATGTGCACCGAACTATCATAGACATTTTGGCTTATTTCAAATTACACTAAAACTTATTTTTGTCCTGCCCAAATTATAACTATGAACAGCTGTTTTCATAATGTTTGAGGCTTTATTTTGTTTCTCATTTTGACTTTTGTGGAGGAAATAGCCATTTTAATTTCATTCCATGTTATGTATTAAATCATCTGTATGTATACAGTGACCATCAGCATTGGGGTTATTCAGGTGATGGTCTGTAATGTATGTTATAAACTGAAATGCTTTTGTCTGCAGGTTATCAAAAGAAGATAAAGAATTTTTGTGGGAGAAGAGACATTATTGTCATAATCATACTAATAGCCTACCAAAAATACTGGTTAGTGCCCCTCACTGGGACTGGGCAAGTCTTCCAGAAATATATTCGTTACTTCAGCAGTGGCCTCCTTTATCACCCTTAGCTGCACTGGAACTACTAGACTCAAAGTAAGAAAAATGACGTGAATAAATTCTCTGTATGTGTTGTGCGTTTCATGACTTCTTTTCAGTAGAAGATTCTAAATGCCATTCTTGTGGAAAATTTTGCTACAAGAAATTCAGCAATAGCTAAATTTTCTTAAAATTTTCAAGAACGAGTGCTTACTTTATTCACGTAGGATTAACCAAGTCATAGAGTGAAAGAACAGCAATAGTGGTTAGGATTCTGAAATCTAATTTGCGAGAGGAGAGCAAGCTATAGAGCCAAACTATCAAGACTGAAGTTTTGAGAGATTAGTATGCTTGTCCTAAACACGCACATGTGTTTGCATCTTGGGTAATGAAGGGCCTCAAACTTGTAGGTCCTTTATCTAACTGTTAAAAACCTTATATTGGTTATTTTGTACCTAGCTGATCTCAAAAAAAGGAAAAAAAAACCCTACATGAACAGAATAAACTTAACGTGGCTTTGTGGTAACTTTCTAGGTTTGCTGATCAGGAAGTACGAAACACAGCTGTGAATTGGATGGAGACTTTAAGTGATGATGAGTTAACAGATTTCCTCCCTCAATTTGTGCAGGTAAGACTTTCTGCCTCCACTGAAGTTGGAATAATTTTTTTTTTTTTCCTCTTGAAAGTGTGAAGGAATTACTGATTACTAGTAGCAGAAGTGCGATTGCATGTCTCTCTAATTAATAACCTAATGCATAGTATGGAAAACAATTGAGTAAATAATCGCTCTATGGCTGTCCTATGGATCTGTGGTGATTCTGTTTGTGCGTTAGTCAAAATCTCAGTCTTCATCTAGAATTAAATACAGACCCGCTTTATTTCATTTTCTTTGCATTTAGGCATTGAAGTATGAAACCTACCTTGACAGTGCTCTTGTGAAATTTCTTTTGGCTCGGGCACTGGGAAGCATTCGAATAGCACACTACCTGTATTGGTAAGATGTTCTTTGTTCCACTGTTCACGAAATGTGTTTACTATAAGATTAATTTTTCCAGAAAAAAATATTATTTCTTAATATCATAGTTCATAACAATGAATGTTACGGGTGGAGAGTATATGAAATACAGATCTTGGGCTTTTTTATGAAAAAACAGACAGTGTCTTTATGAGGCATGAACTTCTTGCCTTTTATATCCTCTATATCAGTAACTTCGTACAGATATATAGCATTGATTCATTAAAATATATTAGAGTCTTAGTATTGCATTGTTTGCAGTATTTTCCATAGGAAAATTTAACTTAAATCCTTTATTTCAGGCTTCTTAAGGATACACTGTATGATACAAAGTTTGGTGTAAGGTATGAGCAAATTCTTGGAGCTTTTCTTTCAGTCTGTGGAAAAAGGCTGAGGGAAGAGCTGGAGAAGCAGACCAGACTAGTGCAGCTTCTTGGAATGGTAGCAGAGAGAGTAAAGCAAACAAGTGGATCTGCTCGTCAGGTGTGTACATACTTTTAATATTCTTTAGGAAGATTAGACTGAATATACCCTCAAAACAATCCACTCAATTGCCTTTTTAGTCTTAGTTCAATAAAACATTATGTATAGTACACAGACCTATTTGTCTGTTGTGCTGCATTTTAACAAGTTAATGGCTTAATGAAGTTGATGTTTTTGTCAAATTTGTTGTCATTCTAAACATAAGAGTGTGTGAGGTGACACGGTAAGAAAATAGGATGGTTTCTGTGTACAATAAACTGGAATTGGATTAACCTATGGAATTGGATAAACCTATTACTGCTGAAGAATGGTCCTGTTTTGCAAAAGAAGGGGATATCTGTTTATATGCTAATATGAACTTAGTTTGGTAGAGTGTGATGCTATCATCCAATTCAATAAAAAAAAAAATCCCAAACGAGTGATTTTAGTATTGTATTGCTAGGCTTATATATTTTTAATAGCTAAAACAGCAGTTGTAATTTCTAGTATTTCCTTTGACACCAAGGAGTTAAGACACTGGCTTCAGGATAACTTTTTTCAGAAGCTTTCTGTAGATGCTCCGGTTAGGGAAATGCCAGCTGATTTTTTTTTTTTATTTTTATTTTTTTTTGTCTGCAGGCTGCCTTGCAAAATGGTATGGAACGTGTGCAGTTGTTTTTCTTGAAGAACAAATGCCGATTGCCTCTTAACCCCAGTCTTGTGGCAAAAGAGTTAAATATTAAGGTACTGCTCATTCAGACTTTCAAAGCATTTTTGTAAAAATTACATCTAGGCAAAGCTTTTACAAGCAGAAAAAAAAAAAATCAAAGGAGGTGCCTGAAAGCTCTTTCACCTGGGAGGGGAGGGGTTTAATTAAAAATTCTGATTGAATGAGGCAGTGAAATTTGAGCAAAGATAAAATTTAAACAAATACTTGCGTAAAACAAATGAAGGTACTTGTATTATAAAAATAGTATCTGTAATAATTTACTATTTCTTCAGACACTGTGTCTTTTGAGACCAACAATCCTGGTTATAGTAAATAAATATTCAAAATGCATGGAAAAAATCCTGTTTGCAGTAGTAATCAAAAGAGAAAATTGACCAAGGCTCTGAAGCTCAAACAATGAGCAGATACTGTGAAACTGCCCGTTACTGGCTGTGTCCGAGAGATGTACTGAATCCAGGGAGGGAGACAGTAGCTTTATTTTATTGTGAAGGTCCAGAAAGTAATAATGTAGAAGAAGCAGGTAAATTATTTTTCCAAAACTCTGTGAGGTTTGACAATATCTGCTCGACCACAATCTTGATTTATATCATCATGCATGACTGAGAACCTAAAGGTCTGTGAACACTGGATTTAATCCTGTGTGGAGAGACAGTTCGTCTTGCTTTCCTTCTCTGCTGTAACTATGAAATCATGAGTATATACTTGAAAGTAGATAAATGAGTCAATAGTGTGAAACGTGCAAATACCAGTTTTTTTTATAGTATCTTCTATGTTTCAAAAAAACCTGCTGATAAAATATTTATCCATGTTTTATTCACTTTTCCTTTCAAAATGCATAAAAAACATCACTCTGTAGCAGTATTGGCTTTTGTACAAGAAGTCAACAAATAACAGCCAAAGGGCTCTTTATTCAAAAGAAGCATGTATTTGCCACAATCGCAGTGTTAAAAGTCTGAATAGACACATTGTGTGTTAAACCTGCTTGTTGTCAGAATGTCTTGTTTTCTGGGCTGGCAGGAATAGTCCTTTTTGAGTATTAACACTAAATCTGCTTGTAGGCATGTTCTTTCTTCAGCTCCAATGCAGTACCACTGAAAGTTGCACTGATAAATGCAGACCCTCTGGGAGAAGAAATTAACGTGATGTTTAAGGTAGGCCTTACATGTGTATTGGAGAAAAAAAGGTGAAGTGCATAGGAAGAAAGTAGCATAATGTATCACTTCCTAGAAATGTAAAGCAGTTAAAATCTGTGAAGCTGATTTTTACTGAAAGCATATTATGCCTCCAGTTAACTTTTTTATTTTTCCATTTAAGGTTGGTGAAGATCTGAGACAAGATATGTTGGCTTTACAAATGATTAAGATTATGGATAAGATCTGGCTGCAGGAGGGACTGGATCTACGGATGGTTATCTTCAAGTGTCTCTCAACTGGAAAAGACCGAGGTGCAAAGCCAGATGCTGCCTATAATTTTTTGCTCCCCCACTTCAATTTCTTGTCACACTGATAGAGAAAATTTTCTGTGTAGAGGCAGGCCCAAGAAACAGTGGAAGGCCAAAAGCCTTCCCTGCAAGGAACTTCAGTACTCGAGAGTATAGCAAGTTAAATTCTTCTGAACGTCCTGATGGCTGAGTTGCATTTAAATGTGTTTCTTCTCTTGAGTCCTGAGTGTCTTATGTGTTCTGTTGTCAACCAACAGTGGTGCAAACAAGTAAATATAATGATAAAGGCTAAGGTTTCTCTTGCTGCCCTTACTCCTTGCTGCAACACAAGAAAATATTAGTGCCACAGTAATCCTCATTCTGAAAGTTTAGTTATGGTGAAAGAACGTATTGAAGTCAAAACTGAAATTCTGAAGTATTTGGTATCTGCTGCAGTTGAGTCAGGGAGTATTATTTGTATACTGAAATGTGCAAAAAGAAATAAAATTTCAGGCACATACACTGTGTCCACAATTGGTGTTAAATGCTGGGAAAAGTTCCTTGGCAATATGAGGCTGTCTTTTAGGTTTCAAACTAGGATCGCAGGACTCGAGTGTAAATACCACCCTGTACCTTGAACATGCTTTTTGCTAGTTTTCACAGTTCTCCAGAACTAGTCAATAGGAAGCACAAGATCCTTAAGAGGATAAACAGTAACTTAAATATTTCTTCAGTTAGATGCTAGAACAGCATGATGAAAACTCTTAAATACATGGATACGTTGGAAGTTTAGGTTGGCAAAACTAATCAAAAAGCTTCTATTTATGTAAAACTTGCTATTTAGAAAAACAGATGGCTTTTCCTCCTACTTTCAACAATGATTTGTGTAGCATGTTATATTTTTTTTGTTGCTGCTAATTTTACTATTCCTAAAGTACTTGAAGGATTAAAGTAGAAAAGAAAAATGGATGTAAATTACAGATTTGTCTTTAGTAGTTCTTGCCAAGATAGAAGTAAAATTCTGTCAATCAAATAAATGTCGTCGTCTTATGATTTAGCTATACAAATATTTTTAGTAAATGATATCTCCAAAATAAGGCCACATGTAAAGCCCACTGTCTTATTTCTGGAGCAACAGTCTGGTTTGTTTCAACACTTGACAGCAGTTAAAGTTACTAGATTACTTAAGTGTCAGTGTATGAGAAATGTCAGCATCAAAATATTTTGCAGTTATTGCTTATAGACCAATTCTAGTTTATGTAGAAGAAAGTAATTATTCAAAGTATAATTTGTATGCGCATTCTAGCAACCATAACTAATTGTAGTAAAGTAAGCCCAACTTGTATTGCTACAGGTGTTTCATGGTATGCTTTGTAATACAGTCTGTGGAAATGTTTAGTAGACTAATAGCACTATTTTTACACCTAACTGTGTTTTGAAAGAAGCTAGTCTAAAATTATAAAAACCATCTTTGCCAAGAAAGTTTCTACTGAATAATGAAAATGCAGTATAACTTCAGGAGATGGTTACACTGTGTTATATTTTCTATAAAGGCATGGTAGAGCTTGTTCCTGCTTCAGATACACTTAGGAAAATACAAGTGGAATATGGCGTGACAGGTTCTTTTAAAGACAAGCCTCTGGCAGAATGGTTGCGAAAGTATAATCCTACAGAGGAGGAATATGAAAAGGTAACTTTTTTCAGTGTTGTTCTTTTTTGAAGATGTTTCAAAAAGGGATAAATATCATCTTATCTTATGAAGGAATGAAATTCTTATTCCAGGTCTTCCATTGAAATTTTTTGTTTATATCTTTAGGAAACTTAATTTTTTCTTATAGTTGAAAAAGACCGAATGAAAATCCCTTACATAACTAAAAAGGAGCCAGATGGATTCTCATTATTCATATCAGGAATTTTTATTGAATGTAGAAAAAGTGTACTTCAAAATTTAAGATAGGGAGGAACGGTGCCTTCTCTTAGTTGTGGTTTAGGAGCAGTGGCCTCTTCTCATACAAGCACATGGGATTCAAAAAAAAAATGTTTCTTTTGGCTACAGTGCTTTTACAACACACTGGAAAAATAAGTCTTGTCCCTTTTTCTTTGCTAACATTTAATTCTTTTTGTGATTTGTCTTCAATTCCTCTTTTCTCTTTCACTTATTTAAAAAACAAAACAACAGTTTTTGCTGGAAACTGTGATTTTTGGAAACTGGATTTTTGCTGGAAACTAAAGATTTTTGCAAAGCTATCTGAAGAACACTGTTTTGGAAAAAAGCAAATTTTAGGGCATGTCTAGTCTGGCTTGGATTTTACACTGTTGAATGCATGAATGCTGTTTTCCCACTGATATTGATCTCAATTCACTTTTTTTCTCTCCCTCCCAGGCTTCAGAAAACTTCATTTACTCTTGTGCAGGATGCTGTGTAGCTACTTATGTATTGGGAATTTGTGACCGCCACAATGATAACATAATGCTCCGAAACACAGGGCATATGTTTCACATTGACTTTGGAAAATTTTTGGGTCATGCGCAAATGTTTGGTAGCTTTAAAAGGTATTTTCTGTAGCTAAGCAATGTAGAGAATGAAGTGGGTTTTAGTATATTTTTCTAAGCATTATAATCCTAACCATTAACTTTTAAATTCCTGTTACCTGTTCTCACTACAAAGCCAACATCTTCCAACTTAACCAGACTTTCCAGAATGCATCAAACTTACCTGTATAGAATTAATTTTGAAAAGGCTCCAGCTTCCTGTTCCCATATTCTGATCTCTGGAACCGTTTGAAGTCAAAGCACATAGGCATAGCTTTCAAATAAAATTATTGTTCTGTCTGCCGGTAGATTGAAATAAGTAATTTGGTCTCCCAAACATCATTTAACTTCAGTGCTTCCAAACTGCATTCATTCCTTAAGAACTTTGTGCTATACAGACTTGGCAAATCTCAATGGAAATTTCTTTACAATAGTTATAAAAGCCAAGTATTTTGGTACAGGAAAAAATTAATACAACTTCTTACTGATATTTGGGAGCTTTACATCTAACACAAATCTTGGTGTCATACTTTTCCAGGAATATTGGATAAAACTGTAATGTAGTTTCACCTCTTTAGCTGTGTTCATGCAATTATATACTGCATGCTTGTTAGGTAAACTTTATCAATGAATGAGAAATTGAGTGCCAGAACCTTTATGTCATCTGACTATCTGAGTGTGAAATAAATGAGAACAGACTCTTGCTCATAAAATCAGTTGTGAATGTCAACATTATAGAAAAAACTGAACAGCAAGTTTGTATTTATTACTCCTCTGTGTAGGGGAAGATAATCTATATCCAGGATAGAGGAGTTATGTTTTGGTCAGGTGATAGAGTCATTACATTTGTTTTAGTGTGTAATGCCTTCCAGAAATGAGGGATGGAAGGTGCTACAAGGTAACCTGGCCTCCAAGTGTTGCTCCAGGAGATCTGCTGTAGGTCCAGTATCACGTGGATGTGCTGGGAATCTGACATAGCACTAAGCAGCTGAACCCAACCCAAAAATGCAAAATGGCATTAATGGATTATTTAATATTGTTACCTCAAGGTGGGGATGAAGGGGAGGAGTAAGCACATGACAAAGTGAATAGACCTTATGATTAACTTATGAATTCTGTGCTCTTTGAACAGGGATCGAGCTCCTTTTGTGCTAACATCGGATATGGCTTATGTCATTAATGGTGGTGAAAAACCCACTATTCGCTTTCAGTTGTTTGTGGATCTCTGCTGTCAAGCTTACAATTTGATAAGAAAACATGCAAGTCTCTTCCTTAACCTACTTTCATTGGTAAACATTTTATTAAATTCAATTTAGATAGTTATGTCATGTTGGATTGTATTAAATGCTATGCTTTTTATGCTGCAGAAACCCTTAATGTGTGCTTTCAAAAGCCAGAAACAGATGTAGTTTTTAGGAAAGTTGTAATTTGGAACTTTTTTTTGCTTTACTACCTACCTGTTTCCTGAAAACTTAAAATTAAGATGATGCCATAAATTACGCTGCAAAGAGTTTTTAACTGCTTTTAATTCAGCAGAAATGGTGAATAACTGCTGATTATAAGTAATTGTTGGCTATCACTGTTAGCATTTAGTAATTCAGTGCAGCTTCAAATGAATTTGAGGGTCTAAATTTGAATAATTTCAATGTAAAATAATATTTGGTTTATTGCATTAAAACGGTAAATCTTAATTTCTTGCAGATGCTTTCTTCTGGGTTACCAGAACTGAGTGGAATTCAGGACCTGAAGTATGTCCAGGATGCTCTCCAGCCCCAAACAACAGATGCAGAAGCTACCATTTTCTTTACAAGGTACTAGATAAGTGAAAACTAAAATATCTCCCAGCATCATCCGCTTAATGGCAGCTTTCTGCTATGAAAAAATGCACTAAAGATGTTCACAAACACGTGTAGTAGTTGAATAGTTGCACTGCACAATGATAAAATACCAGTTAACCAGTGAACGACATAAATAAGATCAGTTTAATATAAGATTAATGCTTGCACTAAAATACTTTGCTGCCTTTAAGAGTAACCTTGTGCTTAAAAACTTGTTTGAAATACTGAGAGTAGATAATTCTGTCTGGCTATTTTGAGACTTGCTTAATAGCGGTGCATATAATGGGAACCTCGCAATGCATTGTAAAGAAGCTCTCTGTTTCAAGAGGTGCTTTTGCCCAGTGGAGAGGGAGGGATATTGCTCCAGTGCAGCAAGTGGGGGTGTAACTGAGTTGTTGCTATGTGTTACAAGATGTGTCATTGTACTTAATTTTTAAATATATGTGAAAAGTGCAGTAGCATGCATGCAATTCAGAATCATAGAATGGTTTGGGTTGGAAGGGGCCTTTAAAGGTCACCTAGTCCAGCCACCCCTGCCATGGGCAGGGACATCTTCAACTAGATCAGGTTGCTTAGAGCCCCATCCATCCTGACCTTGACTGTTTCCAGGGATGGGGGCATCTACCACCTCTCTGGACAACCCGTTCCAGTGTTTCACCATCCTCATCATGAAACATTTCCTTCTATCTCGTCTGAATCTACCCTCTTTCAGTTTAAAACCATTATCCCCTATCCTATCACTACAGGCCCTACTAAAAAGTCTGTCCCCATCTTTCATATAAGCCCCCTTTAGGTACTGGAAGGCTGCAATAAGGTCTCCCCGGAGCCTTCTCTTCTCCAGGCTGAACAACCCCAACTCTCTCAGCCTGTCTTCAAAGGAGAGGTGCTCCAGCCCTCATCATTTCATTTGGCTCTCCTCTGGACCTGCTCCAACAGGTCCATGTCTGTCTTGTACTGAGGGCTCCAGAGCTGGACGCAGTACTTCAGGTGTTTTTTACCAACTCTGGAAAGCCTTCACTTCTTGGATAACAGCGTATTCCAAGGTTTGGATACTGAATCTTCTATTAAATGCTGATACAATGCTATTTGTATAGCCCATTGATCACTTAGTTTAAAAACTGTTTCTCTGTCAGTAAGAAACTGGTTGTTATTTTTCTTAGACTCAAGTCTGATTCATTGACTTGTGGTTTTTGATGTTATATTTTTCTTTTCTAGGTTGATTGAATCCAGTCTGGGAAGTGTTGCCACAAAATTTAATTTCTTCATTCACAATTTGGCTCAGCTGCGTTTCTCAGGTCTACCTTCTAATGATGAACCCATCCTCTCATTTTCTGCTAAAACATACTCTCTTAAACAAGATGGCCGAATCAAACAAGTGTCTGTGTTTACATACCAGAAGAGATATAACCCAGATAAATACTATGTAAGTACATGGAATCTGTTTCCACTCAGTGAAGATACTGTGCTTTTTCTTCCAACAAGATAAATTCTCCTTTTTGCCATAAGTTCAGTACTTAATCACAGAGTCCAGGGGAAACTTGCCTTGGTTTGCTTTTAAGTAGCTAACGTTGAGGTAGACAACTAGGTTCCTTTTATTGACAGAGGTTTAATAAACACAGCTATAGATACTTATTCAGTTAGGCACTAAGATCAGATTTAGGATGAGCTGAAGAGTTCTCTGAAGTCTGACTGCATTGACTATAATGAGAGCCTAGAAACCTACACCAGTGTTGACACCCAAGACTGAGCTCCACTGTGGATGACTTGAAAGTAAAAACAAAACCCATCGTTGAAATCTGGATCTTACTGGGAATGGATGGGCTTGCTTGCTTTCTGGGGAAGAACAAAGTTGTATTGGCTTTGGCGGGGATGGAGTTATTTGTCTTCATAGTGGCCTGCACAGTGCTGTGTTCTGGATGTTTAACTGGAACTGTGTTGATAACACAATTGGTTTGGCTGTTGCTGAACAGTGCTTGTGCAGCATCAAGGCGCTCTCTTTTTCTTCCACTTTTCCCTTACCCCCTTGCAGTGAGTGGGCAGGGAGTTGGGAAGGGACACACCTGACCCAGACTGGCCAGAGGGATACTCCATAGCATATCATGCTATGGATGGGCAATAAAAAGGGGTAAAAGAAGAAAGCGGGCGATAGAAGGGTGTTATCTTCGAAGGTGGCTGTTGCTTGGGCACTGGCTGGGCACAAGTCTGCTTGTGGGAGGTGGTGAGAGATTGTCTTTGCATCACCTCTCCTCCCAAGGACTCTCTTTATCTCAACCCACGGGTCTTCTCACTTTTGCTCTTGTTCTCTCTCTGTCCCATTGGTGAGGGGGTGGGAGTGAGCAAGCAGCTGTGTGGGTGCTTAGCTGCTGCCCGGGGTAAACCAGCCACAGGAGTAATAGAGTACAGATCGGTATTTTTAGCATCCAATAATATTCTTCAAAATGAAGACGCTTCTTGAGAAGGATCTAGAAGGAAGCAGAAAGAACAGAAGTAGTGTTGGTGGAGATAATTTTAAAAAATGGGGATTTGAGTCATGTTTATGGGCTTATGTAGCCGCCTTCTGTAAAATGGCTCCTTCCTGAATAGGAGTCATTAAGTCAAACACTCAGGTTTTGTTCTGACCTTCCATTAAAGTTGTATTTGGTCCTGCTAAGTAAAAGCATCACTTCCTGTATTAATGCACCTACACTCCTAGTCAGTCTCCCTGGAGACAGCAAGCATTACAATTTGCCCTCAGGGTTTTGATGGATCTGGGTTACAATTTAAGACTTGTATTAATATTCATATTCCTATGCAGATGTGCAACGATCTTTTTTTTTTTACTTCTCAACCGCTGTTTGTTGGTCTAGAATAGTCATCTCAAGTTAAATTTTCCTCAAGTTGTCTAAAAAGTGAGCTATATTGATATTTGCAAATGCATATCAATTTCCAAGTTGTATTTGCTGTAAACATCTTAAATCTGGTAAGACACCAGCTAGGGAAGGTAGAACAAAGCTGAATAACGCTAGAAGTGAGGAAGAGCTTTCTCGCTATAAAGCTCTTCTATGAATCACTATATTATAAATGTATTTCAGGATTCCTGGTCTAAGCCAAAGCAGCCTCTTATCTTCCAGGAAACTGTTGAGATGATATAGTTTCTTTCTGTCTAGATTTTAAAACTGCTTCCCAGTTGCACACTTTTTAAATATACATTTAACTCATCTGCCCATAAAATGAGTCCACTGAATTGAATTTTCTGTGCAGTTTCTCAGCCTTTGTTTCCCTTTCATAATAATGTGAATAGCTGCACCCTGGGACTGTACCCCCAGTATTTTTAAAAATTCCTTTTGTGTAATGCAGTACACTTGCATTTGCCCACCAAATTATCACTAAAAGTGGAATCCTTTGGAATCTTGAGAGAATTAGGTTGAAAAAAAATGAGGCATTAGTTTCCTCCATAGTCCACAGCTGAAAAGTTTTGTGGTAGTTCTGGCTCCACAGATACTTTTCTAAATGTAATCCTGCACTGATGTGTTAAAATTTTGTACACTTGATATATGTTATGAACTTACAGTGAGGCTTAAAAGGGAGAATGCAGACAGCTTAGCCTTAACTACCTTTATCCCCCTGTCAGGTGTGGATCTATGTTACGGGAAGATCATACGATGCTACTTTGCATTATGGTAGAGCTATTTATAATTCTACTATAAAATGCAAATGCTGTTACTGGAATATGTATGCAGGAGAATAGTTACCGAAACAGAAATAGTTAATTGTTAAGAAAATCATATTGTTAAGTCAATTCTATAATATTACTACTACTATTATCTTTGTTTTTTTGTATTTTGGGCAGATCTACGTAGTGAGAGTTTTGAGAGAAGGGCAAGTTGAGCCATCGTTTGTCTTCCGAACATTTGATGAGTTCCAGGAGCTCCACAACAAACTTGGCATTCTCTTTCCTCTTTGGAAGTTACCAGGGTATGTTCCTAACTCACTCATCACTATTATAACAGAAGCAACAAAAGTGCTTCCTGCTGAGTGGAGGAAGAAATAGCTTGAAATGGAGACAAAACTGCTGAGGGGCAAGCTAGACCTCAGAGTTGGCAACTAAGGGAGAAAACTGTTGTCTCTAAGTTTTAAGGAGGAGAGCCAGAGGACCAACTCAGTGTCTTTAGTCTGTGTGTTGTATCACTTATAACAATTACCTATAAATGTTTTCTTGCCTTTCTATAATGTTAACTATCAGTGTGCTGTGTTTCCACTCATGATTGACATTTTAAAAAAAAATAAAAAATGCATATCAGCATTTCAGGATGGAAATTACAATGAAATCTACCCGTACTTGCTTCAGAGAAATTAGCTGAAAACTGTCTTGTTCTTCCCTTGCAGCTTTCCTAATAAGATGGTTTTGGGAAGAACACACATAAAAGATGTAGCAGCTAAAAGAAAAGTGGAGCTCAACAGCTACATACAGAGTCTGATGAACAGCTCTTCAGAGGTGGCAGAAGTGAGTTCAAATAACTTAAGCAAATCCAGTGCAAGTTTTCAGACTTTGGTGCTTGTTAACACTTAACTAATATGTAATGTTTCTTCCAAATTTAGTGTGATCTTGTTTATACTTTTTTCCATCCATTACTTCGTGATGAAAAAGTGGAAGGAATAGATGGAATAGCCAGACCTACGGGTAGGTAATGTTTTTTGGGGGGTGTTTACAAATTAGATGACCTATAGTATCACACCTTTACAATGTGATTTTAAAAAAAAAAAAAAAAAAAGTCTTTTTTTAATTAACTGTAGTTTTCCCTCATTGAGAGCTTTGCATTGCTCTCTTTCCAAATATGCCTGCATACAGTTTCAAGGAAATAAAAAAATACCAAAAACTGCAACAATACATGTGATTGCTTGGGCTTGCTTATGGCTTGACTAAATTACTCAAGTTTTTACTCCAGATCGGTTCTTAAAAGAGAATGCAAATTTCTTTAAAACCTATGACCTTGCCCTCTTATTAGGGGACTAGAAATGAAATAAAATCAGAAACTGAACTTGGTCTAAGGCTTGTATTTTTTTCCCCACATATAATACGTCAGTGTAGTACTGATGAAAATATACAAATATTAGAGGAAATATTTATATATTTTTTTTCAGATACAAGTCCATCAAGTCCTACCTCAGGCAAAGTGGGAGGAGAAGTGAAGCTATCCATATCGTATAGAAATAGCACTCTATTTATCATGGTGATGCACATTAAAGACTTGGTAAGTAGAGTTAATGAGCTCACTGCCAAAAACTGTTTCCGTTTTGTCAATTATCTTCTTGACTTAGTTCTATCATTCCTGCATCAATCTATCTCTGCCTCCAAATTTTCCAGCTGACAAATTAATTAACTGCCACTTTTGGTTATCTTGATTGCAAAGTCTAGATACTTGAAAATTAATATTCAACGAGGTGTACACTAACTAGTTTTCTAACCTGTCTTGGTTTTGGATTGTAGGTTACAGAAGATGGTGCAGATCCAAATCCCTACGTAAAAACGTACTTACTTCCAGATACGCACAAAACATCCAAACGGAAAACCAAAATCTCCCGGAAGACAAGAAATCCAACTTTCAATGAAATGGCAAGTTAAAATTTATGTAGTAAAGCCCTGTGGTTTGCTATTGTCTCTTATTCTAAGCAGTAATTAAAATATTGTCTAAAAAATCTGGTAAGATATATAAATGTGGAAGAAACTTGTTTGAAAAACTTTGTGCCCTGTTTAAAAAAGAAAACACAAACAAACCCCAAAGTTAACTGAGTAGGTAAATGTACTATTGAAAGTAAGCAGAAGTTTCTCAGACTGCCTGTGAGGAGTGATGAGGAGAAGGAAAGGAATTTTAAAACTAAAGATCCCCCTGCCCTGGATTCACTGATTCATAATGTGGAAAAGAATTAATTCAGAAGTCTTGGCATGTAAACATTGCTTCTATCTAAAACACTAGTCCTTTTAAACACTTAATCCTTGGGAGCACAAAATAAAAGATGGATGAGCTTCAGTTCATCCTCTGAGAAACAGACAAATTGAATGGCCTCAATGTACAGTTAAGACATCTACCGCTGGCTAGGCAGTCAGAAGAAAGAGCAATCTGTGTAACTTCATTTGGATAACGAAAAAATTCTTGACTTCTTATCTTCTAGCTTGTGTACAGTGGATATAGCATGGAGACTCTGAAACAGAGAGAACTTCAGTTAAGTGTGCTCAGTGCAGAATCGTTACGTGAGAACTTTTTCTTGGGTGGAATTACGCTATCACTAAAGGACTTCAACTTGAGCAAGGAGACTGTTAACTGGTATCGACTAACTGCTGTACCCTATCTGTGAACTCCTTTCTACACCTGAGTAAGACCAGAAAAATTGTATTCAATTGTGCTTTATGCATCTTCCTACTTGAAGATAACTTGTACATCTTAAAATAAGAGACTCTGCATTTCAACAGATATGTTGGACCAATGTTGATGTAGCCTAATTTGGAGGATTTCTAGAAAACTTGGTTTATGCTTACACGATGTTATCAAAGCATCACTATAAATATTTGAGATGTGGGTAAAGGAAGGAAGGGGTTTTTAAACCACCCATGAAAGTGAGATGAACACTTTGACCATGCTGGTTGGTTAAAACCATAACTTAATCAATTAGGCCTGTGGATATAGTGCATTTTTGCTTATAATTTTTCTTACCTGTGTTGTGTCATCCATGGCATGATGCTGGACAACATCAAAGAAAAGACATATTTAGGATTACATTCCCACTACTAACTAGATATCACAGAAGCAGTGATGGGTGAAATTTTGGTGGCTTCACACACACCTGTAGAAGTGAAGGTTGAAGGGCTGGAAAAATTCCTTAGCATTGCATTTAATCCCAGATTCATGCTCCTCTAAGACTTATTGGAGTGAGTGCCAATAATGGAAGTTGTAAATAATGGTGCCTTATAATTCAAATGCTTCTCTTTTACCTCATCTCTGGTATCTAAATATGTACACATGTTAACTTTCAGCTCCTTAGAAAGGGGAAATGTTCTCATATTTGATACCTGGCAGGTCCTACTGGAAGTCTCTTCCTGACATGTGTTACTTACAAATAACATCACTTACACTGATCTTCATAGTTAGTGCAACTTATATAATCTTTTTCTAACCCATCTTCTACCCACCATCTCCAAAACCTGAATGAAGGCTGGCTGAATGCGATGCTGTAGGAAATGTGCCCAGCTCCTCAGTGTTCTGAAATGTCTTAATCCAAAGTGGCATTTGCACCTGTACCTCCAGGTAAAGGATGGCCTCTAGTTAGAAAGCACAACTGCTGGATGAATTGCAAGCCAGAAATGAGTTGCATTAACAACTTCAGGAGAGGAACTTGGTCACTTTTTTTAACAGTTTACAGCAACACTGTTTTTCACTCCCAGTAAGAATTAATTCCACTAAAAATAGTTAATTCCAAGGAAGATTAGATTTGAACTATATTGTGACAGTGGAGAACAAATGTCACTTACTATCTTCTGTTAATACCACTGGTTACTTAATTAGGTGTTTCTGCACAACAGGTGTAGCTTTTTTATTTACCTTCCTCTGTTTTAGGATGATTGTGTTCTGTCTAAACAAAGCTGTAAAGTTGCAAGCTTCTCTTTAGTACTAAATCTTGAAGCAAGACAGACTATCACCACTGCCTAGGAGTGAAATTTTAAGGTAAAATATGCAACTATGAATGAAGACACAATACAGGGAAAGCCTTCTGTATACCCAACTCTTAAAAACCTGTTTCATAATCTTATTTTCCTTTCCCTGCTACTGACCAATCTCCCTTCAATACAGAAGAGAAGTAAACTTGAATCTCCTGGTGCCTAAAATATTCATGGTCCAATTTCGTAGGAATTATTACAAATAAAAAGCTAAGAATATCTTGAATGTTAGAAACTGGGTTGATTTAATGGGCGCTAACACATCATCCCAGTTTTATTAGGCATCTTCTGCATACTTTTCATATATATATAGCCTGTAAATAATAAACTATATAACTAACTAGATATATTTCCTGCTCACTTGATGCTTTTGAGACTTACTCCATTCCATCACTAGAATCACAAGTCACTTAAATACAGGAAAGTAGACTACTGTTTTTGTGAAACGTTCCATTGTGAAATAAAATGAAAGCAATATGTACTGCCTTTTTTGCAGTTTGCTATTAAAGCACAGTGTCTTACAGCACAAAATACAAATAAACTAAAATCATTTAAAAAATGATTTGCAGTTTTAACAGTTGTCTGGACTCTGAAAAAAAAAAAAAATGTATAGTACTGTATTATTGTTAGCACTTGTCCTGACTTCTGATTTCCTCTTCATAGCTTAACTCATTTTGTGCCTTTTCCTTCCTCTTCAAAATAGTCACTGGCTGAAGCTTTTTACGGTCATGGATTTTATTTTGTCTATG
This sequence comes from Numenius arquata, assembly GCF_964106895.1. Classification (NCBI taxonomy): domain Eukaryota; kingdom Metazoa; phylum Chordata; class Aves; order Charadriiformes; family Scolopacidae; genus Numenius; species Numenius arquata. The sequence goes on from NC_133581.1 coordinate 18,806,924, forward strand.
GGATCTAGCCTTGGCCTCTCCTCACACGTAGAGGAACAGCACCGAGCTTGCACCTCTTTGCACTATTCTCAATTAAGAAAAAAGTGATTGTTGCAATAACACTTTAATTTACTACATAAAAAAAAAAAAAGGATGTGAAAGAGGAAAATATACCAGTACACTAAGTAGCTTGAAAACCTAGTTTTAACAGCTTTTTGTATGTTGTTTAATGAAAAGAAAAAAGATCTTTTATGCAGCCAGGAATTTAATTGTGTATATGGACCTTGTTTTGGTATTTCAGAGTAACAGCTTGTGCTAAGGCCTCTTCCTTTTCTCTATTAACCTAGAACTTTGCACTGAAATTTTTATTACTGCCTTTTTACGATCTTCCGGCTCCCTGTCTCTGGAAGCATGTGCGATCTTTGATAAAAAGTTCTTTCCTCTATTTTTACAAGTCGGGCTGCGTAGAGCTTCCCCCTCACCTGCCTTAAGGCGCCGGCTCCTCCTCGGCCTGGCGCCGCCGCCGTCCCCGCCACACTGTGACTGAGGTAGCGCTACAGGCGATGGAATGCAGCGAGAGCCGTCAGTTTGTCTATGTATCTGTAAGAACCAAATACTTTAATTAAACGAGCTCGTTAATAAAGATGTACAATAAAAAAGATGTATTGCCCTCCGTCGGGTTAAATGTGACCCCGTAACTGTCCTGTAAGTACATTAAACACTATTCTGAGGAACGATAAGCCTGGTGGTTTTCTCTGTCCTTTGAGGGGGCGGCGCTGGGGTCCCCCGCGACACCGCCGAACGCGCGGGACACGCCGGGCCTTCCCCGGCGGCGTGCGCACGGCAGCCCTGGCGCCACTGATTGGGTGGCGTGAGGGGGCGGGGCTAGGCGCGGGGACGCTACTTCCTGTGGAAGTGGGGCGGAAAGGGCCGCTGCCTCGCCTTGCTCCTTCTTTTTCGCCGCCGCCATCATGGGTCGCATGCACGCTCCCGGGTAAGGGACCGGGGATGGGGTACGGGGCCGGCCTGGGCCTGCTGCGGGTGCTAACAGGGCGTCGCGGAGAGGTGCGGGAGCAGAAAGGCTGCTGCGGGAGCAATGCGGCCTGTGGGGATGGGATGGGAGGTCGGTCGGTTAGTGGCTGTGGAGATACGGCGGTGGGGAGGAGGAAGAGCTCGCGGGCGGTACTGAGGAGCGGGTTCCCTTGGCCGGTCCTGGGCAGGGACGTGGTTGTGGTGTGCGGGCTCCTGTTGCCGGCGCTGTCCCGATGCGGCCTGTACTGCTGGCAGCACTGTCTCCAGGCGCGGAGGAAGGCCGCAGGCCTCGGCCGTCGAGGCTGGACGCGGCCCTGGAGGAAGCGCGCGTGATAGGCCGCCTTGTATCGGGGCAGTCCGGCTTGTCGGATTCTGCTTAGCGTGTGATCTGCTTCTTCCCCACAGAAAGGGCTTGTCCCAGTCGGCCTTGCCCTACAGACGCAGCGTGCCCACGGTAAGTAACTTGCGGGCCCGGGCGGCGGCCTGGTGGCGTTCAGCGCGGGGTCCCGTCCCCGTAGTGCAGCTTAGCAGTGTCCGCGGAAGGAAACAAAACGAAGAGACCTGTGATATTTTGTGTCATCGTTTTTACATTCTGGTCTGATAAAATGCTACTTTAGCCTATGCTCTTTACGATACCGAGCAATCAAGTGTCGTTTCCTGGCCAGATGATTTGTTGGGCGAAAAAAACTCTTTTCCCCTCTGTACTTCCCTTTACTTAAGTGCTACTTCCAATTACCTTTGGTCTGTATGCTGATAATTCCTAGAGGTTAAATGGCTCTCATCACACTCGAGTTTGGCCTTTGCCATTGTAGAATAAGCCGACTGTTTTCTAAACTGTTTACAGTAGTAATTTGCTGGTCACAGCACTAACTTTAATACTTTCAGCGTGCCCTTAGTTCATTCAGGGTGCTTCCACTTAAAAAGCTTACCTGTCAGCTAAACGAGCAGCTGCTTAATCTGTCTTGCTTTGCAAGAGTGTGGTTTGGAGGATCTATATGTTGGCAGAAAGATTAATTTGTGATGCATGTGGAAAAGCACGTACTGAAAAACAGTTAAATGGAAACATGATATTAAAGCACAAAATACGAAAATAAAGAAACACGATTTAAAATAAGAAAACATGAAGCTGCTTGAAGTGGTACTGATGGTTAAACAGTTTAATAATTGTAATAATGACTAGGATGCTCAAATGCCATAGTTGTTTTAAAAATCCTGTGGGTTTTTTGCTTAGTTTAATTTGTATTCTGTTTCGAATTGTAATGTATAGCATGCTTCCAAATACATTTTTGCTGTGCTTTTCTATTTCATACTGTGACTATTAAAAAGGAAAAAAAAAAGTTAGGCACTTTTGTAGCTTGTTTAAAGAGTGAGGGTTATGTAGCTTGTTGGTGTTCTTTTAGTAATCACAAAAGCAATGGGTCTATCAGCACAGTTTAACATAGAACTAATAGAAAAGGCACAGTCCTATCTGAGTAGATCCATTTCTTTCATTTATGAATGAATTTGTGTACGTAAAGTCTGATTTTCACTAATCTCTCTAGGTGCTTAACTGAGATGGTTAAATGGTTCTCAATTTTGCATTTCTGTCAAAGGCCCAATTAAAGAGTTCCTTCCCGATAACAGTGATTTCTTTTCTCATTTGTATTCATGCTTTTGGTATGGCAGTTAAAGTAAACTGATAATAAAGCAGCTGGTTGGAGGCTACATGGGGTGTTTTAAACAGAGACTTTCTTCCTTCATCTCTGCCTTTCCCCACCATATTTCACTTGCACTATAGGTTCATACTATGTAAAAAAGTTTCTATATCATTAGAAATACAATTTCAGTTCTTGACTTTTTTCAACCATTACAAAGCATCTATTTCTACCATTTATAAAAAGCTTTCATATAGCTAGCCTATGCCTCTGTATTAGGCACTGTTCATCAGTTGTTTGGCGTTTTTCTTTTTTCTAATTCTTTTTAGTGGCTGAAACTTACTTCTGATGATGTAAAGGAACAGATCTACAAGCTGGCTAAAAAAGGCCTGACTCCCTCGCAAATCGGTAAGGTTTATTAACAACTCCTAAATGGGGGCAAACCACATTTTTCTGACTGTAATAATGTAATTGTTCCTTCAACCTGTGTTAAATGACATGCTAAGAAAATACAAGTTTCTTGATGAACCTATGTATTCACAGTATGGATGCCACTAAAAATGTAATATGTCTCATTCTTGCAAGAAGTGTATTTAGTGAAGTAGTCGAGTATTTTCTTTTTGAAGCAGAAAATGTGAAGCATCTGTTTAATCTTTTAATCGGTCCTTAGGAATGGCCACTAACAGCTGTTACAGGGAAGTTCAGTCTGCCGGGTTTCTTGGAGAAAAACTTGACATCTCATCAAGCATTGGCAGCCCTATGTTTAGGTGCTTACTGACCTGCATAATAAACTAGTTCTTAGTAGTTTGGACCCCTCTAGAGCTTTTCTTAAGTGTGTGAATGCTACAACTTTATATGGTCATCAGCTATGCAGTGTAATTATGCATTATGTCAATGACTTTTTTTTTTTTTTTTTTTTTTTTTTAATCCTCAGAGTATTAATGATCCTATGGTACAACACTTTTTTTTTTTCAGAGTAAAGATGTCTGAGATATCTTGGTTAACCTTAGAGAAAAGGTGATTGAATACCTAGCTTTAAGGAGTCCTGTTGAAAATTTCCCAATAATATTGTAGCACTTAATGTGTTACCTGCCTAAATATGACGGGTGGCTTAGTTGCCTGTTAAGTGCTATCTGATAAAGTGTTTCAGCTTCTATAAGTTGTATTTTGCTCACTTGTTGTCTGCCACTTGTTCACAGTTTACACAAGAAAAGCTCTTAATTTAGAGAAGACCTTTTCTGCATATCTTGTAACAGTCAGGTCAGTTCCACAAGATTTCTTCGTGTAAGGTTTTTCTTCTCAACGTGCAATGTAAATGTTTGTTTCAGGTGTGATCCTGAGGGATTCCCATGGTGTTGCCCAGGTTCGCTTTGTTACTGGCAACAAAATTTTGAGAATCCTTAAATCGAAGGGACTGGCCCCAGACCTTCCGGAGGATCTTTATCACTTGATTAAGAAAGCTGTTGCTGTTCGCAAACATCTTGAGAGAAACAGAAAGGTGAGTGCTTAATTTAAGTAGGTAACTCTCTATGTTTGTTTTTTCAAATAATACAGTAGTCATATTTACAACTTGAAAAAGCAAAGACTCTTCATATACTTCCTGTTAGCCACCCCCTTTGAGTAAACTTAGAGGTTTGGAGAGGCATTTTGTTAAAGGAGAATAATCTTTGTCTGTGAAAAGGGCCTTAAAAGCACTGCTTAAACCACGTATTTCTGGTCCTGTTCTGATTTTACCCTATTCGTCAGACTTTAGTAATGGGAATGTGCAATTTGTAACAGTAGCTGTGGAGTTTTTACTCTTATTAAAGCTCATCTGAATTGTGCATCGCTGAGAAGTCAAAGTAGTGCTTGGTTGTAATGTAACTTTCTTTTCAAGGATAAAGATGCCAAGTTCCGCCTGATTCTAATTGAAAGCAGAATCCATAGGTTGGCTCGCTACTACAAAACTAAGAGAGTGCTGCCGCCCAATTGGAAGTAGTAAGTCTTCTCTTACGTTATTACTTTCACCGAGGTCTTGTAGGTTTTGTAAATGATATGTTGGGGCTGTTATTCAAAGGGTGAAGAGTGTATTATGATCAGACATATGGGTAAACCAGGCAGCAAAGAATAGGGATTTTCATAAATGCTGACTGATAAATTGGTGGAACTTACTCCTGGCTAAAATGACCGTCACAACATTTGGAAAAAATCATCGTCTCAACAAGTGAGGTCACCACTAGATAACTTCTGTAATCCTTTATACAAACTGCTGTCTCTGTTCTTACTCAGATACTTTTATAGTTCATCTTACTCTAAAATACTGAAAAATGGCTTAGCTGTGGAAAAAATGAAAGTCACTTGGAGTTTTTCTCTAGGAAAATTGAACCAACGTAGGAGAATTCCCATAGATGTCAGGGTGAGCTCTTTTTCTGAGAAGATGCACATTCAGCTACCCAGGTGTTTTGATATATACGGTTTTGTTCTGTTACCCTAGTATTTGTATTTTTAAAGGAAGGGTTTTTTTTCTTTATGCCATAACAAATTTTAAACAGGTAGTGATTAGGCTCACGACTAGTAGTTCAAGCTTTCAACCGAAGCACTGTTTTTGGCAACTGGTTTGAAAAACTGCCTTCGCAATTAATATTTCTCTCTCTCTCTCTTTTTTTCTTCTCTTTTTAGTGAATCATCGACAGCTTCTGCCCTGGTCGCATAAGAGCTGGCTGTGACTTACTGAAAGAATAAATTTTCATAAACTAAGTTTGTGTTGTCTCTAAATGGTTGGTGTCTTACAAACTTTTGCCTCTTTCGGGGAGCTGTGTGTAAATGGGCAGTTCTCAAAGTGCAGCAGACATGCGGCTGTGACTTCAGTATTGCTGGTGGACAGGGTCAGCTCTGGGTAGTGGTTGTTGCAGTTCTAGAGCAGCTGGGCAGTTTGTGCCTGTCCTTAAGCTGCATTTTTGATCTGCTAGCCTCAAGTTAGTAAAGTGACCTGGTCATTCACGACAAATGTATTTTATTTGTGTTGGGCCATGCCTCTGTGCGTCTGGTGGGAAGAACTAGGGAAGAAAACAATGAGAGAAGGAAGAATTGGAAATTTAGAAAATGCAGAAAAGATTAGGCAGAAGGAGGGAGGGAAAGGGAACAAAATTGGAGTGGTTAACAGAATCATTGCAGGTAATGTGGATCTGCTTCTTGTGCAGAAAGCTTAAGCAGACCTCAAGCCAGTTCCTGACAGTAACTGTTGCTGTCATTTTTAGTAATTTTAAGAATAATCTTTTGAGATTTGGGTAAATACAGACAACTAGCTCTCCTCAGATGTTAGTTCTTACTTGTGAGGTAGTTTTCCCTAAAGCCAAAGGGCTGTGGCTGTTGTTTAGTCACTGTTGCTGAGGTTTGTGCCTCCAGGTTCTAAATAGCTTTGACCTTAAGAGTCATCTTTCTGCTGGAGAAAATGTGGAGAACAGATTGACAGCTTTTTCCTTTTTTAGGAGAAGGTTATAAATGGAGTTATTCTGAGCTGTTGTGACTCTTGCTTCTAAACCTTGGTACATTACTTAACTTTTGCCATATTAAAAAGTAAGTTTAAATAAGCCCTAACATTTTTATAAAGTGTAATAGCTACTTTCTAGATCATAACCAGCGGAGCATGGTAACGTCTGGATTTAATTTTGCAGAAAGACAGGGTTCTTCTGACCTGATTGAAGCTAAATATCGACTTGTCATTAGGAAGGTTTTAAAAGAAAAGCACTGCACTCCCTTTGAACTCCACAGTGCTACTGTCTGGTCCATCTTAAATTACCAGCATCCATATGTGCTCAAAATACTTGCCGCCTTAGAGCTTCCAGTGATTCCTTGCCAGGCTTTCACAACGATAGCTAAGTGTTCTGGGATGTAGATGTTATAAACCACTTTCGTGATATAAAAAAAAAAGAAAGAAAAAAAAAAAAGGCAAAACGCTGCTGTGAATCTTTGGGGTGTGAGGTATTGCCAGCGGAAAAGCACACAGATGCATTCATGGGCATTGTCCTGAAATGGCTATATGTAAATAATAAAAGTACCAGCAGATGGCACTTGGAAACATTCGTGTTTTTAGAAAGTTCTGTATTGCAAATAGTGCCACCTAGAGATCCAGTGTCGAGGCTGACAGTCCAAGCCAGGGAACAGATAATATATTCAGAGTTGTAGTACTGCTATGTATGCGGTACCAGCTGATACTGTGGTTTTGAGCACAGTCATGTTGAAGCTTACACAGTTCCTGTATTTCATCCTACTGGGATGTTTTGGTCTGAGCACAATCTGTACCGTGTCTTTTCCAGCACTGGTTTGCAAGAGGGGCTGAAAGAATTACCCAGGGACAGGTCCTGGGCTTACAGTAAAATCAGATCCAGGTGTTGAAGGTCCTCTTGAGGATAAAGAAAGCGGTGCACCGTATTTACTGCCTGTAAAACTTGGTGATCTCACGTCAAAGAACAGTAACGGTATTGTGATTGCACTGTTACGCACATAATTTTCTACTACGTGCATTGCTGAAGATTCTGTATTTCCTGTCAATCATACAGGCTAGCTTAAGTAAGCTGTCCGTTACTGAGATTGTCAGTCCTTTGCCCCTTTGATTATCAGAAGAGGTTTGCCATCAGTTGAACTCGTTTGCCCCAGGGCACGCAGGTTGCCTGCTCAGCAGCTGGTGTGCCACAGGGCAGTGGGTGCCTGGCCAGGTGTGGGAACAAGGCACTGTCAGGGGTAAATCCTCCTGGCAGAGTGGATCCCTGCGAAGCACGATACTGAGCAACACATTTGGAGGGTGCCATCCTACCGTGTGTGTCTGAAGAGAGGAGTGTGGGACCAGGAGGAACATCGTCCCGTGGAAACACCAGGTAAGTGTACTGTCTGGGGCTGTGGTACAGGACTGCATCTGGGTGAGAGTGAAACTCTTTCCGGGAGTCTCCTCAGTCTCCTACCATGTAGCCAGGCACCAGGACTGCCCCGGGCAGCTCAGGACTTGTGATCCAGCCACCAGGTACAATACAGGCCATGGCTGCCTGGGAGAGTTATTGTAGTCTTTCCTGCTGCTCTGGGTAAAGGTACTGTAGCTTCCCTTTGCTTGAGACATGCGGTAATAGGAATAAATCCAGATCTGAAAGTAGTTGCCCAAAAGTAATTCTTTATATGAACCAGCACAAACCATCTTTGCCCCATGGTTATCTCCAGGCACCACCCTGGCTTCCCGCTCCCCAGCAGTCTGGGCAGTTCTGCAGGCTTTGAGCCTCACTGCCCTCTTGCTTTCTCCCGTCACAATGTCTCACCTCCTTACGGTTTCTTTTGCCTTGGCTTAACCTTTGGAAGCTATGTTCCTGTTTCTGCCTTATTCCCAGCAGTCTTTTCTGAATTTTTGGTGTTGCTCTTTTTGTCCTGCAGTATTTTTTGTTCTCCCCACAGGTACAAATCTGATCAATGATATATTTAAATTTTATCTTCCCCCCCTCTCCCCTTACCCACAGCAAGTCTAGGTCCGGGGGGCCCACTCAGCAGCCATGCTGTGCTTTACTGCTCCGTACCAGGCTTGTTTGTGTGGTGAGCTGGGTTCACAAAAGCCTTCCACTAGACTTCAGTCCTTGCCAGCTCTGCAGCTCTTCCAGGGCTGTGGCAGAAGCTGCTTCCCTTTGGCTGATAAACAACTGGTTTTAAGTCTGGCTGCTGAGGCACCCCTTCCTCTTGCAGAGCCCCTGCTAGCCATGGTTGACTGCCATTCCCTGGGAAGGTTTGTTGTAGGGTTTTAGGAAGAACAATGATGATTCTTGCTGTCACTGCTGGGTTCCTGGGGGTTGTAAGGGGAGAATTGTTTTCCTTCAGGTCTGAAGCATTGAGTTCTTCATCGGATGTGGCACAAGGAGATGAGACAAGGGCATTCTTTGGGTTCTAGGCTGGGTTTTCCACACAAATTCCCAGTCCTTTCTAATCTGTGTTTTTTCTTGGGAGTACGAAGGTCTTTCCTCTCTTGCCTTTGTTTGGCCTTGGCCTGCACCTTCTCTCCCCACCCCAAGTTTCTGTGCTCTAAGTGTCTTGCTGTGTGTCTGAGTTCCTGTTAAGGAAAGTCCCCCCTTTTTTTTTGCCAATCAGTCAAGACGATTTTCTTCTGTCTCTTTAGGTGACAGGAGTTTAGCTTACCCTGCTTTGAGTCAGCTAGGGCAGCATTCAAATGTATGAACACCGCGTTTTCTTCACTTCTGCAGTCCGTCTCAGAATGGGAAGTCTGGAAAGGTGAGTCTTTATTCCGATGGTTGCATCAATAGGCGATTGATGCCATGCAGAGTTTCTATCTTTGTTTTTAGGAAAGAGTTTGAGAAGTAAATGGTAAGTATGGGAAAGATTAACCTGACATGGATTTAAGGGAAAGCTTTGATTCAGTCTTGTCCAGAGGACATTTTGAGTGCTAGATATTTGTTCGTTCTGAAGGATCCTGTGGTGTGTGAATGGCTCCCTCGTGGAGTCAAATAAACCATCTTTTACCTCTGTGAATTTTTCTAGACAGTTCCTGTTTACAAGTACTTCTGTGAAAAATAAGAAACTTCTGGTAATTTATTTCAAGTAAGGAAACCTAAACACCAGTTATTCTGCTGCTAAGTCACTACCACTGCTGGAAACCATGAATTTCTCTAGCTGAAAAGGGTAAAAAAAGGTCAACCAACTAATAACAATCAGAAAAGGCAAGAAATTATTTGGGTTTGTAAATATATGGCTGCAAATATACGCTCTTCTGCTTTTTCTGGACAACAGCTTCTAAAGTGTGTTTTCAGTTGCATTTTCTGCCAGTGAGCTTTTTACAGTTTTCGACTCAAAATCACCGCGTGCAGGCTAATCCCAAATAGCAAAACTCACTGATTTTTCTGAGTGAAGGTTTGTGTGTCACTTTCTTCCACTGTTTTCAGTGTCACTTATAGATGATGAAAAGCAACGTAGTTAAAAAGCATTGCACGTGTTTCTCAGAACTCAAGGGCTGGTTTCTCTCCCCGTTCCCATTTAAGTAAAGAGCAGTAGGTCCTACTGAGTTCACCAAAGGCAGGTTTGGTGCTCCAGTTGCTCTGGGATAACTGGTGTTTCTGGCCTAGGCCAGTGCTGCTTCATGTTGAGGCAGTTGTTTTGTTGCCTTTTCAATGCTGGGATCAAACTCGTGAAAAAATGCGGGCTGCTGCTGGGAAGTGCCTTCAATAACGCTGCATCATTTGCATGACAATACGTCGTCATCGTGCCCTGGTAACCTCCCTCAGCCAGCACATACCTTGGCAACAGGAAAGGGTTCAGCTATGGTCGCTGCACAAATGGGATGTTTGTGAATGTCCTTTTCTTGCTCCCCAGGGATTTCTGGGCATACTTGCAGTTGGATAAATGAAAGCTTCCTTCTTCCATCTCCACCCTCTCCTGCTTTTGGGATAAATTTTACATCTGGTTAGAAATCTGTAACCTTTGCAATGAACAGTGTTGCTGACTAGTGTGAGTTCTTTCCTGTCGCTACAGGATTTATTAAAGACATTAACCAGCACAGATGCAGTAACTGGAGCTGAATCAATATCAAAGGTTCATGTTAATGGCATAGCAATACTAATACAAATATTAGATATGACAATGAACAGTAGCCTTGTCCTACAGGGCTTGGTCACTAGAGAAGAAGTACTGGCAGTTAATTTCTGGAGGCTTGCTCGGTGCTTAAGACAAAAGGAAGAGAAGTACAGCCTGTTATATTAACCCCCCAGCTTGAGAAACTGTGTGACAAGTAATTACGTTGGCTGTGCCTGAGGCAAGAGGTGTACCTACATTAAAAGATCACCTGAGTTTTCTAGCGAGTGCTGGTTTTACAGACTAATATTTTATTCCCTTTGAGGCTGCTCACTCAAGACCCCTTTTCAGGTCAGAATTCTCCTTCTTCAGAACCAGGAAGGGGCTTTCAAGTTTAGTGCAGCTGTCGGGGATCAATCTCTCTTACAGCTCCTTCAAGTTCTTTATGATGCAGATGAATAATTTCCGTAGATCCTGAGCCCTGTGTTATGCCAGAGTGGGAACAGGGTGGCTGGCGTTTTGAACTGTAGAAGCTGTTGACTGACTGGGTGAAATAACCAGTGACAGCCATTAAAAATTAATCAGGTTAAATGAGCTTGGGAAGGATCCAGTTCTCAGAGGATCAGTTCTGATGGCGAAAGCATTTGAGATTTGCAAGAAAGGGGGTGGAAACATCTCTCAGTATAATATCTGTTGGTGGACACTGGGGCATACCAAAAGCTGTTGTGAAATACAGGCTGTAAAAGAACTTGTTTCCTTGTGAGGTTTTTTCTGTTGGGTTTTTGTTTGTTTGGTTGGTTTTTTTTTATGGAAAAACTATAACATCTTCCTTTTCCTTAAAATAAAATCCATCCCATCTTGCTAAGCTCTGTCGGTGTTGGCAAAACTAGGACTATAAATCGATAAATTTTCAGAAACTGATGATACAGTAATACTTATGTTTTGTATTGGGTGTTCCGTTTACAGCTCAAACTCATGCTACAGATACCGTCTCAGACTTCACTTCAGTAGTTATTCCTTGTAGCTTTCTTCAGCAGTAGAATCAGGTCAGGGTTCTCTTTTATTTTAGTATTCTGTGATTAAGCCACACAGTATCTGGAAAGCAATATAAGAATAATATTTAAAAATAGTATTTACCTAGTTTCGGTCAAGCTAGGATCTCAAAAAAAATGTATTATTAACAAGTGAAACACTTGCTAACAAATAACATTCCTGTGATGTACAGGGAGGTGACTCAGTGTTTCAGTGGCCCCAAATTCCAGGTAGTGTTACGCTTGTGTCGCATAATGACCTAGAAATAGAAAGTTGCTGGAGAAAGTGTTTATTTTTCTGGAATTCACCAAATGTGCTTGTTGCAACTTTGATGCTGCAGGAACACTATTTCACTGATGTCTAGCTCTTACTTAGTACTTTTGATCCATAAATCTCAGTGGTTTGTGTGAGAATAGACTGTCCCCCCCCTGCCCCCTCCTTTCCAGGAAGACAGAGGCATAAAGCAGTGAAATAGCTTGCCTGGGGCTGTAGCAGAGCTCGGCATGGAGCTCTGATGTCCTAAATCCCAGCCCCGTGTGTCCTACCTGTGAGCCTGTAATACAGTTACACTTTAAACAAAGATGGATATTTATATGTAAATGGCATATGTGGAGGGTGGTGCAGAGCTGAGCATGGAGGCAGTTTGCAGAGATGCTTGGGGATGCAGATCATGGCACTTGCCCCTGGCACAGGATACTATAGTGTTGCTCTTAGCAGACAGTGGTAGGCAGTTACGATAATCCCTTTTTGCACTGATGTATGTGCAAGGTTGAGAGTGGAGAGAACAATTTCCCAGCCTCTTCCTGTGCAGAGTGAGGAGTGAGCTAGGCCTTTCTTCCTTCCCCCATAGAGCACCAGGGAAATGGAGCCAGACTTTGTCTTGGAGCTTTGTCTACCTGATTGTGCTCTTGTGGGGCACATAACTCTACTCCCACCAGCTCAGATTGTTATGTGGTCTCCTACTGTCGTCTTTCTGTGTGTGGCAACTTTGGACATAACAAGGAAGGATATAAAAAGCAGGAAAAGTTAGGAGCTTGGCCATGTTGTACAGTTGAGACACTCACTTCTCAGTTTTCAAACTTCTTGACTTCAAACTTCTTACCACAAGTTCTGTGGTAAAATACTGCACAACAATCCCTTCAATTTAGCTGCCTAATATACAGGATTCCCCTTAAAGCATAGGTAAAGCTTACGTTTCAGTGAACTCTGGAAATTGTGCCTTCCCCTCTTAGCAAGTATCAGGAGCTTCTGCAGCTATGTAAAAAAAATTCTGAGGACGACAAATGAGTCTAGTAAAAAATTCTAACTCAGATAAGGGTTCCTGCCAGTCTTGCTTCTGTCTGATCCAAAGATCAAACTAATAGGGTTGAATCTGAGCAGTTTAATGAAACAATGTTATTTAAGCAAAGCAATCACATCGTACTGCAGTGTTGTTTGATATTAGCAATTACTTTTGTCTCCTCAACAGAATTGAAAAGCTCGTCTGAAAGCAACTGTAATCGGAAATGTCATGCTGCAGATGCCAATGATAGATATGGTTTAACAAAACACGGGCTTTGGCTTCAGTTCATCACAATGATGGATAAGCCCATGGCATACTGCAGTTTAGCACTGTTTATGTAGCTTGCAGTTTAGGTTGAGAGCATTCCTCTCAGACGCTTTTATTTTTCTTTCTCTCTCTAATGTGCCATGAGATCAACAACCACGTTAAACCGGAGTGTTTTGCCTGTGTCACTTACTCTGTAGTGAAGGTCAAGTGAAATGGCATTTGGGATGATGAACCTGAGATTTACTCAATGGTACTTGCTATAACAGCATGTATATTGAACTCCAGTCTGAGCTTTTTGCAATGGCTCGCTCTGTGAAAGTGCAAGAAACTAAGCAGCTGTTTCAGAAAGCTGCAGTGATGGTGGCGAGTAGTCACGCAAGAGTCAACACCAACAATAAAGCAGATGTGCTGAAGTACTGATTAAGGGGCTGTTTACATAGGCTTTAGAGGTGTGTGGCTGTGGGTTTGATTGTGCTGGGTATTTCAAGCAGTGGCTTTTTCCTGCTTCCTTGTCCCTGAGTACTCCTGCACTCATTGAAGTGCAGAGACTCATCAGGGAGTGTGTTCAAATGCTTCGAGTCCTGATGTGCATTATTTGGAGCTTTCTCTGATCTGTGCCAGATAGATAGCTGGGGTAGTCAGTGCTGTCTCTTCTGTCACTTCCCTTCCAAGCCAACATATCCTGCTGATCTGCTAAAGACACCTCATTCATTCCCAGACTGAAAGTCTTTGTCAGAAGGAGTGGTGCCAGGTTCCATATTACTTCTCCCCAGGGGGCACAAAAGGTGGCCATCTGATTACTGCACTTCCCATGTCTGGTGGGCATGCACTGACACCTGCATCATTCATACACGCATCGTCCTGTTTAAATGCAGTCTCGCTTGCTGGAGTCCATTCAAGATACAAGTTAAGAGCCAGCATAAACAGAAACCTTCTACCTGTTCAAGTTGCAGGCATTTACTTCTCGTTGCCAGGAAGTTTGGTCTGCTTTCAAACAAGAAACCGCTATCCATTTTGATGCAGGACACCGTGAATTGCAGGCATTTCTCTCTACGGCAGAAGAAGAGGAAACAGGTTTGCCACCTAGTTTTTTGCCTCAGTGTCCCAAGCAGGGGAATGGCCTACCTTCCAGCTTTCTGCATCCAGGCTGACTCCAGGTGATGGGAACATTTCCTCTTCCATGGGAAGAGCCAAACCTCATGCAAGTTGATGTAGGCTTCAATGTGATCTTCAAGGTTGAAGATCAGGTGAAGAAGAATGTCTCCGTATCTGTGCACTGTGGATACATTCTCTGCCCACAAGGTGCACGGCTGTTTTTTGTTCACTGATCCTCTTCCCTCCTGCCACTGACATCTTTGGCACTCTCATTTGTCCTGCAAGTAGGATGCAATGTTCTCTCATTAGCTACATAGGATGCAGTTTACTATTTGAGCGATTTGAGTTGGTGGATTAGCCTGCTACTGCTGGAAGTGCAATCCTTCTATAGTTACTGTTGCAGCTCAATCTGCAGGCACTAGGTCTGATGAAAGGAAAGAGGTAGTGAAGGAGGGGGAGGCAGCCGAGGATCCCTTTCAGTGCTCTCTGTTAAATGCTCTTTAGTGTCATGCTGACTGCAGAGTTCAGCTTTGCCTGACAGCTGGCTCGAGGCAGTGCAGAAGTGAGTGGGTGCGTGGGTCACGCAGCTCGCTCCGTGCTGGAGGAGGCTTGACATGTCAGCAGGCTTTCAGTCCATGCTCAGTTGGTGTCGTCAACCCAGCAAATCTGGGAAACTGTGTGAGATGAGTTTTTGTGGTCCCAGTAGTAGGAGGCTGCTGCCACCGATGCCTTTTCTGGGAGACTCTCTCCCCCTCCCTGCTGAGTGACCCACATAGGTCTGTGAAAAAAATGGGGAAAGCCAAGAGAAAGTAGCTGTGGCCCAGAGACATTGTCCTAGAGTGCCCTGTGTGGCATGCAGACTGCAGCCCAAGCAGCCCTGTAAAGGGATAAGTCAAAACCCCCAAAATTAGAATAATTAGTTTCAAATGCAGCAGTGTCATAGTTCCTCTCAGAGGGACTCCAAAGCAGTTTGGGATTCTCGTAGTAGGATGCTTTTTCCCCATTTATGACTGTTCAAACGTTTCCTCCCTCAGTCTTTAATTACTCTGAGTGTTTTTCTTGTGTTAGAGGTAGCTCTGTCTCTTCAACTTTCAGGACAACTGAGCAGTCATTGGGTTTTTTTTTTCTCTCCTCTTGGTCTTTCAAATGTCTACCAAGCCATTGCCATCCTTAAAATTAATTTTGAATAAACACAGTTCTTTTGTAGTACAAACTTGCTACAAAAGCAAGATCCAAATTGTGCTGTACTCTGCGGAGAATTATGAGTGTGTTAAGTAGGGCTGCAGTTTCTGTTCTTAATAAAATTATTCTAGTAACAAAGACATCTTTCTTCAAAGCAGCTTCCTTCAATTACCCTTTTTTTTTTTTCCTTTGCCATTGTTAATAATTCAGTATGTGGAAGCGGAGCCTTAAAAGGTCTTAAATATTTTGTGTCCTGACCAATAAGGTGGACGTTTTTGAGTGTAAATTCCCTTGATAAATGCAGTCTGTAGTTTGTTGTTGGGCTGTGATGCGACCTTAATAACTCTGGAGCATTAAGTGCAGCTAGATCGTGCTGCCTTAGGGTACCCACGAGAGGACAGTGCTGTGTGTCAAGTGCCAGGCCTTGGAGCACTTTGTCTTAACTATTTAGATTCATTTATCCAATCCCCTGGAAAAGCCTTTTACTGCTGTACTGTATATTATATTGTCTGCTTTTCCTGTTGAGTAAAGAGTACTTAGGGAAGGCAACAGGAGCAGTAGGTTTTGCACAACAGTAATTACTTCAGGCTTCAATACCAGGGACCTTTTGACCTAACCCCCACTCAGGTGGAATCTGTCATGTTTAGTCCCTTGTGCCCCGTCCACCCCGGGAGGCCGCGGAGGTGTCCTGTTCTTTGGCCTGAGCCAAAGAGCTTCTGGGTACTTACATATAAACAAGGTCTAAAACGTGGAATTTGTGTGATGGTTCATCTTGAATTATGCATTGAACCCGTTCAGGAATTACTTTCACACTTTGAGGAAAAGTCGTGCTTTTGTTGGGAGGTTGCTACGGCCAGCGGTTCAAACCAAGGGCTGAGATCAGGTGGTGCTTCCGTCCTGCCTCTGCCCCGGCCTTGCAGGTTTGCCTGGAGCTGGTTGTTAATTGCTGAGCCTTTGAAAACAATTTCACATTTTGGCTGCCTGTTTTTGTTTCCTCAAGGCCGGCTCTGCCAAAATAGCCCCATTTAATCATTCTTTAGTTTTTAGACTGAATGATTCATACAGGTGTGAGCAGCCAGTGGCTTAATTTCTGGTTGTTGAAATCAGGCTGTTGACTCTTGATTTCTTCATAAATTCTGGGTGTAGAAGTACAGGCATAAAAATGCATAATATTAATTAAGAGTCTTTTGGCCCTATTATTTAGTTTGTCCTTGGATTGGCCCACTCCTAATTACTACCCAGTTACTATTGCTATTATTCTTGTTTAATGAGATAATCCAAATAATCTCATTTCAGTTTCACAGATCATTAGATCCAACACACTTATTAATAAGGCATTTGTGAGCTCTTTATGTCGACTCAGCTGTTTTCAGTCCTCTTCCCCTCTACGATGGAGGGAAGGGATGTGCTGAACATTTTGTAGTTGGATATGTTTCTTCGAAGCATTAGCACTTGTCACTATAAATTGTTTAAACAGCTGCTTCTTTTTGTTGATTGTGGTAATAAAAGTGTCGTACATCTTGGGCAAAGGTGTTGCCTGTGCTAGGGAAGAGTGGCTCTCACAGAGGGAGCCGCAGCAGTCTCTCTCCTGCCAAAAAGGGTCACCTTTCCCAGGCAGGCAGGCAGGCAGGATGCGCAGCAGATGCAGGGCTACTTCGCTCCACTGACAGTAGGAGGAGAGCGAGCAGGGACGTTCTCATGCCGACTTCCCAATGACAGTCAAAGGCAAGGAAGTACTAGGGGGACCATCTAGTCCATTGCTTCCCCATCTTTTTAGCCACCGTATTTACCTGTGCAGGCAATTATGTGTTTTTCACAGGTCTCCCCAGAGCATGGCAGTCACAGACGCCTGCCCCATGCCTCATTGGCTGTTTTTAAGTTCCTTGCTGGTGCGATGTGCCTCAGAAGCAAGGATTGCAGACCAGGTACATCTGGCAGGATGGCAGGGAGCATAGATGTGCCCTTGGTTGAAGTATCTGCAGTGTCCTGTGACCCCACACGTCTCCTGTCGATGCCAATGCTTACACTCGCTCTGTAATACCGTGCCTTGGTTCTGCTTTCGCTTAGAGCTAGTAAGGGGTGCTCGAGTAGCTGTATGTTCACTGGGACCGTGTTATTTAAAACAATGAAAATTCTCTAAAAGAATTGAAATAAACAGGTGTGTGTGGCTGTGCTTTTGTGCCAACAATGAAAAAATGGTCCAGTTTTTACACACACACATAGAATTAAACGCAGACTAACAATGCTACACTGCTTTCAACAGAGCGAGCCCATAACTCCGGAGGATGTGGGCTCTTCTGGTCGTGTCAGCGGGCTGCTACGTGTGACAGTCCTGGCGCTGAAACTGTCGCAGTTTGTCACTGTGGTTTGAGGACAGGCCTGCATTGCAGAGACCAAACGGTGAAATGACAAAAGGGGAAAGGTTAGAAAGATCAGCCTTGTTTCATCATTAGACAAACTGGCACAGGCTGTCTGAGCAGCCAGGTTGTCATCTATCCTGTGAGACTCTTCTCCCTGCTGTGTCACCCACGTGTGTCTGTGATATAAATGGAGAGCGCTGCTGGAAGCGACTGTGGGCTGGAGGCTTTGCCCTGGCAAACCACGCGTGGCACGCAGGCCACAGCCCATAGCTCTTTCCAAGCCGAAACTTGCTATAAAGGCAGGATCCCAACCACGCTGTACTGAACAGCTGATGAATCGTCAGTGTCCGGTAGAAGCTATTCTTTACAGAGGGGGAAAACCTCCATCTGCTCCACTCGTGATCACTGAGAGCCTGGCTTCACCACTACAACACTTTGAAGTTCAGCCCAAAGCCTGGCCTCTAATATAGGCTGCATTCACATGCAGAAGAAGTCTTTAGCCTGATTAAGCGTTAGCTCTTTGTAAGGAAATGTGCCTTGAGGCTTGCTTAATGCTGCAGCGGCACAGCCCAGCCCGTGGATTTCTCTGATACGGCCCTGCTTAAGCAGGATTTAGCAGTCTCTTCCTCAGGCCGTTCTTCCTACCCTTCCACTCCCTTTTCTGTTGGGTCGGCAGGGTTACGCGTGCAGCAGGGTGGTAAGCTGCAGCAAGAGTCAGTACAGTTTGAGAAGAAAAAAAAGAAATCATAAAAAAGTTGGGAGGTTATTTGGTTGATTTTTTGAAAAATTTTTGCAATCTTTCCTCTCATCTGGTTTGCCGTGCCACTGCACAAACAGCTGTGTCAGAGAGCGGAGCGAAGGTAGGAGCAAATCTCTGCCCAAAAAGCGACAGGGACTGCACAAGGTTTGTTTTCGTGTTTGATGGTAGGGCAAGCAACCAGGGTGAGCTAATGCCATCTGCGTGTCCGTTCCAGTGCTGTCACCCCGGCTGTGCCAATGCAGCTGGTTGCGCTGGGTGTCACTCGGAGCAGGTTCCCAGCACAACGATCCTGTCACGTCCCCGCAAGCCACCCTACTGCATGTGCAGCATGAGCAGGGTTTCCAACTCTCCTTATGTACTCGCTTGAAGAGCAGGGAATGAGCTTAAGGGTGGATTATCCAAGCTAATGCTGCAGTGAAAACAAGTCCCTTGCCTCAAGTATCACTAAAGACTCTTCTGCCCTCCCAAACCTCTGACTTCACTGTCCTTTAACAGCAGCCGATATTCTCCTGGCACAGACCACAGCAGGGAAAATTAATTGCGCTGTAATGACAAGCCTCCTCTCAGAACCTGGCCTTCTGTTCTGTGTAAATGGACGGCAATCTGTAGCCTATCAACAGACTGTTTCCTTTGGGGAAACAGCCCTGCGGTTCTCAAATTCCCCTTTACGCTACTGACTATTGGCATCTCTTCCTACCTCAAGATCTGCTACATTGCTGCACATTTTTTTTTTCCTCTTTAATTAATTTCTTTCAGCTCTGTCAGGATACAGGGCAATTAAATGCTTCAGTATCTTGTCATAAAAATGCCACTTTTCAGAGGAATTGTCTTAATGAGCCTGTTTTTCAGTATAGCAGAGGCTCATCTATAAGTCCAGTGTATATTTTTAGAGCATGGCATTAGTCAGAAAAGCCCATTAGATCGTTATACAAGTGGCTGAATCAGCAAACTGTATCTGCTGCTATCCTGTCAAAGCAATAACATTAACATTATCAAAGTGATTAAAAGCCATTCATTCATTTTGCATCTGAGTTGACAAGTTCATTCCTGTAGAGGCACACAGTATGAAGCTGTAAGAAAGGAAATCTAAGAGCTCATCATATCACTCAACCTAAAGATCTACCAGTGTGTGACAGATGCAATCAAAATATGACAATTGAGTGAAATATCGGACGCCTGTGTTCTGTCATGTGGCGGGTTGTCACTGGCAAAGCATAATCAGTCTTAGCCTGGGACCCTTTTTTGAGGATGTGCAGCTTTATGCGGTGAGTTTAAAAAGTTGCGTGTGCTTGAACAGGGCAGAGGTTCCACAAGAGATGTTGTCCTTCCACTCTGGGTACCCCTCCTGAAACTTCAGAGCAGCCACAGTGCTGCTGGTCTGTCCTGGTGGGGGGTTATGGGATGTGTTTGGCCAGTGGGTTCCCTGGCTCTTCAGTCCCCTGTGGGAGTTGTTGAGCGCTGGGTACTTCAGTGGCAGTTCTTGGCCTTGGTAGAGGGGTGTTCTTTGGCCAGTGTTATACATATACAGAGCAGAAGTTACAGGAAGGATACACAAGCGTTGACATCGCTGCCATGACCTTCCTGAAAAAGCTGACTTGACAGAAAGGTTCAGTTCCTGGGGGCTGCCCTGGGGAAGCTGCTCAATTAACTTGCTAGTGAAAGGTGCAGCATATGCAGATCCTTTCTATGGATCGGGTGTGAACGTAAAATGGATTGTAAATGTGAAAATTGAAAGAGCAGTCGGTGTGTCTGAGGCTGGAGTAAGAAAATACCTGTTGGCTACAGTGGGAGATTTGTATGTAGAGAGCTCCGTTTCCCACTAACAAATGTAAAGGAGCTTTGAGTTCTGCAAATCAAATTGTGCATCAAGGAAGGAAAAGGCAGCGGATGGGAAGGGCAAGCCATTGCTTGGTAAAAATCCAACACCTGCTTCCACTACTGATCCCACCTCATCAGTTCTGATCAGTACGTGAATGTACTGAGTTGCATTTAAAAAAAACAAACAATGAAACAGTAATGATCCAACAAGCTATCACACCAGAGTACATACATTCAGCTGATTTTTTTTCCCCTGTTGTGGATTGTCTTAGTTCTGCTGATGTCAGTGTGGCCCTTTATTATTGATTCATTTTAGTGCCACAAGTCTGTTGTGGTGAAGTATCGCTAACAGTACATGTCTGTTTTAAATGAATGTCAGGTAATTACATCGAAATGAATGTGAGCATCAGACTTTTATGCTATCTGTGCTCGTGCATGTCTGCTCAAGGGATATTTGCCCTTTTAATTGTTGTTGTGCATGTTAGGCACAATTTATTCTTTTCCTACCATGACAAAGAAAAACAACAACTTTTTTTTTTTTTTTTTTTTTTTTGGCATTTTTAATGTGCAAATAAAAGAAATAGCAAACCTGCTGCTTGATGTTTATCCAGGGAAGAATTGCTCGAGTAGGGCATCAGTGGTATTCTCAGAGCCCATGAAGATAAAAATCCATAGAAACTGGGGGTGATTTAGACGCTTTAGATATCTAACTATGAACTGCAACCTGGGAATCTTTCCCATTTGTAGGCATGTACTTTCTAGTCCTTTGGCCAGAGTCCTCCTGCTCATTGAATGTGTCCTCATCAGCACTCTTCAAGTCAAGAAAACTAATACTTGAAGCTGTACACTAGCTTGCTAATATGAATCATGCCTGGGAAATGATAATTTTTACTGATTTTGAGGAAAAAAATGAGGAAGTGGCTGACAAAAACAATAAACTGAAATAATCAGATAACTGCAAGTGTTAAAATATAGAAAAAATGATGTTTCATTTTGGTGAGCGAGATTTTCATTTCTGAAAGGCATTTGAAAATGCACAGAATGGTACTTCGGTTTGGTCTGATAAGTGTATCTCAGTAGAACAGGTTGGAAAAGAGAATTTCGGTAGCAGTGCTTTCTGTGCAAAATGTTGGCATTGATATTGGCATGAGGAAGAACACCTGAATATTTTATATCTGAGAAGGCAAATCCAATAATCTGTTGTTGGTTTTTGTCTCTCTTATCTGTCAAAAATCTGAGCATCCATTTTTATTGGTGATTTGCTTTGTATATACCATTTGCCGACTGGATTGTATCATAGCTAAGTTGTGTTAGTAGAGCACAAGAGATCAATATTTCACTTTAAGTATCTGCCACAAGAGAGCAGTGTTGGTGTAATAAGCTAGTAGAGTGTGCCTCTGGTAGCTTAATTCTTCCATCAAAATGTACACTGAAGTAACTGCGAGAGAAATTCAAATACAGTACAACAAATCTTCTGGGAGCTCAGCAGGATTAAGGGATAAAAATAATGAATGGTGCCTAAGTTCAGGTACTGAGTTTTAAGTTTCTTAGAGACATAATTGATATGACTGTGGAATCTGTGAAATTTTGAGGAGTTTATATAAATTTCATTACAGTACTGATCATCTAAAGATGTTTGTTCTCATATTTGCTGGTGTAACTCCATTGGAATCAGTGCTGTTTCACTGGTATACCCGAGAGCATGATTTGGCAATGTGTGCCTATCTGTGTATGGTACAGCTGGTTCTTCAGATCTGCAGGAAACTCGGCTTCCAGTGAGTGCCCTGAAAGGTGAGGTTGCTCCAGACTTTTCAGAGCTGAGTCTAAGCTCTGTGGAGTCACAGTTCTCTGTGGGTAAATTATGCCGGATCGGGTTCATTAGCACCCAGAGTTTGCTTCATTTTTAAACACATAACTCAATCTGCTGAACTGCATGCTGTTGGAGAAGCTCAAAACTACTGCTTTGCTGCAGATGCCAAAATACCAATTATACTAAACAATCGGGACTGTGCCAGTAGATTCACTGCTCCCTACCCTTTCCTGGCTGGAGACCAGAGCTGCAGTGGTACTTGAAACATGTTACTGCCAATTTCTCCTCAAAAAAAATGTAAAAATTAAACTTTTATTGGGAGAAATTCATATGGATAAGTTTGGAAGTAATTAACCTTAATTTGTGTGCAGTTTCTTTATGAAAATCTGTCTCAATATTACAAAAAAACCCCTGCATTCAGATCTTGATGAAAATGACTCATTTTCACTGAAATGTATTAAAAATCTCTTTTTATCAACAAAACTTGATACTAAATTTTTTAAAGCACGTGCCTGATAGTTCCTGACTTGAAAGCCCGGAGTCTGATCTGAAAACTGCCACTTCACTTGGTGTTTCCATGGGATAGAAAACTTGCTATCTAAAAATGACAAGGCAAGTATGTGTCAAAATGAGATCCAACAGAAGCCAGGCTTGGGCCTAAGAAAAGCAGGGCGGGTTACTTTGAAGACAAGATGTGTTTAAAGGAGGAAAGGATGTAAATGGGGAGAAGTTGCTAGGAAAAAAAAAAAACCACCATGAAAAATGATCCAGTCATGGAGCAACGTTTTAAGGTTGAAATAAGCAGAAGAGATATAGTAGACTGCATTATCTCTTGGTACAATAAAACGCTGAACTTAGCAGAAATATATCAGCAGATAATTTGGTCCATTTGGAGGAGACCAACAAAAGCAGTTGGGTGAGAGAAGAGAAAATGATGAGAGAGCATGGCTGTGCTATGTCAGGGTAGAGTGGACTAGACAGACCCCTGGCCTATCTCCAAATATCTGCTGCTGGACGCTTAGGAAGGGGTAGCAGAAATGCTATGGGAGAAGTTTATGCTTACTTTTCTCCTGCTTTACCTGTTAGTTCTCAGAAGACAAAGAGGGATAAGGGGTCACAGTGTACAGTATCTTGTAGGTGACAATGAGAGCTGGAACTAAGTGTATCTGAACTGATTAGCCAAATTAGTGCACTTGCTAAAGTAGCCAAAACCAAGCTTCATTTTGACTAAAAATAGTTGTCTTATCTAAATATGTCATGTATCTATGCCTTCCACTTCCGAAATGTTATCACAGCTGCAGTGTCCTGCATCCTAAATTTAGAACCATTCATTCTACTGAATTTTCCAGTACAGTAGATGGATGCAGCAGCTTTTTAGAAACTAAAAAATAGAAAAGGTTAAGAATAACATAATGCTGAGCTGCCATACTGAAATACCTGTGCTTAGTCTTTGGTAGCTATTACTGTCTTTGGTTCAGTTCTTATTTTAAGTAATGCTATACAAAATGTGTAGGGGTTTTACAGTGTCTGAATTATCAGTGATGGTTCTGCTTTTTTCTAGCATATTGACAAGTGAGTGTCCTTGACACCCCTTTTGTAAAACACTGTGACAATGGTTTGTGAGTCACACAGGACATGAATGGAACTGTCTAACTGTACCTCAGTATAAAAGGTCAGGCTGCTTATTGCTGTAAGTCAAATTTGAATGTGAAATAGATGCCTAATATGCAGCAAGATGAGACCAAGGATTTCAAAAGCTTTACAGATCTATAGCTTTTCATGAGCCCGCATGTGTAGAGATTGTTTGGGATTTGGTTGGGTTTTTTTCCACGGGTACATGCAGAAACAAGGTCACAAAGTCTTTTCTCTTCTACTCATATAGAGTTGTCAGTGCAACAAGCCCCTATGATGTCTAATAGCCAATATATTTTCATACTTTAGGACTTCCCAGAACATCTTTGACTAAGTCCAGATTTAAATTAAAAGTGTACACTATTTTATTAGTTTTTGTTATGAAATGGGTGTAAACTCCTCCTTTGAATTCGACCTAACCAGTATTTCTTTAAGAGATTCTTTAAGATTTCTTTAAGAGATTTCTTCTCCTTTAATTCGATCTAACCAATATTTCTTTAAGAGATTAACAAAATCTATTGACAAAATAGGTGAGTAAGCCTTTATGTTTAGATTAAGCCTTTATGTTAGAAGGTTGCTCATTGGCTGATTAACTGAGCAGAGTTCTTGAAACATCCTGAACTGCTGTTAGATCTAGTAAAATGCATATGAAATGTTGAGTTTGTCCCAATGTTTTGCCAGTTCTTTCCTGATTATCACCTTAAAAATTTGGTAGTGTTATGTATGAGTGTAAAGTATGAGTTTATAGAAGAAAGTTGCTTTTTCATACCTGACCAAGGATGCAGAAATCTTGAGGGACTTGTAGATTAATAGTAAAGCTACCGATTTCCCATAATCTTTACAGTTGTTTCCCTTTTGGAGACTCTATAAACTTTATTGATAGCAAGAATCAAGTTCTTAAGCTGGATTCCTAAGGTGACTTGGAACATAAAAATTCTATGAATGGTACAGAGGGGGGCAAAAAAAAGGTGTTTTCTGACAGTTTGAACATCAAAATGCAGCTCCTCGTGGTGGCCAAGCCAAAGCAATCTTTAGGCTTGGCTAAGTGGAGTGAACAGTGCTCAAAGTGGATTTCATGCTCACACATCCTCCTTTGTGCTGGTGAAAAGAGAGGCTCCTGCCCAACGCGAGGCAGGCGGCGGGACTCGGATGCCATTCCCAAAGTGGGCTGGCTGCGAGACTGCCGCGCTCCCTACACCGCCTGCTCTCAGAGAGGGACAATTTTGTTGTCATCTGCAGTTTCACTGCTTTTCAGAGATCTGGAAATCCCTTGTAGAAAAGTCCTTGTCATAAAAGCCAATTTTGCAGGGAACGGTCGTAAGAGCTGGCAGGCGGGTTGCTGTTTTAGTCATCCGGGATTGCGTGGGGCTCCTGCAACAGCTGGTTTGTTTGTGGACTCTTTTTAAAATTCAGACTTTGATATATTTTTTTTAATATTTCTCCTTATTTTTGAGTTAGGATAAGAAGCAATAAAGGAAGAGGCGGACTGAGCATCTTCCCCAGGAAGTATTGCATCTTAAGAATCTTAAGAATATTGCATCTTAAGCCAAGTTGTTCTCATCAAAACTGGATTTAATGATGATTCGCTTTCTGAGATGGGTATGATGCCTATCTGAACTTTGTCATTATCTTCTAAATCTCCAGGTGTAACCTCTGACCTTTCTCCTAGGCATCTCTTTGCTGACAAACCTGAAATCCCAGTTGTTAGCTACGTCACTCAGGTTGTTTTCAATTCTAATTCCTTAGCTTTTGAGTGAGCCGGTAAAACCTAGGTCCATTTTGCTGTTTTCTGTTGAGAAGGGCACGCTGCCATTTTCCAACAATTTGGCATTCTCAGTGAGTTCTGTTTTGTAATCGCCCAGGCTAACACTCGGGAAAACAGATTTGGTCATTTCTTTCTTAAAAAGCAACTCAATTTCTTACCACAATTACCTCAAGCAGTTCTGTGGCAGTTTCACAGTTATGGCAATCATTAGGAATGTTCGTTATTTTGTTCTTTATCGTACTTGCATTTAGTCAGACGTTAAATACTCATGGCGCTCTGAAACTCTGCAGCTCTCTTTGTGCATTGTGTGACCCCATACCTGGACCTTTAATCAGGCTGTGGGAGTGCTCTTGTATCGCACTTCCTGAGACAAAGAATAGGCCTCTGTAAGAGAAAGTGACTCAGGATCAAAGATTAATAATCACCCTTTCGTTGTTGCTTTTGCCATTTGCCCATTTCAGCATAAAAGGCACGGGATTCGAGGGGAGGGAAGGTAGAATTTCAGGCAGCATGATTTATTCCTTACTGTATTTTTAGATTTCTTCAAGTATTTTAGTCAAAAAGCTAGAGGTTGCTAGAATAAGAACCGTGGGATGTCTGCTCACAGCTGGCTCAGAGGCAGAAGTCCATTTACAGCAGAAATGTTCCTGCTCCTAAAGGCAGATCCAGATCCAAACTTTTGCAAGGTTTGAGGTGGGTTTTAGTTCAGATTTCTCGCCGGTTATTATTTGCTACTACAGCAGCTCTGGGCCCCTGCTGAGATCAGAGCTTCCTTTTGTTAAGTAGTTCATATAAATTAGGAGACAGAGTCACAATATGAAGAAAAAGGACAGAACAAGAGCGCAAGAAAGGAAACATTATTTTCCTTTGTATATTTGTAAGATGACAACTGAGTCTGAAAGTTTATGAAATATTTGGGAACTGAACTCAGATGTCCCCAGGCCAGTGCTCAATCACAAGATATCCTTCCTCTGTTTTTTGTATTTACTGCATGGTTGGGATGAGAGTGAAATAAACTCTGAAGGTACTTTGGGTGTGTTTGGCAGCTCTTTCATGAGCTTCCTTCTGTATGTGTTTCTCTTTGCCCTTGGTCCCCATTCCTGTATATTGAAATTTCACTGCTGCAAAATTTCAGTGCTCCAGCAACAAACATGTTCTGAAAAATGACAAGTGGCAGATAAAGTAAAGGTCTCTGCCTGGGCTTTCACCCTGCCAGAGTTCGTCATTTTTGTCTGTAAGTAAAATGTAAACCCGAGGGGTTTTATTAAACTTCGCATTCTGCTGTGTTAGAATAGTTCTTAGAAATAGAATAATTTTGGCTGTTGGCTTTGTGGGATATAATTCTGAATTGAATGTTGCTAGTTTTCATGCTTTATTATGTATTTCACACTCCTTCCCCTCTGCCCCCCACCTTTTTTTCATAGTGGCCTAGAGTCATATGTTTAGGCCAGACTGCCAGGTTTTGTCTGAAAATTAAATGCTTCCAGTTGTCACTAGGGTGGTTAGGGCCTCAAGAGTGCAAACCTAGGGCTTGGAAAACAGAAAGCCCAGCAATGGAAGAATCTCAGATTTTTTATTTTTTATTTAATCAAAAGATTTCTAAAATATCATTGTTTTTGTTAGGGACTGACTCAAGTTTGAATACGGAGGGTTGGTAATACTGTGTTGTATGTCTTGTCTCAAAACAATGCCTGACATACAGTGATGTGCGCTGGGCTGAGACCCCTTTATTTCACGACAGCACTGGGGGCATGAAGCAGGCGTTGGGCTTCACCGTTGGCAAACGCCCTCGACACCCTGCTCCACCACAGGGTGCTGAACCTGTTTTAGCAGCTTGTCCTTCACACAGCAAGCCCAGGCAGGATGGGAGCAGGAGAGATGTTAGGAGCAAGGAGCAGCCTGGCTGTGGTATCTTTACTTCCCTATGCACAACTGATAAAGCCAGGCTGCAAATTACATCAGCTGTAGGGGGTGAAAATTTTGGCTAGATTAGACCATAGTGTTTGTATAATAATGAAGGAAAGCTGTGAATGAGTGTGGTCAGGGAGCGAATACAGGCTGTGTGTCTTGCCAAGGCAGTGGAAATACCTTTTTTTTCCTAGATGTCTTTTTAGTCAAGTAATGAAGGCAACCTCAGGCAAATGGTTTCTGTTTCCATTCATCTAACATACATATTTTAAGACTTACTTTTGTGGGAAGTTTTATCTGCCTTAATAATGTCTCTTTTATTGTTGTCTTTGTCCTCCGTGTCCCCTGTCACTGAGAGCAGTGTGCCAGGATAATGGGAATTGGGGCATGGATCACATCACAGTTATCAGTGGGAATTATGTTCATGCATCAGAGGGAAAACTGCACAACCTCAGAAACAGAGATATTCTTGATCTCCAGGACAGAAAAGGTGTATTGTGTTTAATCTACATGGTCATCTCGCATTGTCCTCACATCCTCACAGTGTCAGTGAGGGAGAAACTCTTCTTTCAAATTTCCTGGACTAAACCGGAGTAGCTGTGCTGAAAGTGTATGAAATTTGACCTAGAATATCTGCTAGTGTTGTTTCCATTAGCACAGTATATAATCTGAACGCTGTATATGACAGGAGCTATAGGGTAGCAGTCTTGCAACAAAGGAATTTTGCTTAGAAAAGCTTTAGAAAGTACTAGTCTTTTCTCCTGCTGTTAAGACTTTCCCAGGGACTAGTATCATGGATTGTTAGAGAATACACTGAATACATCCCATGTAGGCCAGCAGATAAACTGATGAAATTTCAATAAATTGGCTTGGGTAAGCAAGAATGGCAGGCAGTACCCTTTGCTAACCTTGGAGCTGATTAGTACAGAAGCTACGTATTTATCTCAGAAGGTGCCTGATAACCCAAAATGAATTCACACCATCACTGTTAGGTAGAAAGTAAGATCTTGGAGAAACGTTTTGGGATAGTCATAGGTAGGATTACTCAAGCATACCATTGATTGTCTGTCTAGTTTTACATACATATACCATAACCAGGTTTCATATTGCTTCTTCCTCTGACTTGGTGACACAGTCTTTCAGTTAGAGAACACGACAATGACATCTTCTGAACAGGACACCTTGACAAGTCCTGTTCCCTATGGCAGGGGTTTCAAGGAGATGCAGTCTGCTTGCCTGCCTTCCACAGCATCTACTGGAGGAGCCAGCGACACTCCAGCACTGCTAGTGTCTTTTTAAATGTGAGGCACTAAGCTTTGTAAAGGGTGCATGTGCTGGTAGAAAACTCGGCACTGCACGGCGGGAAGAATTCAGCAGAGGGAGAGCTGGGGACTTTATACTTGGTGGCATCAGGACAGCTACCCCAGAGCAGTCTCCTCCCCAAACCCAGGTGGCAGGACTCCTGACTTCTTGTAGATGCAGACAAGTCAGACCTATATAATGAGCTTTGATGATGTGTTCATGTTGTGTTGTGAAGAGGGATAAACTTTGATGGGCTCCTAAAGTGATGGTAGAGGTCCACATGTGAAACAGGTACACCAGCAACTGAGCTGTTAACTAGACATCTTGTTTCACTGAGGAGGAGGGTGGTTTTCTGATGACAGCACCAAGTCTTGTTTTGTCAGTAGATCTGCATGTACACTAAAAGTGTTTTACTGTGACAGTTTCCTGGAGAGGTGAAGCAGTTCTCTTGTACAGAAAGCCTTAAACCTCCCTGTCTTACAGCGTGCAATAGTTTGTTTTTCCAGGAACCTTTTTTACAAGTATGTCTGCACAGCAGCTATCAGATGCCTGGCTCTGATCTTGCTTCTCCTTTTCTCAGGCAGAGGAGGCGCTAGGAGTCTCCTATCCATATCAAATCCGCTTCATGAAGGCAAAATTACTGTTGGTCATGGCAAGGAATTTGCAGAGTATGGCTGAAAACAGGCTTTTGACTTTAACTAGGACATTAGCTCCTGCGTAGCTGCTAAAAGCCCATGATAAAAAGCTGTTGGCCAGCGTTGGTACATATTAGTGAGGCTGGACCATAAGCTTTAGCTTCATTGCATAGTGGTACTTTATATTATTCTGTCTCCATAAGGCCCGGTGGTGCAATAAATCTACATTCTTTAGGCATCTGATTTGCAAGCCAAGTTTTTTCACATAAAGACCATTTTCCATTGGCTTGTTAGAAGCTGCACTTCAAAACCTACTTGTTACAGGGAAAGAGGATGTAAAAATTAAAACTAGTAGCAAATCAGGCTTTCTGGGCTCTACTCTACAAGGGTCAGTGTGTTCCTTTAAAAACAGATATTGTGAACTTCGGGCATAGGAAACTGGGAAAAACGCCAGTACAGGATAGAATGAAGATTAATGCAGGCAGCTCCTAGGCAAATTTTCCACATTTCCTTTACAGGATGTCAATATGCTACGATTATTTATGAATTTATATAGGATATTATTATAAAGGCTGCCAATAAAGACTCTCCTTCTTAACCTAAACTGTAACAGTTCTTACGTTTCAGTGTGAGGCTCCTCCTGCACAGAGCTGCTACTGTGCTGAGCAGTGTTCATGTGAAGAGAATACATTTCTGAAGGGATTATGCTGAAATTGCCCAACTTGTTTCCTTTAGGCTTAAACTAGATTTAAATTTTGGCTTGTGGATGTGAAAAACAAACACATTGATTTGTTGAATTGCTTCCTGTTCCCAGGAAACATTTTCAAATAAAGATTAAACTCCTTTAATGTTCTTTTGCTCACACCCCTAAATATAGGGGTGACCTCCTATGAACAGAGACAAATCTGCCACATTAGGCTAAATATTAGCACCTCACACGTACCATGTCCCAGTTTTCTACGGGTGCTCCAGTTTTTCCATTGTAGCCAATTATGTTTGAAACTAGCAGTTTGTCCCAGTTTCACTAAAATAACACATTACATTTTTGAAGTACCTATTATCTCAAGTTCTTCCAGCATTTTACAAATGACAAAAATATCTCTTAATACCTGTACAAGCTGGTGAGAGATGGAGGTGGCAACTGGAGATGAAGTGACACAGACAGTAGTGCTGATAAGAAAAAACAAAGTATGGTACTTTTAATTGTTAGAACTAATGAATAAGTTTGAATCTACTTGCATTTTACAGTATCTGAGATCAAATACTGAGTCAACGTCTAGAAGAGCAGAAAATGTTAAGATTCTTTCTTTATGTTTCTATCAGAAATACCTTTGATTTCAGGACAAAAAACCTGATGAGTGTTGCCAGGATTCCCTGTGGATTTCTATTACATCTCCTAGTAAAAATCCATTGTTCTAATGCTTTTTAACTATGGGATTTCTTCACTTTTGGTCGATTTTATCAGCTTAATAAGAAAGCTACTGTTCTGTCTTTATTTGGCAGACTGTGTCTGCCAAATGAAAGTTCCTCACAAATTAATTAAAGATTATTTCCTGCTTTGCCTGGCATTCCTCAGTAATAATGCCATTTTTTTCAGAATTCATGCATGACCTTCTCAGTGAAGCTCTGTTGAGCAAAAAAAAAACCCAAGAACTTGTCATAAGTGTATCTTTGACTCAGTGCTATTCAACAAAACACAGTTCCATTTCTTATTTTCTTTATTCGTCGGTGAGAAAGGATTATGCTTAATCCTCTCAACAGCCTCATATTTGTGATGTGTTGGCATCTTCTCTATGTATTGTGCTCTGTCAATTATTACAGAGGCTATTAGAGACGTGTATAGGACATTTTAAATTGTTGAGCTGGCAAATGTTTACTCCAAGTGGCTTTTGATTCCAGAGAAATTCCAAGGGGATTTGAATCTGTCCTTTGCTGTTTGCCTTGCATATTAATTTTCTATCATGGTTTTTTTTTGGCAGGAGTATACTATATATTTATGTTAATGAAACTGTTAGAAGAAAAATGCCACCAAATGTAAATCAAAGTGTTTTGCAAAGCAATTTTAGTAAAGCACAAACAAACTCCATGAATAATCCACAGTGTAACTATTCTTTGATAGCTAAATATCTCTTCTACCCACACAGGAATAGAGTCATCCCACTTCAGAGATACTACCAATTGTAGGTGGCCTTAATGCAGCTATAAAAGTTGCATCAAATTATTTTCAACTTGAGATTTGAAGTATTGTTCAGCAGAAAAGATATGGGAAGTTGCAGAAGGCCAACAAGGAGGTGGGTTCACTTTTCAGTGGGAACAGCTGAAATACTGCTTGTTTCACAGTGGGAAACTTCTCCCCACTTTGCAGAATTTCCCAAATCTCCAAGCAGGTTGTTAGGATGTGGGAATGCTTCTTAGAATGAATCCATTATTCTCTTCCCTCTTTCACCTCCAGGCCTGAGCAATACAGTTAGAGCACAGCAAATATTGTGCGACTCTTTCCTGGGAATCCATCAGATCCCCCTTCCTACGAAGGCTGGGATGATGTTTTACCCTCTACAGAACATTCGGCATTGTGCTCCTTGGTTCAGAAGTTCTGCATTGTTCCGTGTCTGCCCCTGGGTCCTGATACCCACCAGAATCCAGTTGAAGTGGACTTCCAATGGATCAGTTTTGGTTTGAAGAATTGGAGGTAGAAGGAAGGGAAGTGAGACCAAAGAGTGAGCTAGTAGGCAGGGCACTGGCCTTGCTCACACTCAGGAGGCTGCATTTGCCTCTGAATGGCAACCCACCCTTTAGATAAATTACTGTGTCTCTTTTCTTGCTTTTTGTCTATCTTGTCTTTTTAAAGGCATATACTCTTCCAAATAGGAATGATCTCCTAGCACATTTTCATGGCATGTTGTCAGTAGCACATTGATGACAATTAAGGTCTCTAGTCACTATAGTACCACAAGTAATAACCTGCTCAGTCTCCGTGCTGCTAGGAATTGTGTATGCATTGCCATCCCTGAAAATATTATCTCCCTTCTTCCTCTTTTTCCAAGATCACTATGTGTCTGGGAAACGGAGTGGGGACGGAGAAGGGTTGCTTTTTTTATCTTTTTCATTTTTACTTTCTTGCTTTGTAATATTTTCTTATTCTCTGAGGCAATGGAGACATTACATAGCAGTGACTGCCCCGGCCCTGCTGGATCATGCGCTTCTCTCTGAGCTTCAGCAATCCGGCCACAGAAGCCACATAGGAGCACGTGTGTCCGCTAATGTGTAACTTGCTTCTTTCTGAGGCTCAGCTCTTCTTTTGCAGGACCTCAGTGCTCTCCTTTTCTTTTTTACTTTGAAATACAGGACCTCTTCGATCATTGCATCCAGCCCACTGCTATCACAAGTACAACAGCCTTCGCTCTTTCCTAAACCAGCCAAGTTCTGTCTTAAAACCGGTTACAATTACTCCTACTTGAATGCTGTTATAACACCTGCATATTTCACACTTGTAAGTATTATTAGTTTGTCAGTGCTGGTGCAGCCAGGATAGCAAAGGGCCATACTGAAGATGCAGCATGTGACTGAAGGAAGTTTTTCTGCTGGCCTTATTTTCCCACCTTCCTGAAAGCCATAAAGTAAGTCAACAAAATATTCTGTAATTTTGCCAGTGTAGCCATATAAGGAGTAGATTTTTTTTCACGTTCTTAGCTGACATATTGCATGACCAAAGCTTTGTAGAATAGACTGAGCGTTATCTCCAGATAGCAGTTGTACCATTTTGCAACTGCATTGTTTTTGGAAGTTGCTTCAAGGTATGGGTCAAGTCTGCAGGTGCAGGATGTACTTCAGGTCAGTTGTGGGAAGGAAGGGGATAAGGGAGGTGAGAATTTAGGTCTCTTTCCACCACTGGCAGGTGGAAAGAGAGGGAAATGTTTGAGTGCCTCAGGTCACCTGCAAGGACTGAGAAATGCCAACAGGGGCCCTGGGGAAAGAACAGCAATTTTTTTCACTTGCAGGCAAAGTGGAGGTGCTGTTTAGCCCCCCAAATCTTTTCCCCATTGCTATGCTGCTGGTATGGGCACATTGACCAAATGGGACTGGTAAGAAGCTGTAGCTGTGCCCTTCGCTTGCCTCAGCTGTAGATTGCATTGCTGTCATAAGCAGATCCACCTCAGTCCTCTGCCTTTTCTCTTGGTAAAAACATTACATCTAGTTTTTTTAGACTGTATTAAATAATCTGACATGTCCCCGCAGGAGTAGGATAGCACTTCGCCAAAAAAAAGTTGCTAAATGAATTTAGTTACATTGATATTTCTTTATGTGAACACAGCCCTAGTAGATGCTTAAGCTTAAAATTTTCTAGAAAACATGGACTGTGACCTTTGGTATGTGTCTGATTTTTCTTGTTCCTTGAAGAAGCCTTTCAGAGCTCATTGATTCAGGGAATGTGAAAGCAGGAAGTTGATCAACAACCGTTTTCTGACATCGATTTGCTGCCTCTTTAGATGACAGCTACTTTCACTGAGAGGCTTTCCTGCAGGAGCTCAAAAGCAGGTGCTAGGAATGACACTCCTGCTTAGGCAAATGTCAAAACAAGAGGATTTTCAAATTGTAGAACAAATTCAGGACATGTAAAACTAGCAAAATTCAAAGAATGTTGAAAATCTGCCTGAATCCCCTTTGTGTTAGGGAAGAGCTGCATTTCTTGTTCTGCTCTCCAGTACCCGACTGAAAGTACTTTCCTCGCTTTTCACTATGTACCTGCTCTTTGCTCTCAGGTCATGAGGCACCCCTGGTGACACATAATTACAAATATTTGCACTTGTTGTGCCAACATACATTGCATTCATTGCTAGGGACAGCTAAACTTGTGTCTGACTTTGAGGAGGCTGCATCTTTAAAAGCACCCACAAGAATGAACCCTGGACACAGAATGACAGCATATGCTGGTACCACAAGATGCTTTCAATCACCATAGGTGCTAGGGGTGCCCCCAAAATACACAGAGGAATTTAACTGAGTAATCTTTAAGGTGTGCAAAGTAGGTGTGAAGTTCCGAAATTCCTCCCCTGTGCACGTGATACCTCTGCCAGCCACAGCCAAATGTTTTGGAAGATGCAGAACACCAACTTTCTTGTAGGAGAAAGGAAATAAGTTCTAGAGTCCTTCTATATGTTGGGAGACAATGGAGACTGTGAGACCCTGATGCTACAGGCATCTGTCTTCATACCTCGTGTTAACTATGTGAACATCCTCAGCAACTTCAAAGGCTGAATCTGTGTAAAGCTAAGCATGCACGTCAGTGTCTCCAGGACTGGATGTAACTTTGGTTGTTCTAACAGTAAACTTAGAAAGACTAATCATGCTGTCTATATAGCAGATGAGATAAACTACACATGAACTTGTTTTAAGACAGGATGAAAAGAACTTCAGGCAAACTTGGGCTTTTTTTTTTTTTTTTCTTCCAGTGCTGACTACTTGTCTTTAATTGGTTAATTCCCTTCAGTTTGATCCCTCTGTGAACTCAGGTCAGTAATGTGATTAATTAATATTACTTAGAAGGGTTTGAGACTTATTAATATTACTTAGAAGGGTGGAATGTGCTGTATGTTATGTGCTACTGCTACTAGTGATATTAGACACAGATGTATTCTGAGCAGATTAATGACAAATCATTGCCTTTTATTTAAACAGATAAATTAGTCACATGTCTTTGTGTCCCTGCTTATCCATCTAACCACTCTGATCTTCTCCACAGAGTTTCTGCACGCTTCCAAAATATTTTAAAAGATGAGATTTTAATCCACTTTCTCAATAGTGGTCAGGATGTTCCCATCCCCCAAGGAATTAAAGTGAAGGTAGTGGTTATTTTTTAATTCACATCTCATTTGTCTACAATTCTTTGAATACATGATTTTCTGTAAAATGTCATACATACTTTAATATGCATTTACAGCGAGATTCAACATGAAGCATTCACAAGGGATTGTGTATTTTGTCACAGCTGTGGTAAAGCAGTAATGATACAATTGAGAACAGCCACACACATGAGCTGTGACAGTAACTTACCCTGGGTATTTGGAATGCTGGAGTATACTGGTTATCTGGATGCATAGTTTTTATTCTGGAATGATACAAAATCAGTTACAATTTCTGATGTATGTGCAGATGTTTTCCCTTGAGAAAAAGATAATCCCATTGGGGCAAAAACTTTAAAAAAAAAAGCACTGAAAGAACAGGGAATTGGCACTTGTGTTTGCAAGAATCTGATTAACTTCACAAGTAGAATAAGAATCAAAATCTTTAATGGTCCAATTGCAAAAAAAAAGTAAGTCCAAGAGGAAATCATTAGACATGACTGTCTTGCAAACAGGAATTAATAAAATGTAATCTTAGGCTACAACACATTTTAATTAACTTAATGCTCCTTTCTAATAAATGCTAGTTTCTATAAATATTATCTGCATATACAGTACTGCGAAGGAAATTGTTATAATCTTGAATTCCAGTCGTGTTTCTCTGGGGCAATTTTCTTGCTATTTTTTATTTTTCCTTCCCAATAGAATGCAGTCTCCACACTGATCCCTGGTTATTAGATTATATTTTAGCCAAACTAGTTACTATGCCTAGCTAATGAGGAAAAATTACATTTAACTTCTAAGTTGGCTATTTAATAAAAAGAACGTAACAATAATTTGTATCCTTCTCTGACCATGAAGCTGCCATGAACCACTGACAGCTATATTTTTTGTTGGTACATAAGCATTGACGCATATAATATAAACTGTACCCTCTCTTGTGTCCCAAAATGCAGTAGAAGTCATGTATGAAGGAAAATAAGAGCCGTTGTAGAAAGAGCCACCATTTACAGGTGTGGGAGAGATGAACCAATGGGCAGAAAGGTACCGGCTGTTAAAAGGTAAGGTTTTGCCTATCCTGACTTCTCATTTATTGTGCACAGCAAGATGTAGAAATAAAGTGTTTGGGCAACAGTTAGTTAACATGGGAAGAAGGATTACTTAATTCTACAATCTTTATTGTGCCTGCTGTTCCTCTTTTCATACTAAAACCTGGTCTTATAAAGTCTTGGACTTCCTGTAAAATTAGTGGAACTATTTTTTGCCATCACTATTGTTATATCAGTTTTTATCATTAGCGATAATGCAACTATCATAGTCTAGAAAGAATAAAAAAAATTTAGAGTATAAGAAAATGATAATTTTGGAAATCTAATTTTTTTTAAAAAGACATTTAACTAGTTAAAAAGGCATACAGCATCTCTAACAGATGCAATGGTAGTCAACAACGGGCAAGAGAATCACATCATCAAGCAGATAGCACATGGAAACATGAGATCATCTTGTTTGCCACTTCTGCTGATAGCACTCTGTTGCATGCCATACTCTTCCAGAAATCCTTATTTTGGAAAGCTGATCTTGCAAGAAGAAACATGGCCATGCAAGGAACACCAATTCACTTCAATAGCGTGCCAAGATGGTAGAAATGGGCTAAAAGAGCTCAACTCTCCTGGTGTTCCAGCATTCTCCATGTTAGTGATAAAAGTGCTTGAACTCATGGGACATAGAGAAGAGATTTGGGCCATGTCAGTAAGACAGCTATCATTTTTTAGAAATGAAGAAAAGCTGTTTCCAAGAGGAGCACTATTGCTACTCAGCGAATAAATAAATAAGATGAAGATGTTCTTTGAGTTGTGATACAGGATTGCCCCATATGGGGAAAATAAGGTTGAAATGGCATGAAAATAAGAGAAGAGATGAAGTTACGTGACTTTTCCTTTCTCTCTACACTTCAGAGTGGATTCAGCGGGAAGAAAGCACACTTAGCCTTTCAACTGGATAGGATGTTAACAGGGGCTTTCCTGGCTGGTGAAGTAATACACCCTTCAAATGCGTATGTTGATGAGCTTCAGTGGCTTTTTTGAACCAGTAAGCTACACTACTTCATTCATTGTAAATGGTATGATGTTTTGCATTTAGAGAGTGCATTTCAGTCAGAGCTTTACAAACACCCATTAAGCCCCGAAACACTGCTCTGGAATAGATGAATAAATTATATGGGGAAGGTAATCATTAGAAACCGTGTTGTTTTGTTGAATGGTGTACAGTTTTCATGTAACCAAGGACTTAAGTGCAGCAAGTCCTTGACACCTATTTTCACTTTCCTATATGAATATTCATTTGTCTTAAGTTAACATTTCATCCCCACATCTTATCATAATTAAAATTCATCCTCCTGTAATGGAAACTATGCTGTTTCACTACGACAGACAATGGTTGGCATCAAATAAAATTGTTCTTTGTTCCAAAACTATGGTTAGAATCCAGTGTTTAATCAGATGCTGATAGCAAACACTCACAGTTTCCTTTACATCCATGTGACAATACAAAAGACAATTGATATGTGGCTACCATAAGATTCACTCTTGACATTCCGGGCACATTTGGCTTTGTCAATATACAGCTTGTCATTATATGTCGTCTTACTTTGAGTTGTGGTTCTTTCCCGTAGTGCAAAACAATTGTCCACTGAATTCTATTATAGACATATCTTAAATACATATGTCTATATACCTTACACTTGGCTACTGCTACTTTTTGTTCTTAAAAATCCCTCTAGAATGTTAAAACCAAAAGAAAGGATGCTTCCAGGGACATATGGTGTGTTATTACATGGTTTCTTCTAAAAATCCAGCCTGAATCTGATCCACTTTGTTAATCTCCAGATGTTTCTCATTACATTAGCATCAGCTTAAATGAAACAATTTTAGTCAGGGTTCTCATATTAAGAAGAAAATAGCCACAATGGTATAATTTTTGCTAATTTTCTCAGTGGAGCTAATATTTGAATGGCTGGAGTTGTAGGTGCTCTTGATCCTGCCATCAGGTCTTACTACATTGGAACTTAGATGTTCACAGAGCTGAGGGTAAAAGCCTGCAATACCCTAACTCATCTTGTAAATGCTTTATGAACTGTATGTACAATACCTGTTTATCTTTATATTGTTTCACAAGCAACAAAATAATCTTATAAAAGTAAATATTCTCCGAACAGCTAGAACTGAAAATTGCAAAGCTGATTTCCCATGTCCTAAATTAATTCTCTTCCAGAGTTTATGTGACAATATCATCACCAGTACCATCAGCTGTTTTTTCAGCACTCCAGAATGATGTAAAGCTGATAAAAGTGAATTCTTAACGTGATTTTTATCTGATTTGCAGCACGCAACAACCCCAAAAGCAGGGTTAATTGCAATAATGACCTTCGGTTGAGGCATTTCTTGGGGAATTCACCAGAAAGTGGAGGGAATGACATGAAGTGAAAATGCTAGCTTGTTATTAATCTCTGGAAATGCCTCAGGCCACCACTGCTACTACTACAGCAAAGCTGCGCCCTCCACTCAGGAATTAACACATTCCCTACAGATTTGCATATAATGGAAGTAGTTGTGATAGTTTCTCAAAAAAGTCTTTGTTCTCACCATGCCTTTGCCAAACCTGAGCCAGAAACATGTCATCTGAGGAGCCATTTATGTATTTGAAAAATTAGTACTGTTTTAGACTGTTGCCATGGGACAGCTATAACAGGAAATGAGCAAAACACCCACATAATTATTGTTGCCAGAATACAGTTCCAATTTTATCAAGTGTAACCCCTATATGATATGTTGTTAAGGCAGCCATCAACATCTCAGTGAATGAAATACTGATTTGAGAAGTACGCAGCATCCAAAAGAAACATACAATTGTTATGCTTGAAAAACAGAACATGTGAAATACATCTCCTTGACTGAGATGATACGGGAGTAATTATTGCTAAGTCTCTGAAGAACAATTAGAGTTGTTTTTTATTAAATTTTCACGTTATGATTAACATTGAAACTAAATGAATTAATATGTAAATCGAGATTACAGTGATCTAATAGGATATTGAGAAAGATGATACTTTACAAGACAGTCTGTGGAAAAACTATACAGTGCCGAAAAAAAACCCATAAATTTATCATTTTGCAAAATGCCTTGCTTTTATTCTTATTTTTGTATTTAATCTGCTTAGCTACTATTTAAATTAGATTTCAGAGGACTCTGTAATTAAGAAGTGGGATATATCTAAATAATAAAAGTTATTTATAACAGTGTTTTATAACAACCTTAGTGAGTTTTAACTGTTAATCAGTAACAATGGAGAGATGTCAATGTATAAAACTGAATCAGGTATAGCAATATTCCAGTTTGATAAATATCAGGATATAACTTGTTGAAATACATAATTCTCTCTCCTTAATTGCATGGATACTTACTTCACTGATTAAAGCAAAATCTATTTCAGGTGGGTTTTATTGTGAATAGTAATAAATTTGTATATATTAAAAAGATATATGGAATAGTCCTACTCTCTCAAGAAAGGAAGTCTCAAATAAGAAAGAATAATTTTTTGAAGGGTAATACTGCAGTAAATGAAGAAGGTTTCATTTTTTTAAATTTATATATAATAACATTCACTAGACGTCTTTCTTGTGCGAATTGAGTCTGTATTGTTTACCTATCTCAACATGCATATTTTAAACATGAAAAGGTGTGACGCATATATAAGTGCATTAAATTACTGAACAATGTTTTGCACTCTGCTGACCTTTTTGGTGGTAAAGTAAGCTGAGGCACTGAGTCTATTTTGGTCTCTTCCGTGGAAATACACCCACCTGGGCTCTAGAAGAGTATAGAAGAATATACGAGGATAAAAAAAAAAGCATCAGTTCTTTAATGCCTTGACTCAGTTGGGTCAGATTCAAGAGCTCTTCTCAAGAACTTGCAGAAGGCTCTTCTTTTTTTAATCTGTGTTTTAAGTTACCTATGCTATTTTGAATTATTAGAAACTGCTCTCCAGGTTAGTGCAACAGGTAGCTGGGTCACAAGCATCTACGTGTGGTGTTACTGCTTTGGGATCCGAAGAGCTGTCCTTAGACATCACAGCACCACGCTGGGGAATATGTCCTCTCTCAAGCCCTTGCTAACATCCCAAACTGCTCCCAGTACTCCCTGGGGATCTGCACGCCGGTAGCTCCCACAGAGCAGCCTGAGGTGGGGAGATGCATTACAGCGGTTGGTTGTGTGTGCGCCCTGCAAGGCAGGGAGGCTCAGCTGTAATTCTCATCCCCAGGGCTGGCTCCCATGCTGGGCGCCATGGCTCTGCACGCCTGGGATTTGGGGATCGCAGGTGGAGGGCTGTGCAGCCAGGCAATGATGCCAGCCTCAGTCCTGGGTGAAGCCTTTGGGTGGTGCTGCCCTGAAGACCAATTTGTAACCCAAAAGTAATAGCCACACACCTGCATCCCACCCATCTTTTTGAGGAATAAGAGTAACTATTCAGCCCCGTTACATCTGAGATTGAACTGATTTGCAAACTGAGAGGCATGGGTCATGCAGGTTTGTTGCAGGAAGGGAAGATTACTAAGAGAACAAAACAATAAAAAGGGAATGGTGGAAATTAATTTCACAGTCCACAAGGCTCCTATGGCTGAACCTGTAACTGAAATGATGGCAGAACTGGGATAGTGGCAATTTTGCCTATCTTGGATTTGCAACTTCTAGGTTTATTTTTTTCTTTTTCTGGGAAAGAGACAGTCTTTTCTTTCCAGTTTTGTTAGGTGTGATTATTTATTTATTTTCCTCCTTAAACCAGGCAAAAGAAAGTTTTATTTCTATCTCACCCTGTTTTGGGATAGAGGGAGATACAATTAGGTGAAGATATGCAGGAGGATATTTATGGAACTGTGCAGTATTTGGGGATTGGGGAAAGATGAGGGATATCTCAGCTTTTTTTTTTTTGGTTTTGTTTAAAGTATGCTTTTCTGTTACTATAGCTACTGACTGTATCTTGCTCACATACAGATGCTTTATCGCATTGTCTTTAGAAACTGACTGATTGCTGTTACAAACCATCGAAGCCAGGAGTGGAAGGGATACAGATATCTAGCAGGAGACTGGAAAACCACAGAAGGACCCGAGTCCAGCATAGGAAGAGGCAAAAGCGGATGTGGAGGATTGGCAAGAAGGCACACTTGTTAAGGTTGTAACAGAAAGCGGGAAGAAACAGGAAAGAAGTAGGACATCAGAAAACCTGCGATGAGGTATGTACACTTCGTGTTACCAGAAAAATCAAGGAGCCTGGTTAACCCTCTGTTATCTCCTCCTGCAGACAAGCAGATAAGCAACATCTTAGATTCTCCTGCAAAGGAGTCTTTGAAAGAGGAACTGGGAGACCACAGTGGGAACAGACTGCTCTGCCTGGCATAAGCTTATTTAGGAAGAAAGCTGAGACCTCAGTGAGTTACAACCCTGCTGAGAAAATAACATCTCTGGAAAGACAGGGCAGAAGATGGCAATATTGAATCTCATCTGGAGTTTTGTGTGGGGATTGTTATTCAGGGCACTCTAGGGAGCAGTTTTGGGTCTTTCAAAGCAAACAAGGAACAAACTTCAGGAGAAGCCTGGATAGTGAATTCAGGGGTCTTTAATTTCTTTAGAAAAAAATGTCTTAGTGAAGATTACTGGGAATATGTGACATTCTGTTTGCCCTGGGTGTGCTATATTGTTGCAAAAAAAAAAAAAAAAAGCAAATAGGGTAATAGCAGTTGCCAGAGGTGCTGGAAAAGAGTAATACACAGGGCAAGGACAATGGACTATTACACAGGATAGT
Source organism: Numenius arquata (assembly GCF_964106895.1). Lineage (NCBI taxonomy): Eukaryota > Metazoa > Chordata > Aves > Charadriiformes > Scolopacidae > Numenius > Numenius arquata. The sequence goes on from NC_133581.1 coordinate 18,848,643, forward strand.
GGACTCAAAGCTGGAGAAAAAAGCTTTGACGGGAATACAGAAGTGAGATATGTCATGCTGGGGAAAGAAGTAAAGTGCATAATACATGAGGAAATCACATAGATTTAACAGTTTGATTTAAATTTTTACAGCTTTTAGTCTTAAAGGTCAGAGATGTCCATCTTTTCATTTCTTACAAAAAGATCTCCACTTCATACTCAGGGGCCTATGGCTATGGGATGACAATGAGATCATTTGTGTTCATAAACGTGGAACTGACTTCAAGTGTCTGCTTTAAAACAAACCAAATGTTGATAGTCACAGGTACATAAATGGAGGGTTGCTCTGTGCTGCCAGGCCTACAGTATTCTTTGCCAAAAAAATAAGAAAAAGACCCTCAACTGTTCATTGTAAAAATCTTAGTTACGTTTCCGGAAATGATCCTGTAAGTGACTTTGGCACACAATTGGTTTTTCATATTTCCCCCTTCTACAAATACCTTGAACGCTGTGCAGCCATTTAATTATTGCCATTTGTGTTTAGAATGATAAGACAAAATTATGACTATTTGTTATTTAGTTTAATTATTGATTACCAAATATATCTTAGTACAAGGATTCTAGGTCTTAGGTACGTAAATTATTGGGACTTTGTGAAATGCAAAAGAGAGAAAATGAAGAGAAGCAGCAATAGGACTGTGTTAAATATAGTAATCATAAAAGCTTGTGTGACAGAAAATTGTAAATCGACAGACATTAGGAAATGTATTCATGCATTTTTGCTTTTGCATGCATTTTTGTGCATTTCAGGGGACAATTCACTTAACTTGATTCCCGAAATATAAATCTTTTGGGCCACAGGATATTCAGGTGAGAGAGATAATTGGATATATAAAGATATTAGCATCTAAAAGGTAAATCAGTAGGATATCTTTAAAAATGAAAGAGATTTGCAAGGATAATAAAACTGTTTTGAAGATATCTTCTGGATTCTACAAAAGATACTTTCAGCATGAACACACTTTAAAATACTAACAGTGGTTTGGAAAAAAACCTCACCACTTTTTAACTAAAGATAATTACCATTTTTCTTACTCCTAGGAGAGTTCAGCTTGTTTTAGAAGGAGAAGTTTCGATTTGTTATGCAGCAGGAGTGTTGCCTTCTCAATGTCATTTTCCCATCTGTCTTGCTCAGCAGTGTTACAGTCTCGGCTGATCCATGTGTGCAGTCATCAGTCAGATCATACTGCATAGTGACACAGGGAGCCTGAAAACTATTCTTGTACAACGTCTGCCATGCTCCATATCTTCCTCAAAGGAACTGTGGATACAATTTAAACTTGTTTATATTCATTCCAGCGGCCAGGAAAATGAATAACTCCTTTTTCCGTATTTGGAATTCCCTCAACAATAGATTTACTATTATTTAATCCTTCTTACTTTATGAGCTATATTTATCTTCTGGTACTCATAGAATTCTATTGCTTTGCACTAGTCCCATGGAAATTCAGGGAAATGTCTCAACCTATTGCAAGGGAAACAGGCTCTAAAAACCTTACTTTGTCTAAAATTTGCCATCACTTTCCCTGCAGCATGAATTGCCCTGTGCACAGTATGCAAAAGATGTTTCATTTAATGTCAGTGCTTATGAAAAGATAAACCACAATCTATTGGTGACAATACCTTTACTGTTTTATTCAAGATTTATTTGGCGTTGCAAGCAATGTGTATTAATCCTGCCCTGGAAAGTACTTAGGCTGGAAATGTGTGATATCTTGCAGATGGTTTGCCTAACTTTTGTACGTATCTTGTGACTCTTGCCACCTTTCCTTGTGTTTAGCTCTCCTGACTTTGTGGATTTTGTGGTTCAACTGAAAACATTCCAGATCAGGAATGAGCATGTGCTCTATATTTAACTCTATATTTAGTCATGTCATCAGTAGTACCATTGTGCAAGTTGCTTATCTTTGTTAACTACATAAGGGATTGTCCTTCCTCTTCTTGTAAATAACAGATATCTTTAAATTCAAATGGTTGCCACCTATTCTTTCTGTGAGCTAGCTAGCCAGCCACTCAATAGTGGTGCTCTTCAGTAGATATCAGGTGATGACAATTTTTGATGTCCACCTATTTCTAAAAATCTGAACATTTTGAATCAGCTTCTGTTTTCATAGAAATCTAGGATAAAAGGAATCTTGTGAGATCATCTGTTCATAGTTCCTGATCTGAGACAAAATAAGTATACTTAGAATCTCCATTACAGTTTTGTCTGGAACAGCCTTTGGAAATTGGTGATGAAGGGAATACCATGACATTCCTACTTAGTTTGCTTTACTGCTAATTACATTTGGGAAAATGTCTACGTAGTATTTATCTTCAAACTTATCTTAGTGTAAATCAAGCTGATTTCTACTTGCCCTGAAATGGATGAACAAGGAATAAACTTGATTGGTATGTATTAAAAAAGATCAAAAATATTTTCACTTTGAAAGAATACAATAATGATCTTTTTGTTATCGTTTGCTTTCCTTACTCAGTAAAGTAATATTTGGTCTTTCTTTGTCTTGGTAATTTCAATTTTTAATTTGTCCTTTTCTTGTAAACAATTTTTTGGACCTCAGACTTAAAAACAAAAATAAACCTTTCTGCATGTTTGGTCTATTACTTTATAGTGTTTGTTTACCCTACAGCATGACACTGGCTCTAGCTGTGCATGGCCATTTTTTGGTTTTCAGGTTATTGAAGAATCCTGTTGATGTCACTAATATTTTTATTTTGCACTGAGATACTGACATTAGGTAATCAATTACATATGTTCTCTTTTTTTCTTTATAATTTCTTTTGAAGAGAAGCTACCCCAAAGTGTCCTAATTGTTTGAAGTATACTATATTTGTGGGATCAAACTTGCAGCAATTGGGGACTTCAGCATGTCTCCTCAAGTTACTCAGGGACAAAGGAATCTATTATTCTTATTGTGCTATTTTTGGAATCATTAATACTGTTCTCTTGAGATGGCTTTTTCCCATGCTGTTTGAGAGTTCAACAATGAAAGTTGTTTTACCTAATTTGAACAAATACACCATAGCTATTCCTTAGTGAATTTCCTCCATCATCAGAAAAAGTGTTGCAGTTTTGGAGAAGGAGAATCAGAAAATTTCCTGGATTTGCCTAATTTCTCCAAGATCTCTTTTATATTTCCCTTATTGTATGACTAACATATTCTTCTACCTATAAGAATCAGTGTTTTGATTTCTGGTCTCTTAAGCACTTTAGACTACTAAATGGGAATCTCACTGCAAAATGTTGAAGAACAATTCTGTTGGACGACCTATGTTTGAGTGTAATCAGAAAAAGAACTGGGCAAATTGCTCTGAAATTGTCTTGCAAATTAATCTGTCTCACCATGAAACATTTGTGACTTTAATCCTCAGTTGTTCTGAGCAGAGCTGGTAAATCATGCTAAAAGGCATATTACATATTTTGCATTATGGCTAATGAGCTTTCTTAACCAGAACTTAATAATTCAGGTTCGTTGCTCCTCAAATGCTCTGCCTCTGTCTGGCCTCGCACCTTTTATAGGTTGTGCTTGTCCTTTAAATAATGATGAAAAAGTCATAAATAGCAGGCTTTTCTATGCATTCTATCTCCCTTCAGTTAAGTTTCCCAAAACAGCAGCAGCTTTTGACCTTTAAGACCACAGAATTCGATGATATTCAATTATAAGAAAAATAGGCAATAGATCATTAGAGTACAAGGCAGCCAGAAATCCAGCTGTGACTCTGTAACCTCCTAGACACTGGATCTAACTGTGACTGACGGAAATTATACTTTTTTTTTGTTGTTGGAGATTCCTATATAGTGTCTCCAGTATTATTTCCCGATTCCCACTCCATGTTTTGTTGAAAAGTTATAGCATATGAAGGGTTGAAAAAGTGCAGGGAAACATGCAGACCTGAATGGGGCAGGTGGTGGTGGTGTGTGTTATAAAACTGGAAAAAAAGGAAATGAGAAGATTTGGATGTTGGCACTGACAGGGTGAAGCTGGGTTGTAAGGGTAAAGGCTGAAAAGAAAGGAAAGGGATGAGGTAGAAGGGATGATCATGTTCCGTTGTTTGATTTTATTCTGGAAATAGGAAAGTGTAGATACAGAGTTTTGGCATACTTTAAAATATATCACTGTTCTCCCAAGGCAGAAGAAACTTAACGAAGACATCAAAAAAAGTACTCCCAGGGGATGCAGACAGAGCAAGTAACACTAGTAATGCATTCATATAAAGCTGCCAAATGTGGGTTCAAACTTGCGGTATTCAGGGACCTCAGCATGTCTCCTTGGATTACGCAGTTATCAACAAAGGGAGCTTCGAATCTCCTAGCTTTTATTAGACCTATAATCTTGCTGAATAGCATATTTCACTTCCTTTAACTGAGTTCCTGATATTGTGGCCTGAAACTCCTAATTTAAGCCCAAATAGCTTCTTTCAGATAGTCCATCTAGAGAGCAATGAATAATACCTAATAGAAAATAAATGTGGCTGAGATCAGCCAGGGAGGACTGGAACCAGAGCTTGAGCACCAGCTGTACGCAGGAAAAAAAAAAAAAAAAAAAAGCAGAATCATAAAATGGTTTGGGTTGGAAGGAACCTTAAAGATCATCTAGTTCCAACTGCCCTCCCACTAGACCAGGTTGCTCAAAGCCCCATCTAGCCTGGCCTTGAACACTTCCAGGGATGGGGCATCCACAACTTCTCTGAGCCATCTGTGCCAGCATCTCACCACCCTCGCAGTAGAGAACTTCCACCTATTATCTAATCTAAATCTCCCCTCTTTCAGTTTAAAACCATTGCCCCTCATCTTATCACTACACTCCCTCATAAAGAGTCCCTCCCCATCTTTCCCATACGCCCCCTTCAGGTACTGGAAGGCTGCTATAAGGTCTCCCTGGAGCCTTCTTTTCTCCAGGCTCAACAACCCCAACTCTCTCAGCCTGTCTTTATAGGAAAGGTGTTCCAGCCCTCTGATCATCTTCTTGGTCCTCCTCTGGACTCGTTCCAACAGGTCCACGTCCTTGTTATGTTGGGGGCTCCAGAGCTGGACACAGTACTCCAGGTGGGGTCTCACCAGAGTGGAGTAGAGGGGCAGAATCACCTCCCTTGACCTGCTGGCCAAGCTTCTTTTGATGCAGCCCAGGATATGGTTGGCTTTCTGGGCTCCTTGTTCAACCATGCAGGCCTCCTAGCATTTTTTGCCTGACTTCTCTTTTATTGGTATGCATCACTTTTGAGCTTGGAGGAGGTGATCCTTGAATATTCACCAGCTTTCTCAGGCCCCTCTTCCCTCCAGGGCTTTATCCCATGGTACCCTACCAAGCAGATCCCTGAAGAGGCCAAAGTCTGCTCTCCTGAAGTCCAGGGTAGTGAGCTTGCTGTGCTCCCTCCTCACTGCCCTAAGGATCTTGAACTCCACCATTTCATGGTCCCTGCAGCCAAGGCTGCCCTTGAGCTTCACATTCCTCACCAGCCCTCTCCTTGTTGGTGAGAACAAGGTCCAGCATAGTACCTCTCCTCGTTGGCTCCTCTATCACTCGGAGAAGGAAGTTATCATCAACATGTTCCAGGAACCTCCTGGATTGCTTATGCCCTGCCACCTCCAACAGATATTGGGGTGGTTGAAATTCCTGATGAGGATCAGGGCTTGTGAATGCAAGGCTGCTCCTATCTGTCTGTATATCTCCTATCTGTGTAGAGGGCCTCATCCGCTCGGTCTTCCTGGTCCAGTGGCCTGTAGCAGAACCCTACTGTAATGTCACTGTCCCTGCCTTCCCTGCCCCATAAGATCTCAATCAGCTCCTCATCCATGCCCAGGCAGAGCTCCATGCAATCCAGCTGGACATTGACATAGAAGGAAACATCCCCTTCTCATCTCCCCTGCCTGTCCTTCCTAAAGAGCTTGTACCCTTCCATTTCAACACTTCAGTCTTAGGAGCCATCCCACTGTGTCTCTGTGATGCCAATAAGATCATAGCCCTGCAGGCGTGCGCACCTCTCTAACTCATCTTGTTTATTCCCCATGCTCTGTGTGTTTGCATAGAAGCATTTAAGTTGGGCCCCCGATGAAGCTGACTTACTGGCTGGAATTCCTTTGTGCTGCACTCCACGTGCTCTCCTGCTGACCTGTGATCCTTCTCCAGGCTCTGGGCATCTATTGCTGGCACTGGCATCAAACTGGTAGGAGTCGGATGGATTGAGGTTCCCCTCCCCTGGCAGCTTTAGTTTAAAGCCCTCTTCACAAGTTTGGCCAGCCTCTGACTGAAGATGCTCTTCCCCTTCGCTGACAAATGGACCTCATCAGCCCCCAGGAGACCTGGTTTCTCAAAGTGAGTCCCATGGTCTTAAGTAGCCACACCCTGGCTGTGGCACCAGTCCTGTAACCATTTGTTGATTGGCCAGACTCAAGAGGCCCTTTCAAACCCCATTCCCTTTGACTGGGAGGATTGATGCAAAAACTACCTGCGCTCCAGAGTCCCTTACTGCCATTCCCAGGTCTCTGTAATCCTTGATACTCCTCAGACTGCTCCTGGTAGTATCACTGGTGCCCAGGTGAAACAATAGCAGTGGATAATAGTCAGTGGATTGTATGAGGCTTGGTAGTCTCTTGGTGACATCCGTGATATGAGCCCTGGGTAAGCAGCAAGAAGAATCTGGTAATTTTATTAATGAATGATGCCTGGAGGCATCCTTCCTCCAGGGCTCTACAGCACAAACCTACCTCCTGATGAGACCAATAAAAGTCAGCTTGTGAACTTTTATGAATTTAGAGTAAGTTTTAATCTCGATCTCCATTTTAAAATAGAGCTCTGCAAGTTACTGTAACAAAACATGCTTTTTCAATAATGCATTTATCTGAAATTAACAGGTGTGATAATGTGCTAATGCTGCAGGCACCATGATGCATCAACTCAAGATTTGGTCATATGTCAAGAGTAATAAACTGAAACAGGGAGCTTCTAACTTGATGTAATGGAATTATCTTCACAAGAACGTGGGAAGGAGTTGCTAAGAGAGGCTGTGGAATTTCTGTCCTTGGAGGTTTTCAGATCCTTACTTAGACTAGGTGGCTCAAGTCTTTTTCCAAATTCAATGCTGAGCCTGCAGGAGGTTGTACTAGATGACCACTGTCTCTTTTATTGCAAGAACTGAGGAGAATCAATGAAATAGGAGCTGGGTTCAAAACAAACAAAATGAGGCGATTCTTCATACACAGTTCAGGTAAGATGAGCATTAGGAACACTTTGCTACCGGCTGTTTTGGATGATAGAAGTTATGTGGGCTCTAATCTGCACAGGTTCACAGAAGAGATCTATTAAGAGTTACATATGGAAACATCTTGCCCAAGAGCTCACCGCTTAGGAAGGCAAGCACTAAATGTAGATACTGGAGTTAAGGGAAGAAGCTAAAGAGTTGCACACGATTGTCTGGCTCTTGCACTGTTTCCTGCCACCTGCTCTATTTGAGATGCGAGACAGAATACTAGGCTAAACATACATTTAGTTTGACCCAGTACAGATGCTTTTAGGACCTGAAATCCACAACAAAATAATGTTTATTCAATTAAGTTACTATTCACTATAAGTGGAGAAGCCTATCTTGTCATGGTGGTCTAGGGGCCAAAGCACGGTGGAGTTATGTGCTAACTTCAATGAGTTCATGCAGCAAACAGAGCATGAAAGACTTGCTTCATAGCATCAAGGTAAATTAATCTCTCTAGAGCAAGAGTTTGTCCTGTCTCTTCTGCACAGATCCAAACATGCAATGACACTAAGCAACTTGTATTTGATGTACTTTGTAATTGCATGAGAGCTGACCTTATTGCGGGTTCTGTAATAACTCACATCTAATCACAACTTTACCAGAATGATTCAAAATTCTCAGAGTTTCAAATAAAAGCAGACAGAAGTTTTAGTTTTAGAAGTTTTAATCAAAATTCTGACTTAGGATAAAGGGCTAGAAGAAAGGTCTCTCTTGCTTTTGAATTGCGGATAAACTAAAATTCTGTGAATTGTTGGCAGATGACAATATTGAGGAAGCATTTTTGATGGTGTCAGGGAAATAATTCTATAGAAGTTAGCAATAGTTCTGCAGCTGTAAGACCCTGCTAGACTTTCACAAAACCCCCACCAAACTCTTGATTTCTAGCCCATGCTTTCTCATGTGCAACTGAAATCAAACTACTTTCCAACATTGATCCTGTAATGGGTCCCAAAGTAATCAACATTGTTGGTCTAGTATAGCGTCATCTTCTCCAACACTGGTCAAAAAAGGAACCCCACACAATGCCATCCTGATGCACCATATCTGCATGCTGGCTGAAACTCCTGTGAAATAGAGCAAAATCCTCTCTCTTCCCATTGCTCCTGGTTTTTTTTGCCTCCTACTTCCTTGTGATGATGTCTTTTGGTTATTTAGAAGAAGAAAAAGAAGTGTTTTCCCTGTACTGCAGCACTCTCCCTTCCTACTGCATGAGTTCTCCCTCTCCCCCAGAGTCATGCCCTCAGTTGTTCTCCTGTTTTTCTTTACTCACCTGTCCTCAGTCAAGCCCATCTACACTTCCTTACCCCTCTTTGCAGCCTGTCTTTCCCCTATTTAACATTCCTTCTATCCTGAGCTAGCAAACATCCAATTTCCTGGCTTTTAGATCCTTCTCTCTTCCCAGTATCAGAAGAGCAAAAAATCCAGAACCATGCTTGGCTCGACCACTGCTGTCCTTATCGAAAAGAGCAGATGCAGATTTCCTCACCATGAGCCTCCTTGGCTTTCTCAGTCCCCCTCTTCTGCTGCAATTAACAGTACCGCCAAGGCACAGACTGGGACTGCTCACCCATGATGGCTCTGCTGGTTGGCATAGATGACAAAGTGTCTCGCTCTGCTGTATGGCAGTCCAGTCACAGCACCTCCTTGCCTGTCCCATCCACTGTCCCTAAACCACATTCTCAAGTGACTGCAGCTCTGCCTGGAGCACTTGACTCTGTCCTTTGCTGTAGCTTCCCTGTGCACCAGCACCAGTAGAGATCTTAATGTCACAGGTCTGAGCTGGGAGTGAGTAATGTGGAACTTAAATTCACCTCGCAGGCTTTCTCGTGTTACCGCTCCCTCCTTTTCTAGGTCATTGATGAGTACAGGGATTGGCACAGGTCCCTTGCGATACTGGTGACAGCTCTACTTTGTGAGCTGTTACTGACTCTCTGCTATCTTTTAACCTTGCGGTGATCGTATTCTGTGCCCGAGGTTCAAAGTCCCTACGGCCTTTCTCTCCTCACCTTCCACCATTGGCAAGAGTATCCTGGGACACACTGGAAATCAAGTGCTGTCACACCTGTACCTAATCCCCCCTTTTGTCACATCCTGGAGGGTAGCTTGGACTCCGGAACTGGAGCAGGAGACTCATCCGGCCTCTTCACTGAGCAAAGAGCGTCTTTAAGGCTGTGCACCCTCCCTGTCAGACCCCGAGACCCCGCGGTACGCTCCTTGCTTCCTAGGCGGCATCCCCCTCGGTGTCCTGCGACTCGGGGGTGATGGCGGAGGACGGCTGCGCCTCACCAGGGCGGGCGACTCCGCCGGGGCGTTGAGGGGGACGAGGCCACCAGCCCACGCGTTACTTGGGGGGTGGCGAGCCGGGCGCGGGCCAGTGGCGGACAAAGCCGGCCCGGCGCCACCTCATGTTCCCGCCTCGCCATCCCCCTGGGGGCTTCTCCGCGTCTTCCCCGCTGCAGGCGCCTGCCTCCCTGAGGGGGGCGGGAGGTGTCGCCCCTCGCCCTCGCCGGGGCGCCGCGCCTCCGGCGGCCGCGGTGGCGCTGCCGAGCAGAGCTGGGCGCTGGGCGCCGAGCGCCGGCCGCCGGCCCGCCCGCACCCCCTCCCCGGCCGGCTGGCTGGCTGGCTGCGCGCACGGCGAACATGGCGGCGGCGGTGGGGCGGGACACTCTACCTGAGCACTGGTCCTACGGCGTCTGCAAGGACGGGCGAGTCTTCTTCATCGAGTAAGGAGGGCACCGGCGGTCGGGGGCGGCGGAGGAAGGGGTGCGGGGTTGGAGGGTGGCCCCGCTCCCGCCGCTGCTCGCCTCCCTCCCGGCCGGGCGGCCGCACGCAGTCACTAACAGGTGCATGTTTTCCGCTTCCCCCCCCGCAGCGACCTGACCCGCACCACCACTTGGCTGCACCCTCGCACCGGGGAGCCCGTCAACTCCGGCCACATGATCCGCTCAGGTGGGTGTCTGGGGGCGGCGGCGGCCCCCGCTCTGCCCTCGCGCCGCGCACCGTTAACGGCCGCTCCGCTCGCCCTCCCCACGGCCAGTGAGGCACCCCGGGGTTGCGGGCGAACTTCTCACTCCTCCTTCCCTGCTTTCTTTCTCTCTCCCTCTCCTTCTTCCCCCCTCCATTGCAGACCTGCCCCGCGGATGGGAGGAGGGCTTCTCGGAGGAGGGCGCCAGCTACTTCATCGAGTGAGTACTGCCCTGCCCCGCACCGCCGGCGGGCGGCCGATGGCGGGGGGCGTTGGCGGCGCGGCCCCGACCCGCCCGCGGGGACGCCTCAGGCGGGAGCCGGGTGTGTGTGTGTGTGTGTGTGTGTGTGTGTGTGAAGGGGGCGCCGGGCCGCTTCCGCCCCTTCCCCCTAACCCGGCATATCCGCCGATTTAATTAATTAATCAAAAAGAGGGAAAGTGACAATGCGGTGTGCGGTTTCGGCGGATGGGGAAAGTTGGCCGCCGTGCGCGGCGGGATGCGGAGATCCACCTCCCCGCCCCGGCCTGCCGCGCTCGCTCGGTGGCTAGCAACAGGTTTCCCCGGAGGCGGGCTCTTCGGTTTTTGTTGGTTTTCCTTTCTCTCCCCCACTCTCTTCCTGGTATTTAAAGTGCGGTTTGTAGCAGGTGGAGCGTTGCGTTGCTGAGCGCTGGTCATGGTTGAAGGTGGATGGTTGTTGGTTGGGTGTTTTTTTTTTTTTTTTTTTTCCCCTCAATTTTAAATAGCTCGCGGCTGTGGATGCAGCACGGGGAAGTTTTGCAAGCGAAAGGCTGTCAGTGTTTCTTCCCAGAGACGGGGCTGCAGATGAAATTGCCTTGCCTGGGCTGGTGGTAGCTGTTGTATCTTTTATGTAGTATATCTTATTTAGAGAACAGCGAAAAACTTGAAATGAGTTGCCTGTTAAGGCACTTTTGTTCTACGAGATGCAAGCATGTTCCACTAAAATAAGAGTAATTAAGAGAACTTTCAAATGTTATGTATATAAGGCTTTTACAAATGTAAACACTGATGTAAATGTAGAGATTTAATCATATCAGTAAAACTCTGGTACACCCTGGATATAGATTGTGTGTCACTTACGATGTCTTTGCATTTTCCTTTGGAAATCTGAATGTGTGACAAATTCAATGAAACTAACGGAAAAGGATTGGAAGACACTCAGGCTGCCTTGTTGCTTCAGTGCTGGACTGGAATGGTTAACCCAGGTCATTAAGTACGGTCTCCTATAACTGCTGACAACTGTGTCACAGATGTCTAGTTTTGAAATGCCTGCAGAGCGTACCCCAAAACCTTTGACAAGGTTTAAGGTTTTTAGTAAAGATCAGACTTCAGAATGATACTTGGCCAGGTGAAGGAGGGACTGCATGAAGGCGTTAGAAATACCTCACATGGTAGGATGTTTGTTAAATAAAATTCCAAATGATCTAAAATGTCCTTTTTTCCCTACAAAGGAGGAAAAAGCCTGTCAGTCCCTGTTTGTCTGAGCCAGAAAATTCCTTACAGTTGTGGACTGGGCAGTTAGTTTAGCTCTCAACTCTTGCACAGGATATAGTAGCAAGGCATTGGAGAGCAGCTGAATGCTGCTTATAGCAGCCACCCTTTCACTAATGCCAGTGTGTTGAAAGAAAGGAATAAAAGTTTTTTTGGCAACTGGTGGAACTCTAAAATGTAACTGTAGAGTCTGTAAATGTAAGATAAACAGATCATTTCCACAGAAACATCAACACAAACTTATTTCTTAGTAGGAATACAATTTTTTTTTTTGTCTGTCCTTTCCAGAAGCTTACTGGTGCAATTTTAGAACCGCTTAGATTCCTTTTCCCAGCTGATCTATTTGGAAGACCATTCTCCTGTCTTGTTTGTCAGGCAATTACAAAACTTTTAATTTCTGATCCATTAAATTATAGTTGTGTGTAGTTCATTGTCATAACTTGTGCTAATAGCATTCTTTATCTCGAACGGGAATTACTGCAGGAAATGAAATACGCAATGGAGTCTGTATTTTACAGAGCAGTTGGATAAACTCGACCACCTTTAGCCAAGCAAAGTTTTGTGAGGAGCAACAGCAATTTTTTTGACATAAACCTGTTCAGCTGTACCGCTTCCCACCACAGATTCACCTGATACAGTATCCTCTTCAATAGTGGTACTTTCCAGCATTGCTCTGCCCTCTCTCTTTTCAGCTTAGAGGCTTCTTGAACCAAGTAGAATTTCTCAGTTTTTCTTCCATGAACGTACTGAGCTCCCCTTGTGCTCAAGTAAACATCATCATCTTTAGACGAGGATTTCCATACCTCACTGCTCTGTTCATTCCTCTTATGTTGCTTCCACGTGGTGAGTTCTCAGCTTACAGAAAAGGTTACTGGTCCCTAAACGCATGATTTCACATGTCATACTACTAAATTCCATTTTCTGGCATTCCAGCTCACAAAACCCATAAACTCTTCTCTATAACTGCCCAGTCCTCTTTACAGTGGTGATAATTTCCACAGAAATTTCTTGAGCACATTCTCACTCCTTGCCTGCTAAGTTATTGAAGGGTGTCAGGATGAATGCTACGAGTAACCCATCTTACTTGTGATAATTTCTACTTTTAATACAACCTACTGTAGTTATTCCTCTTTGGTCAATTTAATAATTTTGTAAGTCTTATTTCTATTAAGTATTAGTTCTTTAATGAAATTAAAGTATTACTAAGGATTATTTCTATTTTAAATAATTTCATGTGGTGGATGGTATCAAGCATTTTATTTAAATGTGTACTGACTAACTCCACTTACATAAGTAATTTCTGGTAGAGCAGTAATCAAAATTTTAGATAAAACATCGGATGTGAACTGTCTTTGGCTTAAAAAAATATTCATCTTTTGTCCATTTACTTCCATGTCTTTATTACTCCCTTCAGTATTATGGACAACCTAGAAACATCATATATTAAAACAAAGCTTCGTAAGCTGGTCAAGCTTAATATCAAAACCGGGTAAGCTTTTCTCCCCTTTCCACATACCATGAGTTTGAAAATTTCCATAACTCCACTTCTGATGGATAGAAACTTTCCAAATTAACGTGCTTTGGTTTATAATGTATTTCTCTGTGTGTGTGTGTCAGTGCTGTTCTGTAGTATTAGGGGGACTAATGCCTAATGCCTTTTGCGTTTGTTTATTTACTTGAGATGTTTGTATGAAATCAGATCCCCTCTTAGTCTTGTTTCGCTCAACTAAATAAGCTGTGTTCTTTGTCCAGCCCTTTAAAAAGGGCTTTCCATCTGTTTGATTATCCTGTAGTTCTTTGCACCTCTTGCAATATGAAGTCATCTTTGTTGCGTGTGAGTGAACAGAATTGTATGCTGGAATGAGCTTTTGTGAGACTCTCAAAACAACAAAAGCGCTTTCTTGGCTCTCAAAATTTCTCAGGTTTCTGCATTTTAGCTTGTTTGCCTGTTTGGGGAAGACACCCACAGTGACAGCACATGTGAGTTCTGTGAATTGCCTGATACATCCAGGTCTTTCTTTTCTTTACTGCTTTAAAACTGTAATTTATACTAGGAAGCCATGTATGAAGCTACATTCTAGTTCTTCCCCTTTATGCGCATCAACGTCTACCTGAATGATTTTCTCTGTTCTGATTATTCTTCAGGTTTTCTTGATAGTGGCAAACACTATTAGCTTAGTCCTGCCTTTTATCCTAAAATCACTAAATAAAACATTAAATAAATGATGCATAAACTGATTTTTCTAGATCTCTGGTAGTTTTGGTAAAATCTCGCTGTTTCTTTTGTGGCTTATTTGCAACTTAAATAGTTTGTCCTAAGGAGAAAATGGGATAACTTTTTATACAATTATATGTCTTTCCACATAATAGCCTCAGCATCTTTATAACTCTTAATCAAATAAAGACATGTTGTAATCAGCCATACTCAATATAGATACAAGCTTTGAAAGGTTGCAATTTGGTCACCATTGCTTGTGAACTGTTAGATGTTTTTTATCAATGTGACTTATTTCCTCTTTTCTTTGAGTGACATAAATATGTAAAAACAGCAATTTAACTTTTTCTTTTAAACCAAAAAGCTTGAGTGTTCAATTTGCCTCATATGCCAACCTTCAATCTATTTTAGGAGGAATATTGAGGTAGGTGTGATCATAGGACTGAACATTTCTTTGTCTAAAAGTATCATGGATGTTGCGGTTTCTGACTGTGAGTGCCAAGGATAGCTCGCACTACTCCTTTCAATCTTTTTTGTTTGTTTGTTTTCTCTGCTGATGTTTTTGAAGTATGTTGTGTTTGTTGGGCAACTGCTTTGTGTTAGAGTTACTGCAGAAAGGATTTTGCTGCTGAGCATATGTGGAAATGAATGAGGACTTAACAATGCTTGCACTGGTTTGTTTCTGGTAGCTGGGTTGCTGATGTGCAGTGGTAAGTGTGGTTGACAGACCCTTTTTTTGGGGAAGGAAATGTGACATGCAGGGAAAATAGTGACTGATGGAAAAACAGTGTTTGCATGCATTATAGTTCAGGCTTTTGTTTCCATTTGCTTAATATCTTTTTCTGATCATCAAAAAGACATAGGGAAGTTGGAAAGCTTTGAAAGTCTGGAATGCTTTTTTTGTTACCTACTTATAGCTTTGAAAGATTGAGATGAGTATTTATGTGAAAGGATCCATTCTTCCCTTATCAGATACCTAGCTGGTGTATATTGAAGTGTGTTAAAATAAGTGTACTGTTGCTATAGAGGTTCTTTTAGAATGCTGCAATAATTTTGCACATCTCAAAGGAATACATATAATTCAAATTGTAGTCTAAAATTGAGAACGAAAAAGTGGAAATCAGCACTTAAATATCTGAAGTTAAGCCTTTGTCTATTTATTTCTGAAGTCAGTTTTTAGTCCAACTTGGCCTCTTCTTCATGCAACAGTGGATGTACAAGAAACAACACTTTTAACGAAGTAGCCACTGTTCATAGCAGTAGTCTGTAACTGTTTGTTACTCTTTAATTCTTTTATTTAGCCTTTACTGTATGTAGGAAATACGCATGGTACGCGTTTCAAGTATTTGGAAATAGTAAATGAGCAAAGAACACATAAATTGGTCAACACCAAATTGAAGCCTGCCTTTAACTTTGATTCTGTTGTGCCAAATGCATAGGTTCAGATACTGTGTCACTGAAAAGCATACAAGAGCTCAGATTCACCCGGTGCGGGCTGTAGACGATACCCAATTAATGATTATTTAATCACAGAAGCCTAAAGGGGAAGAGACCATCTGGGTTATTGAGTTCAGTCCTTTTGATTATCTGAGAAGATTGTTTTATAATCTCATTAATAAATTTAATCAACAGGTTTCTTCTGCCCTGCGGCAATTCCTGTCTTCTCTGCTCCTAGTAGTATGTTGAGCACTGTTTCTTTTTAGTGGCTGTTCAGGTGGGCTAAAGCACTACTTACTGTTTGTGTTTCATGGCCTGCTGTAAATACAAATCATTATTTTTTTTTTCTAGCTGTGTTTTCCATGATGGTTATTGCTGTAGAAGCAAAAGATATTGGAGCACTTTACTGTAAGGAGTAGTGATGTTCCTCATAATGACATCTTCAGTATAGATTATGTCCTTTATGGTTAGATAAGCCATGTCCTGGTCTCAGTGTATAAGTAAGTATGTAAACCGATACGAAATCCACCGGTGAGGAGCTGGCCTGTGAAGTACTTCACTCTGTCATTGCTGTTTGAGTTGGGTGGAGTTCCTGAAGTGAAATAAAAATTATGTCGCTGGAACCCCATGAGAATGTCACCAAGCAAAAGTGAAGACATTTACACCATCACTATCAAATGTGAGGATAGTCTCTGGCAAAATGAAAGGCCTTTGTGTGCTGTGAAATGTCATGGAGAAACTTTTAGGGAAAAAAACCTGGGCTGGTTCCACAGCAATGGGTAAAGTTCTAGTTTGGGTGAATCTTGAGAGGCATCATATGCAGCAGTCTGTAGGTTATGACTGGTTAGTAGAATTCAATCAGGAGTTGTGCTTGAGGGTATTAGACTTCGTTGATGTGATTTTCATGGGTGGAAAAACGGATATAAAATTGAGAAATGGAAGAAAAATGCTAGAAGTGGCTTTCGTGTTGAAATACGAGGGTAGTGAAGCTGTCCCATCCTGCAGTTCTGCAGAAGTGATAGACGGTCTTGAGCGGCCTCTGCTGGTTCACTGGCAGGAAATTAGGCAGCAAGAGAAAAGCTGCCAGGATAGGGGTCGATCTGTGTTGGTGCTTTTTATTATTAGTTTATAACTTCTTGGAAGAAAATATTCCATTTGCACAATAGGAAAGAAGAACTATATACAGTAAAAGTAAATAGTATTGTTTGTACGACTTTCTTTGTATCTCTGCTCTTGTCCTTTGTTCTCCAGCTCTGGGCTTGATGAAACAGCCTGTTTAATAAATTTTGCTGTCCTGGATTGTGAACAGAATTGAGCTGGGAATATTGGACCTGCTGGATAGATACAGTAGCTATGTTTGATTCAGGTTGGGGAAACAATGAAGTATCCTTTTTTTTGATGACAGTTAAAATGAGAGATCACTCATTAAAGAGTGAAATAAATGCTGGTAGATTTGTACTCAGGCAGAGATTGCTGATGATTGCAGACAGCAAAAGAAATACTTTATAGTTTAGGTCCCAGAAAGTGGGAAAAGGGTACGTTCATGCTGCCTGAATTGCAGAGTGTCCTCTGGAAGAGCAATCCTGGAACTGTGCATAAGGAAAAGGCCATGTGTGGTTTGATTCAGTGATGTATATGAATGAGGAGGAGCATTGTATGCATTCCTTGGGGGGAGGAGGAATGTATAAGGAGAGGTGCTGGTTTTCGTTTGTTTTTAGAAGCAAGGCTGCACCAAAAAGTACTTAGTTTGGTTTGTCAATCCTTGTTTGCCTTTCTTCCAAAATGCACACATGTTGGAAAACTGGATTTTGACTACCTGAGGAGGCCAGCAGGGACAACATATACTTAAAGCATAGTTTCCCATTAACTTGAGACGTTGTTTTGGGTGTTCAACACTTCTGAAAATCAAAATTTTCTGCAAAACAGAGGGACATTCTTTTGTTCTGGTTGGAGTTCTACAACTTACTTGTGGTTTAGCTCAGAAACAAGGGTACGAATTGGTTCTCCAGAGCTGCCAGCATCCACATGTTGTTCAGTATACATTCTAGCTTCATTAACATGAATCTGTCAAAAAAAACTTCATTCATTCATCCTCTTTGCTGAAGTAGTGTCCTCTTCTGCATTTATTGAATCTGTGTGCAGGTGAACTTGTGTGTATGTTTTAGGAAGCTGCATATTGCAGTGAGAGTTTCAGTATTTCTGAAAGTCTGTCTAAAATGTAAAAATTAAAAATAAATACCATTGTACCAGGTAGGTATTGCTATAGTCTTAAAAATAATCTTGTGGTACATTTCAGACTGCTTTTAGAAGTGTACAATATGTCTACCACATCATGTGAGGAAATAGATAACCTATTCAGTCCTTTACATTTTGTTTTGTTATCCATTATCTACCAGAAAAGAGAGAATCTCAGATATTTGGAGAGCAGGATCTTGATATTAATACTACATGTTTTGTTGAAGAAGGTTGCTTCTTCAATCTATCCGTAGCCTTTAAACTCTCTAGCAACTGGATCTAGTTAAAAAGATTACCTATCTGCAGGCAAATGTATCATGCAAGGTGTTTTTGTATTTTGTAATGGAGGAAACAAAAAAGTACCCTTTCCAGGCAAGTCTAAGTACTTGCAGTGCTAAACAATCTTAGCAAGTGCTTTGGTGAAGAGAGAAATGCATGCTGTGAAGTACATGGGTGCAGGTTTTTTTCCTGGGTTCTATGCCCTGCATTGTTCCATCATTCTGTTTTCTGCAGATGGATTATACTAAAATGAGTTTCCATCTCACTACTGATCAAAGTTTGCCATCATCTCAAATATTTATATTCTATTGGTACAAATTAAGTGTACTGTTTCAGTATTGTAGTGCTGCATCCCTGAAAAGACCAACTTGAATAATGTGGTGTCACATTTACTTAATATCACATCCGATTCTATCCAGTGTGACTGTACAGTCTAATTTACTGTTAAATCTAATTTGTTTTATCTTTGCCTCCTAGATGTGCTTTTTAAAGAATGTTTTTTTATGACCTCGGCTTGGATATTGGTAAAGGATGGGGCTAAAACCTCATTTTATTTGTAGTTTAATTGTCTCTTCCTGCAGCATTATTAGACAGTTTTACAAGGTCTGCTCTGAGATATTGTCCTTAGAAGCAGAACTTGTAATCTAAAAGCAGTTTTGTAATTAAAGATGTTAAAATCCAAGAAGAATCTGGTTAAGTGCCCAACCCTTTTCTTTTTGATTGCCTGCCACGTACTACTTGGCAAGAACGTCACTGACTTGTCTAGACAGGTACAAAAGCTTGTTACCAGTACATAGTAGGTATGTGCTTTTCTGCCTGAAGTTTTCTGTTTAAACCCTTGTTTTTCTTATTGCTTATCTGTATCTTTAAAGATTTTATCTTTAGTTTCATAAAAAGTACAACCAAAACCACCAAAACTTTTAAAATGACATTTGGATACACTGCTGAAACAAAGCATTTGAGTAATACTGGATTTTACTTACAATGTTTTGTCAAGCGAGGACTTCTGTTTTAGGGCAACGAGGATGATTCAAGGATTGGAGCATCTCCCTTATGAAGAAAGGCTGAGAGAGCTGGGACTCTTTAGGTGGAGAAGAGAAGGCTGAGGGGAGACCTTATCAATGCTTATAAGTATCTCAAGGGTGGGTTGAAGGAGGAGGGAGCCAGACTCTTTTCAGTGGTTGCCAGTGAGAGGACGAGGGGCAACGGGCACAAGTTGGAACATAGGAGGTTCCACTCAAATATGAGGAAAAAACTTCTTCACAGTGAGGGTGACAGAGCCCTGGAACAGGCTGCCCAGGGAGGTTGTGGAGTCCCCTTCTCTGGAGATTTTCAAGACTTGCCTGGATGCAATCCTGAGTACCCTGCTCTAACATGCTCTGGGCAATCCTGCTTCAGCAGGGGAGTTGGACTAGATGATGTCTATGGTCCCTTCCAACTCTAAAAATTCAGTGAATTTTTTATTTACCTTCTAGAGGCCAAGTGTCCTGAACTAAGAGCAGAGTACTGAGCTTTTTGAAAATACATGTTGATTCTGCAACATGCTGGTCATTTTTTTCCAGGAGTTCTGTAAAGAGTGTGATTGTCAAATATGACTAAGCAGAAAAGCTGCTGTTAATTTTCTACTTTATTTAATCTGAAAAAATGTAAAGTTACTTGCTTTTTGCAAGGTGCATAGTTGTTTCAAAATGTCATAGTTTCACAGTCATCTTCAAACTAGCAAAATGTTTGAGCAGCAGCTTTCACTTTCACATTTACTTTTTTCTTCGCTTTTTGCATTTATTTCTCTGTCCCTTTTCTAGGCGGCAGAACGACTCATTTTGATTAACTTAGGATATTGGTATTAATATAGCGGAGAGCAATGAAAAAAGAGAGGTACTGTTTATGAAGCAGTGTAAATCAGAGTGTAAAAGGCAACTAACTTTTTTTTTTAAATAGGTGTCTTTTTTAGCAAATTTTTAGGTGTTTTAAATGTGTGCTCTGCAGGTTAATCTCTAAGTGCTTGAGTTCAATGCCTACTTTGGATCAAAGGGAAAGAAATAGGGTTTATCCTAATACCTAGAACAATAAATCTGTTTAAGCAGAATGTTTAAACATTCTGCTTAGACAGAACTATGCTAGTGGGTATGATTCACTATATGTAATTTTCAGTGGTTGGTAAAGCAGCATTAGCAATGTTTTCCTTATATTTTTCTGAAGATCAGGATTTATAACATTAGCTGTTTGTATGGTTAGACGAGTCTGACAAAATCTAGAAGTGGACAGTTCCACAGATGACACGACGGTTCAAAACCACGTTGAATTGCTTGGACTAAATTAAAATTAAATTAATAAAGGGTAGCTGCAAAATGTTGAAAACCGTTTTTCTTAAATGACATCAAACGCTTGATATTTATTGTTACCATCCCAGGATATCAGCCCTCGTTTTTTTATTTTTTTATTTTGAGAGAGTAATTTGTGAACCTGACATTTTTTTAATGTGAAATTGTTGTTTGGTCTCCAGTTAAGAGAATTATGTTGTCAAGTGGCTTGAGAAAATGTTTTTATTTCCTTCCTTGCAAATCATAGACAGATGCTGTTCTTTAAATGCTACTTTTGTGTTTTACTTTTTTTAGCACAGAAGTACTTGAATACCTAAAACTATTTCAGGTATCGGTAAGATTTATTCCTTCAACACTGTGTATGTTATTACTCCCACTATTACATGTTAAGTAGCCTGGCCGCTTTCCTTCTGCTCTTCCAGTTAGCTATGTAGTGACTTGCAGTTTGAGCTCATTTATATTAGAAAAAAAAGTATGACTTCTTTATGACTTTATGTATGACTTATTTTTACTTGTCTCATGCAAAATCAGATTCTTTTAATAAAGAGATTACAGGAATCAAGTCAGGCTTTGATATACTCATTTAATGGTGTATTTAGTCCTTTCAATTGAAATGTGAAGTGATAAATCTTTACTTCATCAAGATGTTAGTATCAGTGTAACAGATACTCTTCAGTGTCACTGGCTGGCTTTTCTCACTTCTAACTTTTTGAAAATGTGGACAGCTAAATCTCCAGATGAAGTCTCTTTCTTGAGAGCTGCGTTTCTGTGCCTTTGGAGAGTATTGAATTGTCTAAGGAAATACTAAAACAACAGAACAGAAGAAGGAAAATTGAAATTCCTGAGGTGTATGACAATGTCATCTGACAAAGAAGTAAAACAGTACTTGCTTTCATGACTTTCAGTATATTTCCATCTGTGGCATGTGATTGCTGGGCTTTCGGTATGGGATTGTTGGGCATGAAATTCCGGTTTTGCTAATGCATTTTTATTGCAGTTGAAGGATTAAAAAGCCAACACAGGTAGAAACATAAATTGCAGTTTTTCCTGAAGTAAACATTACTAACCCAGAACATCCAGTGTCAAGGTTAAAGATAAGATAGGAAAATACATGATTAAGGCATTCAGACATAATACCCAGTATTTGCTATGCAGGAAC
This sequence comes from Numenius arquata, assembly GCF_964106895.1. Lineage (NCBI taxonomy): Eukaryota > Metazoa > Chordata > Aves > Charadriiformes > Scolopacidae > Numenius > Numenius arquata. The sequence continues at coordinate 18,870,050 of NC_133581.1, forward strand.
TGTTGTATTGATGCAGAATAGCCCTTGCTTAGAGATTCCCTCTGCCTTGCTGAGCAATTTGAAATGCTGCAACAGTATTACTGGTTTTGCCAAGTGGTCCAGAGAATTTCAGTAGAAATGTCTTCAAGTTTTGTATGAGATTTATAGCTCTTGTACTTGATCAACTTCTGCACTGCAAGGAACATTCACTCCTGTATAATGACTGCAGTAAGGAATCATAAAATCATTTAGATTGGAGAGGACCCTTAAGGTTACCGATTCCAACCATAAACCTAACACTGCCAAGTCTACCACCAAACCATGTCCCTAAGTGCGACATCTACATGTCTTTTAAATACCTCTAGGGATGGTGACTCAACCACTTCCCTGGGCAGCCTGTTCCAATGCTTGATAACGCTTTCAGTAAAGAAATTTTTCCTAATATCCAATCTAAATCTCCCCTGGTACAACTTGATGCCCTTTCCTCTTGTCCTGTCATTTGTTACTTGGGAAAAGAGACCGGCCCCTACCTCGTCACAACCTCCTTTCAGGTAGTTGTAGAGAGCGATAAGGTCTCCTATCAGCCTCCTTTTCTCCAGGCTGAACAACCCCAGTTCTCTCAGCCTCTCCTCATAAGACTTGTGCTCTAGACCCTTCTCCAGCTTTGTTGCTGTTCTTTGAACGCAGAAGATGGGATCTCAGCTGTGACTTTCCCTTGGGGAGGCTGCAGAGTCAGACAGTAGCTGAACTGCAGTGGCAGTGTCTGAACTGGGGGTTCCCAGGGAGCTCCGCTGTGCTCTCAGCACACCAGTGCTACACACCAGTGAGCAGTGGCAGGCCAAGGGGCAGGGTGTGCTATGTGCTAGGCCCAGCAACTAGTCTGTGGGTAGCTGGCTGCTCCTACTGGGCGAGCAGAATCTGCTGTCATGGTTCCAGTTCCAAAAATAACAGTAAAAAAGATGCCCCAAACATTGGAAGCTTGTGGAAACACTGTTTGAACTGAGTTTTCCTAAATAAGATAATCAAGGTTAGCAGAAGAGAAGGAAAGATAGGAAGTAATTTTGGAAATGTATATACTTAATAAATTGAAAGCCTTTTAACTTGGATTTTCTGATGTGTCTGTATGTTCACAAATTAGAAAAGAGATGAAGCATTTTGAACAGTCAGCAGTGGGAAACTGAAAAGGCCAGAAGCGGTGTTTGTGTTGGATACTAAGGACTATTTCAAATACAGTTTTGGGGAGACTTAAAATAACCCCCCAAATATATGTCCTCTTTCTTCAGCTTTTGCATGATCAGCATGGCTTATAAGGAAGCTCACAGTTTTTTATTTTTCCCATTGATCAGATGTAATGGTCAGCTGCCTGAAGTGCTTGTCCTTTCACTGGTCAAACCTGTGGTTCTGGTAGTCTAGGGGCAGCTGGGTGCTGAGGTGCTTGGAAAGCTGCAGAAAAGGACAAACAAGCAAGGCTCAAGAAGTGAACGATGGAGCTGTATATATCAGCCATCTCTGGAGAGAATAAATTCTTGAGTGAGCAATGGACAGGATGTAAAACTTAGTGATGTGGGAGGCTTGGAAAGCATTCGTTTAAACTAGTTGCAAATAAACTATTACATAGCACTGATAAACAAGATGGGCTAAAGAGAGAAAACAAGGAGGAAAATTGAAGCTTCTGAATATCAATAATGTGACTTTTATTACCAGAAAAGTAGCAGTCGGAGAGAAGGGAGCTACAGGAGTTTAATATTTTACATCTCATCTTCCTCAATGGATGTAATAGTTAGCAATTTGAGGGGTGTCTCTGATTACCAGCGTGGTGTTCCTGTGTCACTGTGGTAGGCAGACATCAGAAGCTCAAGTAAACTGTGGTTTGTGGAAGTCAGATTGTGTTGCCTGAAACCTTAAAAAGAGGTAGCTGTAGGTTGTGTTTTTAAGTAATGTGAGTAGTAAGACTACAAGAATTTTTGAATTATTGATGTACAGAACAGAATTTTGTTTGTGTAGGGAGATGAGAAGACATGTAAATTTATGTTTAGGTTGTCATACAGCTACTTCCAGAGTGGTTTCTATAACTATAATGAGGTACATTGTAAATAAGGCTGTAACTTTTTTTCTTTTTGGTATGGGAATAGATAAAAAAGTGAATTTTTTATGGATAATAGCCTGTTAGTGATTATTATGTTTGTTTCCTTTAGAAAGAAAATTTCAGATGGCTTATTTCTGATGAATTTTTAAGATTTCTATGATTAGAAGCACAATAAGAAATCCTATAATGAGTTGAATAAATGGTGACAATTCCAAATGAGCTAATGCAGATGGAGTCAGTGTAAGAATTAATAAAGTTCAGCAGCAACAATTTTTGTTTTCCCCAGAATGTTAATGACAAATTAACTTTTTTTCCTTTCATCTTATCTTTCAGGAATTTTGTTAATGATAGTGAACATGTTTTCTACCTGTTACTGGGTCTGTATAATGGTTTTGGTTGAAACTGAATTAGCGAAATGTGCTGAGAATGCTGTTCTGGGTGAATTTCAGCATTTGTAAAAGATGTTGGTGAAAATCTAAAATAAATTGAGCATGATTACCTGTTTGATCGATTTAACAAAGTTCTTAAGTATTCTGTCACAAGTTTTCTTGGCTCTACAGTAGTACAGAAATCTGAGAGATTGTTGACCTCTGCAAATATATTAAAAATTCTACTGTATTATTCATTTTTATGTTTTATTTGGCTCAGCAGCTTCCATGCCAATTAACTTGACATTCCATTTGTTTTGGCTACTGAAGTTTGTAGGTTAAATGCTAAATTGCAGTGAAAGACTTCTGAACCAGGCAGGTGAATAGAAATACAAAGAAGGTATAAATTCAGAGTGCTATCATCTGTGAAGAGTGCCAGTGTGAGGAATTAGAGTGGAGTAATAGTGTTAGGAAAGCCCCAATTTTCAGCTGATTTGAAGATAGTGTGGTTGTTTACAACTCAGTTGTGTTGTGGCTTTCTTTAGGTTGAGCTCTAGTTCAAAAGCTATGAAAAATGTTTAGGAAACATCTAAACTTGCCATGTTCCACAGGCAGTGGAAGCAGGGAGAGGTATCCTGGGAAGAGTGCTGCCCGGTTGTGTAGGGATGGGATCAGGAAGGCCAAGGCACAGCTGGAGCTTAGGCTGGCAGGGGATGCAAAGAATGATAATAGGGGCTTCTAGAGGTGTGTCAGACAGAAAAGGAAGGTCAAAGAAAGCACACCCTCCCTGATAAGCGAGACTGGCAAACTGGTAACAATCGATGAGGAAGCTGAGATATTCAAGAACTTTTTTGCTTCAGTCTTCACTGGCAACCTCTCTCCCCACACCTCTGGAGTGGATGGACCACAAGGCAGGGACTGGGGCAGCAAAGTCCCTCCCACTGTAAGAGAAGATGGGTTTGTGACCACCTGAGGAACATGAACATACATAAGTCTATGGGAGCTGACAAGATGCATCCCAGATTCCTGAGGGGATTGGCTGGTGTAGTTGCTAAGCCACTCTCCATGCTATTTGAAAAGTCATGGCAGTCAGGTGAAGGCCCTGGTGACTGGAAAAAGGGAAAAATTACACCCATTTTTAAAAAAGAATACAAAGGGGGACCCTGGGATCTACCGACCTGTCAGCCTCACCTCTGTGCCTGAGAAGATCATGGAACAGATCCTCCTTGTAACTATGCTAAGGCACATGGAGGACAGGGAGGTAATTTGAGACAGCCAGTATGGCTTCACCAAGGGCTAGTCCTGCCTCACCAACCTAGTGGCCTTCTATGTTGGTATGACTACATCAGTGGACAAGGGAAGAGCTACGGGTGTCATCTCTCTGGACTTCTGTGAGGCCTTTGACACGGTTACCCACAACATCCTTTTCTCTATGTTAGAGGGGTACTAATTTGATGGCTGGACTCTTTGGTAGATGACGACTTGGTTGGAGGTTGCATCCAGAGGGCAGTAGTCAACAGCTCGATGTCCACAGGGAGATCAGTGATGAGCAGCATCCCTCAGGGCTCCATATTGGGACCAGTACTGTTTAATGTCTTCATCAACGACATAGTGGGATCAAGTGCACCCTCAGCAAGTTTGCCGACGATTCCAAGCTGAGTGGTGTGGTTGACACGCCTGAGGGATGGGATGCCATCCAGAGGGGCCTGGACAAGCTTGAGAAGTGGGCCTCATGAGGTTCAACAAGGCCAAGTGGAGGGTCCTGCATCTGGGTCAGGGCAGGTATCAATACAGGCCAGGGGATGAGAGAAGCCGTGCAGGGAAGGATTTTGGTGTATTGGTGGATGAAAAGCTGGGCATGAGCCAGCAATGTGCACTCACAGTCCAGAAAACCAACTGTATCCTGGGCTGCATCAAAAGAAGCATGGCCAGCAGGTCAAAGGAGGTGATTCTGCCCCTCTACTCCACTCTGGTGAGACCCCACCTGGAGTACTGTGTCCAGCTCTGGAGCCCTCAGCACAGGAAGGACATGGACCTGTTGGAACGACTCCAGAGGAGGGTCACGAAGATGATCAGAGGGCTGGAGCATCTCTCCTATGATGACAGGCTGAGAGAGTTGGGGTTGTTGAGCTTGGAGAAGAGAAGGCTCTGGGGAGACCTTATAGCAGCCTTTCAATACTTAAGGGGACTCATAAGACAGTGGGGACAGACTTTTTGGTAAGGCTGTTGTGATAGGACCATGGGTAATGGTTTTAAACTGAAAGAGGGTAGATTCAGACTAGATATAGGGAAGAAATTTTTTCTGATGAGAGTGGTGAAACACTGGACCAGGTTGCCCAGAGAGGTGGTAGATGCGCCATCTCTGGAAACAGTCAAGGTCAGGTTGGACAGGGCTCTGAGCAACCTGCTGTAGTTGCCCTGCTTATTACAGGGGGGTTGGACTAGATGACCTTTAAAGGTCCCTTCCAACCCAAACTATTCTATGATGCTATAAATGGATTATTGTAAGAAAAACCAACCTTCCTAGAAGCTTTTAACTATTTCTGAGGTAGACAAAACAATTTCTGTCTAATGATCTTAGAGAGTCAATAGAAGTTGACATTAGTTGGAGAGTCAGTAGAAGTTAGCATAAGTTGAATTGCTCTCTTCATAAACAAAATTACCTAATATTTATGAAATATACTGGGCTTAACCGTTGAAATACTTTGGCTTACTTGTAGGTTTTTTTTGGTAATGTTTTGGATTTTACTGAATTTGATACAAGAAATCCATCAGTGGATATTTCATGCTACACAAGTGTTTCCAGACATGAATGTTTGGTGATCTGGAGGTCACAAAGAAATTTAAATTTTGGCAGTAAATATGTGGGTCCCACTTGCTTTTCACTTCTGGAGTAAGCTAAAATAAAATGTCTGTTATTGGTATGTGATAAAAATGGTTTTTATTTAATTTCATGATAGACTTTTTTTTTTTTTTTGAGTGCTTCAGATAATTTTAAACAGTAAATCTTGATTTAATTTTCTATTTTCAAGCTGGTTTTAATCTAGAGCCATGTAAATTTGTTCTTCTGTTCCTAGCAGTCCTAAATTGCAAAAAGAAAAAGGAGCTTAACTGCATTCTTGGTAGTTTTTCTCCGCTTCTTACATAGCTGGTAACTGAATTAGCTGAATAAGAGGAGGAAATACTTTCTCTGTGCCTGCCCAGAAGCTAAAGCATTAAACAAACTTTTGAAAGTAGTTTAGAGGTACAAGAATTACTTTATCGCCATAAGTTACGGGCTAATTAAATTAACAAGGATGATGTTAATATGTGGAGTTTCTGATATGATACGAAAGATTTGTGTGGTATAGTTTTATTGAGATAACCATGTATGCATACATTTCAAAAAGCTCCTGATGTAGTCTCACATTAAGGTCTTAAAAGCAAACTTTTACACTTCATCTGCTACTAGGATGAAATTAAACACAACCCCCTGGAATTTTAAATACTATATGTAAAATAAATAAATAAATTTAGTATTGGGTAAATTTTTTTTTGTGTTGTTCCATTTAAGATAGCTATTGCTTTTATAATGGCTTCCATTCTTTAAGAAAGATAAAGAGCTTCAATCTTGGAAGATTTGGACAATGAAGTTATTTCCTCTACCTAATCAGTTTGTTTCAAAATGCATTTATGTTAAAATAAATCTATAATAATGTAGCTAACAGCGTCTCCCCTCCGCCTGCAAAAAGTATTCTTGAAGCTCAAGCAGGTCAAAGACTTTCTAGTGCTTTTTTTGTATCTCATGCTGGATAAATAAATGTTCTGAGAGGTGAGCATAAGACAACATTATAAATATGCTACTTTTTGGAACAAATTACTTTGAGGAAATATTTCTGTATTGGGTATTTTTCTTGATGCTAGAAAAAAAAGTTGTATCTGTTTTTCAAAAGCTTTGGAAAACAGTAGGAGCAATTCTGTTGTAAGTCTTTCCTGGAATTTGTGCCATTTCAGCTGTTAAAAGGTCAGTCAGAGATTTGCAGTAAACTTTTAGCTTGTAGGTGTTCTGTTCATTTTTCCTTCTTTTTTTGAAGTGTGGACCTTTACCATTGATAGGGGTAAAGACTCTTTTCACTAACTCAGTATTTGCATAGGCTAGGGTAACTCTTACAGTGAAGCTTTTAATTTATTTTTTTTTTATTTTTTAAGCCTACTAATCATGAGGACGGCTACTTTCTTTGAACAGGTCTAACAATCAGAGGAAGGAGTTTATACTTAATCTGAAATAGGACAGGAGAGGAACGTCCTTTAAAGCTTTCCAGCTCTTAGGTTGATACCTCCCCCAACCCCCAGTGTTGAAAACATTTGCTACAGGGCATGAAACACAGGTTTATTGTTAGGTAATGCTTCTCTGGAAATAAACTGTAAAAAGACTATAACAAAAACAGTTTTTAGAGATGTTTGATTTTGGAAAGCAACTCTTTGAGTGCTTGGAATAAAGGCAGACCAACCCACTCAAATGAGCTGCTGCTTAGTTTCTACTTAATGTGGGGGTGGTTTTGTTCTTTTTTTTTTTAATAAATACAGACTTCTTAAATTGCCTACTAAAGAAGCTTATCTTGAATGTCACAGCTGCCTTTTTAAAGTTGACTTGTATAAGGATATCCTGTATAGTATGTTGTCTTAATTGCTCAGAGTAGCTGCAAACAATGAAGGGACCTACAATAAACAGCTGAATACTTGCCTTCTTCACACAATTGGTACTAGCAATGGTGTAGATACTGTAACTGATGGGGAAAGTGCTCCTAGTTTCAAGAAAACTTGTGACCTGCGTAATCGGTACCATTTGTTTAAACATGCATATGCTGAAGTGAAATTGTAAATGACAGACCTTCTTAGCATTCAACTGCTCAAGGATTATGAGGAGTTATTTCCGGTAGGGGTTGGGAAATAGTGTTCTCTGCCTGAATGGGTAAGCTGGTGCTCTGGAGAGGAGACTTGCTGAGTCAAGATGGGTGGGTACAGAGATTGAGAATTTCCTTCCAGTATCAGAAGACAAAGAGAGAAGCTAAGAGAGCTACAGACATCCTGGGACAGCAGAGGTTAGTGACCTGGGATAAATTATGGAGAGAGGAATTTTTGTTACAATATGTTGGAGGAAGGCTGATTGAGCAGGACACCTTGCAAGGCTGCATACTACTGATTGGAGACTTCTCTTTTCCTGTCTTAGGTGTGGCTTAATAGCTATTCTCAGGTAATAAGGAAACTTGGTGATTTTTTTTCCTCTTCTTCCCCAACCCATACCACTCTTTTTTTATGGGTGTGTACACACATATATGTTTTTCTTATATTCTGCAGGCAGAGGAGAACTAAATACAACTGCATGAAAGATTGCAGGTTTGATAGGTTGCGATCTCGACCAGATAGCTGATTTTGTAGATCTTTCTATGGCATGGTTTCACTCAGTGTCTGATATTTAACTTTTCCTTTTAGGTAGCAAGACCAGGATGTAGAAAACAGACACAAGCTAGGATAACTCTGAAAGGAAATACTGATGTATTGGTTTCTAAAGGGATGAAGAACTTGGTTGTACTTAGAAAGAAAACGGCTATTGGACTGTTACACCTGGAGGAATGCAGCTTAATGACTCTTGATTCCCTTCTCTTTAAGAATCTTTACTGGAAATGCTTCGTGAGCAAAATGTTGTTGTGCTGGGTTGGTAAACTCTCTTGCCATAGTCCTTTGTAGTTTGGTCCTGAGTAGTTTTGCATCATGGCTAACAGGGCTTTGTCCTGAGGAATCTGCTCGTATGTTCAGTGTTGGCGATGTGTGTGTTTCCGTGACCACTGAGTAAAGTGTGCTGTCATCTGAGGGGCCCAGACTGCTACAAAAATACAGGATGCAAGTAAGCCCCCAGTGCGTGCATCTGACTCGCCACAGGAAGACTTGCATCTCTGCTACAGGTGAACCAAGTTTTGAGAAAAAGCTTAGTGACAATTGTCAAAAAGGATTTTTTTTTTTTTTTTAAGTTTGCATCTGTGCTCTTACAGAGATTTACTAAGGAGTAAATGATAACTTTATTTTAAATAAGGTGTTGTTTTTATGACAAGTATTTAAAAAAAATTTCTTGGAACTTGAAACTTCAATTAAAAACTTTGAAAATGTGTTTGTATAAACCAAATGTGAATGGTTTCTGTTTGAAAAGAGAAAGTTATTTATCTTTAAATAGTGAGAAAATCATTAAAATGTTTTGTTATTTTTGAAGGTTGTCTGAATATTCCAACTGAAATTTTGGGCCTGATTGAGGGTTTATAGTAGGTTGTGAAAGTGTTGACTGGGTGTTTTTCTTTGTTTTAATTATTGCACTGAGGTAAAAATATTGGTTGAATATTTTCCTGTTTGACCAAAAAGGTGTTGGTTTTTGGTGTTGGTTTTTGCTTTGGTTTTTTTTTCTGTTTTTTTCTCCTCCCAGACTTAACACTTTCAAACTGGCCTGGTTGCTCCTCTGTTCCTCTACGTGGTGCTGCCAATGCCACTACCAGTGCTTGAAAGGAGCTGGCATTAGTGAAATATGACCACGCTCTGGGTTGTTGCAGATTAACTGGCAGCTGAAATATGGTATTCTTGTGCTTACAAACAATCGTTTCCTTCTTGAACTGTGTTTTGAAAAAACAAAAGTAACACCTTTCATAGCAGACTGTTTACACAGGAGCAGACCGAGGGAAACAAGCTGTTAGTGAGGATCCTCATGAATAAACTGGCAGGCGGCCAAGCAGCCTGAATTGCTGAATTGCCGTGGGTTTGGGAAATGCAACCAAGAGAGAGCTGTTAAAGAATGTGCTCTTAAGTGTGCTGTATTGTAGACGCAAGATGGGAGACCGACTCCTCCTCCCCCTCCCTCCCCCCCTCGCCGGGCATTAGGATTTTAGCGCCTGTTGGGGTTTGGCTTCAGTTCAAAGGCTTTCTTAGTGATTTTTTTGGTTTGCTTGCCAACGAACCGCTATGGTAATGTCATTTTGGCAGACTAAGAGTTAAAAAGCAGCAAAATAAAACCTGTGTGAAAGATGCTGCTTTCAAATAAGGGAACTGAAGCCGTCACAGTCACATTCCTATCAGGAGAAAAATATGTAGTGTGCTAGCTTTGCTCCATAGGCAAACAAATCTGCTGGGTAGTCGTCTGTTGATTGTAGTTGTCTGCAGGTCAGTGGTGCACCTCTGAGAATTAGTAGTCTACAGGGGTGAGAGGGAGGCAGCCTTGCAAGTTGTCGCCTATTGTTGGAGATGTTCAAGTGCGCGCATACTTTCCCAGTTAAGTTGTTTTTACACATAGTCTTTAAAAATTTCAAACAGCATGAAGATTCTCCTTTGAGGAATCTGCTGAAGTGACAGTGCTCTGTTTCCAGAACAGCTCTCTCCAGGAATTTGGCTATGCTTAGATTTACAGGAGGGACCAGATATTCTTACTGCTTACATTAGCATTCAGAAAAAGGAAAATGAAAGAACCAGATAGAGAAACTGGGTTCGTGCATTCATTCAAACTCTGAACAATGTCTGCAGTTTTAGTTTAGTTTATTATGCACTTTCCTGTCTCATTTTAGTTTCAAAATAAACCCTGAGTAATGCATTCTTGTTTTAAAATTTTAAGTTGAAAGAACTGAGGGCAGGCTCTGCAGGGTTCTGCTGTGCCACAAGAGGGCATTTTTGGTGCCAACTCTGCAACTATTAAGGAGTAAATGTGCTTTTAAATGTCTCGCTTTGGATGAATTCATCTAGAAAAATAGAATTGAAATGATGCATCTTTTCTCCAAGCTCCTTAGTTTCATAACCAAGAACGGTTTGAGATCTTTGATTTCCTAGTTAACATGGAATTGTTGGATGATTTTTTGTAATTATATAAAGCCTGAGAATTCAAAGTAGAATTGTGTTACATTCAGAGTCTTGTGCCTGGTGAAGTTTATTTAAACGAGCTGCATAGTGTTGATTACAGGGAATTAAGCTGGACATTGAAGAACATACGATGCTAGAACTGTTTGCCTTTTAGGATCAGTAACTTAAACTAACATGGTTCAGTGTGGAAGACTGTGATCATAAGAACAATGTGTCCTTTTGTTATGTTTATATGGTATGCAAAACTAGAGGAAATGTATTAGAAATACAGCAGTGTAAAGTATTTTAAATATTGCAAGATATCGTCATGCTAACATTTTATAGAGTTTGCATTTTATCACTGAAGATCAGTAGTATTGTAAATAGGAGAAAAAAAATGCGTATAGCAAGTTTAAGTTTGACTTGTGGTTTAATTCAGATGCCCACCCTTTGTAGTGGGATGAGCCACAGTTTCTTTCAGTAAGCCCTAGAAGAACTTTGCCTGTTGCTTCCTCCTTGTGCATGAGGATGTCTGCATGAGATTGCTTCATCATGTGCTTGGGACGTGTGTGTGCCTGTTACCTGTGAGTGCATACCTTTTTAAGAACACGCCCTCCAGTGTGTGCTCGTCTCAGGTGAGAGAATACATTCATGCACTTGAGTTGTTTATCTTGATTCTCAAGCCTGTCATGATAAGGGGGCTATTTACTCATAAAAGAGAGTTGTGGGAGCAGAATGCCAGAAGAGTTTATCCAACTTGAAATATGTCTGGTTTTGAGTGTTCCTCAGGAAATATGTCCGCAAGGAACAGCATATAAGCCAGATGAATTGTTCTGACAGGTTTGGTTTGTTATGCCAGCTCAACTAATCTTTGGGGGCTTTCCGATCGCACTGAACACAAAACATAATTGCGGTAGGATTTAGTTTGTTTGTTTGTTTAAAAGTGGCAATTTAAGGCTTGTGAGCCATTGCTCATGCTCCTGGGTTGGTGGGCAGAATTTAGGATGAAGACATTAGGAAATACTAGAAAAACAACATTGAGAATTAGGAAACTTGACACAAAAATTCTGTCTGCAGCAAAACTTGGCTAGGTTGTTTTAATGTAATTTTTACTCCACCAAATTCACATTTAAAATAAAAGAATAACATTTCTTTAATAACCAACCCATGCATTATTAGCTTCAAAGGTAATATCAGACCTCTGTCCATAAAAACTTAAGCTATGGAAATACCTTTAACTTATTTACTTTTGTCACTTGGCATTTTTGCTGTTGTGTTATCATTCTAAAATACTCCAATTCATGAATCAAAACTGTACTGAAATTGTGCCTTTAAAAGTCAGTGATATGCTCTGCATCAGGAAAACAGACATCTGTGGTTTTGTCATTCAGTTCTGCAGCATCTCTGCATGATTATTCAAAGGATGGTTGAAGCCTTCTGACTACTTCATGTGGAGAGGTATGGTGGCACCAATAATTTTGTACATCAGCTAAGTAATGTGGTTGCTTATTTGTAATAATACTCTTCAGTTAGATTTGGCATAGTTCATTATGAAAAACAGTAATTCTGATGTAGTTTGTTATTGGGATTTTTTTTTTATTGTGCTGTATATTTTTCCTGAAATTTATGTGCTTTCGTATATGATGTTCCTGGCTTTATGGCTTGGTTGCCAATAATCAGATTAATTCATTGCTTGATTTGTTTTGGGTTTTTTGTTTGGTTTGGTTAGGTTTTTTCCCCTTTAAAAGAAAATCTGCTTTATTGGCTTTTTTTAAAAATAAAAATAATGCAAAACCACTATTGTAATGCATGTACTTTGAAAGAAGACATAGCAAACTGAATACATGCTGAAAGAAAGAATAATCTTAACAGATTTTTTTACTGGATTCTGCAGTGCTCCTCTGTCTTCTAACAACTTAATTTTGAGGCTGTTACAGGATTTTAATCTTTTTGCAATGAGAAAGTGCATGTGCTGGTAACTCCTGTTGTTTACCCTTAAGGAACAGTAGAGTTTATTAACACTAGGATGGCTATTAAAAACATTTTACCAATTTTATTTTTGAACTTTTTTAGCTTGTTTTTGCATAGAAATGCAGTAATAGCTAGGTCCAAACTAAAGCTCTATTCTTTTCACAGTATTAGGGGTGGCAATTAAAAATGTAGAAAGCTGCTGGCGATTTGGGTTTAAATGTGCTTTTAGAGAGACTTGGTTGAATAAAAATTAATAAAGGCTAAGTATTTGCAGTCTTTGGCTAATCCTTCTTGTATTCTAAAACCATGTTCATATAATATATACTGTCATAACTGGCACCAAGTAATTATTGTTTTGAAAATCTTAATTGAGGCTTGGCTTGAATTACTTATGGAATCTCTGTTGTTTCCCACTATAAATTCTGCTATAAATTAGTGTTTAACTGCAGGGGAAGCTGGTAGAAATCCAAAGATACACACCTATGCAACAGATGTACTTGCCTGCAGATACATAGATGACTTGGAACTCATACTACCAATAAAACACTTTTCAAAAGCCCTTCTGTTCTAGAGTCTAGGAAGTATGACAAGTTGTGCTAGCTTTATTGAAAAACAAACATACCCTCCCTCTTCCCACACATGCACATGATGAAATGACAGGACTTAACACTTGCATCAGCATAGAATTGCAGAACTTGTAGCCATACAGGTGAGGAAAAAAACATGCTGGATTTGTGGAAAATAAGACATTAAATATCTTATCAGAAGTGATGTTTTGGATGGTAAGGTTTTACAAGATGCTGCTAGTAGTAAATATTTCCAGTGGAGACCTATCCAACAAATTAAGCAGTAGATTCCAGGTAAGTTCCATTAAAACTTAATTGATACTTCAAATTGGTGAAGGTCTTGGATAGTCCAGTAGATGGGCTGTTGTAGTGTAAAGTATTTGCAGTCAGCCTCATTCAGACATGACAATGATTGCTTTTGTTCGTATGTGTAATGTAAATGGCACTTTTCAAGTAATGGTGTTTAACTTCTAATGCATTCAGAATGTCTTTGGAAAATAATAAGACTGATTATTGAATAGATTGTACTTTATAGGCTGGATATTTATGTTTGTCTAAGTTAAGACTATTAACCTCTTTAAAAAACCACTTGTTTGAAACATTTTAAGTAATACATACTTTTTACGTTTTTGAGCTTCTGAACTACTAGAACAGTGAATGGTGTGTTTATGTGCTGCCCAAGAAATTTTTACTTTTTGCAATTCATAATAGGAGAGGGGAAGAATTAGTGAAGGGATGTGTACTGAATGTGAGTGACAGTTCCTAAATATATAATGTTTCGACATGAGCTTTTCCAAGAAATCGTTAGGAGATTTATCAGCTGTATAGTGGTCTGTAAATGAGTAAACATGGGTCCCCACTTTAATTCTGTGATTACTGTATTACTTGGTGTGGGAAAAATACAGTAGTGATCAAAACAAAACAATATAGCATAACTGGATTTAACTAGAGCATGCCTGCCTTGAGGTTTAAAGCCAGGGAAATCCTGGGAATGTTAATTTGGCCATGATGCACATTCTTACTTGCAGTCCTTTTGAATATGTTGTGTGCTGCCATTCTATTGCAGACAAAGTTGTTCAGTGTTGAAGAGTACAGTACCTCACCATAGGCATCATAATTTTGTAACATCCTCTGTGTGTGGCCTTCCAGGGATCTGAAAGGGAGAAAAAAAAGGGAGAACAATTTTATTTAACCTGGAGACAATATCTGTTTGACTGGAACTAAATACCTTTGCATGTATTCCTTAGATATATGAATGGCTTGCAATTTCTGCTCTTAAAGTAATAGAACAAAATGAGAATAATTAATAATAGCACATATATCACAGCTTTGCTTGTTTATGAAGTCTCTCCTGCAAATATGTAATAAATAGGAGAATAATTAAGTTGTTACAACCATTAGAAGTTGTTTTTCCTATTACTTAGCGCAGTTATTTGTTGTTTGTTTTTTTGGGTTTTTTTAATCTCCAGATTATTTATTATGTTTGGCACAAAATAAGGTGTCTGTACTGTCTATACACTACCTATATACACTGCTATAGATAGGTACAATTGCATTTACTGGCCTGTTTCCCTCATGGTTATTGTGGGTGGGAGAATCTTGAAATATAACAGATGATGTCCGGATTGGTTAATCAATATAAATATTATTTGGTGATGGTTCAGCTGATGACCTTCAGAGTACCTTTTTGGAAAAAAGAAATTTCTTTAGCAATTAATGTTCAAACTTTTCATCCATTCTAAGGCATTTGTTTAGGCCTTTTGTTTTTAAGGTAAAAAATGAAATTAGATGATAGATTGTGTGTTTACAATTTTGAATCTTACTAGAGTTGGGCTTCTGGTAATACTTAAAAAGATCAAATTTATATAGCTAAACTACTCAAAGTAAAAAAAATTATTATTGCTGTTTATTTCTGAATAACATAATAACCATATATGTTTCTTATGTAATGAGATCCTAGTCTAAAACTCAGTAGAAAGATGACATGTTGGTTTTGTATACGTGCATTTAATTTTATGTAGAAGACTTAGGTAAACCATCTTGCCATGGTTTAGATTAGTACGCCTTAGGGTAGTACTGATGTGCATGTTTGTCCTATCTTACCTCTGTTAATGCCATTGTAGTATACTCGTTGCTTTGTGCATGAGTATTTGCTAGGTCTGTGTAATTGTTAGAGTATCTGGGAGTTTGTGTGACCATAAATTCAGTTGCATCATGTGAATACAATTAACTCTCATTACGTGTGCCTCATAAGTTCCATTCAGATATCTAAGTTGTAATCAGCTGAAAAAGTAGTGGAGATACTGTATTCAGCAGCCACGCAGAAGAAATGTAGGAATGTGTAAACAGTGGTCTGATTTGTGTTGGGAAGTGCTGGACCTCAGTGGCCAGCATCAAGTACCCTCCAGGACAAGAAAGCTGAGAATCTAGCAAAAGAAAAGGTATCAGTAAGTCAGAACAGTATTGACAGAGCCTACGCATAGAAAGAAACACAGGAAAATGCTACAATGTAAAGGAATATGATGTTTTATAGCATGTCTTCCTATTAATTCTGTAGCTATGGATGTGCCTGCTGCTCTCCTAAAATGATTGCTGAAGTACTCCTCTCTTTAACTAGAAGTTGGCAGTTTGAGAACCTTTTATCCTGCTTGTAACCAACGTGCTGGATTTCAAAACTACACTTTTGAGATCCCACCACCCTTCCCTCCAGTGAATCCTCTTTGCATATGGTGTTTTGCCAGAATGTGTGTCATTCGTTGTGGTGGGTTTTCTACCAAATTGCCCATAAATAGTATTAGCAAATATATGTAAAGGTGGGAGGCAAAAATTCTGTGGGAAATAGTGGAAAACTTTCCACACTAATAAGTTAGTGTATTTGAATGATCAGCTGAATGGTAATTAAAGGTTTTGTTCTGTCATCTTTAAATCTCATGCCTTGACTTTTTCCAGAAACTGTTTCTGTTCTCTGACGTAATCCCACAGTATCTGTCTCTATCTTTTCCTTTTATGTGAGCTTTTAACAATAGCCCTTCAATTAAGCTGAGTGTGCAGACAGCTGTGAGAAGTATTCATAAGTGAAATTTTAATGGATGGACAGTGAGGAATGCTAAATAATAGGTCACTCAAAATGTCTACTGAAAAAGTTAAACGTCTTGAAAGTGAACGTAGTTACACTCTCATAAAACCCAGGCTTGTTACAGATTCATTTTTGCATTCTATTCTGTTCTTGACATGCATTTTTCCTGCAGTTTAACTTTTTCTCAAGTATGCTAGGGAATATATTAAAACTGGGAAAGCTTGGCTGTCAGAGTTCTGCATTTTAAAACAGGATATTTTTATAAAGGGAACATAATTTCTGTCTATATAGAAAATATCGTACTTTAGCTGAACATTTTGATAAAGAGTTAAGCTTTCAGGCTAAGTGGAAATTGTAGCAAAGCCTGTGGTTGCCAGTATAGTTCTGGATTTTTGTAAAGGTCGACAACAAATGGAATAAGGGTTAGAAAGATATTTGGAGAACTGTCTTAATAACAATGTTATTCTATTTCTAAGTAAGCTTTGGGCAGTTTTTATTCATGCTTGTTACATGTTTGTATGCATCTCCTTGTTGGAAAAATAGAGTGAAAGTGGGTGGTTTATAGGGAAAGATTTATTTCCCAGGCAGTGTATTTGTTATTCGTTATATGCTGATGTAACACAAGCTTCAGTCCTTCTTTAGAAAATGAATAAATGCTCCTTGGCTAGACTTTTTTGTGATTCCAATTTAACCACTTAAATGAGTTTCCAGATTTGGCATAGATTAATTCTAACGGTGTCTACTTCCTTTACGTTCTTGGATATTCCTAACGTCACCTGATCCTGAAGGCTTTAATCTAAAAGTTATTCTGCTCAGTATCTCTGTTTTCCTATTTCTATAAATCTCTTTCCTGGCACAATGCTGTTTGCAAAATATGCTGCCATAGGACTTCCTGAACAGCATTTTATATATATATATATTTTATATATATATATGCATATATATTTAATTTTTTTTTATACTGTACATGCAAGTTTTAAGAGAGAGAAACTTCCATGTAATCCGTGAACGTTGTGTAGTTGTATGTATATCAGAATAATTACCGTGTGATTTGAAGGTATTCAACAGTATACTGTTCTTGACTGAAGAACAGTAGCTATTGATTTAATAAATTGCTCTGGTAATTAATATTTTACCTTTATAAATCTTTACAGTGCTGTCTGAGACTAAACAAAATTGGCAGAATACTTATATACATAAGTACATATAATATGTATACAAATACAAGTGTGCATATATAAAGCAAGATAATAGTTATATTTTAAAATGTAAGTTGAGAAGATTAGGCCCAAATTTTTTTTTGTCCTATCCATTACCATGTTTTACATTGAGACATATTTTTTCTCGGTAAAGTTCATAATACAGTTATCTCAAATAATTTAAATACTTTTTAATTGCACTGTAGTTTGTTCAACATAAAGAAGCAAAGTGTTCATGAAGCATTAAGTGGCATTGGTTTTAACCACGCTTCTTAATTCTTGAATGTTACTTTAGTAGAAGTATAGTTTTGGTTCTGGTTTTCAGCGTATTTCATTCCTTATGCAAGTTAATTCACTAAGATTGTGCTTTAGGACTGCTCTACATTTTTATGGTGGGTAGTTTCTAGAAATGTTGTTACCAAGAGTGCTGAAAACAAGTTCTTAGTACTCTTACAGGGTTTCTTACCTGGTAAGAGGGGAAAGAGAGATTATGCTAAGAGTGTACAGAAGCCTTGTGTCCTAATATGACCACGAGATCGCAGTTGCCAAAAGGATAAGTGTTTAAATACAAAACGTCTGTATTCTGAAAGCTGTGCCATCCATCAAACCACCCTTAAGTCTTGCATGTGCTCAGGTTATTATACGGTTGCCCAGTTAGCCCAGTTGCCCAGATGTGATATGCTCACCCATGACTTTTCTTTGTTACTTTCATGCATGTCTTGTGTATTTGTTATGGTCTTGAAGGCATTAGCTAGAAATCATACACAAATTTACTTTTTGTCCAGCTGTAGATACCTGTAACATAGATGATACCTGAGAAAGTCACTTTCAGGTTCATATATAGGTAGCAGAAGAAAGATGAAATTGCCCTAGAAATGCCTATCACAAAGGTGACATCTAAAATGGAGCAGGTGAACTGTTCCCCTCAAATTCCCTTTCTTTCTGCTGCGAAATGCAGTGAACTGCGATGCAATGACTGGCTCAGCTGTCGTTGTTTAGAGATGTAAGAATTAAATCCCACACCATGTCTTAAGTGGAAACTTACTGTGCGGCTGCTTTCTACCAATTTATGCAGCCAGTACCTGGTTGATGGTAAGTCTTTCGGTACAAAACTAGAAAAGTTGCTTACCTCTTTAGCTGTTCGGGGTAAAGAACTTTTCGTTCTTAAATGCTTTCAGTAAAGATCCTAAAATTAATACCTACTTGTCAATTTTTGGGCTTATCAATTTGGGTCCAGCGGGAATGTTCTCCTTGCTAGGCAGTGTTCTCAGCTTCCTACTAGTCTGGGACTGATGAAATAACAAGTATTTATAAACCAAAACAGTAGTGTTGGCTTTTTTAAAATTCATGTTATGCTTTCAAAGTGGGTAGCTCCTTCTGTGTTGCAACATTTCCTGGGTTTTTCTTGCTTAGTTGAGATACTGTTGTGGATTAATCAAAGTTTTGATTCTAAATGGAACCTTAGCACAGATTCAGATATCTTGCTGTTTTCCAGTGTTCATTTTGGCTCTAAATGTATGCAGGCAGAATACATTTTAAAGTGTTCAACAAAGTCCCTAGTTTTGCCTCTCATTTGTTACAATTGCTGTTGTTGGCTTTCAAATTCCAAACAGCTAACAAAATACTGTCAGCAGGAGTATCTAAGTGAAAGACAAAGAACTAGAGTGATTAAAGTCAGAAAATCCATGAATAAAGCATTAAGGGTACTGCCGTACTTACTTTGAAAGTTATATTATTAAAAAACTGCTCCATTTTTTCCTTAACTTAATAGATGTCTTAGTTTACCTTTTTCAAGTTATAAAATATATAGGGAGAAGAACCAAGACTTTTGAAAACAACTGACCTTGAGTAGTTTTTTACTTTTGCCTTCTGTTTGGTACCCTTTCCCAAGTCCATTCCCCTCACCCCATCATAGGCATATGCATTGTGTATTCTGAGAAGTTTTAAATAGTGTCCTGAAAAGTTTCTTGTTGCTTCTTAAAACTTGGCAGGAATTTCTTTTTTAGGTTACTGGTTTTTTTAGGGGGGGTATTATATGCTTGGTTGAAGTAGTTGTTGCCACCAGACAGTGGGCTACTTATATCCAGTGTGTGGGAGTGGAAGAGTCAAAGGAATTAACATGTGCCTGTTTCTGAGCATTTCTGTAGAAACAAAGGACAAGAAAAGTAAATTACATGCTTTCACCACTCTAGGTCATTAAAGGTCTAATCTGAAACTTGCTGATTTTGGTGAGTTTCGGATTACTGCATGGCTGAGTTACAGGCCAATTAATTCAACTTCTTCACTTTCATTAGAAGAAAAAGGTGTGAAGCCCTATCCTGAGCTGTAGGTGAGAAGAACACAAATTGACTAGCTAGTAAGTTTCAAGCGGCTTAAATTAAACTAAAAATGAGCTACCACTGAAAGAGATGCTAACCTTTCCACTGTATCTTTCCATTGCAGCTCTTTTCTGGCCAGTCCTGGAACACTTGTTTAGCAGCCTGATGCTCCAGCTCACTTTGATATAGCTGAAAAACACATCCTAGGGAGAGACTGATTTCAGCTGAATAACTTGCCCTTCACTTTGCTGCGTGGTTGCACAAGCACCAGTGCTGGTGCAGAGGAAGGCAGGAGATGGGCCTTTTCTTTTCAGTAGCAATGGTACCTTAGTTGGACTTAAGCTGTTTAGAAAATTATACATTCAGTGGAACTGCATGGCAGATGAGAATTAAGTAGAGCGCAGTAGATGTCCCAATATACTAGGCATTCCTTGAGACTTGGCAGTTGTCCTTCCAGAGTTTGCTTTATACGCTTCCCATCTGAAGTAATTAATTTTATTTTACTTTTCCTTTACGCTTTTATTCATTTTTTTAAATATCTCTTACCAACCTTAGCTTTTTATGCCTGTCATGTCACTGAGCAGAACTAAAATAGCTCCAGTTAAATAAAAACAATGTATAATTAAAAATAGTTTTACCTGTGAAAGCTTACCTTGGATTTCATGTGAACTTTGAAATGACATTGCTATACCAAAAGTCCTTTGACAGAGATGGGAAAAATTAAAAATGTGCTAAATGACATCTGTGTTTAAGCTTTATTGAAAGAGCATTAATCTTTTGTTTTGAAAAACGGGCACTTTACAAATGCTTATAGACAATGAATGTCTTGTGGACTTTTGAATACAGATATGCATGATTTAACATAGTTTAGGCTTTAAAATACCATTTGTGGAGTCTGAGTGTTGTGTGAAGATACACAGACACCCAGGCTAGATCACTGCTATGTTCTGATACCTATTGATGGTACATAGACTTTCCTGGGGAGATGTGATGGTGCTTCGCACTTGGTTTGTTTTGCTACCCTTTGAGATGGGCAAATTGAGTAAATTTCCTTTTCAAGAACTTTGCAAAGTACCAAGTCATTGTTTCGGTGCATGGAGAGTTACTTTTGTAAAAAAAAAATGGATATTTTTGTCCTTTTTTTCCGAACAAGGCATACAAAGGAACATTCAAATCTACAGCTGTGGTGGGAGGATGTGGTTTCTGCAGGGACACCACGTACATTCCATCTCATGGAATGCACTTGGTATGACATTTAACAAAATGTGTTCCTTAACAGTTTAGAGAAAGACCAGCTTAACTGTAAAGACGTATGCAATGGAAACCCTTCCTGCAAGATGGCATGCCTTTCCTGCGGTTTAACAGAAGACGTTTATTGTCGAGGTAGGGAATGGGATTGTGCTGTTTCAGAGTGTTCTCGAAGTATTTGTGGTTTAAACCAAATTACAGGAGGCGTGCTTCTGTGTATCCCAGAAAGCAGAAGGATTACCTGACCATATATAGTTCCTGGTGAGCAAATTGAAATGATTAATTTGAATAAATAAGATGAATTGTTTATTGTTCTTCAAATGTTTATGTAGTCATGTTGAAAACTGCAGCTAATCTGCAATCTTCTACTGTCTGCTTTTTATGCTAATATGGTATTATTTGCAAAGGTCTAGGAAGGAACCCTGTTAATGGTTTTATTGATCTTTGTGGTATCGACTAGCTGCAAAATAGTTTCCACAGATGGCAAAACAAACTCATATTTCTAACTTGAGGTGCTGAATTTGGATGTTGTCTTCTGTTTCTTAATGAAATCCAACAAAGAGCATAGGAATCATGAGTTGGGTTTTGATGTTTTTGTGTTTGTTTTTTTTTAGTTAGTTAGTTTGTTTTTAATAACAAACCTTACCAAAATATTTGACAAACCCCAAGAGTTGTATTTGACAAAGTGTCTATTTTTGTGGTTTTAGGACGGGGAGAGTTGGTAACAGTAATTTTCTCTCCTGAAAGAAACTATATGGCTAGAATGTGATGGTGGTTATGGCATGTAATCAGTGAGAGAGAATTACAAATTTAAGCTCTAGTCTATCAGCTGTGAGGATTTCTAAATAATAAAATACTTTCTAATGTGAAAGTAAAAACATTTTATAGGACTAATGGATTTCTTGAAGATCTGCCTGTCATGCACTCCACTCTCTGCATTTCTTCTTCACTGGAAATAACAGATTGATATTAATGCAAGATGACAATTATTTTAAGTGTCTCTGTTTTGATGAAGGGCTAGAATTTTTAATACATACAAAATAATATAATAATATATACAAAATATACAATATAATAATAGATACAAAAATGTTTCAGTAAGACTTTAATAAAAATACAGAAGCAAACAAGATAATCAAAGTTAGACAAAATCTATCTTCAGAAATGGCAGTCAGGAAGAGTATAAAAATTGATGTTTAGAAATACGTTTTAAACAATATAAGCGTAAGCCAAGAAAAATTTCTTGATTAAATCTGTAGAATACAATGGTGTGTGGTTATATCTAGGGTTCATAAATATTCCTGAGACATTGGGAGAACATCAATACTGCAATAAAATGTAATTTAAAAAATTCGCATCCAAGCCTCTTTTAGGGAAACATGATAGATTTTGATAGTAGAAGTAACTTAGAAATCTTCATACTTCAAAAAGCTCAATGTCTGTACCTCTCTTGGATAGGTAATGAGCATCAGTAGTGTAATTTTGCATTTCTGTCTTTGCTAAAGCTTCACCTTTATTCTGAATGTGAACACTCAGCTACTTGAAAATAATTGAAATGTGCTAGTTTTCTGGAGAGTGCAACCAAAGGAGCTCTGTGTGTGAAAAGGATCTTTTTGGAAACCCCAGAAGCTGAACCTTGTTAAAACTGACTTTTTTCACACCTGTTTCCAGGTGACAGGGACAAGAAAATTCTAGTTGGCAAAGTATGTTGAGGCTTCCACAATAGTTTTTGTCAGCCTGTGCTTTTCTGCAAGAGCATTTCAGTGCTTTTCAGTGAACCAGCTTATTTTGATATGCTAGTTCGATTTTGAGACAAGGGCTGTCTGTTCCTTTCCCCTACTTTCCTGGTATTGCTTGTTCTAGAAAACTTGAAGGTGTGTGATAATCTCTTGGTGTAGATTCTATCTTTTGTTTGTTTGTTTTCTGCATTTCCTTGTTGTAATCTAGTGGAGAGGTCAAAATCCAGAATGAAAATTGTGTAATAAGTAAGTTGTGTTA
This sequence comes from Numenius arquata, assembly GCF_964106895.1. Taxonomy (NCBI): domain Eukaryota; kingdom Metazoa; phylum Chordata; class Aves; order Charadriiformes; family Scolopacidae; genus Numenius; species Numenius arquata. The sequence continues at coordinate 18,892,704 of NC_133581.1, forward strand.
AACTTCTTAACCAGGACCCCTAGGTCTGTTTGTGCAAAGGTGTTTTCTAGCCAGTTGGCCTCCAACCTTTGCAGCTCTATGGGCTTGTTCCTTCCCAGGTGCACAAGCCTGCATCTGTCTTTGTTGAATGTCATGACATTTCTGTCATCATTTTTCTCTAGCCTGTCAAGAGCCCTCCAAATGGCAGCTCCGCACTCCAGTCTAGTGTTGTTTAAAACTGTCTTTTGTAGTAAATTTAGAAGGTTTATTGAGCATGGCTTTTGGTCAGCTTTTGCATTGGTTTCCTCTTTAATTCTATGTTGTGAAGAATGGCTATAAGAAAGTATGGTACATCAGCAGCCTTAAAGGCAAGCCTGAAGTTTAGCATCTTACTGCACTAGTATGCAAAGTGCTCATCTATTCTGTCTCAGTTTGCTTATATAATATAGGGTAAGTATGGAACTTTGTAAATTTGACAAACGTATAAGATGAATGCTTGGTGTATAGGGTTTTTTTGTGTGTATGTGTTCAAAGAATGGTACGAGAGCTCTGTAAGACGTTTGTTGAAATCTTCATTGTTTATTGTGTTTTTCTGTGTATGGGCTAAATTATTTCTAAGTAAATATTTAAGCTTTCAAAGAAACTTTTGTTTTTTTCAATCAAACCACTGTTACTGGAGAACTTTTACTGTCAGTGATGCTATAGCATCAAGCCAAGTTACACCCAAGTCAGAAATTCTGGTGCAGGCATTTGTGATTGTCTTGCTCTAATTCTTCTTCAAGGCTTTACTGTGCTTTACTCAACTGGTTAGTTTTACATGTGTGTGTTTTGATACTAATTGTGAAGTACTGTGACAGCTTTGTGAGAAAATCACCAAATAGCCTTTACTTGTTCATTCTAGTTACATGAAACTGGATCAGGTCTTTTTATAGATGTGCCGTTAAGTATCTGTTTATAAGCTATATAGAACTTGAATGGAAGTTGTTGCACTGCTTAGGTCTACAGTTTAGATGGCTTGATTATTTTTATGAGGACATATAGTAAATTATAGGAATGGAAATGGAGGATAGATGGAGCAGTTGAGAAACAGCAAAGCCAAAGAATTCCATTTGTTCTTATTTTATTTAAATTCATTTTGAGCTACAGTCTCTACAAGGTCAAATTTTGAATTTTTGTTGGGGGAAGGTAAAAGAACACACAAAGGAAATGGTTAGGGTTTAAGATTTATGAAAATCCTCTGAGTAAAATGCAAAAAAGAGGATTTTTAAAATAGCATATTTATGGACCTTATTATAATTTATATTTGGAGTACATCAGAATGCCTGGAATCTGCACTTCTCATGTGGAATTGCTTAATGATTTCTAAATTTACTGGGCTCTTACTCTTTATACCCACATATTTATATCTATTTCCTGAGCCTCTTCAGGGCCTATTTTTTCTCTCTTAAACTATGAATATTAGGAACATCTTTATAAGATGAAATCAAGCATTCTTAAGTTATTACATGATTGCAGGAGTCGAGGTCTTAATAAATGTCACCTCTGTTTGCAAATGGCAGCTCTTAACTGCATGCCAAAACCTTTTAGTTTAATTAAAGGCAAGGCTGGCCCAAAATACTGGAAATACACATCTCCCTGACTAATGCCACTGTATATGACTCTTCTTGCTGAAGTGCTAATGAGCAAGTACCTCTTAGCCAAATATATTCTAGTGTGATTGTTTTTGTCAGCTGTTCTAAGGCCAACTCTGGTACTTATGTTGGATTGGTTAAAACTATATTAATGTTTCATTTAAGATAATACTTATAGCATAGATAAGAGCTTTGTGAATCTATCCTCTTTTTCCCCCCACTTTTGACAAATGCACACATAAGAAAAACCTGTGCACGTTAAGCATTGTGCTTAGGGGCTTGAAGGGGCTGTATAAGCACTGCTCTCTACCATTGAAGTATAATGTTCACAAGCCTTCCCCATCATCCTTGATCAGCCAGGAAAGGTGATTCTTCATTGTGAGAACATTGGAGTAGGTTGCCTAGAAGAGGGGTGGAATCTTCCTTGCTGGAAGTATTCAAGACTCAGTTTGGATGACTCTGGATCATCTAATCTAAGGCCTTGCTTTCAGCACAAGGTTGGACCAGGTGGTTGCCTGAAATGCCTTCCAGTCTAGGCTTTTCTATGTCTCTGTGATTGTTCACTGGGAAAGGGTAAGGCTTATACACCAAAGTCTTCCTCAGAGTAGTATGGGGCAAAATTTTGGGTATTGTTAGTTGTCCTTTTGTGGATGAAGCAGGGGTTTTGAGGTATCCCGAGGCAGCAAAGGGAACCCTGTGGTTGGTGTCTACTACAGACCACCCAATCAAGGGGAGCCTATTGACGAAGCCTTCTTACTCCATCTACAGGAGGCACCATGTTCTCAGGCTCTTGTCCTGCTGGGGGACTTCAACCAGCCTGACAGATGCTGGAAAAGTAGCATGGCAAGCTACAGGCAGTCTAGGAGACTCCTGCAGTACATTGAAGATAACTTCTCAAGCCAGGTAATAGACAGCCCCACCAGAGGAGAGGCAATACTAGACCTGGTGGTCACTGATGCAAGTGAACTAATTTGTGACATGAAGATTGGAGGCAGCCTAGGCTGTAGTGATCGTGCACTGGTGGAGTTCGCAGTCCTGAGGGGTATGGGTCAGGGAAGAGTAAAGTCAGGACCCTGAATTTTAGGAAAGCAAACTTGCAGTTCTTCAAGGAGATAGTCAACAGGACCCCGTGGGAAACTGTCCTTAAGGACAAGGGAGCAAAACAGAGCTGGCAGATCTTAAGGAGGCTTCCCATAGAGTGCAAGAGCTCTTGATCTGCAGGTGTAAGAAATCAGGAAAGGAGGGCAAGAGATGAGCATGGCTGAGTTGAGACCTGCTGGTCAAACTAAAGGGCAATAAGGAGATGCACAGGCAGTGCAAAGAGGAGAGCAGGGAGGGGTAACCTGGGAAGAGTAAAGGGTCACTGGCCAGTTGCGCAGAGATGGGGTCAGGAAGGCCAAGGCACAGCTGGAGCTTAGGCTGGCAGGGGATGCAAAGAATAATAGTAAGGGCTTCTAGAGGTATGTCAGACAGAAAAGGAAGGTCAAAGAAAGCACACCCTCCCCGGGGCCTGGCCCTTGCCATGGAGGGTAGTGGTGACGACACCTGTGTCAGATGTGAACAGGTGAATGACCTCCTCAGCCTGGTGGTTGAGCTGAAGGAGGAAGTGGAAAGGTTGAGGAGTATCAGGGAATGTGAGAGGGAGATTGACTGGTGGGCCCACTCCCTGAAAATAAAGGAACATGTTGAAGGCCCCACATAAGCCAGAGGACCCTCTCCCCATCTCTCGCCCGGCAGTAGAAGGGGATCTCAGAGAAGAGGGGGAATGGAAACAGGTCCCTAGTCGGCGAAGCAGGCGAATCCCCTCCCTGCCTCTGCCACCTCCCCAGTTACCCCTGCAGAACCGGTACGGAATCCTGCAGGAGGAATTGACTGTTGGAGAGGAGGATGGTACATCTAGGCAGGATGTGCCAGAAAGACCACGTCGCCGCAAACCTGGCATCACAACTAGTTCAAGAAGGAAAAGCAGAAGGGTCATCGTTGTGGGTGACTCTCTATTGAAGGGGGCAGAGGGACCAATATGCCGTCCTGACCCGCTTCACAGGGAAGTCTGCTGCCTCCCTGGGGCACGGGTCAGGGACGTGTTGGACAAAGTTCCTGCTCTAGTCAACCCTTCTGACTATTACCCCCTTGCAGTTTTTCAGGTAGGCAGTGATGATGTATATAATACATCCAGGAAATTAAAAACAATCATAAAGGACTTTAAGACACTGGGAAAACTGGTTGAGGGATCAGGGGCACAGGTAATTTTTTCAGCAATACCCTTAGTTGCAGGAGGAAATCCTGAAAGAAATAAAAAGGCATCTGCGATAAACAAGTGGCTCAGAAACTGGTGCCATCACCGAAATTTTGGGTATTCTGAACTCAGGGAATTTTATATGGCACCGAGTCGGATAGCAACAGATGGAGTACACCTGTCTCAGAAGGGGAGAAAGATACTGGCAAGTGAGTTGGCGGGGCTTGTTGAAAGGGCTTTAAAGTAGGATCGAAGGGGGAGGGGGTTAAGCATAGGTTGAGCAGAAAAAAACTCAAAGAGAGCCTTCAACCTGCCATCTCAGCTAATAAGTCGGCCCCTTTAGGCACCCAGCTGAAGTGCCTTTACACAAATGCACGCAGCATGGGGAACAAACAAGAGGAGTTAGAGATGTGCGCACGCCTCCAGGGCTACGACATTATTGGCATCACCAAGACGTGGTGGGATGGCTCTTACGACTGGAGTGTTCGAATGGAGGGTTACAAGCTCTTCAGGAAGGACAGGCTGGGCAGAAGGGGAGGGGGTGTTGCCCTCTATGTCAAGGACCAGCTGGAATGTATGGAGCTTCACCTGGGGATGGATGAAGACAAGACAGAGAGCTTATGGGTCAGGATTAAAGGGAGCACGGGGGCAGGTGATGTTAGAGTAGGAGTCTGCTACAGGCCACCAGATCAAAGTGACAGCGAGGATGTGGCCCTCTACAAACAGATAGGGGCAGCATCGCGCTCACACGCTCTGGTCCTCATGGGGGACTTCAACCACCCCGACATCTGTTGGAAGGACAACACAGCAGAGCACAGGAAATCCAGGAAGTTCTTGGAATGTGTCGACGACAACTTTCTTCTACAAATAATAGAGGAACCAACGAGGAAAGGAGCAATGCTGGACCTTGTCCTCGCCAACAAGGAGGGGCTGGTCGGGAATGTCAAATTCAAGGGTAGCCTCGGCTGCAGTGACCATGAGATGATAGAATTCAAGATTCATAAGGCAGCAAGGAGGGTGCGCAGCAAGCTGGCTACCCTGGACTTCAAAAGAGCAGACTTTGATCTCCTGAGAGATCTGATTGGTAAGGTAGCGTGGGAAAAAGAACTGGAAGGGAGAGGGGCCCAAAAAAGCTGGGTGTTATTTAAGGATTGCCTCCTCCAAGCTCAGGAGAGGTGCATCCCAAAAAAGAAGAAATCGGGCAAAATAGCCAGTAGGCCGGCGTGGATGAACAAGGAACTGCTGGACAAACTCAGGACCAAAAAGGAGGCCTATAGAGGGTGGAAGCAGGGAAAGGTAGACTGGGAAGAATACAGAGAAGCTGTCCGAGTCACCAGAAACCTGATCAGGCAAGCGAAAGCCCAGGCAGAACTAAATCTAGCCAGGGATGTGAAAAATAACAAGAAGAACTTCTATAGATATATCAGGGATAAAAATAAGACGAGGGAAGCTGTGGGTCCCCTCCGGAAGGAAACGGGAGACCTGGTCACCCAGGATATGGATAAGGCTGAGCTACTGAATGACTTCTTTGCCTCAGTCTTCACTGGCAAGGGCCCTAACCACACTGCCCAAGTCACGGAGGGCAAGAACAGGGGCTCTGGGAATGAAGAACCACCCACAGTACAAGAAGACGAGGTTCGAGACCTCTTAAAGAACCTGAAGGTGCATAAGTCCATGGGACCTGATGAAATCCATCCACGGGTCCTGAGAGAACTGGCGGACGAAGTTGCTAAGCCCCTCTCCATCATATTTGAGAAATCGTGGCAGTCTGGTGAAGTTCCCACTGACTGGAAAAAAGGGAACATAACTCCAATATTCAAAAAAGGAAACAAAGAAGACCCGGGAAACTACAGGCCGGTCAGTCTCACCTCTGTGCCTGGCAAGATCATGGAGCAGATCCTCCTGAAATCCTTGCTAAGGCACATGGAGAATAAAGAAGTGATTGGAAACAGCCAACATGGCTTCACCAAGGGCAAATCGTGCCTGACAAATTTGGTGGCCTTTTACACTACTGCCACATACTTGGTAGACAAGGGCAGAGCGACTGACGTCATTTACCTGGACTTATGCAAAGCATTTGACACTGTCCCGCACGACATCCTGGTCTCAAAATTGGAAACTCATGGATTCGATGGATGGACCACTCGGTGGATAAGGAACTGGCTGGATGGCCGCATCCAAAGGGTTACAATCAATGGCTCAATGTCCAGGTGGCGGCCAGTAACGAGTGGTGTTCCTCAGGGGTCAGTACTGAGACCAGTACTATTTAACATCTTTGTCGGAGACATGGACAGTGGGATAGAGTGCACCCTCAGCAAGTTTGCTGATGACACCAAGCTCGGTGGCGCAGTTGACACGCTGGAGGGAAGGGATGCCATCCAGAGGGACCTAGACAGGCTGGAGAGGTGGGCTCGTGCAAATTGCATGAAGTTCAACCAGGCCAAGTGCAGGGTCCTGCACCTGGGACGTGGCAACCCCAGGCACAAATACAAGTTGGGTGGAGAATGGCTGGAGAGCAGCCCCGAGGAGAAGGACTTGGGAGTGCTTATGGATGAGAAGCTCAACATGAGCAGGCAGTGTGCACTGGCAGCCCAGAGAGCCAACCGTGTCCTGGGCTGCATCAGGAGAAGTGTGGCCAGCAGGTCTCGCGAGGTGATTCTGCCCCTCTACTCTGCGCTTGTGAGACCCCTCCTGGAGTACTGTGTCCAGCTTTGGAGTCCTCAACACAGAAAGGACATGGACCTGTTGGAACGGGTCCAGCGGAGGGCCACGAGGATGATCAGAGGGATGGAGCACCTCTCCTATGAAGACAGACTGAGAGAGCTGGGGTTGTTCAGCCTGGAGAAGAGAAGGCTCCGGGGAGACCTTATAACAGCCTATCAATACCTGAAGGGAGCCTACAGAAGAGCTGAAGAGGGACTCTTTGTCAGGAAGAGTGGTGACAGGACAAGGGTCAATGGTTTTAAATTGGAAGAGAAGAGATTTAGATTAGATATAAGGAAGAAATTCTTTACAGTGAGGGTGGTGAGGCACTGGAACAGGTTGCCCAGGGAAGTTGTGGATGCCCCATCCCTGGAAGTGTTCAAGGCCAGGCTGGATGGGGCTTTGAGCAACCTGCTCTAGTGAGAGGTGTCCCTTCCCATGGCAGGGGGGTTGGAACTAGATGATCTTTAAGGTCCTTTCCAACTCTAGCCATTCTATGATTCTATGATTCTATGATAAGCGAGACTGACAACTGGTAACAATGGACAAGGAGAAGGCTGAGATACTCAAGAACTTTCTTGCCTCAGTCTTCACTGGCAACCTCTCTCCCCACACCTCTGGAGTGGATGGACCGCAAGGCAGGGACTGGGGCAGCAAAGTGACTCCCACTGTAAGAGAAGATGGGTTTGTGACCACCTGAGGAACATGAATATACATAAGTCTATGGGAGCTGACAAGATGCATCCCAGATTCCTGAGGGGATTGGCTGGTGTAGTTGCTAAGCCACTCTCCATGCTATTTGAAAAGTCATGGCAGTCAGGTGAAGGCCCTGGTGACTGGAAAAAGGGAAAAATTACACCCATTTTTAAAAAAGAATACAAAGGGGGACCCTGGGATCTACCGACCTGTCAGCCTCACCTCTGTGCCTGGGAAGATCATAGAATCATAGAATGGTTTGGGTTGGAAGGGACCTTAAAGATCATCTCGTTCCAACCGCCCTGCCATGGGCTGGGACACCTTCCACTAGAGCAGTTTTCTTAAAGCCCTATCCAGCCTGGCCTTGAACACTTCCAGGGGTGGGGCATCCACAGCTTCTGTGGGCAACCTGTTCCAGTGCCTCACCACTCTCACAGTAAAGAATTTTTTCCAAATATCTAGTCTAAATCTCCTCTCTTTCAGTTTAAAACTGAAACTTGAGTCCTTGTCGTATTCATTCCCTGATAAAGAGTCCCTTTAGGGACTTTGAGCAACCTGGTCTAGTGGGAGGTGTCCCTGCCCATGGCAGGGGGGTTGGAACTAGATGATTTTTAAGGTTTCTTACAATCTAAACATTCTGTGACTCTATGATGATTTCTTCCTTTCTCTAGATCTAGTTTGATCATTTGAAGCTTTTTACATCTTTCTCTTAGAGAATCAGTTGTCCTGGCTGTATGGGTTGAACTGCAGCAAAAGGGGTTTTATACTTTTGGGATAATCTAATGATTCTGGAGGAAGTTTGGATTCCTGACATTCTGGGCTTAGGATCATATCAGATTAAGGTATATTCTTAATGAAATGGTAGTTGAGGCCCTACTTTGCCAGCAAGAAGAAAATACCCAAATTCTGATGCCCATATCATTCACCTGGTTGAAGGGGAGGAAGGAGAAGGTTCCAGTACCAATTCTGGAATCAGATTGCTGGATGCAGGAATTCAGGTCAGATCCCTTTGCTGGACTGAAGAGACCACAGAGGGAAGATGGTTAGTGCTTGGTGAGTTTTTAGCAGAGAACCCCATGTATGTTAAAAAAAAAAAAAGTAATTTGCTAGCTGAGGAAGACATCGTCGTTTTGAGACATACAACTGAACAGGTATTGAATTCTCTTGATCCATGAAACGTGCGCTGCCCAGTTAGAGCTTTGTGGGAAGTTTGTAGTAGTGGAACAAAACCCTATGTGTGTAAGTAAACTACTGTGGACGTAAAGTAATTGTTTTCAAAATCTAAGGAATTTTTAAGTATTACATAATGTAATACCTTCATGACATGGAAAAGCTATTTTTTTCATCAAACGGAAACATAACTTGAAGTTTTAAGAATTTGCTGCCCTCTGTTCTACAATAATGCTTGTTAGCTTGTGCTCACTGCTTATTTAAAGGGCAGTTTAAGAAAAAAGGAAAAAAAATAGAGTTAAACCTTAGTTTGCATAGTAGTTTAGCGTGATAAAAGTCATAACATTAACTTCTGCTATGCTGCAGATCAAAGACTTCTTTTGAATATTCTAAATTGAGAAGTTTTGAAGTCCACAAGTAGGTGTTTGCACAATTGGAGAAGTTTCAAGGCTTCAGAGATATAGTAGAATCCAAAATATTCATTGATGTTTAAGAACAACCATGAATTCTTTGCATGAGCAGTGTTATGAAATGCTAGTAAATAAATGAATTAGCTTCTATTTCTAATTTTTGTGGACAATAGGCTGGTGTCTACAAGCAGGTATTGACTTGGTTCTGTCTTCTGATTTTCACCACTTCATTTAAATGATCTCATGGGCTGATTAATTTGCATCTATTTTTTTAATGTTTCTTTGGGGTTTTTTTCTTCCTTTTTCTTGTACCTACCAGATTGTGTTAGAAAATAAGAAATTTTGGGAACTCTGTTTTAAGTTCTGGCTTGTATTAACTAGTGGCAGTCTGGTATCTGTTGGTTGCTTGCCATTACTGTTGTTTGAAGGCAACTTTCCTTTCTCTGATATTTATGTTACCGCTTGGTTTGTTTGCTTTTAAACAGACCAGTCCTACACCCTATAAAATAAAGGGTTGAATAAGCTACATGTTAATGCATGTCTACATTGTGCAGTGAGTTGAACACAAGGCCCAGCTCATATAGCTGTGTAGCACAGTGCAAGTCAGAGACATTAGTTTTCAGCCAGAAGCAGTGTAGTCATGTCTGCATGATGATGTGCCTGAGCTATCAGATGTCTCTTAGTGTTCCATTGTCAGTCAGTCTGGTTCAGACACTAGCTTGGCTTGCTTTAGCTCAAGTTTCTCTGCCTTGTGCTACATTGTGCAAAGTAGATGTGCCCTAGCTTGTTGCAAATGGCAGAGTACTTGATGTGTCCTGATCTTTTCCCTAAATAACAGAAAGCCCTTTTTATATAGACCTATTTGATATTTTCTAAATGTGGATTATCTAGAATGGTGCATGATGTTCTTGATGAAGTCTTGCTGAAACACAGTTAAAGGCTGCTTAAAATATTTCCTTGTCTCTTCTGGAAATACCTGTCATGATGTATCCTGGCATTGAATTTTGTCTTTTTCACTGCCATATTACAATAGTGGCTCATGCTAGGGTACTTCCCGCTTACTGATCAGTTTACTGTAGAACATACATTATGCATTATCTCTGCGTTTCTGTACTTTCAGTTGTTAGGTCATGCTTTGGATCTAATTTTGAATGTTTGTTTCCCTTGCTTTTTAAAACTTCAGTTATTTGTTGGTTTTTTTTTTTTTTTACTTAAACTTGTGTTCAGCGAATTATCTCCTACATATGAAACCTTTTGTCTGATAACTGAAAAAACTTTCTTCATGGTGTATTTAGTGCATAGTTACATCTCTATGAAAATTTGTATTTTTTGTTTGTCTCTAACAATGAGAGATGAGACTGGAGGAAAAAATAATTTGGGAGTGTAAGTTTGTCTTGCCAAATACACCTTTTTATTGGATTTTTTTTTCTTTTTTGAATTGATAGGCTGTCATGCAAGTTCCTCTTGCTTCTTTTAAGTTGGTTGTAGGCTCTTCTGTCACAATGTAGCCGTGAATATTTCATTATATGTTTGAAGAAGTGCCTTGCTGAAAATGGTAGAAGTTATGGTTTCTAATTACATCTGGGTAGTTCTTTCACATAACTCAATTGACCTCATCATGTTTGTTGAATTAAGCTAACATCACTTAAAGTAACAAAAAGCTGTAAATTCATATAGGACTCCTATTACTACATTGTTGTTGTTACATAATAATAAACAGAAATGAACATACCAGCAGCAGAATCTTGATCTTAGGCTGTGATTTTTAAACTTAGTAACCTGTCTTTTAAACGGAAAACTTGGCTTTTTCCTCTGCTTGATCTATTCTTTTTATTGCTACTGTAATAAGGCAATTCCCTTCTGAAGCTGCAGCTGTTTGCAATCTTTGTTGCTCATTTGAAAAATCCTGTTAGCAGAGGAAATGTGGTAAAGCTCTGCTTCTGTCTTGGCCAAGATAGGTGTACTGTGAGGGTGTATGGAGAAGAAAACGGGAGGTTTCTGGAGGAATAATAATTCTGTTAGAAACCATAAATGTTTCTGAGATGTGCTTTCGTTATAAAGCTACTTTTTCTTTGATGTAGTGCCTGTTTACTATGCAGTGAGTATATTGCTTAAAAACAAAGATGCTGCTGGTTTGTTTTAATCTTCTTATTGTAAACCCTCAAATTAAGATACGGTCCATCTTTTCAGTCAGTGTAACCTGAGTCTGATTTGAGAAAATTGGTGTTAACTACCCTTCGTACCATAGCAGAGGTAAAACTGCTAAGACATGAAAAAAGATGGTTAAGGAAGAGCTGAACTACAACCAAAACTCCCTTTACTTCTGCTTTTGGCTGTTACATCTGTGTGCAAGCATGTTTGTTTGCTCTGTCCAGGAATGCCAAGTCGTGTGAACTACCAAGTCATACAGGCTGTAGTATTGCAACATGTGCTGTGAGTTAAACTTCTAGAATGAATACATCCATTCTGCGCTTCATGGGTTAGAAATTTTCATTTTTGTTTCTTCCAACTTCTATTTTACCTAAACCAGACTGTTTTTTTTTTTTTCTTTTTCCTTCTGAATGTTTCTTCTTTCAGTCTTTATTAACATTAGAAACAGGGTGAATGGCAGTTTGTCTTTCGTTTGATGAAGTGTCAAGATTGCTTCCTTTAAGCAGTTGGTGATTAATCAGAGGTGGTGTAAAAGTACATATTGGTAAGGTTTTTAGGTATATTTAAGCACAGCTAGTCAGTAATATGAAAATGAAATAAATAAAGATGCATTTTTGATGTTTGAATTCTGTGTAGGTGTTCTAAGAGAGAGACTAGTAGGGGTTTAGTGCACTTTTAAAGGCTGTAGACAGATAGGAACTTGCAGCTGAGCCAGAGATTGAGGTGTTCACTCATTCTTACTTGTCTGTGTTTTCTCTCCCAGGAGTTTACTGTCCCCTTGGATCAGCCAGCATAACTCTTTCTAACCTGGTGTCTTGGCTGTCTGGGTTACTTTATGCTCTACTGTATGGTTTTCAGAAACTAAAATAATTTTGATAGAACTGAGTTAAGGAACAACTAGATGTACAGTTACAGTGGCTGATCTGAGGGGGACATTGATTAACCTTTCGAGGTGTGAGGTGGTGAGCTTTTGGAGGTAGTAGCCTCAGCAATGCCTGAATTGCGGCAGAGTCTGAAAAGAGTGAACTGTGCTAGTAAGAGCCTTTAAACAAAGTATTTCCAAGCATGGTGATCTTTTTAATCTCAAATCTATTCATAATCAGCACAGACTTAATTTATATAATCTATTTATAAGATGAAATCTATGTATATTTTGAACTCGGTCAATTCCATACCTTATAAAAGTATACAACTGGCTATAAATCTTTGCAGTTTATATACTGTGGAAGGTCAGTATGATAAAATGCAAGATTTTTAGAATCCTTCTGGCTAATTTTGGAATTACTGTTACTTCCAAGAAAATAATGGGATCTTTGAAGTCATGGTGTTGTCCTCCTTGTAATGCAGAAACATTAAAAGCAAACAGAACTTGATGGAAGATCATCCACCACCCCTGGAGGTATTTAAAAGATGGGTAGACATACTGTTTAGAGAGATGGTTTAATGATGGTTTTTGTAAGTGTTAGGTTGATGGTTGGACTAGATGATCTGAAAAGTCCCTTCCAACCTAGGCAATTCTATGATTTTATGATTCTATCATTCTTCAGAAGAATTTCATAGATATTGATTGAAACCTCAACTTAGTGATTTATGCTAATACAAAGATTGTGCAGTTGTCATAGACGTTTTAAAATAGAACATACAAATGATATAAAATCTAATGGACTGTATAGGGTAGATGCATAAAATGATATACCACTTGTGAAAATACTCTCTAGAGTGGTATCTCTTCTTTCTTGATAAATTATATGTGGGAAGTAGAATAATACTCCTATGGAATTCTGGGGACTAAATAAGACTGTAGTGTAGAAATGGCAATGTGAAGAGGAAGAAAATTGAAAGTAGTAAACACTATTTCTAGAGCAGTTCAGATCTCACTGTTTTGTATAAATAGGAATGTGTATTGTCATTTAGCACTTCATCGTAATGGTTTATGCTGCCATCATGAGGAAATTTTACTACAAGTAGCTGCTTCTGCACTGTGGTACTTGTTCATCGTTTAAACAATTCTAAGTTAAGACGGTTGAAGCTCATTTTAACTTTCCTTGATAATGCCTACAGAACTAATAGCATATTTTGGTTAATTAAATTAGTTTAAAAAAAAAAATCTTCAAAAATCTTTCAAGCATAAGCATTGGGGAATAAAGGGAAGTGTAAAAGTGAATCTGGGTAGATCTGGTGATAAGGTTTCTCCACTTTTGAAGATTTTTTTAAAGAAATCCAGTAAAGCCTGTGGTATACTTACCTTTTGACACTTTAAATGAAAAATGACAGAATATCTTGTGTAGTCTTCTAGATCCTTATTGTGCTGTTTTTAGCCTGCAATGCAGAAGGAAAAATCTTCTAGACTAACATATCATTTATGATGTAAAGTTTACAATGTACATTTAGGCTGAACAAACACTTGGAGCTTCTGAAATGGAATCACAGTGCTTTATCTTAGATGGCAAAATTCAAAATTAATCTGTTGAAACACAAGTGAACTGGGAATGGCTTTGACATTTTAGAATGTTAAATCACTAATAGATCAGAGTTTTAAGTATCTTGTACGGTCTTAGAGAGTAGTAGTTTCACACAGTCTCTAGTATTCCAGCTGTAATATCTTTGTAGTACCAAGGATGTCATGCATAAGGGGAAATGTTTTCTTGGTCTAGAGAGGTCCACTGCAGGTTTTTTTGTGTCTTTAAATACTTCTAGAACCATTATAATTTTGAGCTTCTTACATTCTTTGAGCTTACTTTTTCTGTGCCAAAAGCTTAAACCTCATGAAACCTGTTCAAACAGCTTCACATGGCTTCAAAGTATTTCTCTATGCAGAAGAACTGTTTAGCACATTGATACCTCTCTGGATCTGTTCCATTTTAGATGACATAACAAAAGTGGAAAACAGGTCCACAAGTCATCACAGGCACTTTATGTGTGTTCTTGATCTTTTCTCTTCAAAGGACGTCAATAACACAGATCCCATAGTTTAAGGTTCCCTTCTATTAACTTATTATAGTAGGCCTTTGGAAATTTGAAAATTGTATCTCCTTTTATGCTTAATATTTCCTTTTTCATTGTTAGTGCAAAGACTAATCTGCCTCCCCTTGCTCTTTTTTAAGTGAGAAAACCGTTTAGGTATAATGGAGTAATCGTGAAGTAAGTTTGAGATCTTTAGCTTGTTGAATCTAAGTGCTTGCACAATAGGGTTGGTCCTGTTTCAAGTGATTTTTTTTTTTTTTTTTTCTGTAGTATATTTATCAACTATTCCCTTTTAGAATTTAAAGTTAGCATGTAAAAAGTTGTGTACTTTTTGGTAATGATACAATTCTGATTTTTGAATGCATGGTAAAGATATGAAATTTGGCATTTTCCACAAAGCCAAAATAAATCTTGAAACAGGTTGAGAAGAAATACTTCCATTAGGAATGGCCAGGATTTTTCTAGTCTTATATAAAAATTCTGGTTTGCAAATGCCTGAATATGATGAGAAGATTTCATGCTATAGGCAATTCCTAAATTCGGAAGGTGTCAGGGATGGAAACAGCAGCTGAAGTATTGGGGAGATCACAGGGAATCTTTGAAAAGGGAGCAGGACAAAAAAAAGAGTGAGTGAAAATGGTGAAGTTGTCATAGGGAGAACTGGGAGAATCTGGGAAGAGAAGTGGTTGCTTAAATATCCAGAATAATTGGATAGAGCAATCTAAAAAGCATTACTTAGCAGATGTGTTGATTAAAAATTTCTATAGGCAAAAAACCTCCTTGCAGCCACGGGTTGTAGGTATTGGTTGTACTGGTAGCTCAATGTAGAGAAGGCGTTTATGACTGATTCTGGAAAGTGATCAGAAGGACGTGACACTGGGATTTCAGCAGCTACCTGTTGCACTGCAGGAAGAAATTCATCCCATTCTGCCCCATGTAGTTTGTGGGAATGAGCAATGTGGGAGCTGGTGTCAGCTTATGTGAGTAATTACTGTTACATTTGTATAAAGTTGAAGAGTGAAAGTTTTTCAGCACCGTGCAGCTCAAATAGAGCGGCTTCTTTCTGATGTTGCCCTAAACCTTGTATGTGCTTGTTTCTGGTATTAACGTACCCCTAGGAAGTACTGTCTGGGACGTGTTTGCTAATGGAACATTATGTAAATATTATTTCAAAGCAAAGACAAGTTACTGCTGACTAATATATATAATGATTTCTTAAAATATTTTGTAGTAACCAGAGATCACGGTTATTTTATTTAAACTTTGTGAGCACCTGCAATTAAATGTAAAGTAATCAAAACCAAATGCTGAATTATGATGGATTGTCACTTACTCGCTAGATCTCACCTTCTCTTAGGTTTTAATGGAGGTGCTTATACAGCATTTACTCCATTTACCACTTCTTTGCATGTATTTTCATATCTCATTTAGAAGGTAAAGAAGGAGTAATGGGAGTATTTCTAGACTTTGAAGTTTTTCATCCTGTGGTGATGAGTAAAATGAAAGCTGAGGAAAAAGTCTAATTTCTCACACGTATGTTTGTTGAACTGGAAAGGAAACACAAGGCTTGCTTTTTTACAGATACTATTTTTTTTTAATCTTATTTTTAAAATTACATCCGTTAAAAGAGCATGGTACTTTTGCCTTTTGTTGTTTGCATTGCATTTTATTACAGTCAAAACATTTTTATTTTAAAATGAATAGTGTATGTAAACACAGCTGGTGTATGCTTAAGCTGTAAAGATGGACCTCTTCTGATTTTGTGTCACGCCTTGCGTATTGCTCTTTTGCGCACAGCTACAACACAAATACAGATAACAGCAAAGATCAGGGGCGTCACAAGGAGCATTTCAACAACGAAAGTCATAGCAGCTCTGTGATAAATAACACCTCCTTCAGCCCCCTTCTCCTCCCAAACATGGAAAGAATTTCAGTTGTGTGGTTATAAATGATGGTATTTTCTCAAAGGCTTCCCTGTGTATCTGCAGCATGACAAAATTAATATAAAATACATCTTCTGTACTTTGATATAACTGGCAGAGAATGTCTTGAGTTTCTCAAAGACGGTGGGTTATCTAATACATAATTTTAAAGGAACAACTTCTCAGACAAAATAAGGCAAACACTTCTCTTGCAACTAGATTTATTAGGAAGAGCTTTAAGGCAAATCTAATAGAAACAGTATGACCTACTTAAATTAGAATAACGTGTTGGATAATTGTTTTAACACAGCATATTGTTGAGACAAAATTTAGTTACCACGAGCAGTTACAGTGGGTTTTCTGATTGGTTTGTGTGGAAGTTTGTTACAGAAAAGTTTTAAACTTATTGAAGTGATTTGACCAGAAGTCATTTTGTGATAGGTAGTATTTTGACAAGTTAGTTACTTTGAAGTAGGAATCGTTGAATGTGTCAGGGAACTCTTAATAAATTTAATATCTCGCAAAATTGCAGAACTTTTTAATTTGTACCTCTGAGGAGAAGTGTACAGATTTAATCCACCCATCCAGAAAGTGATCCAGTTTTATAAGAACTTTCATTAAAATCGTGCTTGAAATAACTGTTTTTGCTTTGCTTTGAGTAATTAATCTGAGGAGGGATGTTTTCTTGAAATACTATATTTAATTTGGCTTTATATAACGAGATGATTAACTTGTTCTTGATGGCAGGAAACCCAGAAGGTGATTGTCTGCAAAGGTAGTAATGCAAAGCTACTGTCATCTCAGCTACAGAAGTTGTGTGGCCAAGGACTAATGTTGAGAGTGAATTAAAATAATACAACTCTGTTAAAACATCAATTTCCTATTTTTAGGAATTATTTGGGATACAATATCATACTTATAGTTTCTTGATATTTGGTATTTAGATTGATTGCCTTTATCTTGAAACATGTGAAAGAATGATGGCACTAATTGGATGTGGTCATGCTAGGGCATCTCCGAGAGCAAGTGGTTTTAATATCAGTGTAAAATCAACTAACGTTAAATGTTCAAACTTATATCAGTTACATAAAACGAGCTAATTATGGTTTGTTTTCCTTAAGCCAGTCTGAAGCACTGAAACCGATGTAGAGACCAGTTTTAGTGCTTTTTCTATGTGTGGATGACCTGTTGGGAGGAAATGATGGCAATGAGGTAGGCGGTATTTTGCGCTAATCTTCTTCCCTCCCCTCGCTTTCTTTCCCTAGGCAGAAAGAGAGGAGTGAAGGCGTTAATGATTTTTTCAGCAAATGGGGAGAGGGCAAGTGTGGTCCTTTTTAATGACTGTGCTTCACTTTTGAATGCTTATGAGTGCTTCAGGCTTAATCATGAGAACGGTTAATGACTGACTGAAGCTGATGGTCTGTAAACAGTGCTGTGAAAAACTATTATCTTAGGTATGTATCAGTGTTCAGTCCTTGCAAAAAGTTTCTAATGTTTCATTTGAAACCCTGTATTTTTTCCTGTGTTCCATGTACTAAATGCCTGAGATAATATAAGGATTTTGTACTGATTTCTTGCTAACTTGTTTTGAGTTTTCCATCCTGTAACTTTAAATGTGCATTGTTTATTTAGTGCCATGTTTTTCAAAGCTTGCTTTGTGATTAGAATACCTGCCTGAAACGTTGTGTACTGCTATCTTAATTAATTAGGGCAGTGAATGTTGGATATTCCTGGCACATACTGTTAACACTGGGTCTCTCAGCACTTACATTCCAGGTTTGTGAAAGATCCTGATGAGAAGGGTAGGATTGTTTCTTTCTCACTGTGGACTTTACCTTCAAATTGATAATTAATTCTTATCAAAGAGAATAAATATTTGCATTATTTCAAAAGTGTTTAAACAGTTTTTATTATGAGGGATGAGGAGTGGAAGTATTTGTAATGCCTTCTGAAGTAATGAAATTGCTCTAGCAATCAAAAGCTCTCTTGCAAATCTTAATGCCTTATCTTGGCAAACATCTAGCTATTTCTTATAGTGGAAAGTCATAGGTATTATTGTCCAGGATTGAGTCTATATCCTTTGCGTTTTTATCCTTGTTGTTCTTAGGAGGAGGAAAAAACCAAAACCAACAAAACTCTTTTCTCTTTTGGCAAAGCACTTGAGGTTAGTTGGGTGTTGTAAACATGGATCATTTCACAGGCTCCAGAAGATTAATCAAAATACAATAAGTGATTTTCATTTGTGTGTGTAAGTCAATGTATGTTTTAAGGCATGTCTTGCCTGTCTGCTCTGTTTTGCGTAGAAATGTATCCCTGCCCTTAAAAAGCATGTCCCTTGTTACCTTGTACGCTGCCATTCCTAGTGCTTTTAGGTATTTCTTTTTTTTTTTTTTTTCCATAAATCTCATTGTTCTTTTAGCATTTTATGCAGTCTGTTCAGTTCTTAACAGTTCGACTGTGATTCAAATGTGTGTTGTATATTTTATCATTTCATGGTTTTTGATTTCTTCCATTTCAAGATTGTGTATAGTAATGGAAATCACAAGAATGTAACAGAATATAAAGGATTCCTTAGCATTATTTTTTTTTCTGAGATTAAAGTGACATACCAAAGAATATGTCAAAATTAGATAAATAAAAAAAGTTCTTATACCAACACTGAGTTAACAGTTGACCGTTTGAAAAGACCAGTATGAAATATTTGTAGTTCAGAGAATAGGTTACATTTCTCTCTACTTTGGTTTGTAGTGCTGAATGGTCATTTAGCGGCAGGAGTTGACCTAGCAAATGAAGAAGTTTTGCTATGCAAATTAAATTTTTTAAGTGCAGCGAACAAATACAAGTATAATATAAAGTTACCATTTGTCTAATTAAGTAAATTAAATATTTCTTCAGGAGGCTGGAATGACATAAACTTGATTAAAACTATGTATACAATATTTCTGTCTTTTAACTAAAAACCACTCACCCTGCTTTTAGTAGTCCAGGTTTGCCTGTGGGGACAAGTAAGTAGAATTCAGTAGATGTAATCCAAGAAGTGACGGATACGTTGTTGGTATTTTTAATAGTCAGATTGTAATACATTAAGATGACAGTTATAAATAAACAATCTTGAACTCATTTCAGTATGGAGTTCTCAAAATATTTTGTGTAGTTTCAGGGATGAATTTGTTTATCTTTCCTGTGTCTGAACTTTATTTTTTTTCATCCTCATAATGACCTTCAACTGGTTTTACTATGCTGATGTTGATACTAAAAATATTTTATCAAGAATATTTCAGATTACTTGTAACAGTGATATTAACTGAATGTAAGCCAGGTCTGGTTTAGAAGCCTTAATTAGGAAAGCTTATTTTGGAAGTGATTTCATTTATCACCCTGACCTCAGGAGTTTGTACACCCTACAGTTTCTTTTTGCTCTTGATCTTTTGAGGCACGTCGAATTATACACGTTGGCGTGAAATGACAGTGTTTCATTTGCCTCTAATTGTAATGTTTTTCTGTAATCTGTAATTTGTACAATTAACAAGGCATTGTAGTTACAGTTTATTTGCTAGTAAGAATTTTGAGTAGGTATTCTTATCTATAGGAATTTGTCAGGGCTGCTAACAAAAAATATGTCTGAGTTAAAAAGGACACCATATGACAGTAGTCTTATGTAGGAGACTTTGATTTATCCTGAAGATGAAAAATAGACTCAGCCTTCCTTATTTGCAGTCCTGCAAGATGTATATTATATACCCTGAGCTTCATCAAGGGCCAGCAAGCTGAAGTTTGGATGCCATTAAACAGGCATCTGTTCAGTTTGTATTAATGAATTGTGTCTGTTGGAGAGAGAAACTTATTCCATTCTGGTAGCTCAAATAGGTTAAGATTTATTTGGGTCATGGTAGAGAGGAACCTGCCTTCTAAATTCAAAGTAATTAAAAAAATTGCTTATAATAGCAGCATTCTGGCTTCTACATAAGTTTGTAGCGTCTGTTTTTATTAAATCCCTTCAGTTTACATGCCTCCATGCTCAGTGAAATACTAGATTTCTTGTTTGTTTTTAGCAAAACTTTATTCCTTTAAAGTTTATTTCACTGACTTTTTTTATTCATTCATTTTAGTTAGTTTTCTGTTCAATATTTTCCTGTCACTTGGCAATCAGTATTTGTTTCTATCTGCTATAGTTCATTTCTAAGTAGGATAAAGTAGCTTAATCCCATTCAGGCTCTGCGTATTTTTCATATAATAATGTCATGTCTTCATGAATGCTTTTTGTTGTTGTTGTTTAGAAGAGTTATTTCAGATTTAAGAATACAGAATTACTTCATACAGCAAGAAAATGTAATTTGATTCTCTGATTTTCTTTGAACTGAAAAGCAGAATACCTGCTGATTCTACGGCACACAAATTTTACACTCTCGTGTTTACAAATACATTAAGCAGAAAATGGAATGATCACTCCCAAATGGTCTTTGAAAATAGTCAATAACTGGTCTAGGCCTTTGCTCTGCAGAACTGTTTGGAAAAGTCTTGTATAGATAGGTCAAGTTGATTAACTTCCTTTTATGAGGAGCTAGGTGGGATTCTGGTTTGGTTTGGGCTTCTTTAGTGTTTTGGGTTTTTGCTTGATTTGTTTTGGAATTCTCTCCCCTTTCTGGCCAGTGGTGATGCTGGTGTGGATTCACAGCCTTGCAGCTCTGATGACACTGGATTTCAGGCATGTGAATCCTGCAGCCTTTCTCCACCAGACTGATATATCTGACCTGAGCTTTCCCAGCGTATTGCAGGTGGCAGCCTGTACGATTTGTGTATGCTGTAAAGCTGGGGAGAAGAGGTGTTTAGTCCTTCAAGCCACCTCCTTTCAAAGCCAGTGTGAGGGAAGTGCCAGGCCAAGCAGACTTCAGTGATGAAATGCTGTGTCATTGATGCTCAGTGCTGTGGCCTGGGAACCTCTTGCTTTCTAGTAACAGCAGTCTTGCTCTTCCAGTCTACTGGCAAGTGATGGATTGCTGGTAATAGCTCTGACGGTGTGGCCGAGTGATATGTTTGCTTTGTTTCCCGGTAAAGGTCACGGGGATGATACAGTGAACCTGGTGATGGAGGGAAACATTTCCTGGATATAAGATCATCCCACAAAGTTTATGTGGGTTAGAATTCAAAGGTGTACAGTACAGACTGTTTATGTGCACAAGTACAGAATACTAATATCTGTGTACTTCTGACTGTCAGTAACGATCAGGTGAATCCTGGAAGTTAGTTTCCAATTGCGGGTTACTTGTGGCTAGTTGTTCCAGCTGGAATTGCAGTTGGGGAGAAGGTAAGGTCATAAGGAGGGTACTTCCTCCTTCCTGGCTGTGTCATGGTCAATGGCTTTATATCTGTGAGGTTTCATGACTTGCAGTAGGTTAATTTACAGCCCAAGTATTCCTCTTCTGCCCCAGACGACATCCTGATGTTTTATTGTTGACAAGAATTTTTCTTGCTCATTCTACAAATTGTTGTAGACTGATTTTGCCAGCTGTAGGACAAAATGGCCTGGTTGAGAACACAGTGCCTGGTTACGTAGCAACTTCATTGTGATTTTAGGTTTGCAGGCAGGAAAATTCACTGCTGTAGTTGAACAGGACAGGGTTATCTCTCTGACAGGCAGGATGCCAACTGTGTTCAGTTGCTCATGAATCAATTGAGAACGTTTGGCCACAATAAAGAGTTGTTTATCTTCTGCTTGAACACTTGCTAAACAGTAATGAAACATGCATTGGTTAGCTGACATCTAGATCAAGATTGCAGTTTATTAATCTCAATTCTGCTATGTGCTTTCTTCGTATATTTGCTATCACATGATACTAGTGACAACCATTGAGAATTCATGGGTGGTGGTTGAAACATCTGGTGATAAAAGCTACCTGAGATACAGAATAAGTGAAATAATTACGTCAAATAAAATTTGGCCATTATGGCTGCAGTCTCCCTAAATGGCTTATTTTGTTCTGTGGGCTTTAGGTTTTTGCTCACAATTGCTTAGTTACCTATTCCACCTTCTACATTCAGAATGAAACAGTAAAAAATAAGTGCTTTAACTGAAAACAGAAACTGAATTATGTTTTTCATTTAAAAATCTCAGAAGGTGTGATGTGTGAGGAACAGGGAAGCTGCAGTGTAAAACACAATGTTGCTCAGGAGTTGCCAAGTGGTGATTGTTTTTGGACACGAGAGCTGTTTTGGGCTCTTCAGTGATGGAGGTGTTACGCACAGCAGCATACCTCCTCTTGCTTTGAGGTGCTGTAGGGAACAACATTGTTCTAGCCTTCATCTTGAACAGATGCTTTGCCATAAAGGGCCTTTTTGTGAACTGGGCTAAGCTGCTGCTGGTACATACCTCCACGTGGCCCTCCAGCTGTTCCGTATTGGTTGTTGTTACAGAATAGCGTGCTAAAACCTGATGTCTTTAAGTGCCATGGGACATTATGGTAGAAGGATGATGGCAGTATTAATATGTGAAGCCTGAAGAAGGATCCTCTCTCTTGAGCACCCAAAGGACAGTAGAAGGAATGGAGCCTTAAGCTATTTATAAATGGGGAGTGGCAACTTCCAGGAAGAGAGGGTAGGTGTGCCATTTCCAGTTTGGGCACAAAGGCCAGGAAGATGTGCTTTCAAGTACTAATGGCAATGTGTGATTAGTGCTTAAGCTGTGATTTTTCACTTGATGTAGAATTGGAATGCCTCAGGTAAGTGGAGGCGGTGCAGGCTGCACTATAACTGCTTGTAGCTGGAATGGCTTTCGGGGAATGCTGTTTAGATTGCCTTGCAAATCAGGGCCCTGGTGTTGGACTTTCAAGCATCTTTACAGCCTGTCTAGTAGTAAAGTAGCTAAGAGCAGTTTTATGTTTGAGCTAAAAATATAATTTTGTTTAGATGAGATTTTAATAACTCTTGCTTTTTTTTCCAGATTGGAACAAAGACATTTAAAATATTATTTCTTAATCCAAATAAGCATGTCTGAGAGGACTAAGGTAGCAAGCAGATATATCACTTATAGTAACTCCACTATGAATTCTCAGATGTTTAGAGTAAATTCTAGGCTTTGTTTCAGGACTAGGAATTTTTAAAATCTAGCTTCAGACGCTGACAGAAAGTCTCAATCCAGACTTAATATTTTTTTTAAATCTACCAAATAAAGTATTCATTTTAGAATTCTTCCAAATCCAGTGTGTTTAAAAGTGCATTTTGTCTCGTAGGATTTAGCTTTTTATTTTAAGTTTTTAATGACTGATTTGTGGAATGATGTTCAGAATACCTGGAAGCTGTGTTTGTCTAAAGGACAGCTAGTGTCTGTGTGACTTCTGTTTTGCTGAAGAGGAGCATGGAATGAAACAGAATTGTTTGCTTTCATAGGTGGCATCTCTAAGATTAAGGTTCTGGATGCAGAAATGTGTCTGTACCTAAAATAAAAGCTACTGCTATATCTTGGACTTAATTCTCTGTTCCTTGAAGGGTAAATCCTTAATGGAAATAAATTCCTTAAATTTCAGATACTTTACATTTCAAGGCCCTCATTATTTCAGCTTTATGGAGTTCCATCACTCTTACCAGCCTGCATGGTCACAGAGAGGGGAGTGCATTGGCATTTTGTCTTGCAAAAGATGCCTTTCTCAAGAATTTCATGTGGTATGCAAGTTGCTTCAAAGGAACCTTTTGCAACTTCAGTGTCGCAGAAGTAGCTGAAAGTGAGCTCCTACATGATTGCTACGTGTTTTTTATATCTGTAAAAGATG